>NC_141671.1:134268727-135468727 GCF_028749965.1 Puma concolor | reverse complement strand
AAAAAAATTGCTGACATTTCTTGGATCTGATTTGAACCCCTTATCTATTTAATCTTTAACAATCCATATATGTGTATAAATACTTCTCTCTTTCTTTTTTGCACAGAATTTTCCTCAGGTTACTCACCATTAAAAGATATGCTTTGGATGATCTTCTCTGATAATCTAGGAAGGAATATAGAAACCATACCCAAGCCTATATAAACTTGATTAACAAAGCCTTTGAGATTATTATAAAGTACTCTCTAAATTTATATCCTAAGCTCCTGAGGTATCTAAGGCATAATCTACATTTATTTTAAATAAAAAACCCTTCTGGGTCTATGTAAGAAAATGAGTACATTTATTAACAAAACACAACCCAAGGCCTCCAAGATGACAGTGGAGGGATAATACCCACACTGTGAAGACCAAAGGCAGTGTAGACAATAGTCCCAAATGTTATCTCCAAAATTCACCAGTGCCTTGACCATCTCTTTTTCTTTCTTTTTTTTTCGATATATGAAATTTATTGTCAGATTGGTTTCCATACAACACCCAGTGCTCATCCCAAAAGGTATCCTCCTCAATACCCATCTGACCATCTCTTTTTCATCACTGTTGCCATCTTTCTGCTGACTCCCAGGGAGTGAAACTCTGCATCTCACTTAAAATGCTAGCCCAGGTGAGGCCAGTAGTACAGTAGTAACTTCCTTCATGCCCTATGGCTCAGTTCAAACTTTTTTCTGGACCTCATTAGCTATAGAATAACAAAAGCCTATACACTAAACACACACACACACACACACACACACACACACACACACACACACACCAGGATAAATGTATGAAATATCTATCTCCTGATGTTGGATGTACCACCTAGGGACAAAGTTAAGGCTCCCCAATTTCCTGAGTTCTATATCCAAGAAGGCTGAGAGAATACAAACTCCATCTCCTTCACATAAGGCCCATTTTCTCTGCTCATCAATTCATCTGTGTCTACCTCTTCTTCACTATTGACACTAGAACCTTTACCTACTGTGTGCCCAGAATAAATTCTGAACACAGTCTATGAGCTCTATCTTCTGGGTCACATTTATTCCTGTTTTCACTTATTCTGCGGCTCAAGGAATTAACCAACTCCATGGTTAATATATTTAAGAGTCATTAATATATACTTATCATATTCATACAGAAGAGTATTTAGCTTTAAAAAATTCAGCTACCATGACATCCTTCTGTATGCAACAAGAGTAAAAAAATTGTCTCTAAACAGAGAAAATGTGATTTAAATAAAATGCCTGGAATCCACAGTTAGGCATGCCAATAAACAAATTGCCAATGGCACCGAAAAGGCACTGACTTTAAGCACTGGTCTTGTCACTATGCAGCCTACAGGTGTAGAATAAGTCATACAACCTCACTAGAAATTAATTTCTTCATATGTAATGTAACAGGTTCGCTACATGACCTCTCTGGACTTCACTCTAAAATTTGATTCTGCCATGTATCTCATTGCTAAATATGTTTTGCTATTTATCCTGTAAAATAAGAGATGATAGTTTTAGAGATAGCAATTGGCTGCTGAGCCAGTAGGTCACATTTATCAATCTCATGCTATATGCTTCACATAGAGTTCAACACTAGTGGGGATTAGCATGTGCCTTAGTTTGGGTTCCCCAGAGAAAGACTCCAAGCGAGGATCTGTGTTCAAGTCATCTGTTAAGGAAGTGCTCCCAGCAGAAATGGGGAAGTGAGTAGGACATGTTGGATAAGGAATGGAAGAAGCCCAGCAAAGGAAAAGATCCCAAACCATGCTATGAAGAAAAAATATGCCTCAGGGTTTGTCCAACTCCAGGCAAGGAAACTGGGCTTCATGCTCACGTACTTGGAGGTGGCCTGCCCTGGGGAGGATATAAATCCAAGGCACTTCTGGCCCTCTGAGCAAATAGCAAAGTAGCTCCAGTAGCCTGAGAACAGTCTTCTGAGGAGTGTCATAGATACAGGCCATTGGATGCAAATGGAGCATGTGCAATGGTGGGGTGGGGGAGGGATGGGGAGGAGGATGGAAATGGAATCCCAAGGCTCTTAGCAGAGCACTATGTCCACTGCAGAGTCTATCAGTTAGGATGCTTTCAGTTACATGCAACAGAAAACCCAATTCCAACTGTACTATTCAATAAAAGGAATTTACCCACTTCATTCAGAGGTAGGGTAGCTTTCACATATGGCATATTCTGGGCCCCAGCACCCCTTTCCTGCAGTTTTTCAAGGTCTTGTATCCTCTGGAAGTTGATTTGTTCAGGGACAGTCCATATTAATATTTTTACTTCATATTTTCCCTTTGCCAACCATAAATCAAAAGTCCAGAGCTTTCCTCTAATTGGAACATATTAGGTCAAATGTCCTCTTCTGAATCAATGTCTGTAGCAAGGTATGTGTGTTCCCATGACTGACTAAAGCCAGAATGAGGCCAATCAAGGCTCTTACTCAAAAAGAAAGGAGTAGAATGACTTGCGGAACGAGCGAGAAGATCCACTGCAATTTCTGCTACACTGGCATCCATACATCTTCCTCCCCACATCTAGGTTGCCCAAATCTCCACCCCTAAATGGAAGCACTTGTTCTCAACCAAGCTGTATCTTGGGCCACTTGATAGCCTGTTTCTCCCCTAGAGACTCTGATTCAATTAATCTAGGTGCGACTTGGCCACAGGAAGTTCCTAGTGGTTCTGAGTAGCAACCAAAGTTAAGAACCACCAGTCTAAAGGAAGACAATGAAGTCTCTTCCAGTTACTCGCATCTCCAGGGCAGGATTTCTAGGTGAAGTCCTTTTTTTAAAAAAAAATTTTAAATAAAATACTGATATAACTTCTAATGGTCAGTAATAAATCAACAAACCTAAATTACACATCCCCTGCACTCCCCAGCATACATATGATGGAGAGAAGGTGGTAAGCTACAATAGAGATTTCATTTGTAAAAAGAAAAGGAAGCAGCATGGAGTGGTTATCGGTTCATATCCTCCTGGACAGGAACACTGAGAAATCCTTGCCTTGTATGAGGAGTGAATGATTTAGTTGCTTATCTTGTAGAACCTACTCCTATTCTCTGGGACTATCTTACCTGTCCTTTGCCTTTTGGGTTATGACAACGATGGACAGTGGGGACAATTCTCTTTTGGGGTCTGTGTCACCTTGGGAGCCTATCTCTGATATTAGAAGAGCCTAGAGATTGCCCCAGGTTTGAATAAGAGCCCAACCTTGGGCTTGGGGCTTATTTGGAAATTCTGGTTACTGGGAGAGGGTTAAGGATTAGGTTTCCCTCAGATATCAGCTTTGTCTCCAGTGATGGCTTCTCCATCCTGCATCCTACCCTAGGGCAGAGAATTTGATTTTTAAAAATCTGATCAGTGTTTTTTTTTAATTCTTTTTTTTTTTAATGTTTATTTACTTTTGAGAGAGAGAGGAGAGAGAGTGTGAGTGGGGGAAGGGCAGAGAGGGAGACACAGAAGCTGAAGCAGGCTCCAGGCTCTGAGCTGTCAGCACAGAGCCTGATGCAGAGCTCAAACTCATGAACCTTGAGTTCATGACCTGAGCCGAAGTTGGATGCTTAACCGACTGAGCCACCCAGGCGCCCCCAATCTCCTCAGTCTTAATCAGGCTTTTACCAGTCTAGGAAGGAAAATCACTTACAGAGAGGGTTTCTTTTCAAAAAAGCTATTTCTTAAATTTTGTTTTTTCAGATTGGTTAGTTTTAGGCCAATCTTGTCTCTCTCCTGAGGGGCTTTAATGAAAGTTGAACATTTCCTACTAAATCACTGAATATTGCAATTTTGGTTAGCACTTGAACTCTGCTGTAAGCTACAACAGGCAATCATTTAACCAGCTATTTTGAGACTCTATAATAAGATTTACCAACTTCAGCCATAGAAAAATGAGATTTTTCCTCATCGCTCTGCTTTCCTAGATGCAGTTCGTTCACTATTTTAGGACCTATCATGTATATGGCACCACTCCTAGCACTAAATTCTGTATTTGGTAGGATGCTTTTGGTTACAAATAATAGAATATCACTACAGTCTGGCTTAAATCATGATGGGAATAGATTGGCTCAGGTCACTGAGAGTGAAGAGGTGGGGCTTCGGGTGCAGTTCAGCTAGACGTCTCACTCGGTCTTGTAGTTCTTCTTGTCCCTTCATCCTTATGGCTCAGCATCATGCTCAGGCTGGCTTCCCTTGTGGCCATAAGGTGGCTGCAGCTAAAACTCAATATGCACACTCCTGTCTCCAGGTCACGTGTGGTGGGATTAGGACAGTGGGCAGATTTTTCCCTTTATCGTTACACAAAATTGAGAGTTTCGCTCCAAGTGGATAGAATTAGATCACATAATCACCTCTGGTTAAGAACTGTGGTTTGAAGGGTGGGTCTGTCTTGACAGACCCTGGCCAATGGTTTCTCACCCAGTAGCTGGGGTAGAATAACCCCAACGGACGCTGCCCGGCTGCTTGTAAATGCCTGAAGAGGTGGCCAGAAAAGAATACATTCCATAAAGAGAAAAATAATAATTGGCATTGATTCATATTTTAGATGTAGATGAAATTACATATGATGTAAATGAAGCCCTTCTATTTTCTTTTTTTTTTTAATTTTTTTTTTTCATCGTTTATTTATTTTTGGGACAGAGAGAGACAGAGCATGAACGGGGGAGGGGCAGAGAGAGAGGGAGACACAGAATGTGAAACAGGCTCCAGGCTCTGAGCCATCAGCCCAGAGCCTGATGCGGGGCTCGAACTCACGGACCGCGAGATCGTGACCTGGCTGAAGTCGGACGCTTAACCGACTGCGCCACCCAGGCGCCCCTAAGCCCTTCTATTTTCAAGGGATTCCAAATGAAAATAAAAAATGTATGAAAGTGATAATCTCCCCCCAACCTCGCCCCGCCTCGCCCCTTTCAGGTCTTAGTGAGTATTTTTGTTTGCCTAAGCAAGTAATAGTGTTAAAATGCATGGATCTGATTTTTTGAGCTTTTCTGGTCTCCAGTAGGTCAACAAATAACACTTTAAACTTTACAGATGTTGCTATTTAACAGTATTTCTATACTTTTAAAAATAGCCGACAATCCGAGTAGTGAATTCACACAACTGCTAAATCCCTAAGACCTTAGCGAGCACATCATTCTCGTATGATTGCATTACTGTATTAGTGCTCATGCTGTTATCACAACACGTGGCAAAATCCTGGGAACCAAAAGGTTAACTCTGGGGAATGAAAGTGCGTTTGACAGCTCCGTATTCACCAGAGCGATCTTGGGTTACCGTTTTCAACGCTTCCCCTCTCTCTGCTTCTTTTTATTCCTAAATGATACAGCCTCAGCACGATAATCTACATAAAGCACACCCCCCCCCCCATAATCATATTAAGATTAAGGAAAATAGGTGTGAAACGTTTTATTTACGGTTAGCGACGGGAGCAAAGAGGAAATAGGCAGAATTTTTGTGACAGTTTACATGCCAACAAATAATCACACGGTTTAAAGTGCACTCCCAAAGCAGATTATACATTTTACGCATTTAATTATAATCATACTTTCCTCTTATCTGATATGAATATCTCCAATTTAAATATCAGCTTAATTGATGCCTATCACTTAATAATCATACTATGATCCAGGCCAATTAAAACAATTCTTTCCGGGGCGCCTGGGTGGCGCAGTCGGTTAAGCGGCCGACTTCAGCTCAGGTCACGATCTCGCGGTCCGGGAGTTCGAGCCCCGCGTCGGGCTCTGGGCTGACGGCTCGGAGCCTGGAGCCTGTTTCCGATTCTGTGTCTCCCTCTCTCTCTCTGCCCCTCCCCCGTTCATGCTCTGTCTCTCTCTGTCCCAAAAATAAATAAACGTTGAAAAAAAATAAAACAATTCTTTCCTGTGAAACTACAGTTAGAAGAATGTCGAGGAGGAAAATGTTTAAATCCTGACATAAAAATGGCTGTGATAAAAGCAGGGGCTTTGAACTTCATGGTCCTTTAATTACTGCCTTTGAAGTAATGAAAAACTCATTTTCCACCACTTGCTTCAAGGACTTCACTAATAACATCTTCCACAAAAGGCCAATCGTTTTTAAAGAAGGATATTGTGACGTTATTTTAAAGCATTTAAAATTATATAACAAACTTTTAGCGGAATTTCTTAGTCTACCTTTTTCATTCTCCCTAATGAAATACTTGTCAAACAGGTTACTCCATCTTAACCTTATGGAAATGCTGATGACAGAGCATCCATTATTCAATTCAGTTCCAGAAATAAAGGATAACAAGTAGGGAGGAAGAATGTTATAAATAATCTAAAGAACTAGGAGAAAGGCTTTTCTTTTGGTCTAAACCTCAGGTTCACCTTAGGTGGCAGATTAGTGGGGAGTTGATAGCCTGGTCGGCATCGCTGGCGGACACGTGACCTTCACACCGACCTCCCCTGTAGTGTGGCTGGCTGTGAACTCAGAAAGAGACCCGGTGGCGGAGAAATCACCAGGGCTTAAATGGGTCAACAGAATTGGCAGCAATCTTTGCAGACGTCTCTGCGTTAAGCTCTGTGCGTCCTGAATAAAGTCAGCCACATCAAGAAGTGGGATTTCGGAGACTCCTGGAACAGGGCTGTCTAATTAAAAAATGGTTCAAGATGAAGTTTCCCAGGAGCACGGAAATCCAAAGAGAAAATGAGCTTCTTCTTTTAACTTCAGATGAGATCTTTGGCTAGGAAACTGCAAAGGGTAATTATGCAAAATACACATGAGGACACCACAGACTGTCTGGGCTGAGGGAAAAGTGACTTGTGACAGGCTTTGGGTTTGGGCAGCTCGTTTTCCTGGGAGGATCAGGTGCTGGAATGGGGTGTGATTCTAGTAAGTAACCAGTGGGGAATCAGGGGGCACCTACCCAGTCAGTGCTATGGATGAATGAATGAATGAATGAATGAACTAAGTAAAATTCCATCTCTAACAAAAGACTTTCCTGTAGTAATGGTGGAGGAAAGAGCTATCTTCCCCTTTATCACACACGCTTCTCTCCCGGTTCCCTTCCTTTTCATGGGAAGAAGAATAATACCCAGTTGTGAACCACACGGTCAGGACCTCAGAATAGTGCCTGGAAGATTCTTAGGCTAGCTAACTTCCTTATTGTTAGAACCTGATTTTATCCATGTACAGATGCTGATGGTATTTTTTTTTTAACATTTTCATTTATTTTTGAGAGACAGAGACAGAGCACGAGCGGGGGAGGGGCAGAGAGAGAGGGAGACACAGAATCCAAAGCAGTCTCCAGGCTCCGAGCTGTCAGCACAGAGCCCGACGTGGGGCTCGAACCCACAAACTGTGAGATCATGACCTGAGCTGAAGTTGGACACTCAACTGACTGAGCCACCCAGGCGCCCCGATGGTATTTCTTAGAATGTCCAAATGGGGCGCCTGGGTGGCTCAGTTAAGCGTCTGACTCTTGATTTTGGCTCAGGTCATGATCTCACAATCTGTGGGACTGAGCCCCAGGTTGGGCTCTGTGCTGACAGTGTGGAGCCTGCCTTGGATTCTCTCTGTCCCTCTCTCCCCCTGTCCCTCCCCTACTCACACATGCACTTGTGCTCACACGCTCTCTCTCTTAAAATAAATAAACTTAAAAAAAATGTCCAAATGGATGAACCAGCATAATATTTGTATCAATATAAGTGTTAAGAACTGTTTCCTAAATATTTCGTGGCATTATTATTTCCTTGGAATCATTACATTCCACAAGACTGCCTTGGTCAGACCTAGTTTTATAATAAAATATAGAGTCTTATGTTCTAGACCAAACTAGATGAAACTTCAACTTGAACCATTTTTTAAATTACCTGGCCTGTAGCATTTCATGCCACAACAAATGACATAAAATGAGTCTTTGGAAAATGCCTCACATCTCTTCAAGGCAGGAATGTCTTTGAAAAGTCATTCTCTTCCGCTGAAATTTGACTTGATTTCGTACCACTGTCTTCATTTTGCGACATTTGTAAAAGACGAACTACCTACAAACTATTTTAGACTTTTCCTGTTGGGAATGAGGGAGTGGTTACATCTGAGTTAGCAGGTGGGCACATATGAAAGACAAGATGGCCAGTTCATCTCGTGGAACACAAAATCATAAAATTTTAGGGCTGAAATGGGCCTCAGAGAACATCTAACCCAAGTACCTCATTTAAAACATGAGAACAAAGAAGCCACCTAGGCCATATGCTTGTGAATTCGAAATGTGGTCATTAATAGAGTACAGTAATAGACACTATTGATATAGCTATATATTATATAAAGCTTATATATAGCTAAAATAGTGGATACTATTTCAGTACCTATGATGTAGAAGAGGCATTGAGCTGACAATCTTGGCTGGTGACTTCCTGCTCGATTACACTAAGAATTGGAACCACGATGTTTTCCAAGTGTTAGCCACTCTTTTCACAAACATATGAAGGATCTAATCTTAGCTGCAATCACCCCATTTAATTTAAAGGTGGGAGGAATTCTGAAAATATTTTTTAAGTCAGAGACTTTCTTTGAACTTATATTCAAGACACAATTTTTTTTTCAAGGCACATTTAATTTACTATCAGGAAGGCGATACAAAAGGCCCAAACACAAAGGAAGGAAACACATTCCCCCATTAACACCAAGCACGATGCCCTTTCAGTGTGTGCCTGTTGAATGCCATGGGGACTTAATTTCAGTACCGGAAAAAATGCAGTGATTCTCAGCACAGCCAACATTCTTATATAACCTAGTAGTGAAATGAATGTTTATGACACCTCAGTTTCAACCTGAAGTTTCATAGAACACCTTTCTGTCTGCAGTCTTTAATAAGATTATCTACAGCACTAACAACCATTCAAAGAACAAACCATTGATTAAAACCACACTGACTTTAGGCTCAATCAAGTAATACAGAGCTCCAAACTAAATGGCTAAATATATGAACTGCTTATACGGACATCTATTATTTGATTCTCTCATAACTATTAAGTTGGTTCTTAGCAAATAAACTCTTTAAAGGCAAAATTCACCTCACTTGGGTTTTGACCCAATAGTTTAACAATCATCATGAAATCCACAGTCTTATGGGCAAAACGGATCTACGGTGTCTCTAGGTCACTATGCTCAAGGTTAAGAGCGAGGCATATTCCATTTTTCACATTTTATGGAATTTTATATGTTCAATTCATGATTTTTAATCTAGGTTTACATTCCTCCCAACTGTCTGAAGACGCAGTGTGCCGCAGACTTAAGGCTTCTGTTTGTCCGTCTATTTTCTTCAAAGAGAAACATTTCTCAAGTGTCCACATGTTCTAGAAGGGGAATTTTTTGGAGGCGGCCACTTCTTAGGAATAGTCCGACACCGTCAGGCCTCTGAAGCAAACGCTGAAACACAAGGTTCATCTGATAAGTTTTACGTGAACCGTTACAGGCTGGATAGTATAAGAATGCGATTTTTTTTTGGCTCAAAAAGTCTGAGTCGGGGTGTGGAAACGAGTATTTGGCTGTCCTGCCACTGCTTCCTCCCTGTGGGACTGTCATGGAGGTCTTGACTGGGGAGTATGACTTGTTTACCTACTAGGAGTAAACTTCCAGGCACTCAGTTCATTTTGGGCTTGCTCTGGTTTGCCTTTAGTCTGTTCTGGTTCACCTTTCATTTTTAGGAAAAACAAGCTGATCACTGGGTCTACCATTGTTGATCTCAGTTGGGCAGCACTCTGCTGCCGGACTTGCCCGAGTTAACAGACTTGAGTGCTACATGCTACCTCCTGCTCCTTGCTTGTCAGTCGTATTACAAGGATGTCTTCCCTGTGAGCAGACTCTTGTTTCTTTAGTTTTTCTTCAGACTCCCTTAACCCCAGTTACCTCACCGGAACTGAGGTCTGTGTGCTTGCCCTCCGGAGCTTGGACATATGCTTCCGATTGTCTCCATTGGAGAATTAACTCATCTCAGGCCGTAACTTTGAAGTGTGTTTCACTCAAACCTTTTTGGGAAGAGATTCCTCGTTGGTCATCTTGAATCCTCTCTAGACAGAGTCCCCACGGGTACCACTGGTCACACAGGCCAAGGCGGCCCTTCCCACTCACCCAGGCCACCAGCCCATGCTACCGCTACCCCTACAATGCCCCTCGCGCCACAGCCCCGGTGCTCCCCTTTATTTGCTAAGACGTAATTGCTGAGAAGGAAGATTATTTATAGTCTTAAGGCTGATCTTTGTTATCCTCAAATTTTTCCTGTATTGGAACTCAAAAATATACTTAGCTATTTTGCTTTTGTCTAAGAATATGGAGAATACAAGTAGCAGAGGAAGCCTGAGTTCACCTACATGATATTTGAGGTTCTCTAAGTAAAAATGCTCTGTGGGATATAACTGGCTAAGTTTTCATGACTGGGCTCAGAGGTGGTGGTTGGGGAGGTAACAGGTATTTTAATCAAGAGACATGATGCCTAGTTTAACACAGTTTACTTCCTTCATCTCATTATTACACTTTGCTTCCTTGTAAACTCTTTTGAACACATAGTTTTTGAATGGTGATTACTGATTAAAGCAATTTGGCAATAAATGCTATAATTCAGTGTAATAAGGACATACATGTCTAGACAAAATAATATCATAAAATGTGTAGAAAAAAATCATGGCCTTGAATGGGGTTCTGCATAACCAATGCAGCATTTCACACTATCAAACCCTGAATTTTCCACACTGGCAAATGGGAAGTGACATTCATTAAAGTGAATAAAGATTGTCTGGCTAAGTCCTGAAACAACAAGGAAAATTTAGAGGCAATGTCTTGACATGATATGCTGAAAGCTGGCTCTATATTTGCAGGTGATTTAAAGCTCTTTCTTTCATAAAGTTCTAACAAAAGTGCTATCTTTTCTTTTTTCTAGCATGTTCCACAGAGAATATTCCAGTATATAGATTACCAAGGGGAAAAAAAATACACACCTGGACTAAATAACAAGACTAATTAAAGGTCAATATACAACCCCAAGCCTCAAATCCTTATTGACCATGTGGACTTGGATATAAACCTTCAACTGCAAATCATAGCAGCTGCTAAGGGAGGAAAAAGCCGGTAAGAATAGAAAAGAAACATACGGGCATACATTTCTGGGAGGCTCTTTCTGGTTTTTAATGCTGGCTGTAGAAAGATCACATGAAGCTACCTGAGTCTGTATGGTGTCTAATTTGTTTTCCTTTCTCTTACAGCTCTGATGAGTCCTTGGGGAATTAGGTCAACTAACCAATGCCCAAGTGTCTAGAAGATGCTTGGGTAGGACTGCAGTGGTCCAGTCATGCTAGGAAGAGCCCCCTCCCTGGTGAGAAACAGGGGGTCCATGCTGTTCCATCAGCACTTTGATTCTTGAACTACACAGTAAAGAATTCTCAATAATCAAGGTCATCAGACAGCAGGGGATATGAACTGTCAGACCATTTGAGGAATCCATTCCAATTGATCTGATACCGAAGAGTAAATTTTCCTTCAGAATCAGTTTTCAGTATCTGGGAGTCAGAAAGCAAAGCACTGGGTTTACCCTCTGTAGCATGAGCAGTAAGGGGTATTATTTGTTCAGATCAGCAGACATTCCTATCCATGCAATCTTTCATTCTCCTAACCATTTCTTATTTTTTTTTTTAATGTTTATTTATTTTGGGGACAGAGAGAGACAGAGCATGAACGGGGGAGGGGCAGAGAGAGAGGGAGACACAGAATCGGAAACAGGCTCCAGGCTCCGAGCCATCAGCCCAGAGCCTGACGCGGGGCTCGAACTCACGGACCGCGAGATCGTGACCTGGCTGAAGTCGGACGCTCAACCGACTGCGCCACCCAGGCGCCCCGTCTCCTAACCATTTCTAAAATGGGTATCTACTGTGCCATGAAAAGCATATAGATTAGAAACTGCTTCTTTACATCTTGCAACAGAGAATGATGCAGACTTAGTGTCTTTTTACATCTCTACAGAAACATCAGATAGGTTGAAGCCAAGATGTATTTTTCAAGGGCCACGCTGGGCTCTCTGCACATAGGACAATCCTTTAACACGGCCTCCAGTAAAGCCCCCTGGGTTTCTCCATGAGAAAGATGAACAGGTATGAAGAAAAATCTTAGCAGATTTTTCATGCCATTTGTGAAATTTAAATTTATAAATAAAAATGGACAGTAAATAAAGGAACATCAACAGAAATAAGACACATCCATCAAGTACCTTACCTTACAAGCGTCTAGGGAAAGAGTCAGGGAACACAAACCATGAAAAGCCTGGTAACCATTGATTCAAGGCTTATGTGTTTTTTAGACTCAATTGTATATTGATAAATACAAATATATAAAATCATATATAATAAAATATAAAAATATACAATCTATAAATAAAAATATCTTCCCCCCCAAATAAATATATAGAGTTCCAGGAAGTAGTCCCAGGAACTCAATCTGCCTTCAGAGCGAGTAGACGTAGGCACCAAATTATATGTATAATTTTCACCTGTGTATCTATGGCATCTATATTCCTCGCGGTTATTGCCAGCTACTCCATTTTTCCCTCCTTCCCTTCTCTCCTGCCACCCTTTCTTTCCTTTCTCTCACAGGAGACTCTCCTCATCACCAGAAGAGATGTGTTAGGAAAAACAAAATGGCGAAGAACCAACAGTGCATGTGACAAAACAGGAATGCTTAGTTGCCACCAAATTGCTCTGGGTTAACCCCATCCTCTTTCCACAGGAAACAACTTTTCGGAGTTTGCAAAGGAACAAAATGAAGGGTGTCTAGTCCCAGCCTCTCATTTGGGGGACATAGAGAACAAGGGGGTGAAACTGGCTTGCTGAAGTCCCACTGTGCAACTGATGACGAAATCTCCCTGAGAGACAGATTTGATTAAAGGTCTCCAAGAACATTTACTCAATGACAGAAAGTTTAAGAAAAGATGCCACATGCAATAGTCACGGTCATCATCACATCACCTTTGCCTGGAATGAAAAGAAGCAACGGACAAAATACAGATGTTTTCCTGACGTTTTACGTGGAAAGGCCAAAGAGACTAGCTTTATATCACGCGTTAAAACAACAGCAACAATGACCACAAAACACGACAGAGTGTAACACTTTTCAGTCTGTGAAAGAGGAGTGTGAAATTACGGTGGGAGGTTTTTCCCTTTCCCCCAAGGACAGACAGCTTGGATTAAGAACTCAGAAAGATTTCTCTTGAAAGATTTTAAGGCCTGAAACACACGAGTGCCAAGGGATGCTGTGAAATTTCTTTTGCTAGCAGCCTTTAAGATTGTATCTTTCAGGGTTGGTTTACATGTAATGTGGCTGTGACCCTGCATTACCCTTCAAAGCCTCTAAGAAGCTACGATTGCATCGTTTAGGGTCTGACTTTAAAGCCTGTGCACCTGTGATTACAGTGTATTAAATTCCAAACTTGGAAAGAATTAAGCATTATCCAAGTGTTGAATTTAATGACACCAATTTGCATTTACAAAGCAGCCTCGTGATTATTTTGCTTTATATTCAACCTGTCCAGGTGGTAGAAAGGTTCTGCTTCCCTCTTACCCCCCTCCCCCACCCCCCCATTTGGAAGGGAGGAAAAAAGAGATCCAGGCAGGACAGTGACTCAGTAAAGTCACCTCTGAGTCCCAAGGAGGGGTGGCCTCCAAAGAGTCCCAGTGTGCATACTTTCCACAGTGTATCTGCCTTTGGTTCTTGAGGAATCAGGACTCTAGTCACATCCCTTTATGATAAAAATAAATTATATAGGAAAATGGTTCCTCTTTTATATTTTCTATAAAGCTTATTTTTATTTCTTTAATTTTTATCTCTTTTGAAATTATAATTTTTAATAGTGTTTTTTTTTTTTTTTCTGAGGACCACCCAAATCAGGATCTTTTATGCTTGTTGGAAAAAAAAAATAGATTTCCAGGCTCTGCTGATTATGTACCCGATTTGAATCATAGGGGACAGCATCCCCCAAATCTGCATTTTAAACTAATACCCCAGATGCTTCTTATGCATTGTTCTATTCTAATTCTTAAGTATTACTTAAATCAATTCTATAGACTTGCCCTAAAAATCACAACTATCTAATTGCTTTCAAAGAGCAACAACGATAACAAAAGTATAAGCTATAATGTTGGAATAAAAACATATCATTAGACAACACGGTAAGCTGTACTAAAAAGAAATTCACAAGAAGAATCCTGCCTAAAATCTTTTTCCTCGTGTGTAAATCCTCTCTTTGCTTCATTTTCACAGGACACATTGATATTTATGAGTCTGTGTGCCATTTCATAGCAAATTAAAGGTAATCATCTGCCTCCTTTTCTGACTCGGTTTTTATGGGATTGACCCTGCATATATTCAATATTCTTCTTATTGTTGGACTCAAATCCTCAAGGAAAATCAACATAAAAGCCTTCACTGTAACCAAGCGAATAACACAAACAACCAGAAAAAATCCATCAGTGTCTGAGAAAAGTTAAGCTCTGATATGGTTGGTGTATACTTCAAACTTGCCCCACATCCAAATTTCCCAACCTTGACTCAGAAAAGGGGCTTCCGTGCAGTTGCCAACTATTTACAATTTTCAAATGTTACCTTAAATTTGAGCCTCTCTTTAGTATTCAAATCCCCTCTTCTCTTTGCAACAAAGCTTAGAACCTGAACAGCCTTGGTGACAGAAGTTTGCCAGCAGAAGTATCATGAATGGGTTTTGACTCCCAGCTGATGAAATTGTGCACAGTATGACCGACAGATGTTTGCTTATGAAGGAGTTACACATGCCTAAAATACCTTTCCATGCATGGTGAGAAAGAAATAGCCATTTCAGATGTACCGTTGCCCCTGGCCACAAGCTCTTTATGTAGAAATGCCATTTTGCACAGCGTAATCTCAAAAGCAGGAACAGGAAGACAGGAGGGTCTCACCAGGGACAGCAAGAGATCTAATGAACAGCAGTCTTGTCTCCTATTAAGTGACAACAAACTTAAAGCTATGCCAGGTAGCCCGGTGCCTGTTTACTTTATAAGATCAATCTTTCAACATTATCTGTGAGAAATCGTAACGCAAGATTATCAGGTGACCAAATCCAAGGAGAATTGGTACCAAAAAGCTATATCTCTTGCCAATTGACATTAGTTACAGGGGACTCACCAGTGGGTCTGTGGACAGACAAGGAGATAACAATAGGAAAATCGTCCGTTCATTTATTGTGGCACTATTTGGTTCTAATTAATTATGAAATACCACAGGCTACTAGTCAGCATGTGACAGCTGGGGTTTTGTCAAAGCAAAGAAATGTCAGTAATTTGAGAAACTGCAATAACTCTGAAATTAAATTTTTACAAAGAACCAAAAGGGGAGGGATGCCGGGATATTTTGTAAGATCTTTAAGTAAGCATAATATCGAGTGTGCTTTTAGACTAGAGACGGAGCCAGATGAAAAATCTGATGATATTATTTTTTTATTAGAGATCAGTCAGAAGATTAGCTCTGAATGTGTCACCTTTAACAAGCCAACCGCTGTCGCTGCGCCTCCATGGGCCACTTGTGGAAGGGAATTGGCGTAAGTCCTCTGGACGGCACTGGGGCAACATATACGGAGCCTTCAAAAGATGCATGCCATAGGACCTCACAATTTAAGTTCTGGAAATTTAATCTAAGCAAATAATTGTAAGTATTAAGTAAAGATGGATTACAGGGTCATTCATAATGGCTCAGTTTGTAAAAGCCAAGAGTGAGAAGCCACACAAGTGTGCTAAAAATGAAACACAGGTCAGACTATGGTACAACCATTCAAGGGATAATGCACATTTGTAAAGGCAGTGCGGCATGGGACATCCTCAAGATATGTTATTTAATTGTTATTTATGTTATTTAGTGCTTTGGATATATTATTCAAAAAGAAGTCTAACCAAATATTATAATTGGTAGAATCCAAATGCATGTGCAGTAACTGAGCTTTGGTGACTTTCCCAGACCAAGGGTTTATCTTAAGAATGTACCCAGAATGAAGGCTGGGTCTGAGTGTTTCCAGGGAAAAAAAGGCTATATGGGGAAAGTGGTGTCTCTACATGTCCAGGAAGGTTAGGGACAAACTGCTGTTCCAGGGCACTAAATCCCAGCCACAGGAAGCACTATGACAGGTGTCAGAAGTGAGCAAAATGGCTCTGGTATTCCTATACCTATTTCCTTATATTTTATCCTAAATGACAAAGGACATACTATGTTAGGCCAATGATTTCCTAGCTTTTTATTTTAAAAATTTCTTAAAATAAAATAATACATAAACATATACAATATATAGAAATTTATAGAGTTGGTTAAAATGTATGCAGGGGACTTCTAGAAATCTCTAGCAGTGTGGATGACCAAATATCTAGACTGATCATCTTGCTGAAAACAAGTAGAAATTCCTAGACAAAATACTAAAAGTAGTTTATGACTGGAAGGCCAAAACCCAGTGAAAGCAGGAATCTGAAGAGGTAAGGTACATGCTGAAGGCAACAGGGCTTTGAGGGCTTTGATGTCAAAGCGAACTTGAACGTGGGCTTTCATGGTCCTATGAAACACACAGGGTGGGAGACAAAGAAAACCAGTGTCCATCCAAGGTCTCTAACATGAGGTTCCTATAAAAGGAGGCATGTGAATGGCCTACAGGCTAAGTGCCAGGGAGGACCAGAAATCACATCCCCTCGTGAGACTGAGCGAAAAAAAAAATCATAAAATAGAGAACATAAAGGGCACAAGTGCTCAGGAAGAACAGGCAGTAATGAGTAGATTGGCAAGTTTTTTGACGTTATAACTGTCAAGTGCAGCATAAAAAGGCATTATATTTAGTATGTATTTTAAAATGTGGCAAGTGTGAAAACATGAGTAAAATGAGCAACCAACTTACAAAAAAAAAGGCCAAACATTGAAAAAAACGCTAAATAAAACTTTCAGGAATTATATAAAGTGTCTTCAGAATTAAAAATTTGGTTGCTACGCCTTTTTCCACATAGCTCAGGGAGACTTAGGAAATTTGAAACTAGATCTGTAGAAATTACTGAGAATGAAACACAGAGAGACAGAGAGATGAGAAATATGAAAGATGAGTCATGTAATACGGATAACAGAGTGAGAGGTCAAACATGTATCTTATTGGAAATCCAGAGGGAGAGGAGAACGGGGGCAGAGGCAACAAGTGGAGATCTAATGGCTATGAGTTTCCCTACTTTTATAGTATTTATGGTATAATTACTATTTTGTACTTTTTATATCGAATAGCATAAATAAATGAACCTAAAACATGGAAGCAAATTGCTCAACACCAAAGACAAATAGGTCTTAAAAACATGGGGATGGGTCCAATTACCTACAAAATTTAACCATTTAATCACGAGTTTACTTCCTCAAATTAACAACAGAAGAGTAACAACAGTGGAGTATCTCCAATGTTCAGAGAGAAAGAGACATGTCAAACTACATTTGTAGCCTTAATGACATTATCGTTCAAAAACAAACACAAAGGAATATTCAGATAAAGAAAACCTGGAGTCAGCTAGTGAGGCACGGAATTAGAATCTAAGATCAGGGTGCTGAGTGTGCTCATGGCTACCAGGGTATCTTTGCTTCCTGACCTTTTCAGTGAATAGAAAAGAAAATGTTTGCATCCCCACACATATACGTATGCACATGCACATATTACATGCATTATACACATGTATGTGTGTTGTAGAAATAATGAATGTACACTGATAGTCCCAATTCCAATCCATTTCCAGATGATTCTTTCTTGCCCTCTTTCTATAGGTGTATGTCAAACCTGGCTCCCAGCAACACATTTAGTCACTTGTTGGACCCTATCATAGACCTAAATTGTTTCAGAACTGTTTCACCTACATTACAACAAAACCCCAAATTTACTCAAATGGTTCCCAGATTTGTTTATAGTACTTGCCTCACAATCTTGCCCAAGAAAGAGAGTATACAGTCAGATACTGTGTTCATAAATTACTTCAATTAGTGTTTTTTCTCCTTTTGGAATTCATTTAAAATACAATTATGTTCATTTGGTTCAGTCTGCCTTCAGTTTTAGCTTTTCCTATCTTCCCAACCTTGTTGATTTATTTTTTTTGAAACGTAGAACATTAACATGCTTTCAAAAGTAAAACTATATAAAAAGATAAATTCAGAGAAAAGACACTCTTCCCCAAATTTCTTCCTCTTTTTTTTTAATGTTTATATATTTTGAGAGAGAGAGATAGAGAGAGAGAGAGAGAGAGAGAGTGCGAGCAGTGCAGGGCAGGGGCAGAGAGAGAGGAAAAGAGAGAATTCCAAGCAGGTCCTACATTGGCAGTATAGAGCTCCACATGGGGCTCAAACTCACAAATTGTGAGATCATGACTTGAGCTGAAGTCAAGAGTTGGAGGCTTGGCCATCTGAGCCACCCAGGTACCCCTCTTGTTTCCTTTTCTTACACAAGAGTTAGCAGGCTAACTATGGAGGCATTTTGCTTCTAAAAACTTCAAGACTTAGAGTTAAATAACAGATCAAGATAGAAATTAAAAATATTTATGGAAAAATTGCAATGATGACACTGAATATCATAATATATAGATGCAGCTAAAGTAATACTTAGTGAATGAATTAAGTGTCCATCTGAGGAAGTCAGTATAAGAGCATCAGAATAAAGCAAGCAAGACAGAAGGAAGGAAATGAGAAGAGATGAGAGGAATAAAACCAACCATACAACGAAGAGTGTTAAGACAGACAAAAGGTATTCTTGAATAGCAAATAAAATTTACAAAACTGTTTAGAAACAAATAGAAAAGAAAAACAGAACGTATCATTAAATTATACTCAGAAGGAAAGGATGAAATAAATTCACACATAGCAAATTAAAAATATAGTAAGAGATGTTATTTTTAGTCACTGTATGCTAATAGACAAATGACTTTTAAAACTTCCCCAAAGGTTGACTCAAGAAGAAATAGAAAGTCTGAAAAGTACTGTATCTATTGAATAGTTGAAATCTTTAAGTAAAAGTATTTCTAAAAGAAAATACTAGGTTGTATTTCTAACAAAAGTTCTAATAAAAATTTTTTTTAAGTTATAAATGTACCCAAATTATACTAAAGGGTAGAAAAACAGAGAATATTTACAAAATAGTTTTGCGTGTGTGTGTGTGTGTGTGTGTGTGTGTGTGTGTGTGTGTGTGTGTTTCTTTTGTTTTTGGAAGCTAATTTGATCTTGATGTCAAAACCTGAGACAAGAATGGTACAAAACAGAAAACCACAGTCCACTCTTTCTCATGACCATATGTATTTGGAGACTGTTAATTGCTTCTAGCTTCAAGTCCCCTTGTGCTTCTTTTAGTAACAGAAATTCACATAGAACTTCATATAACCTGGGCTCATGGCCACCCAGCCATAGGAAAAATAGTTCTTTTCCCTTGCAGCTATGTGTAGCTATGGGATTAACTTTGGGTGAATGAGATGTGAATGGATCTGAGAAGGGCAATTTCTTGGTCACCTTTCTAAGAGACCTATTCAGGACTCTGTCTTTCAAGTAGCCGAGAAGTGCTGTAACTTGGAAGCCAAGTACAGAATACATAAATCTGCCCTACCAGCCATGAACACACTAAACTACTCCAGACTATTATCGGAGAGAAAAGTAGATGTCTATCTTATATACACTGCTGTGTGATGAGTTTCTTTGTTACAGCAGCTTGGTTTCTAGCCTAATAATAGATACAAAATAGATATAAGAATCATAAGTAAACTAGGGCGCCTGGGTGGCTCAGTTGGTGAAGCGTCCAACTTCCGCTCAGGTCATGATCTTAAGGTTTGTGAGTTTGAGCCCCACATCGGGCTCTGTGCTGACAGCTCGAAGCCTGGAGCCTGCTTCAGTTTCTGTGTCTGAGTTTACTTCCTCAAATTAACAACAGAAGAGTAACAACAGTAACAACAGTTACTGTTCTGCCCCTGTTCCGCTCACACTCTCTCAAAAATAAACAAAAAAAATTTTTTTTAAATCATTAGTAAACTGAATTCAGCAAAGAATATTAAAAATGACCAAATTGCATTTATCCCATGTGTACAAACAAGGGTGGTTTAACATAAAACAATCTATTAATATGTTATATCACATTAGCAGATCAAAGAAGAAAAACAGCATGATGATCTCAATAATTTCATTAAAAAACATTGGGTAACAATGTTTTGTATAGCTACAAAAATGTAATACCAAACTCAATGTGATACATTAAAAATATTCTTTTTAAGTTAAGAAGGTCATAAAGTGCTCTTAGAACTAACTTCTCTTAAGAGTGGTGTTGGAAGAAGAAGCAGCACAGTAAGGTAAGAAAAGAAATAAAATAATTAGAAAGAAATAAAATTGTCATTATAGACTGATGATAAAATTGTCTATATCAAAAATCCCAAGGAATTACAAATAAAGTATTATAGTTACGAAGAAAGTTTAGGGGCACCTGGGTGGCTCAGTCGGTTAAGTGTCCAACTCTTGATTTTGGTTCAGGTCATGATCTCTCTGGTTCATTGGGGTTGAGCTGTGTTGGGCTCCACGCTGACAGCACAGAGCCTGCTTAGGATTCTCTTTTTCCCGCTCTCTCTGCTCCCCCACTCACTCATGCACACGCATGCTCTTTCTCAAAGAAAAAAAAATATTTAAAAAGATATTACTTTTAATAGTATCAAAATATGTATTTCACAAGCATAAATCTAGCTACTTTCCTACTTTATGGGGAACATTTTATTAAAAATTTTTAAAGTCTTCCCTACCCACCAAAAGATAAACTCTGTTCAGAGACAGCATGACTTAAAATCATTATGAGGGTAATTCTTAACAAATTGACCTATTGATTCAGTTTCAATCAAAATTCCCATCTAAACCCAATCAGGGATTTCTTTTCATGTATATGGAATAAAATAATAAAATAAACTGATTTTAAAATGTATATGGAGGAACACAGGGTCAAGAATAGCCAACATATTTCTTAAAACAGAGAAAACAAAGAGTGGGGAACTCAAGTTCATGAGGATTCAGGAATTGTTATTAAATATACTAAGACTGGGTGGTTTGAGAGCATACATCTGGGAGACATTGGGTCTATTTCACAGCTGGTGCTGTCGATTAGTGAGTAGAACATGACTTTTTATTAAACGTCATTAGTCATCTAAAAAAAAAACTGAAGTAGATCCTAACCTCACACCATAAACACACATCAATTTGGGGTGGATTAAAAATACAATGGAACACACAATTATAGAACTTTTGGAAGATGACATAGAAACTATTTTATGACCTGGGGTGGGGAAGGACTTTTTATCCAACACACGATAAACTTCTGGAGACAAATTGGGAGACATTGAAAGGCAACATTTAGGGCTCAGTTTCTGCATGTAAACACTTCACGTGGGAGAAAGGGATGTCCAATATCTAATTTGGGCAAATTGCAGTATTTGTGGAAAGCATGAGAAATTAACCCACCAACACAGGCTTCTCCTGCAGATTTCCTTCTTATGCTGCAGTGGACTGACCACACCGCCCGACAGCAGCCAGGCAGTGTTGGTAAGGCAAAGCAATGAAAAATGCCATCAACACGCACCAATAGGACACGTAGTTCATTGAAATATCTTGCATAAGCAATAAGATAAATATTAAAGGTTAATATTGAGTCACGAAGGACATACTTTCCTATCAATATTAACAGATGTAGTACATTAGCACCTGAAAGCTACACTTAACATTTTCATCTGTAAAATAGAAAGAAGTAATTCCTAGAGTATATAAAAATGATACATAGCTAGAGACCTTTGCCGTGAACTACCCCCAAAATTATTTGGTTATAAGACAATGAATCATGGAAGCACCACTGAAAGCTGAGGCTATAGAACATAAGACTTTTTCCTCTAGGCCAGTCCTCACAAGCTGGTGACCCTATACTCATTGCTATAAATATTTTAATCCCATTCCCTCCTGTAAGCTACCTGCTCATAGATCTATAAAATCCAGTTAACTGTAAAGAATGTCTTCTTCTTTTCTCCCTTCCTTCTCCCTTCCCTCCCCCCTTTCTTTCTCTCCTTCTCTTCTTTTACCTTTTTCTCCTCCTTCTTCTCCCTTATTTTGTAATAAACAGAAATTACTGACAACTGAAGACAATTGAGGAAAAGATATTTTCTTTATAAAGAGGAGAGAGAGGACTAAAAACTGAATTTGAGCATATTTTAAACTGATTTTAATAAATGAAAAATATAACCCTAATGTGTTTCCAATATCAGATGCTTATTATATTTTCAGGAGTCTAGGACAATTTTTCTCTGTATGCTAGAAACAGAAGAGAGCCCTATTTTCCTTATCTAAATAATTTCAGGCACATATCAGATCAATAAACTAGAGCTGGCATAAAACAATGATTATTTCATAAGGACAAGCCCTTGTGAAATAGTCATAAATGTCTAGACTTGTAGCTGTGACTTCTTTTACAATGACAGCAGATCTGAAACATGAATTACTTTCCTTCCTGCAAAAACAACTTTGTAATACTGGATAGGCAAACACTGAAAAAGCAATTTTAATAACTGTCCTGAGAACACATTGGCCTCTATTTTCAAGTTTCTAATTTATGTACTCAATTCCAGTGAAAGAACGTGGATATTGCACTGTTCCCATCCATGGCTCCCTCTTTTCTTCAGCCTGTGTCTTCAAGCTAACTTGGCTCAATGCTGTCATGCAGCTGAGGGTACTCTGTCCCGCAGATTAGTGAGTTCTGAAGATGTGAGTCAAGGTCATCAGCTGGCATTAAGGTTAAAGTGCTCTTTTGGTACTAGGAATTCACCAAGGCTAATTGGGATGTCATATCTGCTGATACTCACTCTGATCTGCATGATATGTTTAATGATATGCATTAAACATACATATTGCTAAAAAAAAAATATGTCAAAGACATGTTGAAAAGAAAACCAGAGGCCTAAAATGGTGTCACTTAGGTCAGGTCACCAAGGTCTTAATACCTAACCTGCTTGCAGTCTCGAATTCCCCCAGAAATGCAATTCAGTCGGGACTATCTTGCTAAGCACCAATGCAGTAATCTGTTACTTGGGCCCCTCTCCCTCCCCCAAAGGAACATGAGATAATAGACTCTCCCCTTCCACCTCAGGGAAGGTGACCTGGCCTTTTCATTTGCTAATAACTTTCTTGCTCCACCCTCCTTCTTACAAAACTTTCCATTCTATATGATTTCTCAGAGCTCCTCTCTACTTGCTAGACAGAATGCTGCCTGTTTCATGAATTGCTTAATAAAGCCAATTAGATCTTCAAATTTACTCCGTTGATTCCTTTTTTTTTTTTTTGAAACGTAGTCTTTATAAACCTGATTTCCCTTCTGGCTGCCCTTCCCTCTCATGTCTTTTGGACTTCCACTCATGTGGTGCTGTCTTTCCATTCCCAGGCTGGCATCAGCAATGAGGCCAGAGCTTGGCATCCTTGGGCTGACTCTTAATGTGCCCTACACACAGCTCATGCTCAAGGGTTTTGCTCTCGGTAGTCCCTGCCACTGCCTTGGCCCTGCTGTGGCCTCTTCAGAAAAGGGATTATGCCATCTTTGGACAATGGCTGGAGGAAAATGGATTTAGGTCACCTAGTCGCCTGAGACGTTACAGTACTTACTCTGTTGAAAACTTTTGCAAGATTCCCGCCTTGGCATGTGTTTTAGGTGTTCTTCATCTTATACCTCTTTGCTTATATCTTCAGGGTTTCCCCCCTAGCTGGGGTTGAAATTGGAGCCACAGGAAAATTAAATTTGTGGTAGTCAGAATTTTGACTCCTGCACCACTGCTGTCTGGTGACACACCATGGTTATGTTATATTACGTGACAAAAGGACTGCTGATGTAATTAAAGTGATGGGCCTTAAAATAGAGATTAACATGGATTATTGGATGGGTCCAATCTCACAGCAGAGACTTTCTCCATTTGCAAGCAGAGGATGGATCAGAAGAGGAAGTAAAAAAATTCAAAATGTGGGAGGGACTAGACCCAGGACTGCTGGCTTTGGAGACGAAGAGGGTCATGAGCTAGGGGATATGAACTACTTCTAGAAGCTGACAGCAGGGAAGGAAAGGGGAACTATAGCCACATGGAACTGATTTGTGCCCAACAGTGTAAATGAGTCTAGGAGCAAACAACCACCCATCCCACCTACAGGGCTTCCATGTAAGAGCCCAGGATGCCAACACCTTGATTCTGGCCTTGTGAGGCTCAGAGCAGAACCAGCTAAACCCACCAGTACTTCTGACCTACAGATCTGTGAGATACTAAGTTTGTGCTGTTTTAAGCCATTTAGTGTGGGGTGTTTTGTTACAGAAGTAATAGAACACCAAGAAGAGTTACCATTTTTCTCATAATTTCCCATCTCTCTTTTCTCCATTCAAACAGAAAGTTGGTTCTGTGTTCTAGTTTGGGGGAGCCATGAGGTATGGAGTGTGCCCAGAATTAGTTGGCACATTGTCCTGACCGTTGTTTATAGAAATATAAGGCTGAAGGGAAAACGGGGTCCTGGGCTTGGATAGGAGGACGTCCAAGCAGAGGGAATGGGGGAGAATGTCTGCTGATCCTGAGCTATCCCTGGGTTTGTGGGCAGGAGACTGGAAAGGAGGATGTGGGGGGATCACCAGAAGTGTTCTCAGGAACTAGTAACCCAAGAAAGGATCCACTGCCTGGCATGACCTCAGTGGCTGGACCAGGTGAAGGGTCACCACTGGGAGCATTGTTGAAAAGCCCACGAATGATGTGAAGCCTACCCACTGCTCCTAAGCTACTCCTACATCGTGCATGACGCTATGTTCACCTGAAGAGCACGAGGGCCTCCTGAGCCAGGACAGATGTGGCCAACAGTCCCACCCACCATCTTACCACAACAAAACCACAGTTCTCTGCCTCTTGCTACATCCAGGGGGGTTGTAGGGTGTGCTTTTCCAACACCTTTCAGTCACGCCTACCATCACCATTCTTCTTGGCTCCCCGTCCTCCAAGTATGGCGCTGCTCCTGGTGCTGCCCCTCCTGGGGCTGCCCCGCCCTCCCAGCCACACCACTCTAGTCCCTGCTGCACCTGTTTCAGGGCTCTGCAGCCGCCTGGGTGTGGAGGGGGTGAGAAAGTTCCTCCATTCCCCCCCCCCCCCCCCCAGGGAGCTATGGTCACATGCTCAAAAAGCAGCCCCACTCCCTGGCTTTCTGCAATCTCCAGAAATCTCAGCACTGAGCAGGTGACCACATACTTCTACATCCAGCCCGGGGCACTTTTGATGGTAAAAGGAAGAGCAATTTACAATTACACAAGGACAGCACGTAAACTGAGATCGCCTCAGACAAATTGGTGGTGGGGTCACCTTAGCAAAAAGGATCTTTCCTTGTTTTTTGTTTTTTGTTTTTTTTTTTGGCCACAGTCTCTGTTCTCTGCTTTGCCGGGACAGTCCTAGTATGCACTGGATATGTCAGGGGGAAGGTCATGTTCTAATTGATACACTGTGCTGTGCTCCAGGTCTCTCTGCCTTGTCAACCTTTTATTCCTTGGGCCACACTGAGTTCATTTTCCCTTCTTGTAGGCTCAGCTCTTTGCGGGGAAGTTCCTCGTCCCTCAAGCAGATAGGTTCACGTCAGATTATCCCTTCGTCCTTCAGGCAGACCTGGGCTTGGACTAAAGGATACACACAGTTCATACATGAAGCCATCCATTTGCAAGTTAAGGGCTTATGATCACACAGCAAGAAACTATTTGAGCTGGAACCGGATTCCAAGTCTTTCACATTACATTCCCAAGCTGTTTTTATTTTTTATGTTTTATTATATTAAATACCATGAAGTTCCAGGTAGCTAGACGGTAGGCTCCTTGAGGGCAAAACCTATAATTCTTGGCGGGGCCAGAACTAGGTTCTTAAAGTTTCTTCATCAGGCACTTCACTCCTTTCCTCACGTATCCCAAGAGAATCTGATGATTGTAGCTTTCCAAAAGCTACACATCCAGAAAACTAAAACGTAGCCGCTTTAGAAATTACTGTGAACCAGAAGCACAGAAGGAAAATTTCACCTAAGCTAAAGTTCATCAAATGAGAAACTTTAATAGCAACTGAGCCTGAATACCCATGTCATTGGTCACAGGGGAGGCAACATTCCCTCCATAGCAGGTAGAAGAATAGAGTTTAGAACTAATACCTTAAGGGGCGCCTGGGTGGCGCAGTCGGTTAAGCGTCCGACTTCAGCCAGGTCACGATCTCGCGGTGCGTGAGTTCGAGCCCCGCGTCAGGTTCTGGGCTGATGGCTCAGAGCCTGGAGCCTGTTTCCGATTCTGTGTCTCCCTCTCTCTCTGCCCCTCCCCCGTTCGTGCTCTGTCTCTCTCTGTCCCAAAAATAAATAAACGTTGAAAAAAAAAATTTAAAAAAAAAGAACTAATACCTTAAGAATTCTTTGTCTGAGTGGTTGTATCTCCATAGAAACTTATCTGGTTCTCACTCCCACAGAGTGTGAGGATTCTAATGTTAGCACAGCCTTCAGAAAGACTCACACATTTAGATTTTATTGCTATAAAATGATCAGGTATAATTTTGTGAGGTAAGGTCAGAAAATATTGTAGCCTCTTATGCTCCCCTTTTAGAGCTAATTTATTAAGTTAAAAAAAAAAAGGGAAGAAATGTGCCTTCAAACAAACAGACTAAATTAGACCTTTCAAAACACTTGTCATTAAAAGATGGTTTGTTGAAACTTCAGACAGGTTAAACGTACGCCACAATTTGAGTGAAAAAATTAGCTTTCCAGGGTTGCAATTACAATCCTACTTAGTTGCCATGGTGATCACACAGCATATGGATTTTGTCAGATAAAGACATCAGGGGTGGTGAGAAGGGACAGTGTATTTTTTTGAATTACCACATGCCAAGTGTCAACTCTTTTGCAGTCCTCTTGCAAAAAAAAAAAAAAAATATATATATATATATATATATATATATATATATATATATATATATACATATAAATGTGTCTTGATTTGGAGGGGAGTTGGGAAGAAGAACAAGGCTTTGGAAAAGCTAACAAGGGAAGATTACTAGAAATGTTTAAAGAATATCTGAATTTAAAATAACTTGAATATTAGGGCACCTGGGAGGCTCAGTCAGTTGAGCGTCCAACTTCGGCTCAGGTCATGATCTTGTAGTTTGTGGGTCTGAGCCCTGTGTCAGGATCTGTGCTGACAGCTCACAGCCTGGAGCCTGCTTTGGATTCTGTGTCTCCCTCTCTCTCTGCCCCTCCCCTGCTCTCTCTCTCTCTCTCTCTCTCTTGCTCGCTCTCACTTTCTAAAAAATAAACACTAAGAAAAAAATTTAAAAACACAAAATAACTTGAACATTAATGTCAAATTGTATAATAAGGGTTCCTCGGGGTTCCAGAGTTAGAAGCACCTACTATTTAACAAATACATTCCAATAATAGGTGGCCAGTATGTTCTAGTTCCTCCTCTATTATGGTTTCTCTTATATTTATATGCCCTATCATTTGAAGGTTCTTTTCCCTGTTTTATCTAGAGTTAGTTTTGTTAATGATCTTGTCGATGTGCTGGGCCAGTATAAACACTGTAATGTAGAATAAGAATGTCCCTGGGTTGAAGACACAGGACTAAAAGATGAGAAGTGACCCCAGATGAATTTCTTCTTGTTATAAGAAGAAGAAAAAAAGAGTAAATACTCTGTGAACTCTAATAAAACTTGGAATCCTTTACAGCTACTTTCATGTGTCATTCGGAACTTATACACTCATGATGATTACATATTTTCTGCCAGCATGGAAGTGAAATTGAAAGGTTGTGCCACAGCCCCGTCTGCTGTGGTGTGGTCGAGAGTCCCAGAAGTTGGCTAGCCTGCGTTTAATTGATGGTACCAACTCATCAGCAACCATTAGCTGGTGACCTGATGGACTTTACATTTTAGTTGGCAAAGAGGAATAATCAACAAACAATAAATAATACATAGGATATTTGTAGAGTATGATAAAGACTGGCAAGTAGGGAAACCGTGATTTCGTAATGGAAAGTCCAACATGGGGGAGGAGGGATGTAGGTGGTGGGACAGGAACCTACCCCAGATGGAGTGTCCTGGGAAGATCACTCAAGGAAGTGATCTATGAGTTGGGATCTGACAAAAGAGACATTGGCAGCCGAGCCAAGATCTGGGACAAGATCAGAGTAAAACAACAACACAGGTACTTTGCACAGTCAAGAATTTAGCTGAAGCAGAATGAGGAGCAGAGCAGAATACAAGAAGGATCAGACAAGGGAGTTCACGAAGGGTCTGGTGGTCCAGGATATGGAGTTTTGCTTTTACCCGATGTCCTCTATAGAAGTTATATGACTACATCAAATTGCTTCAGATTTACGAAAATCCTAGTATTAGCCATCTTGGAAGGGCTGCCTAGGAAAAGAAACACATAGGGTTGGATGGAGTGCTTTTAGGATCTTTTATAGACGTCCAAGCCAGTGTCTGGGGCTGACTTCACTGATGAAGGGATGGAAGTCCCCCCTCCTGGCCCTCCACTCCCCTCAAGATTAAGTGATGCAGTGGTGGTATCCAAACCTTGACGATCATCATAATAACTTGGGGAGCTTGTTAAAACTTCAGGCTCCTGAACCCTCTCCCAGGCTTGCTTAATCAAAATCACATGGTAGGAGCCAGAGAGCCTCTCTGTCCTGATGACTCAGCTCATCAGCCATGTTGAGATGCATCAGAGCAGGCCAATTCTACTGGTGCCAGCAAGATCAGGAAATGCTAGGGGAAATTACTTCTTTACCTTCACAAATCGGTTAGTCAGAAGGGGCTAAGGTCACCTGTGGCCAAGGCATTCAGGCTGACTCTCTTCCTTTCTCTCTTGTTTACCCAATAAGACTCCTCTGGTGAGAGCTTTTGAATCTAGGCTCCCCTTATAGCCTCAAATTGCCAGTCTGTTTTACTGGCTTGGTGCTTCTCATTGCTGAAATGGAGATGATTTCTCAGAACTGCAAACTTGTCTGGGTATGTAAATAGTGTGTCTGTGTCTTTAAATAGAAAGACATTAGGGGATATTAGCCCAGGCTAATTATACAGATCAGTTATAGCTAATAATTAAAATTTGCCTTAGGCTTTGTGGGAGGGTCGCTCTTAGGGACTAAGGGTTGGTTCTCTCTCCCTTGTTGTTTTATATATTTACAAATTAATTTAAATGTGATAATCTGCAACACTGATAATGATAAATGCTTAACTAAACAGAAATGTGTTAGTCTTAAGACAGGCTCCTTACAAGATGACTGAGACAAGATGATTTAGACATGATCTAAAAAATCTCCCTACAAATACTCCATTGCAGTCATGGAGGGCTATCTATGCAAGGGGCAAACACAAAAACAAAGCAAAAAAAAAAAAAAAAAATTCCTCTCCGATTTCATTCAGCCTAGTTTCTTGGAAGCCAGTGTGGGGCTCAGAAAGTGTCCACTGTGTAGACATGCATTTGAAGCTGGACCCAGATCAACATCCAATTTAATACAGGTCAGCGAACAAGTGTTAAAAAGCAAGGTCACTCGCCTGCTTCCAATCTATACTGGATTAAAAACAATGATTTAGAGGTGAAAGGCTCTGTGTACTGTGCTATGAGCTCAGTGCCACTCAGCACTTTGGCTATTCTTCAGCGCTGAAATCCATGGTGCCATATTTTCCTGAGGTCATCTTCATGAGACAGGACGTTGCTTGGTCTCATCCTGCCAGAGAATTTATTATATCGATTTAGGGAATAAGGTTAATTGAAATGAACTTTGGGTTTTAAAGGTAGGTTTGGTGCAAGCCTTAACAATTAAAATGGAATTCTTCTCCTTTAAATGACTTGGGCTCATTGGACTGCACGGGCGGGACTCTTTAGCACAGAGGCGGGCATAATTTTACAATGTGAAATGCTCATTTACTTTTCTCCTGTTGCTATAACAACTCACTTTTGAACCAGACATGGTGATAGAAAGCCTTGGCTTTGCAATGAATTTCACATTGGTTTTGTTTAGATTTTTCAATCATTTCACTTGGAACTACAGCTGGAAGTACAGGAATAGATTTTACTCTTTCCTTTTTTAGAAACCTTGCTTAGGACTGAGGCTTTGTGTTTCCATCTCGTCTGGAGGCTTGCAAACAAAACAAAACAAAACAAAACATCAAAACAAAAACAAAAACTTACACCCCATGCACAGTTTGTGATTTCCCTGGCATAAATCATGTTTCAAATTCAGATTATGTGCTATCTTTCCCTTAAAGGGAACACCTGGGTTGTTGCTGCTTCCGACAGAGAAATACAACTGTCAAGTCATTCTGTCTTTCAATCTTTTTCTGTTCAAATACTACCAGCAAGACCCACGTCTCTGCAGGATTTTGGGATCTGTAAACCTCAAAATCTTGTTAAGCCTCAAACAGCACAGCAACATGCTTTGTTTCTTAATGACTCCAAGAAAAAGGCAAATAGATTTGGCAAAGATCGAATAGACAAATGTTTGCAGAGAAACACAAAAGAGTACATGCGCACCCAACAGGATTCCAATTCTGCTTCTGTCCCCTTCTTAATAATCCCACCCATAACAGACGCTGACATAGGCCTAAAACGTATGCCCTTGCTTTTGGAGCGTTAGTCTCTCAAAGGCCAATTTAGATGCAGGTGGAGTTAAGCACTGAATTGAGGAGTAATGTCACCACGATGGTGACACAAATCATTCCTGACTTTGCTCCCTCTCAGAAGAACAACTAACATCTATTCAAAAATGAGATGTCACTATGACAGTCCTAAAACACAGGGACAGGAATGAGGCAGAAGCACCCTCTGCACCTCAAGATGAAGACAGGCTGCATTAGAAGGATAATAGTCTACGCTGACTACGTTGCCCCTCCCCCAGACCAGTGCAGTACCATGCATGGAGGTCGTCCCTGGGCCTCCAGTTCCTCCAGTGAGAAAAGAGAATTCGGGGGCAAGTAACCTCCCCCAGCACTGTGGGTTACTTTTTGGAGCTCCTACTCTGATCATGCCTCATATGGATTGCAGGGGAATCTGCAGGGCCCAGCCCTAGGGGTGGGGGTGAGGGTGAGGGGTAAGGGGAGGAGGGACTTACAGCCATCTTGGCAGATTGAATTCATGCCTCTGGTGCCCAAGTAGTAATTCTAACTGGTGGCTTGCTCATCTGCAGAACCACACTGGGGGTGCACTCTGACCAGAGAACTCAGTGGGGTGCAGATTTGCCTGACTGAGATCCTTTAACAAGGAGTTTTGCTGGTCCTGGAGCCAGTCGCCCATACCCACGCAAGATGCTGAGTCACAGCCCCACCCACTGTAGATATGCCTTCCAGGCCCATCTGATGAAAAGGGCTGGTGATAACTCCTGGAAGCTGTGTGGCCAAGTAGCACTCTAGCCCATAGGTGGATAAGTGGAGCTGACAGTGCCCAGAGGAAAGCCATTACCAGGCTTGGAGGCTTCTTGTGCTAGACACAGGCAGGAATTAATTCATAACCAAGGCTTAGTACATCTCTTAGTCCATCCTAACCAGAGAGTCTGCTTGAGAAATTGAGTAGCCTGCAGCAGCCCAGCCCCCTTCTACCCAGCCAAGGAAGCTGAGACCTAGCCCCATCCACTGTGAAGGTTGTCTTCTGGCCCCACTTAACTAGAAGGGCTGGTGAAAACACCTGAAATCCGTGCAGCCTAGTGGAACTCAGTACAAGAGAAGGACAGGCAGAGCTAACAGTTCTCAGAGAAAAGCTAGTGGCCCTGTTTGGCCAGGGAACTTGGGGTGCAGGTCAACTTGAGATAACAAATAAAGAGCTTTGTTGGTTTTAGATCTGTTTCTCCCACTGCACCCAGGCAGGGAATCTAATTCATAGCCTTACTCATTGCTGAATACTGCCTTCAGCCTGTCTGACCAGGGAATGTAACCAGAGCACATGGGACATTGCATAGTCAATTCAACAGTCCTATGTACAGTGGTGCTTGAACAGGGAGCAGCCCATGGCTTACCTCATTTGCAGGACAAGACTAGTGGCCTTACCTGACCAGAAAATTCAGTTTACACTCAGGCCTGATTTGGGTCCCCAGATAATGAAGCCCTAGTTAAGGCCCTGAGCCCTGGCCTGCTTTCCTGATGGAACAGGGAAACAAATTCATAGCCCTACCCATTACTAAATACAGTATCAGTCCTAGTGATTTAGTAAGCCTACCCAGAGAATTCAGGCAGTCATGGTACCCGTTCTACTGCCACATTTGGGGAAAAGGACCAAGAGCCAGCAGTTCTGTCCAACTGTTAGTGGCAAATCACCTCCCCCCCCATCCCTGTTCTCAGAGCTTTGCCTTGTCTAAAAATGGACCATAATAGCAGGCCCCACCTACCCAATGACTGGCAGGTACACCCAGAAACAAAAACTGAGCTAACAGGTGAAGAACTGTCTCCACCAAAGCAATCCTATAAAGTCTGGAAGAGAAACCCCATTACTTAAATGCGCAGACACCAATGTAAAGAATTAAGGACACACACACACAAAAATCAAGTAAATATGGCACTATTAAAGGAAATGGATAAGGTTCCAATAACTGACCCTAAAGAGCTGGATATCTATACACTATCAAACAATTCAGAATAATTCTCTTAAGAAAGTTTAGTGAACTAAAAGAAAACAGACAGATTACTAAACAAAATTAGGAAAACAATGCTTCAACAAAATGAGAAGTTTGACAAAGAAATACAATCATCAAAAAAACAAAGCAAAACAAAACATAAATCCTAGAGTTGAAAAATAAATAACTAAACAGAAGAATTCAACAGAGAATTTCAAAAGTATATTTGACCATGCAGAAAAAAGAATCAGAGACATGGAGAATAGGACACAGGACATTAGAAATTACCAAGAGGATCAAAAAGATATTTTTTAAAAAATGAGAAAGAGTAAAGAAAGACTATAGGAATTATAGAACATAATAAAGAGAAACAATATTCACCTTATGGGAATTCTAGAAAGAAAGAGAAAGAGAAAGAGAAAAAAAAAAGTATATTTAAAGCAATAATGGCTGAAAACTTCCCTAACCTGGGGAGGTGAATGGACCTCAAGATCCAAGAGGCCCAAAGGATCCCAAACAAGTTGAACCCCAAAAGGGCTACACTGAGACACATTATAATTAAATTGTCAAAGTAAAACACAAAAAATTTAAGAGCAAATAGCAAGAGAAAAGTGAGAAGTTATATACAAGGGAAGCCCCATAAGACTATCAGTGATTTCTGAACAGAAACTTTTCACGCCAGGAGAGAATGGGATCACGTATTCAAAATATTAAAAGAAAACAATGGTCAACCAAGAATTCTATAGCTTGTGAAGGTATCCTTCAGAAACAAAGGAGGGATAAATACTTTCCTTTACAAACAAAAGCTGAGGGAGGTTATGACCACCAGACCTGCCTTACATAAAAAGCTAAAAGGAATTCTTGGAGTGGAGGTAAAAGAACATTAATTAACATCATAAAAACACAAAAAGATAGCATAAATCTCACTGGTAATGGTAACTATATAGTCTTAGTTATTTTCTGCAATATAGTAATAGTGATGCGTAACTTACAACTCTAGTTTAGAAGTTAAAAAAATGAATGTAGCAAAAATAACCACAAATATAATAATATGTTACTAGTTGGGTAATATAAAATACATGTAAATTATAACAGCAATTACCTAAAATATTAGGGGGAGAAGAAATAAAAATATAAAATATATGACTTCTACTGAAGTTATGTTGCTGTTGGTTTAAAATACAGTGTTAATAAATTCAAAGTATTTTATATGACTCCTATGGTAACCACTAGGGAAAATCTTGTAGTAATCACACAAAAAAACTCGATACAGCAGTCAAAGCATAAGGATACCAAAAGGCATCAAAACACAAGGACAGCAGGATAAGAAACAAAGAATCATGGATTTACAAAACAACCAAAAAAAAAAAAAAAAAACCAAATAAAATGGCAATAGTAAGTCCTTACTTATTAATACTTTAAATGTAAATGGATTAAATTCTCAAGTCAAAAGATTAGAATGGCTAAATGGAAACAACCAAGGTCCAACAATATGCTGCCGACAAGAAATTCACTTTAGCCTTAAAGACACACATAGACTGGGAGTGAAGGGATGGAAAAAGACATTTCAAATAAATGGCAACAACAACAACAAAAAGGCAGGGGGAGCTATACTTATATCAGAGAAAAGACTTTAAACTAAAAATGGTAATAAGAGATAAGAAAGATCATGTAATGATAAAGGGGCTAATACCTCAAGAAGATACCCCTATAAATATGTATGTGCTCAACATTAGAGCACCTAAATATATAAAGCAAAAACTAACAGAGCCAAAAGGAGAAATAAGCAGTAATGAATAATAGTTGGGGACTTTAATACGTCCACTCTCTGCAATGAACAGATAATCCAGACAGAAGATCAAAAAAGAAACAGTTTTAAAAACACTACAGATCAGGGGTGCCTGGGTGCCTCAGTCAGTTAATTGTCTGGCTTTTGATTTCAGTTCAGGTCATGATCTCACAGTTTGTGAGATTGAACCCTGTGCTGGGCTCTGCACTGACAGTGTGGAGCTTGCTTGGGATTCTCTCTCTCTCCCTTTCTCTCTCTGCCCTTCCCTCCCTTCTTTCTCTCAAAATAAATAAACAAATAAATATTAAAACAACAACAACAAAACCCTACAGACCAAATGAGCCTAACAGACACATACAGAACATTCTATCTGATAATAGCAGACTACACATTCTTCTCAAGTACACATGGAACATTTTTTAAGACAGACCACATGTTAGGCCACAAAGTGTGGCTTAGCAAATTAAAAAAGACTGAAATCAACCCAAATATCTTTTCTTATACCAATGGCATTAAAGTAGAAATCAATAACGAGGAAAACTGAAAAATTCAAGAACACAAGGAAATTAAACAACACTGTTCTGAAAAACCAATGGATCAAAGAAGAAATTAAAGGGGAAATTTAAAAAGTTTCTTAAGACAAACAAAAATGGAAATAAAACATACCAGAACTTAGGTAATGCAGCAAAAGCAGTTCTAAGGACATTTATAGCAATAAACACCTACATTAAGAAGCAAAATAGATTCCAAATAAACAACCTAACTCTATGGCTTATGTAACTAGAAAAAGAAGAAGAAACTGAGCCCAAAGTTAACAGAAGAAAGAAAATAATAAAGATTAGAGCAGGAATAAGTGAAATAAAGTACAGGAAAACAAGAGAATAAATTAACCAAACTAAGAGTCAGTTATTTTGGAAAGATAAACAAAATTGACCAACCCTCAGATAGATTAACAAAGGAAAACAGAAAAAATGAACCAAATCAACAAAATTATAAATGAAAAAGGAGACATTACAACATATATCACAGAAATATAAAGGATGAAAAGAGGCTACTATGAACAACTATATGCCAACAAACCGGGTCGCCTAAAAGAAAAGGAAAAAATCTTAGAAACATGTTATTTACCAGAACTGAATCAGGAGAAAACAGAAAATTTGAATAAATCAATTAAAAACATGGAGATTAAATCAATAATCAAAAGTCTCCCTATGAAAACCAGCCCAGGACTGGATGGCTTTTATCAAACATTTAAGGCAGAATCAATACCAATCCTTCTCAAACTTGTCCAGAAAAACTGAAGAGGAGGGAGCACTCCCAAACTCATTTTATGAGGCCAGAATTATCCTGACAGAAAAACCAGAAAAAAAGACATTACCATAAAACAAAAATAGAAACAGAAACTGCAGGCCAATATTCCTGATGCATATAGATGCAAAAATTCTCAATAAAATACTAGGAAACTGCATTAAGCAGCACATTAAAAGGGTCAGTCACCATGATCAAGTGGGATTTACCCCTGGAATGCAAGCACGACTAAACATACACAAATCATTCAACATGATACATCACATTAATAGAATAAAAGAAAAAAGTCATCTGATCATCTCAATAGATTCAGAAAATGCACTTGACAAAATTCAAACATCCACTCATGATTAAAGTCTTAACAAGTTAGACATAGAAGAACTATCTCAACCCAGTAAAGGCCATATATGATAGGCTCTCAGCTAACATTATACTCAATGGTAAAGGATGAAAGCTTTTCCTTTAAAATCAGGCACAAGACAAGGGTGACCACTCTCAACACTTCTATTCAACATAATATTGGAAATCCTAAGTTAGAGCAATCAGGCAAGAAAAATAAATAAAAAAAGTATCAGAATTGGAAAGGAAGAAGTAAAATTGTCTCCATTTGCAGACAATGTGATTTTATATAGAGACAATCCTAGACCCCACGCAAAAAGCATCTGATCTAACCAATGGATTCAGGAAAGTTGCGGGATTTTATAGAGACAATCCTAGACTTAACCCAAAAAGTGTCTGATCTAATCAATGGTTTCACTAAAGTTGCGGGATATAAAGTTAACATACAAATATCAGCAGCATTTCCAAACACTAACAACAAAATTTCTGAAAAAAATAAATTATCCCATTTATAATAACATTGAAAACAATAAAACGCTTAGCAAATTTAACTAAGTGAAAGATCTCTATGCTAAAAACTATAAGACATTGATGAAATAAATGGAAGAAGACAGAAATAAATGGAAAACTATCCTTTGTTCATGGATTGGAAGAATTAATATTGTTAAAATGTCAATACTCCCAAAAACGATCTATAGATTTAGTGCAATCCCTATCAAGATTCCAAAAGCATTTTTTACAGACACTGAAAAAATGCTCTTAAAATTTATGTTGAATGATCAAAGACCTCCAACAGCCAAAAAATACTGAGAAAGAAGAATAAAGCAGGAGGTATCACACTTTCTGATTTCAAGCTATACTGTAAAACAATGAGCATCAAAACAGTGTGGTGTTGGCATAAAAACAGACAAATAGACAAAAGAAACAAAATCAAGAGCCCAGAAATAAACACAAGCATATATGGTCAACTAAGTTACAAGAGAGCTGAGAACACTCAATGGAAAAAAGATAATCCTGTCAATACATGCTGCTGGTATAATTGGATATTCACGTGTAAAAGAACGAAACTGGACCCATATCTTACGCCACTCACAAAAATTATTTCAAAATTGATTAAAGACTTACATGTAAGTCTTTTTTTCTCCTAGAAGAAAACAGGAACAAAATTCCTTGACATGGGTCTTGATAATAATTTTCTGGATGACATGTAAAGGGCAAGTAACGATATCAAAGAGAAACAAGTTGGGGGAGCCTGGATGGCTCAGTCAGTTGAGTGTCTGACTCTTGATTTTAGCTCAGATCATGATCTCAGAGTTGTGAGATCAAGCCCGCATTGGGCTCAGTGCTGATGGCACAGAGCCTGGCCGGGATTCTCTCTCTCTTCCTCTTCCTCTGCCCCTCCCCCCTCAAAATAAACAAGTGAACATTAAGAAAAAAAAGAAAGAAGTGAGACTATATTAAACTAAAAAGTTTCTGCACAGCAAAGAAGCCATCAACAAAGTGAAAAGACAACCTGCAGAATGGGAAAAATATTTGAAAACCATTCATCTGACAAGATATTAATTCCAAACCAGAGAAGAGCTCAGACTATTCAAAGCAAAAAACCCCAAATAATGCAATTAGAAAATGGTCAAAGGACCTGAATAGACATTTCTCCAAAAGATGTATGAAAGGCAACTGGCACCTGAAAAGATGCTTAAAGTCACTAGTCCTTAGGTAAGTGCAACTTAAACCCATCATTAGCTATTGCCTCATGCCTCTTAGAATGGCCCGCATCAAAAAGACAGGAGATAAATGCTGGTGAGCCTGTAGAGAAAAGGGAACCCTCATGCACTGCTGGTGGAAATGCAAACTGGTGCAGCCACTATGGAAAACAGTATGGAGGGTCCTCAAAAAACTAAAAATGGAACTACCCTATGATCCAACAATTCCATTTCTGGGAATATATCCAAAAGTAACAAAAACACTAACTCAGAAAGGTATCTGCACATCCATGTTCATAGCAGCATTATTTACAATAGCCAAGACATGGAAACAGCCTAAGCATTCATCAATGAATGAACGGGTAAGGAAGATGTGAGATATGCACACACGCGTGCACACACACACACACACACAGAGGAATATTATACCGACATCAAAAATGAGGAGATCCTACCATTTGCAACAACATGGATGGACCTTGAAGGCATTATGCTAAGTGAAATAAGTCAGAAAAAGACAAATACTGCATGATTTCACTTGTATGTAGAATCTAAAGAAGAAAAGCAAAATACTCAACAACATAGAAAAAGAGATCAGACTTGTGGTTACCAGAGTGGAGGGTGGGGGATGGGGATTGGAGGAAGGTGATGAAAAGGTACAGACTTTCAGTTATAAGTAAGCATTAGGGATGTAATGTATAACATGATGACTATAGCTAACACTGGTGGATGACATATAGAAAAATTATCAAGAGAGTAACTCCTGAGAGTTCTCATCACAAAAATTTCCCTCCTCCATTCTTTTCTTTCTTTTCTTTTTATAAGAAAAAGGAAGTTAGCTGAACCTATTGTAATCATTTCACAGTCTATGTAAATCAAACCATCGCGCTCTGTACCTTAAGTATGCACAGTAATATATGTCAACTATTTCTCAACAAGACTGGGGGAAAAAAAAGAAGTGAATTGAAAACTGGACTCAAATGTTTGGAATGAAACAAATGCTTTCTAGTCAATATCTATATCTTCCCTGTTGGGGAAGATAAACTACAGAATGGTTTTCATGTCTTGATAAAACTTTTAAAAACCAGATTTCTGCAGGCTAAGAAATAAGATGTGAACAACAATGTCAGGAAATAGAACTGCCCTCTCCCTCATCTCTAGTAAGATGAGAAGTGGCTATTTGCGGTTCTGGCCCCTTAGACATTGTTACCTCTTCTTGTCTGTAGGTCTTATCAGGAAGTAGAGCTGGAATGATGGGCTAAGAATTGTTCATCAATAGCCTCTATTCCTTAAATATTAAGCTAAATATACAGAGATCAACATGGTGCAAGTGTTTAAAATGTCACGGTATCATGTGAATGTCAACAAAATAGTGCCACATGGAACCATGACAGCATTTTGGTCCATTTTTCATAGTCTGTTTTTCTCTTGATCATCCAGTTAATTCCATGACCCATAATCACAAACATGGTTAGAAGCTATGTTTTGTGGCAGAAATGTAGACAATACATTTGTTCCCTATGGCATTACAAAAAGTGTGACCTATTTGGAAACATAATAATGATGACCTTTAGGTAAGAATATTTGTTTTCAATTCTGGTGGATCTATTAAAAGTAATCTTCAAGCACAGAATTAAAAAGGACAAACCTAGTAATGGGCCTGACTTCCCCCTCTCCCCTCCCTCTTTCACCTACCAGTAGGGTGAGAAATGTCAAAGTCAATCGTAGGGGCTTGAAATCCACAGGGAGAATGTGAATTTCTGTTCTGCAGAAACTGAGCAGAACCCAGGGTGCAGCCCAGCCTCTTTGCCAGGCAGGCTGTCTGGAGTCTGCCTGATAACCAGCTATTCATGAGTATAAATTTGGAGGCATCTAAACTCGCAGCTTCTAGTTAACTTTATAAATGCTGTGCAGAAGAAGGAGAATCAGTATTTGGGCACCTTGAAACGCTAGGTGCTCATTTTATTTAAAATAAATCACATCCTAAGCAGTTTTTTAATCATCTATGTGAAAATTGGGTTAAATCAATTTAGGAAAGCCTACAGACATGTTATTTGGCCAACGCCAAGAGCCCCTATCAGTCCATATATTCACTAGTCCTGATTTTCAAGCCTGGTTTGACAAACAAGTAATTTTTAAATATTTTTATATTGTATTTATCTATTTGATTCAAAAAATTTTTTAATTTATTTTTGAGGCAGGGGAGGGGCAGAGAGACAGGGAGAGAGAGAGAATCCCAAGCAGGCTCTGCACGGTCAGAGCCCGACTCTGGGGGCTCAAACTCACAAACCCTGAGATCATGACCTGAGCCGAAATCAGGAGTTGAACGCTTAACCAACGGAGCCACACGGGTGCCCCGATAGTTTTAGAGTTATGAGAGGAGGGCAAGATACATGATTATAACATTAGCAAGTATCTTCATTCTTTCTCCATCATTTCCTTATAATGAATGACATATCTGTTTCCCACAAGGACCGAAGAAGCCCTGTTTCCTTCTTCTTGATGTACATGGACTAAAAATTGCCTGGATATGTTCGCAGTTTAGAGGGAAACAGGTCACGGGAGAACACTCTTAAAGAACATGATTAATATTTTAATAGCAACCCAAGTGGACATAGCTGGGCTGGCACTGAGCCCTCCGAGGCCTTCCTTAATCACCTGAGCACTGCCTTCTCTTCCACATGACTTGGGCAAGGTTCCCTATCACCTTGACCGCTAGAGAAGTTGTCACAAGTAACTTGCCCCTAACAGAGTCCCGTGGGGGGGACCCAGGATGCGAGCCCCTAACACTAGGCCCGTGCCCTGAAATACCACGAGACCCTACCTCCTAAACAGCTTTGCTCAGAAATGAACAACTTTACAAAAGGACGTTTTGAGAGAGAAAGAGCAGAAACAAATGCAAGGTGTTTTGAAAGAACTACCTGGCCAGGTGCAGGGAGCCTGAAAACCACCTTGAGTGAAAAACGCACCTACTGTTCCCTACCGCACACAGCTGCGAGGAAAGTGCTGGGGAGAAATGAGACCAGAACAGGGTGAAGACATTCATCTGTTCGCCGGATCCTTTTTTAAAAACGTACTTTGAGCGTTTATTGCATGCCAGTCACTGTGCCAACCTCTTGGGAAACACAGGTGAATAAACGGCACCTTGCTTTCACATAGCTGAGAGGCTAGTGAGCAGAGATGTAAATGAACACAGTCATCACATAATACTAAATGCTGAAATAAAGCACACGGGCAGAGGACCCGGGCAGGGTACAGCAAAGGACGTGACGTGTGAACCAGGGCTTGAAGGATAGAGGAATTTTCCAGATACAGATAAGGAAACGGCAGGGAGAGAGAAAAGATCGGGCGTTGGGATCATGATTATTACGTGTGTGTTTATTCACTAGCGAAAGGTCTTAAAGGTCAAGCTCGAGGTTTGAGGCTACACCACATCACGCCGGATTTTTTTTTTTTTTTTTTAGCAGGGTCATAGGTCTGCGTTTAGGTCTGTGTTTGGGGAAGGGCTCCCACAGCAGGTGCAGTGAACGGCAGAAGGTTGCAGACACCCAGAGGTGGGTCAGCATTTCAGGAGACAAAGGCATCATCTAGGGAGTCACAGCTGAAGCCTGAATTAAGTCAGGGTACAGGGTCCTGAAAGCTTATTCCGAGCATCCTAATTTGCATCACGATTTCCTAACCGAGTACAGTCCTGCATAGCTGTACGGTAGAAAGAAAAAAAAAATTGCCAAAGTAAGAGGTTTAAGCTGACATGCTTGTGTGTTTTAGATCCCAGATACAGTTTCTCAGTGGTGTTCCAAGAAGCATGCATTCCTTCTTTCCTTTCTACTGTACTTTTCTGAGCTCAAGCTCTCATCTGCAAAATGATGGTAATCACAGCATCTTCCTGATGAGAAAGCAACGGCATAATGCCTTCAGGGGCTAAAGCACTTAGCACTGTGGAAGGCACACCTCAGCCACTCAATAAATGTCAGCTGTGGTTGTGTTACCTGCACATTTACTGTGTATGTGTGTCTGTGTGGTGGGAGTGGGTATCGTGGTATGCGTGTGCACATGCACGTGTGTGCTGGGCTTCCAGAATGTCTTGTTCTTAACTCCATTGCATTCCTTATTTTCAAAAATTTTCTACAGCATCTTTTATTGGACCATTTCTACTAGCCAAGCCACTTAACGGATGAAATCTTGACTTCCTGCAGGATCAAATTTAAAAAATAAAGAACGGCTACAAAAAAGGGGAGAATGCCATATTCCAATGGCACTGAAGAATCATTTTGCCTTTAAATTTTTTTTTTTCAACGTTTATTTATTTTTGGGACAGAGAGAGACAGAGCATGAACGGGGGAGGGGCAGAGAGAGAGGGAGACACAGAATCGGAAACAGGCTCCAGGCTCCGAGCCATCAGCCCAGAGCCTGACGCGGGGCTCGAACTCACGGACCGCGAGATCGTGACCTGGCTGAAGTCGGACGCTTAACCGACTGCGCCACCCAGGCGCCCCTCATTTTGCCTTTAACTTGGATCCTCCTTTGTCCGTGGACTTGATTGCTGATGTTGAATGTACATTCTTGCCATCATCCTTGAAAAAATTTGTATAGGTGTAAATACTTTCTCTGTTTAGGGGAAATAATCCCAATCAACTGCCCCACGAAGAAAAAGAATCTAACAGTCAAATGGAACTGTAAAAGACACAATGACTTTCAATCCTCGATGGGGAAGTTTTACGACAACAGCAAACTTTTATTCACTATTTTTCTAAGGTATTCTTAGAAGCAATAGTGAAATTACTCTGCTGTTCAATTCCTTTATCAAAATATCTCCATCTTCAGTTTGAAATGAGGGGAATGAATGATAAGCATCTTATATGTTAATCCTACCTCCCTTGAGCATCTTATTTCATTAAAAGGATTTATTGAACTCTGAATAGGCCAGCAGTTGAACAGGGACATTGAGTATGCTATTAGCAACAGCCTTTCTAGGGGGCGCCTGGGTGGCTCAGTCAGTTAAGCCTCAGACTTTGACTCAGCTCATGATCTCATGGTTTGTGAGTTCAAGCCCTGAGTTGGGCTCTGTGCTGACCACTCAGAGCCTGGATTCTGCTTTAGATTCTGTCTCCCTTTCTCTGCCCCTCTCCCACTGGTGTCGTGTGTGTGTGTGTGTGTGTGTCAAACACATGTTTAGCATATGCCACTTTTTAGCACTGGTTCATTTCCCATTAAGGCTGCCTCGAGTCATGGAGAGAGAGAGAGAGTTCTGGTGTCAGGAAGGTCCAGGTTCAAATGGTAGCTTTGCTTCTTGAGAGGTGTTTGATCCTGGACAAATGACTTCCCCATTATTCGCATCGTGAAATGTAGCACTTACTACCTAGGTAAGCTACTTTTCGGAGGTTCCCAAGCCAACATGTAAACCATCTATCACATTACCTGGTACAGTAGAAGTTCTGTCATTGTAGCCATAAATGACCCACAATCCCGTCAAGGTTTCACGTGGTAGAGAAGGGCTGTCTCTTCAGAAGTTCACATAGCTCATGGATTGTGTTTATGGTGACGCACAAGGTGCCGTCCAACTACCTTAATTTACTGTGATTCTTGATTACACACCAAACAAGTATTTAGAGACATTCCTTCCTACGACTTCATAAGGTAGGCATCCAGTAACAGCCTCAGCTGTACCACTTAGGTCCTGCCAGGTGTCATGCAGAAATGAGAAACAGAGGTATATACAGAGATGGACTCAGCGGAAGGGAGGTGCTACTAGAAGAAATGGAAAACTGTGGCCGTCTTCAGGGTTCAAACAACATAAAAATACGCAACCACAACATTCATAGCAACTAACATGCTACTTGCCTTATTTAGGCAACAGACGGGGATCCACTCTACCCTAGTAGCAGCATTCTTAGGAAAGCACCAGGCACTTTTAATCACGATGCCAACATTTCTTTAGTGAAAGGCACTTGACTTTGGAAATGATTCTTCCAGGCAGGAAAAACAATCCATGTGTGATTGGAACCTTCACACAGAAGGGCCGGTGTTTCCCACCCCCCAGCCAATTTCTGTTTTGGTTTATGCTTCGATCAAACAGCTCAAGTTTGGTGATCCCTTCTGAGTGGTGTTTGGGCCGGCCAGCACATTTCCTATAAAAGCCTGCTTAAAAAAACCCGGAACCTATAGACTCCCTCCACCCACCCCCTCCCGCCACAAATCACAGAATAAAATAAATACAACTACATAATAAACCAACCATCAGCTTCGTTCGGGGGAGCTCGGAAGGGGAGAAAAAAGGATATTTTAATAAAGACCTTTAGTTCAGGGCAGGGGACCAGGCTTCCCCCTAGCCGGGCTTTGGGTTTTCTGAATGCTTACTCCAAATAAACAAGAAACGTCTAATCTTCCCGTGGAGTGAACATGCCCAGCAAGCAACAAGAGCACAATGAGATGAAGACATTCTTCGGGCTACCTCCCTTATACACGCTCTTAGGTCTATAATCCGCAAATCAAACACTTCTTTCTCATGTGTGCCTCCCCGGGCAGCCGTAAAGACAGCAGACAGAGCCCCGGGACTCCTTCCAAGGTCACTGTGGGACACTGGGTGAGGCCGGCCTCACAGAGAATCTAAACCATCCTGAGTGGACTATGTCAATGGACTTTCCCTGGTCTGCGTCGCCTGACTACCCCCCGCTGACACCAACAAGTCGAATTCGTGAAATCAAGCCGCTGCTTCCCAGATGGTAGCTGAAACTGGAATACAGAACTCCCATTTACCATGGCTTTGCCTCACAAAGGAGCAAGCATCCCCTTGCTCTCATCCCCTTGCATCTCCTCTATGGCCGAAGCGGGTCTGAGGGTGAGACAGGGCAAAATGTTCTTATCTTTTGAATCCAACGTCGCCCACGGCCTCAAACACTGTTCTTTCTTCATAGCTTCTGCCCGCTGAGCAGGAAGGTTAGAACCACCCCCAGGCTCCTCTCTGTTAATTTCCAGGCAGTCACTTGAAAGAGGTCTCATCTTAATTAACTCAAAACCCTTTCATCAAGGTAGTTGTCCTTGACCGAGCCAGCCCAAAGCGGACGCCGTAGGCTGCCTAGGCCTTTCCTGGAAACTGTGTCTTAAAAGGAAGCCTCTTAGAGGTACAGAGGACTGCCCTTTTGTCTCTCAAATTGACTTATTATTTCAGCGCTGAGCAGAGTGATTGAACAAAGCGGTAGGGATCGCGCAAACAACATGCCGTTTGGAAAAAGTTGGACAGCCTTTAAAAGTGTTATTTGAAGAAGAAACGTTGGAGGCAAATATTTAAATAGCCCTTGGGTATCCACATGATCTGTGGTTCTTCAGCATCCTACGAATTATTTGCATTTCATAAATGAAGAGCTTGAGGAGGCCAACTAAACCTGCTTCTGTGTCAGCAGTGCTGCGTTGGAAATATGTCCTTTGCCACCGTAAGAAGACTAGTGGCCGTCACTTGAATCTGGTGGCAGGCTCAGCGAGACTCCGTTTCAACCTGGGGCTGCCTGCTTAAGCAAGGCTTCCTTGCCCTCCTGTCCTTAGCCACCCCTCTGCCCCGCCCCCACCCCACAGAACAGGTTTTCTGAGAAATCTGATACCCAATCCAAGGGAGCATCCCCATGGGAAAAAAATCAAGGCTTCAGATGCCACAATTCGAGCCATGGGGATACAAAGCCAGTCAATAATTTCCAGCGGCTGTGTAGACATGTGATGTCAAATTGGTAGTTTAAAATTGGCCACCTTGAGAGTATTTACACAATGGAAATCGGTAGACACTATGAATTAGAGCCTCTCTTTTACCCCCAAAGCCAGATGTTCAGCAGTTAACAACACACCATGGACACAAAGCTATTCAACAAGACAAAGCCAAAGAGAGTGATCCGTCAGCCTCAGACGGTGCCACGGCTGCTTGAGGGAAGACCAGAAAGTTCCTTTACAACACAACAAACAAAAGAGACAGAGTTGACCAGCTCAGCCCACTTTTTATTCCTGGCCTCACGTGCATTTAGGCTTTCTTGCTAGCCATCCGGCTACCTATCTGTCTATCTTCACATAAACCATCGATGAATGCACTGTCATTGCAAACATTTGAAATCACGCAATGCAGTAGTATAAGGTGTAAAAACCAAAAGATCCTTCTCAACCACCCCGCCTCACTTACACTGTTCTGAAGATAAGTATTCACTAGTTTTATGTACCTTTTCTATTTTTTTCAATGTTTATTTTTGAGGGAGAGAGAGAGCAAGCAGGGGAGGGGGAGAGAGAGAGAGAGATAGAGAGAGAGACTCTGAAGCAGGTTCCAGACTCTGAGCTGTCAGCACAGAGCCTGACCCAGGGCTTGAATCCAAGAACCATGACATCATGACCTGAGCTGAAGTCAGCCGCTTAACTGACTCAGCCACCCAGGCGCCCTATACCTTTTCTATTTTTTACACACATACACGTATATATGAATATAAACATATTTTCACACACACACATATGTATACACTATACATATGTATTTATATAAACTTTTCCGCATTTTGTATTTTCATAAAATCTCGTCTGGTGAAGGTATTCAAAGCCCCTGTTCCAATCGCAGATAACCAGACCTCTGCCCAATAACTGAAGCTCATCCTCAGTGGGGCTGAGATGCCTTCTCCTCACTGTACCCTTACTCTACTGCCATTAATTCTTCAGAACGTGCTTCAAAAATTTGTAGAGTGACAAATACAGACCAGTATTTTTGGTCACACCCAACAATGTCTACCGTACTGCTGTTGATAAACCTCTTCATCTTTCCAAATGTAAATTAGAAACAAATAACCTGAAAATAATGATAGGCACCTGGGTGGCTCAGTTGCTTAAGGGTCTGACTCTTGATTTTAGCTCACGTCATAATCTTACGGTTCGTGGAGTCGAGCCCTGTGTCGGGCTCTTTGTGGAGCCTGCTTGGGATTCTCTTTCTCCCTCTCTCTCTGCCCCTCCCTTGCTCATGCTCTCTCTCTCTCAAAATAAATAAATACTTTTCTAAAAAAAAAAGAAAATATAAGGATAGAGATGATAGATTTAATACATAAAAATCATTTTGAAATATTTGAGGCTGATTTTATATAAATAGCTCATAAAGTTGGTTTTGTTTATTGATGTTTCAGGAAAACAACTGTATATTTGAAATGTCAATTATGTTATTGAAAAATATAATTACCTGGATTAAAATAGGATTGTTATCTCACATGATATAGCTCATGGAAAGTCCTTTATAAACTGTAATGTGCACTACAAACAGTAGCTATTGATGTCATGCATAAAAAGAGACATTTGTTCTCTCTTCTTTGCATAAAAATTTTATTAAATGGGCTATATATCAAGCACATATTCCTTATGCTTTGACACATGTTTCACATGATTTTCTCCATGTAAATGTTTATTCCTAACTCACTGAGCAATTGTTATGCATTATGCATAAGCCTCCAATTTTCAATATTCAGATAATTTAGAATTTCTATATATAATTTAAATCCTCTGCATGTAAATGACTATCAACATATCTCAGTTAAATACTGCTAATTCTCAGGTTACTAGATGGCAAGGAATTGGCGTGGCAAGAACAATCCAGAATGACTGATAATGCCCAGCACATAGGGACTTTGCAGGATGTGCCATGTTTTTCCGTTATGAATCTGAATAATCAAGATTATGCTAAGACTGATAATTTCCCTAGCGGCCATGTGAAGTCCCTGGCAGGCACACATCTTCATTTCCTTTAGGCTCTCCTGTGTTTGGCATAATACAACCCACTAAACACAATTAAATGAATACCTGCAAAGGTAAGGAAAACGATAACCAAACCATTAAATACACTGCAGTCCATTCAAACATGTAGGTACGCTTGACATTTCTTTTATTCAGAGGCTGCTTCCTAAATGTCTAAATGACCATTGAGCATTTGTCACACATCAGCATGTTGCTAGTGGCAGCCACATTTAATGTCAAAATAGCCACTTCTTAATCTTCAAACAGTGTGGCAGGTGTAGCTGCAAATCTCATAGCCTTAGGAGGTTGAAGCAAGCGTTGATTTGATAGGCTGAAGTTTATGCCTTTTCTCCTTTTAACTAAGCTCACTCTTTTGGTAGCAGGCACTTAGGGGATTCCCAAAATATTTGCAAACATTTCTGTCAGATAGCATCACCGTCACCATATGATTTAAACAAGCATGTATTCATCACACTTAAACCAGATGTCATCTGAGTAGATGAGAAATGAATCATTTGCTTCTGACAGCTTGTTTATTTCTGGCAACACTTTCCAGCAGGGATTGTCTAAACGCACAACACACTTTCCTTCATATCTAGATGCAGGAATGAAAATCCAAATACTAGAGGAAAAGCCTTTGTTCGAGGTGGTGCTTTTTAAAAACAGACTCCCTTTCCGCTCAGATCAAGGAATGTGTGGCAAGAAAAGAGACGGGGTCTTAGAGATCGATGCTCTCTTTGTGGCATAAGAATGATGATAATTCCGTTATTATGACCACCTCCAACTCCAACCTGAAGGATCATTCCTGTTAAAGAAAGAGCAGCACCCAGTAACTCAAGTGTGCTGGGAACGGTGCTAAGCATTTTGCCAACATGATCTCATTGAATCCTCATGACTGTAGACTTTGGTATCTTCTCTCTGAACATAGAAAACCAAGGTACGGGGAAGACCTGGGTAAACTGCTCAGGGACTCCTAGGGATTAAGTGAGAGGTAAATCAGTGATCTAGCAAAGCCTCTGCCAGACTGTTGGCATCTCAGGTTTGGGGCCAATGAGCTAAAGCTTTCAGAACTTCCTCTTCCTGATTTGTGGGACTAGGGTTTGGGCGTGGGACAACTAAGTGTCTTTCTAGTTCTAGAGTTACAAAAAAAAAATAAAAGAAAAAAGAAAAAGATAAAAGGAAAAAAAAAAAAAAGGAAACACTTCCCAACACCTTAAAGCAATTCCTACAATATCTGTGATTATTCACAAACATTTGTACCCTACATACTGTAAGTGGGCAGGAAGTTAGCTTCTCCATAAATACCATTTTCCAGTTTATTTATAACTCTTAGGTAAGAAAATGGATTGCAAAAGCCCTTTGATGCAAAAGCCCTGAAGAATAAAAGGCATTTGTAAATTTCCTTTTGGGGGAAGGTTAGGCCAAATGATCAGAGAAAGGTTGTGTACATATGTATGCCATAGAGAATTATCACTAGGGGCACTTTATAGTTCCTGAGGCAACTGAGTGGTTTGAAAATAATGACTGTTCTCATAAAGAGGAGAAAGAGGAGGAGGACGATGGTGAAGAAATGATTGGGTAGCACTGACATTCTGCAAGATTAAGACCTTTATGATAAATCCTACAGATCTAGGCCAGCTCCCAGGTCAGAGGCCATGATTCAAATGGCTCGAGGAACTGCTGTGTCAACCTTAAATGATATCTCTCCCTGCCACAGGCCTAGTAGGAGGTGGCATTTAAAGAAAAATATCAACTCTCATGGATGCCCTCTGTACTTATATCACTGGCTTCTCTCTTTCGAGGGTAAGGACATGTGCAGCTTAGGCTGTACAAAGTTGGCTGGTGAATGAGAATACCTCCGAAGAGCTACACCAGAGATCAGGGAAATGTGCCTTTTTCGGAGGAGGCTTGAAATTTAATTCATTTCCGTCCCACTATGACGTGATGGGTTTTAGAATGTTCCTCCTTTTTCACATTCAGCCAAGATTGTACCCTCCTCTCCACTTTTGGGGGGATATCCCCTTATGGGAATAAACTGCTGATATTCAGAAAATCTTTTCTAAGAGTGAGTGTCAATGTCATAGAATGTATATAGACAGAGACTGGGGAAATAGCACTTGTATTAGGGTGGTGAGATTATAGGAGAATTTGTTTTTATATTTTATGTTTCCATGTAGATGGCCATAATGCTGTTTTAACCATGTATGCGGAAGTTGAGAGGGGAAAGACAGTTTGGTATAACATTCATTGATTTGCAACAACATAATCCCCACACATGGCTCTCCGTAAGCAAAAGCAGGTCTCTATTATATGTGTTCTCTGGGATCACCCATGGGAAGGATCTGAATTTCTGACAGTCTTAAATGTGACAGCAGCCTTTTAGCATGTAGACGAGTACAGTAATTCGGCAGCAAACTCAAGACTCATGCTCACCAGACTGGTAGATCGGAAATAAATCACGGATGTCAGACACATGCTCTCTTAGAAAGGAGAGAATTGATAAGGTGCCAAACTCCATCACACCCACACCGTTCTTGTTTCAATTGATAGAACCTCTCACCCTTGAAATTCTGACAAGTACTATTAGGAGAAGAGACTCTAACTCATATCTCTTCCTGACTCTTTATCCATCTTTCCAAACAGTTTCTATCTGAGCTCAGTCTCAGGCTCATTTAATTATGACATCTGAATCAATACTCCATACTAGACCCAGCCTGCACTAGCTTGCTCGGCAGTTTCCAATATCTGTGACAGCCTTTCTAAAAATGTCCATCTCCTCATTTTGAAGAGAAAGTATCCAGTTTAACATTAGGTACCTTTATTTATTTTTAGTTTTTGAAATCCATTGTTACTCACAGGACTAACAAGATTTAGCACACATTTCCAAAAAATAGATTGCGTTTTCTGAACTCAGATTTACTTTCTGTCCCTGGAATGCTAAGCTAAGGACTACAAAAATGGAAATGAAGCCAATAGCAATTTAAATAAATTACGAGTTGACAATAACCTGCCTTGGTGATATTTTAAATGAAACGTATTAACTGCAAAAATATCAGAATGCTTTAGGATATCTTAAGAGACCCCATTTTTTCATTTTTTTTTTACCATAGTGGTTTTAGATATTTGAATGTAAAGCAACACATCATGAGGGAGGTTTAAAAAAAAAAAAAAGACTGCACAAAAATTATGTGCTAAATTTGGAGCCTGAATTGTTGAAGTAAACAGAATCAGTTAACCTGAATCAATGCTCTATAAACACAGAATATACATCCAAAGAGGATTTTGGTTGAACAACTCTCTTAATATGAAATATAATATATAATTATAGCTATGGTTATGCACCAAGAGAATATATAATGGCCTCGAATCAGAATACTTAGAGTCTTGTCCCTGTGGATCAAATCTGTGAGCCTAGCACAAATTACCCAAAGTCATGGCGTCCTTGTCCATCAAATGCTCATAAGGAAGAGAGCACCCAGGATGATAAACCTTAAAGTTTGAAAATTCTGTGATTATAAGACACCTCAATTGTGTGTACATAGGCATTTAAAATGGAATTTTTGCTCACTATCTATAAGATCTAGGCCTCTGTGTGTCTATGTGTGTCTATACAGGCCTATATCGGTATATGAAATTAAAGTCCTATACATGTCTATAAGGTATAGGCCTCTCTAAATCCATATAATTTTAGGCCTATATGTATCTATATAGCATAGGCTTCTAAGAGTATGAAGAAATGTAAGCCATGTGTGTCCACAAAGGGTACGTCTATTTGTGTCCATTAGGTAAGGAGCTCTGTGTTTAGAAGATAGGTGCGTCTTTGTGTCTATAATATACAGAACTACTTGCATCTAGAAGGTATGAGACAGTGCATGTCGCTAAGGTTTAGGCTTCTATGTATCTGTATGAGATATAGGCCTCAAATGTCTTGAAAATGTCTGTGTGGAGTCAAGGAACTGGTTACATTTCCTTGATAAGATACCTTCTAGTTTTCCGAATAAAGTGTAATTTTGCCACAAGGAACAAAAGAGACACACAGGCACAGACATACTCGCATACATATGTAAAATTATTTTTGGAAGTCTCAGGGAGAAGTCTGTATAAAATATACACATAAGTCATAGGTAAGTTCTTTTTATCATGAGGAATTTAAAAAAGATTATAGAAAATCGTTTCAATGACCCTTTGGAAGCTGTCAAATCAAAGTCAATTGTTTGGTGACTATTTTTACTGCTCTGAACAAAAGGGGGAAAAAAAAGACCCTCTATATCTTTCCCCTGAGAGCAGTTAGTTTTACAGCCACTGGGAGGACTTTAAGCTTGGCATTGCCCTAAAGGTGAAACAGCCATGAAGATTGGTTGCCTTTGGGGATGATAAGTGATTGATGAGTGCTCAGATGTTCTTATGAAGGAAATCTGAGGCCTAATACAACTTGACAGATGCCCCAAACAACACTATTAATAGTTTACATTTATTATTGTCGCTGGCCCTTCAAACTCCTTGATTAGACCACCATTGCATTTATGTACCAATACGTTATTTCTCATTCAACCCATTATGGCCATCTCAGAGAGACAACCAAAACACAAAAGTCTTTTTCACAAAACACACGGAATAACCTTCTAAGTGTTTTCTGGACTGCTGAATATTTTTACAACTTCTAGTAACCAGGTTCTGCAGTTAGCAAAGTGTGTGTCACTGGATAAGCACTCATGAATGACCACAGAGTAAAACTTCCTCTCGTTTCCCCTACCTGCACATGATCATGTTTTCTGAATCCTAAATATATCCTTTAACATACTTCCTAAAAGAATCTATATATTTTTTGTTTTCTAGGAGAGAATGGGGAGACGATGGCAGAATCCCATTTTCCTCCTTCTAAACTAATTTCCTATCATTCACAGAGCACCGCACTTGTACCTTCTCACATACGGGTACTCCAAGTATCTTCTAGACTCTAGTATCAAGACTCCAAGTATCTTCTAGGAGCATAAGAACTATTGTTAGATCTTCCTTTCAAAATCTGATGGGTTAGAAGTGTTTTGTCTACTTAGAGTTCTACAGAGAGGGACATTTTTGATCAGACATGGCAACGGTGAAAACCAGTCAAGACACATTTATTTGGATGGGGACTGTTTTCTGATGCCGGAATCTATGAAGGAAATCTGTATAATCCTGGTTCTCTGAATTTCCTGTATGACTATCACATACAGAACAAAAGGGGACAGGCTTAGCATAAGAAACAGCCAGTGTAATTTGGCAGAAAGAACCCTTACTTAAGGCAATCATTTAAATTATTTTCCAAACCGAGACATTTATTACTTTCTAGAAAAAAAGTTTCATTAACTATGTCACTAGGACAGCCGGCATAAACTGTGACTGTTCCAGGCAAATTGGGACATACAGTCACAATGCCATTATTGACTGGGCACACATTTGCCCATAATTCAATGCCTCTAGGCCTCAGTTTTCTTATTTTTATTGTATTAAAACATATGTTGCTCATCAAATTTCTTTTAGTTCTACAGGATTGCCAAATTATGGATAATTCTCACTAGTAGATAACTGGAAAAATATGCATATCCTAAAAGCAATATGGTATATTTAGGTAACTATTGTCCGAACATTCTATAAATTCCTTTCAACACATAACAAGAAAATCATCAGTTCATTGGGAGATCTGCTTTCTGTTGATTGCAAGTTTCGTTTGTGCCAACAGTGACCTTGTACCGCCAAAAAAGTACAGTCTTACGTTTCATTAGTGGAAGTCAAGCCTTAAAAGCATTGGAGAAAAGAGGTCCTCTGTCTTCACCCTAACCAGTCCACATCTGGAAGAGTGCATCCAGAATGATCCAGAGCAATTCCAGATATGAGGAATGGAAACTACATCATTTGTGGAGAGGTGGAAATAAGTAGGTATACTTAGACTAGAAAAAGAAGACAGTACACCTATCTTTCCAAAACTGAAGGGCTGTGATATGGAAAAGAGATTTAGAGTTCCAAAGACTAAGACAGTAACCAACAAATTGAGGTCATAGGGACAAAATTTGCAACAGTGTACGGAATTCCTTTCTAATATTCTGATATGTCCACAAACAGAAAAAGATGCCTATGAAGGAGAGGGGTCCTTAGCGCTTACACTGTTCAAGCAGCAGCTGGATTCTTCCATGGGGGAGAAAGGGCAATGAACGAGAGCAGGGACTTCCATGTTGTGTTCCGTATCATCTGAGGAGGGTCCATGGAAGTGGCTCTGGGCACAGTATGGAATGAGGATGGTAAGGGCTGCTCAGTGTCAGGGCTCCAAACCTCCGGCCCTGGCTTAACCAGAGAAGCTCTGCTTCTGTTTGTTTTTGAGTTGTTCTGGTCGTTGCTCCCCAGTTTGCTTGACATGAGGGCTCCACACAGAATGGCTTTTGGATAAAAATGGGTGGGAGAGGTTTCTATTAAAAAAATCTGTTTGAAAGCCACTGAAACAAAAGTTTCCTTGCAACTGTAGGTCTGTGGGGGGTCTATGACTTTAAATTCAAGGAAGGTGCCCTCCGTGAACATCTTCATGTTCATTCAGTTTTCCTATAGTCTGGCTCTCGGATTAACTCTTGGTTGGTATCTTCTCAAAAACAGACTGAAAAAAAAAAAAGATGTCACTGGAACTGGCTGGTCTTCAAATTTTATGCTTTATGTGTAAAAATAGGAACAAGCCAAGGGGTGTAAGACACTCAAACATTTGATTAAGAACATTAGTTAATATCTGAAGCCGTATTTATTGAGGAGAAAATACAATTCAGATAACAAAGATGTGCTGGTATGTGTTTTCTTTTTATTCACCTCTAGAAACTCACTTCTCAGTTAAGTCTGAAAAATACAGACTAAATTAAAAAACTAAAATGAAATTTGATCATAAGACATCACTTTTGTTGTACGAAGTTTCAAAATTTCATTACAATGTTCTTTCCGGGGAACTTGATTGGCTGAATATCCTTCTTCACCTTTATCTCCTGACACATCACTCTAAACTTACTTGGGTTCCATATAATATTTGGTGGTTTTAATGTTTTTCAGCAAATGTTTTTAAAACAATCAGATGACTCATACTCTGAGACTCTGGGACTCAATGAAAACTGGAAGTGAATGTGAATTAACAATGCGGGCTACTAAATACCTTTAAGACAATAGGAGGAATCATTTGAACATAAAAGTTTACCCCAGTTCCACGAGGATGGCAATGATTTTAAAATTGAAAGGAAAATAACAAGTGTTGGTAAGAAATTGCAACCCTCATACCTTGCTTGTATGAATGCAAATGATGTAACTACTGTGGAAAACAATTTGGTGTTTCCTCAAAAAGTCAAACATGAATTACCATAAGACCCAGAAATTCGACTCCTAGATATATACACAATAGAATTAAAAACAGGGACTTGAAAAACTACATATCACAGCAGCATTATTCATAATAGCTAAAGGGTGGAAACAGTCTCTTTTTTTTTTTTTAATTTTTGAAATGTTTATTAGAGAGAGAGAGAGAGAAAGAAAGAGAGAGAGAGAGTGGGAGAGGGGCAGAGAGAGAGGAAGACACAGAATCTGAAGCAGGCTCCAGGCTCTGAGCTGTCAGCACAGAGCCCAACAGGGGGCTTGAACTCATGAACTGCAAGATCATGACCTGAACCCGAGTTGGACGCTTAACTGACTAAGCCACCCAGGCACCCCAAGGTGGAAACAATCTAAGGGTCCATCAATGGATGAATAGATAAACCAATTATGGTATGTCCATACAGTGGAACATTATTCAGCCACAAAAGGAGTAGAGTACTAATACATGCTATAACATGGACAAACCTTGACAACATTATGCTATGTGAAAAAACCTAGACATAAAAGGTTATATATTCTTTGATTCTGTTTATATGAAATATATAGGATAGGTAAGCTCATAGAGACAGAAAACAGATTCGTGGTTGCCAGGGACCTGGGCGGGTGCGGGGAAGGAAACAGGCACTCACTGTTTAATGGTGTGGGTTTCCTTTTTGTTTGGTGAAGATGTTTTGGAACTAGATGGAGGTGTTGACTACAGGACATTGTCAGTGTTCTAGGTTTCAAAATTTTATGTACATGAATTTCACCTTAATTAAAAAAAAAAAACATGCAGTATAAATCAATTTTGCGAATCCCCTCTGGGGATAAAACATCAAATGTCCTTAACTCTCAAGAGCGCAATAAACAAAGAAACAAACAAAAAGTTGACCTCAGTTTTCATGCTCAGTGACGGCTGCTGCTGCCTGGTTTTTAAATTAGGTTGTTCAGATAGATGGCTATGCTCCATCAATACCCATCCATCAACAACTCAGCCACGGAGTCAGTACCCATTCCTTAGAACCATGGTAAAGGCCAGACCGTATTCCTTCAAGGAGCTGGCAGTCTGGTTAGGAGGACCAGACCCAGCCACACAACTTGGTATGTGTTACTTTGCTATAGACCTGAAGTGTCTTGTCACTTCAAAGATCAGTGAAGGATGGCCAAGTCTGGACAGGATTTGTGGAGGTGATAGAATTGAAGTCCAATCTCGAAACACAGGAGAGCCTTTTTTAGTGTTCCATATACCCCTATAGCATTTATCACTGGATTTTATCTGTTAACATGTCTGTCTGCCCTCAAAGACTGTAAGATTCTTGAGGCTAACAACCATGTCTTTATATTCCAAATGCCTCAGAAGAGGACTTGTTCCGAGTTCTTAGAGAAAAAAAAAATCTCTCTCACAACCATTCTTGTCCCATCGAAATTAGAGGTAAATTGCTATAATTTTTGTAAGTTTGGGGGCCCGTTATTTGCATGGTCCTCTTCCAAGTCCCTGATATTAATTTGGTATGGCTGATTTTGTATTTTTTTTCCCCTCAGAGAGGACTTCCCAGATTGTATAAGCTTGGGGTCTACAAAATCTAGATTCACTCTTGAATAAAAAGAACTCAATTGGTTTAACTCAGAGAAAATCAAGGGCTTTTGTATGGAGGATAGCCTGTACTGCTTAAGAAAGATGGGCTCTGGAGTCACATTGCCTGAGCTGGAAATCCGATCTGTGTCACTTAAAAGCTGCACGACCTTGGGTCTGTTACTTCACTTCTTGAAGCCATGATTTCCTCACTAATTATAAAGAACGATAGCACCCACGTCACGAGCGTTCATTTTTTCATTCAACGTTATTTCCTGGGTACAAACTAAGCGCCGGGCCAAGGAAAGTGAATCAACAAATGCCATCTCCACAGTAGTAGGAGAAAACGTGGGTTGGAAAACATACGTTTTATTCAAGCTTCCAGATGACAGTGTGAAATGTAGAAATCTGCGTTCTAGTTGGTTAGACTCGTGCGTATACTGAAGGGAAGAGAAAAAAGATCAGAAATCTGGATACACTTGAGACACGGCAGTGAACCAACAGCACTGTCCAGTGTGGCGTCTCAAAATGAGACCCCCAAGCTGGAGATTTAAAATCTTACCTCTGTCTCGTGGCCATTATACTTGGAGCCTATTTTGGGTGAAATTCTACAAGGAAGTCTTTGATACGTGAAAGCAGTGGTTGTTCAGCAACTATACATGGAGAAAAATGCATTCCCTCCCAATCTTCTCATCATAGCCAAGAACGTGCATTGCTGGCAGCGAGGTACTTTTGGTAGAAAAAGCCTATTGCCTACAGAATTCACTCCGTCTGGTGGTTCAGCAGAGTGAGTTTGGCAAGTAGTCAGGCCTGGTGCAAACGCATGTGTTTCCGTAACCTTTTAATTAAGGTTTTATCTGGAGCTTTTATTTGAATTTTTATATGGCACAGAGGCAGCTTCTTGTGTGCTAACAGCCTCACTGCTGTGCAGCAGAAGCAAGGGCCCCGCATATCCCAATAAAGCTATCCTTGCAGGTATATATCATCAAACCATGTGAGGAAGAAGCCAAGTTTAATGGCAAGAGGGACTCAGTAATTCTGAAGAATCAGGAGACAGGTCACATTTGTGAATTGGGGATCATACGCCTACCCATAAGAATAGAAATGATTTTCTCAAAGTTCTGTTCAAAATCTTTGTTGGATACCTACTTTTTCCTTTTTTCTTTTTAAATCTGGGATTTAATCCAGAACAAAGACTGTCAACAGAAATACCAAGTAATTCAGGCTAAAAGTTCTACTTCCAGCACGGAGTTGTTCGCATTGGCAGCCTATGTTACACAAATTAACTTAATGATGGGGCATAATCAGGACTTCATTACACTTGACATAAGCACAGTCTAAGTTTCCCTTTTCCATTCTCTCCTTTTTTATTAACATAACAGAACGAAAATTTTCTTTGCTTTATTTCAGATGCAACAAACCACTGATCTAAAAATAAAGGGAAAGGTAATCTTCCTCATTTTCAAGTACCGGGTAACCCTGGGCAGCACATAAGCTTCCATAAAAGGCAAAGAAGGCTGTAAATAACAATTATTTCCCATTCACAAAAGCTGCCTTGACAGTCCAAAAAATAACAAATTACAAGTAAATAGTTCCCAAGAGGTTTTAAAGCACTTTACTCATTCTGAACCTGTTGTGTTGTCGTTTCCTTAGAGTGGAATTATTAACTCCTTTGATGAACTACAACCAAGCTTGTGATTTCTGGGTGTTCTACCTAAGCAGAGGTGGAGGCAGAAAAATCCACTGTCAAGGACTTTGGGTTTTTTTTTTTTTTTTTTTTTTGGAAAAATGAAGACAGCTAAGATTTTTTTTTTTTTTTTAGTTTGAAAATCTTAATTTTATTTTGTTACGGGTAAATTAACGGGTAAATGAGCATCAGTCCATTTCCCTTTGCTGGCCTCCTGTGATCTGAAACTGGCCAGAATTCTTATCTTACTAGCCCTTAATCTGCTGAATAGGTCCACTTAGGTATTCATCAGCTACTAGCCAGATTGTACTGAGAGTAGAGAAGTAACCTGTGAAAACGTTAGGGGGTTGGTTCATATGTATGGATGCAATGAATTCATAAATTCAGCTAGTAGTAAGAGGTAAGTGGTCTAATTGCTATGCTACTGTCTTTCTTATGTTTGTTTTTGTTTTTTAGTATAGTTGACACATGATGTTACATTAGTTTCAGGTGTACAAGAAAGTGATTCATCAGCTCCATAGGTTATGCTGTGCTCACCACAAATGTAACTACCATCCGTCACCATACAATGCTATTACAATACTATTGACTATATTCCCTATGCTGTACCTTTTATTCCTGTGACTTATTCATTCCATAACTGGAAGCCTGTATCTCCCACCCCTCCTCGCTTACATGTGGAATCTAAAAAACGAAACAAATGAATAACCAAACAAAAAGCAACTAAGATATTTTGAGTGCCTTAAATTCAGGAATATATTCGACTTCCCCTTTATGTTTTCACTATAGAAAGATAATAAAGAAGCCTAATATATATTCCCTGTTCTTGGGAAACTTATCTAATGGGGAGTGTGAATATATTAATTCTTTTGATTCATTTGCTTTCTTTTACTATTTCTACTGAATTCCTATAGTGTTGGTATAGGAGTAGAAATATGGCATTGGTATAGGCATTTCTATACAGTTCATCTTTGATGAATGAGCCCAAACGTACATGCATGTGAGGCAGGGAACGAAGGTAGAGTAGAAAGAGCTCTTATCAGGTCAGAAAGTGGCTGTGTGACGGGCTGTGACCCTCTGAGCGTCCACTGTCCTCACTCTAAGAGACTCTTCCCAATTATATAATTCTCTGCTTACGGTCCTGGTAACACACTGCTCATGCAACTGGAACTGTGGTTCCAGTCACTTCCAGGCAGATGCTCTCCAAGGATACTAACATAAGAGTAGGTGCTAAAAATGAATCAAGGATTAGTCAGATGAGTGGTTCGCACAATGCACAATCAAAGAGCACCCAATTGTGAAAACTCTTGAACTATATAAGTAGATTTTTATTCTGTTTTGATATAATAGCAGAGTCCCTGAATGGAATTATACTTAAGACTGAGAAGAGGCAGTGGTGGTAATGTAGGTATAATTCTATCAAGAAATTCAGCCGGAGCCATAATGAAGAATTAGATGGTCAGGTGATTTGATTTGCACACATATCTACTATTTCCAGAAAATGGCAATTTCTTCAATTATTTAAAAAATAATTCCCATAGATTCTTTTTACGAACGTATTTTTTTTTATCCCAAATGACTGCATGACCCCACTATTATTTTGTGATGCATACCTTATCACAGAAATGGATACCTTGAAACCATTTTTGCTTTCAAGCACTGCAGCTCGAATTACAGATTTACAGGCAGAAAATGCTTTGTGCTAGCATGACAATTCTTCTAACAGTAAAACAGGAGTTTTACCTGCTCAAAACCAGAGCCGTTTCTGCCTAAGGCATTGAAGAGAATCTGATAGTGAATAATTAGGGACACTTCATTCTTATCCTTCAACAAAGGCAATTATTTCAGTTTCAAATATTGGGGTCACATCTTTATGTTGCAGTTATCAAATATCAAAGAGATATCTGTAAGACATGTAAAATCCAGAAGGCCTTTAATTTCCTCTTGGATTGTTCCAAAATGCTAAACTAGCACTTTATCTATCCATCCATCCATCCATCCATCTATCCATCCATCCATCCATCGGAACTTTATCATACAAATGCTGCAGAGAACTACAAATTATCACTGTTTCGTCTTCCAGTAATAACAGACTAGCATTTTAGACGACGCGGGGATTTGGGACTGGGGCACAATTAAAAGAAAGGCTGACATTGACAACAATGCTCTGATGCCATATTCTCCCCCAGGAAGCAAATATAAAGAATATGCATAATCACTATTAATCAAATCATAGTCTGGCAGTTATTACTCTTTAAGATTTAAACAGTAGTTACTACCCTGAAAGAAAATTCAACTAGACAGTCCTAGACAGTACATCTGCCAATTATTAGGTTAACCATGTGCAATCTCTGTTTTTGCAGATCAAAAACAGTCGAATATTGGCATTTGCCTCTGATTCACCACCCTAGTTGAATTTAGATGACCCATTTTACATTTCATATGGATTTTATAACTTTATACATCATAACTGCAGCCGCTGTAATTTAATTCCTAATTAAATGGTGTATTTATCTAGCGTATTAAGGACTTTTCCCCCAAAGGACAAGACTTAGCACTGAACTCTTCAATAAGTAAGTTATTGCAGATGCTGGATAGTTTTTGCATGACTGCCCATTTGTGATTATGCTTTGGTTTTTGTCCTGGAGCTAGAGAAGGCTCACAGATTTAACATCACCTGGGTTGTTTCTGAGATTTCTGTCAGTGGGGTGAAGTCCTGGCAACAGGGTTGTTTTGTTTATTAAGTTTATTTATTCATTTTGAGGGAGGGAGGGAGAGGGAGAGAGAGAGAGAGAGAAAAAGAGAATGCACTTGAATGTGTGTGTGTGTGTGGGGGGGGGGGGGGGCAGGAAGCAGAGAGAGAGAATCCCAAGCAGGCTGTCAATGCAGAGCCCAACGCAGGGCTTAATCCCATGAACCGCGTGGTCATGACCTGAGCCAAAATCAAGAGTCAGACGCTGAATCAACTGAACCACTCAGGCACCCCAAAGGAGTTGTTTTTATTGTTGGATCAACAATAGTCATCAAACCGTGTAATATCTAGCGTTCTTGATATTTAATAAACTTAAATCTATGAAACAATTATTGAACACTTCCTGCTGACATGTTCTAAGATCCTGTGTCCTTCTCAGTATTCATCGTGCGCAGCACTACTCCTAGTTCATTGCAAATGCTAAACTTAAGCAATGGGAATATTCCTTGAGCAAAATGTAAATAAATCCCCACAGTGGAACCCAATTAGATTAAATCTGCTGTTCCTTGGTACCGTAGCGGGGGAGCGGTGATGCCTGAAAGCACAATCATGTGGCCCCTGACTTGGAACAAGTCCACCATGCTTTGCCCTTGGAAACTACAAAAGAGGAGGGCACGGTTTGTGAATGAGTTTGTATTGCAGCAGAAAGAACCAAAGAAAAACTTGGCCTTCGTCCCTCAGCACTTCCACAAAGGCACTAAATGTGCATTGAAGGGCACAGATGGGGGAAACCTTTCCAATTTAAGCTCCAGGGAGAAAGCCTGCTTTGCCTTCCTTGGAAACTCACAAAGATACCAGTGTGGAGTTTAAGGGTTGTCAAACCCCCCTTCAATCTGGAGCAGGCTAAGTGCCCCAGGCATCCGTAGCCCCTTATGGGTCACAGAAAAAGAAAAGCTGTGCTGGAGAGTCCATGGGAAGGACGTAGGCATTTCCCCATTTCCAGGATAGCCACAGAGTGGCGGATGGAAGAAGGGAGAGGGCAGGAAGGTGAACCACATGTCTTCTCCTAGCATTCAGGTGCGTTTCAGCTTTTCTCTAAAATTCTTAACAGAAAGGAGGATTACTTCTGCATTGCATATTGTGAAAAAGGACATTTCCTCAAAGAAAACTATTAAAATCTCAAATACAAAAACAACCACCTGTGGTTCTTTCTATTTTAAGCGTCTACATGGATTTTCACGTGAAGTTCTCGTTATTTCTTTATGACGGGGAAAAGTATATATTTTCCTTTTTGGTGGAAACATGCATACCCGGACAATATTTCCTGTAACCTGCTCGATGGTGGCACTCAGGAATTGACTAAATGACAGGAACAGCGGCAGATAACTTGATAATTGAAGGGCTTTGCATTTTGAACATCAAATGCAGCTGAATCTTCTTGTAATATAGGTTAAGAAAGAGGAGGAGGCTGGGGGTAGGTAAAGACGAATTCCCCATCCACTAACAATGCAGCTGCACAGGGACAACACTGGACCGTAGGAGTTGGAGGAGTTGGGGTTGGCTGCAAAATTAAATGCCGTCACCTGCAGAAGTGGAATGATGCTTTGTTAGGTACTTTCAGTTGACTTAAAGAGTATCTTGTCCTCAAAGGAGAAGGAGAGGGGCGCCTGGGTGGCTCAGTTGGTTAAATGTGGACTTCGGCTCAGGTCATGATCTCATAGGTTCGTGGGTGTGAGCCCTGCATTAGGCTCTGTGCTGGTAGCTCGGAGCCTGGAACCTGCTTCAGATTCTGTGTCTCCCTCTCTCTCTGCCCCTCCCCCACTCACACTCTGTCTCTGTCTCTGTCTCTCTCTCAAAAATAAACAAACATTAAAGAAGAAGAAGGAGGAGGAGGAGGAGGAGAATCTCTTCAGTGGTGCAGAGGTATCTAGAATAACATTCTCAGAAATAACTGTACAAATGCCATATCACTGATTGTAAAACAAAAATATTATACATGACTTTTTAATATCTCCTAGGAGGGACATAATAAGGAAAATATATTTGCTTTCCAAGAAAACACATCAAATAAGGTAAATGATTCAATATGTAAGAAAAAATTTCCATTAATATTCTTCATAAAATTGTTTCATAAAAAAGCTTACATATGAAAATAATTTTTCACTTAAATAGATTTCCTCTTTGATGTTAATAGACTTAGTTACTCAAATTAATTTTGAATTTTGCAAAAAACAATATAAAGCATTGGCTTTGTTATGATATACGAAATTATTTTTTAATATTTCTTTGTACCCTTGAGCAATTTAAAATCTATGAAGTAATACATTCTTCCACAGGAAACAATTGCTCTGGTGATTCTGAAATCTTAATTTTTATATTAAACAAAAGCATTAGGTTTTAGAGTTTATCGAGGCAACAAAATGAGATACACAATTGCCTTGAAATATTATCTGCAAGTAATAAAATGTTAGGGATGACTTAATTGTTTTTATATAAAAAATGTGGACTTTTAATCGATTATAGTTGAGGTGTGAATAGTGTAAGTTAATGCAGGTAAATACTTCAGCTAAGTGCTCTCGGGTGAATTGCAATCAAATTTAAGACCTATAATTTAACAAGATAAAGTCACCTCTAACTTACTCTTTGTTAATTTCAAACAAGGGGAATTAAATGTCATTACTGAAATTAGGCATTGTGGAATTATAACATTCTATTTGCAAAAATTTTCAGTCTCTATCAGTTTAGTGGGTGTTATATTAAAGTTATAGAATTTGCCATTGAGAGTTCTATTGAATAATTCCAGGATTTCCTAACATTTTCTCCATAAATGGAAAAACTCATAGCAAACCTCTCCAATTGTGAATATGCCCAAAATGAAGACGGTATCGAATATTTAATTACTAAATTGTTTTTTTAACCTGATGTCTGAAAATGGGTTTTGATCACTTTCAAACTTCCCTTCCTAAATTTAATTGCAAAGGTACAGAATATTTCACTTGCCAAACGCAATTCAATACAATTCAAACCGAAACATTAAGGTGATACAACAATGACTTTACGTATTGAATAAAAATACTTCAGTGAATACAAAAGGAAACAAGAATTGACCACATTCATACTTTCAAAGTATAGTGTAAGTTATGTTGGTATAAAGATATGACCCATTCTGAGATGTCTCTTTGGCGGCTTAACCCTGTCACAACCTGATGTTAAGTTGGTTTTGTTTTTTTTTTCTGCGAAATGTCCAAAATGATTTATCTATAAAAATAAAATTATGTATCCTTTTGGGCTTTTCTATGATAAAAATTTTGACAATTCCAACTTTTTCTAGCAAATGAAGATAATTCATTGCATTAGAAAGCCTAAACTTCATCATGATAATAATCCATTCCTTGGCACATCAACTAACAAAATGTATTGCACTCAAAATCAAAGACGTATTTGTCTTTGGATAAATAAACCATGGAATATATTGTGGCCCATATTTGGGGAATTTTAGGCATTATACATACAAATATTTCCATTGCAAATAGTGTGCTTACCTATAACATATAACTGCATTAGCTCACTGACGGAAGGTTCTGATGTGGGGCATAAACAGAGCCCACCTATGCTATATATTTTGGCTGATTTTAACATAATCAAAAATAAGCAGAATTGGAAATTGCCATAGGTAATCCTCATCTGTTATTCAAATGCCTAGTTTTAAATTTCTTTAAAACTCTGTTTGATGCTGGTTCTAGAGCCAAAAGGCAGGGTGAACTTGGACAAGTCCTTTGGCCTTCCCAATACTTGGTTCTCACTGTGCCCATCTATAACTGAAACACCAGGCTGGATGTTCTCAAAGGGCCTCTTCAGGCGTGACATTTCACAGTCCTTTTAGTCTGTCCCTGAAAAACTTTATCCTCAAATATCATATCCATTTATATTTCCTGATAGGATTTCTGACAGTCAAATGGCTGAAATGGCCAAAGGAAAGAAGGGAGGAAGGAAGGAAGAGAGGGAAGGAGAGGGGGAGGAAAAAAAACCAAAGAAGTCATAGTTGAATAAACAATCTTTGATAAAGCAAGGATCTGCAGGACTTGATGTTCTACAAAGACTTAAAAATATGCAATTATTTAAAAAATGTGCTACCTTAAAAAAAAAAAAGAAGACATAGTGATTATTGATGAATAAAATGCCCTTGAATGAATTTGAGATCTTGAGCCTTAGTACTACTGACATCAGCTGTAGGATGCGTTGAATGTGCGAGGGTGCTCCGTGAAGACCAAAGCACATAAAAAGAAGAATACTATATGAAGAAAGAAGAGAGAAATTAAAAATTAAACATAAAATTGGTCAAGCCATAAAAAATATAATTAAAAAAGTCCTTTGAGGCATTCTATCATGATTAACATAAAAAGTTGTAACATTTTCAATTAAAATGGGAGATAATTCATTATAAAATGAAATGTAGGCCCCTCCAAGTATCATTTCATATAGGTCCTTTCAGAGATCACCAAAAAGGCTTGGTTTAAACACTATTACTATGAAAGAATATTTTGAAATAGCTTGATGTTATGTTCAAAATGTCAGCTATAATTGATATTCATCACCGTTACTATATCATGTCTACCCAGCCAAGGACAGTAACCGTTTTACTATAAGCAATTATTTTCAGGAAGGTCTGGAAGGTCTTCTGTGATTATCTCGATATTCCAAATAAAAGCTGATTGTTTTACTTGCACGGGATAGTAGACTGACTGTAAGTATCTGACATCTTGCATTTCTTGAAGAGAAAGGCAGTAATTTTGAGAAACTCTAAGTCGTGAAGGATTGACTGGACACTCATATTTGTGGGCAGATTAATCATAGTGTGCCTTATATATATTAATTCCTCAGTAAAAATGGAATGAGATTCCTACAGCCCTGCTTTCCTTACATTAGTTCCCACTGAAAATTCTTCCCAGCCTTATCGATGTGCCTTAGCAGCAGTTCTCAAAGTGAACTCTCTGGATTGTTAATCGGTATTACATAGAGATGGCCCACATGGGTCAAATGGTATTACGTATGTTCCTACATGGCAGGAAGAATCTGAAATATTAATATGCTAATACACGTTATGAATCTCCAAGGGGAACGTACGGTATGTCACAACCCCAAATGGGCCTTTGTTCTGTATCTCTCGGAACAGTTAATGGGACTATAGCTTTGCCAAAATCACTTTGGGGATGTGGTGCTGTATGACGAACTCCTTGGCCAATCATCCAAAGTCTCCTTCGTTCTATCCCCAGTCCTTCTGGATGCCCTCAACTCAAGCCATCAAATATAATAAATGCTGTCTCTTTTGTTGACCAGACACACGATCCTCATGAACCTGCACGGATCTCCTTGAAGGGGTGCAGTATGGTAGATACATTCTAATGGGCTTTCCTCTTTTGCATTTCTGTGTATATAGGTTGCTTTCTAGTGAGCCCACGACATCCCCTGCCTAGTGCATGGAAGGCATTAGATCTGTGCTAGTAGGAGTGAAAGAAAGCAAGTAAAGGGCAGTAGGGAGATTCTGAGTTAACAGTCATGAAGGTCAGGACTGATAGACTTTAAACTCATAAAGTCCTATTTGCTCTCGTATAGCACGTTAAGAGCTCAGTTTGTCTACAGATTTTAGAAGTTACTCTATACCAGAAGTAGAGAGAACTCAGGATACGATGCAAGAAAAGCAGAACACCATTCCAGAAGAGCTGTGAGGAGAGAAAGTGGAGGCAGAAGAAGCAGAGAACGGTATCTTGACCCTCCCCTCTCTATTTTGAAATCCTGGTAGACAGATGTGTGAGAGTGGCTGAGAGTAATGCCGAGGGCAAAGAGGCTTTTATCCTTCATCCTGTTTAGATTTAGGGGAACAGACTGTTTCAAAGAGTGCGGAGAACAACTTAAAAAGTCCAAATGTTTGGATGCAGCGAGGGAACCTGAGGACCATAATGCATCGAGCTGGCTAGAAGATATTCCCAAATCCTACTGTGCCCTGTCCAGAAAGCAAAGAAGGCAGCCCGTGGTGCTGGCTGTGAACTCTCCAGCACAAACCGTCCCTGCACCCTGATGACAGGATGATCATACCAGCTGGGGCCTAACTGTGAGCTACCCAGACCTCAGGACAAGCCAAGCCTGGAGAGACAAACAGCCTGTATGCCACGCACAGACCTTGACACAACTCGGTGGGCCCCAGCCAGTGCACACGTGCGAACCAACACAATACCGACAGGCAATGCCCCGAGCCCTCCTCATGCATCCAGCTGTGATGCATGGCATCCCCGTGGCAGTTGGGACAGAAAGAGCAGAGCTTATCTGAGCCAGAACCTGCGGGGAGTTGAACTTCACCTACTTATTTGCAACTGTTTAAATCAGACGAGACTGAGATGTGTTAACTAGCAAGTCCAAATTTTCCCCTCTCTGGTATGATGAGAACTCAGAAAGAACTGATCGGTCCTAGAAAAATAAACTACATTTTTTTTCTGCACAGCTAACTGCATTCAAATTGTCAATGCTCCCCATTCTTCTGAGACACTTGTTTTCTCTACCATGCTTCCTATTCCATCCATCTCTTTCTTTCTTTTCCTTCCTTCCTTCCTTCCTTCCTTCCTTCCTTCCTTCCTTCCTTCCTTCCGTTCTTTCTTTCCTCCTCTCTCCCTCCCTCCCTTCCTTCTCTCCTTTCTTTCTTTCCCTTCTTTCCTTCCTCCATTCCTCTGTTCCTCCCTTCCTCCCATCCACCCTTTCTCACTCTCTTTCTTTCTTTTGGTGCTGGTATGTCTTACAGCCCTCCACCCCTCCCCTCCCCCAATAGCGTGGCTTTATGAAGACAAGAATGCATTATATTTCTCATTATCAGCACAGTGCTAACATAAATCACCAAAGCAAAGAGATGAATGGCAATGCCTTCCATAATTCAGTCCAATTCTATAATATATTTGATCATATTTGGATTATAAAATAAATACTATATCACAGAATGCACCTAGTATAACTAAACATTTAATGTTGAACAAGCGTAGTATCGCTTTGCTAACAGCACGGCCAAAGAATCTTCAAACACTGTGGAAATGAAAGCTAGGCAATTATCGCTCATATAATCACACCGTTACTTTTACCCAGCAGTGGAAAGTCAGTATGGCCATTAGACGGCATAGAGAGCTAGACTGGCATTCTTTAATAAGAAAAATAATGATATTTTAGATCCGTTCACAGGCAGAAACTCTGGCACATCTGATTTCAAAGTGGAAGGTGTTCACAATAGAAGCAGCATAACACAAATCATGAAACCTAAGGTAAAAACAAGACTTCATCTCAAATAAGGTATTTTCAAGTCCTCTTTACAGTGAAAATAAAACTCCAACCACTTCTTCAGATTTGATCTTTCTGGGTGGCTTGCCTGAATAAAGTGAACAGAATTTAAAAATAACGAAGAAGATCTCATGCCAAAATGGGGTTACAGATTGAAACCAAAGGGTCTTTCTGTTTACTGCTGCCTGGGTTAGGGGATAGAGTTAAACATACTCCATTTGTTCACTCTTGCTTTTTTTCTTCCTCCATCCTATGAGGGGTATAAATAAGTAGCCCCTGGCCTTTTCAAACCTACACCACCATGTTTCATTTATGGCATCCAAAAAGGTCAAGAGGCAAAGGATAAAAAACTCCCAGCACGGGCTAACTTTGTCAATTTAAAATGTGGTTCTCTATTCAGCCCATTGTTAGGCAACCTGTTCAAACAACATCTCGGTTCACATAGGCTTCAAAGTCTGGGGAGCAGCCTATGCAAGGTTGAAATCTAACCTTCTTCACCCTCCTGTCTTTCTGTCTCCTGTTTTCTGATCTTTTTAATCCAGAATCTTTAATAGAAAAATTCTGTTGCAGGACTGAAAACAGCATGGGGTCAAAATCCCATGTAGGTTATTTTAAGCAACATCTACAGTCTTTTGAATGTTTCAAGAGCAATTTAATTGACCTCCGGGGACTCTTCTTCAAATATGTTCCATTAAAGACACATAAACACAAGTAAAACATATTTTAAGGTCATATTATTAAAAGCCAAAAACCCAGATAAATCTGAGTGTTTAAACAAAAGGCCCTTCAAGCAACAAACCACATATATCTCAGGTAAATTAATTAACGTGAAAGTGAATTTTTAAAGAGGAAATGTGAATATAGCTAAACCAAATCAGATCTTTTTAAAGAACAAATTCTTCTAACAAAACCAATAACCTGGACTAAAAACCAATAAGATAAGCAAGTACATATTAGACCCAGGGAGATTTCATTTCTATAGTTCATGCAAAAGACAATGTGGTCCAGCATTTTCTGTATCAGCTCAAAGTGGAAGTCGACTATCATAAAAAAATAAAATGAAATAATCAGATGTTGTATATATTATATTATGAAATTTGATTCACAGGTCAAAGGATTCTTGTTTGTTTGTTTGTTTTCCTGCTATTCATTTCCTTTCTGGATTACCTCTCCCCCATTCTTTCAAATGAGAAATTTTTGCATCAACAACATACCTAGAAAAACAGCTACTCTCAGTCACTAATCCACAGAAGGAAATTTGTAAAATAATGTTGGTGTATCAGTATTACTAGAAAAGGTAGGGACATACCAGCTTCAGGAACTTTAGTAAAAATGTTATTGTCAGTAAATTCTACTCCGGAAACCAATATTACACTATAGGTTAACTAACTAGTATTTAGCTAATTATTTAAAAAAGAAAAAAATGTTATTGTGGAGTAGGACTTAACCATCATATTGTGCAGAAGACCAATGGACCATGTCATACTCTCCAGATGAAGTCACTGTCATACTGGGGGAGCCAGGAGATTAATGAGGTTCCTGGTAACAGGATACACAAAGGCTGGAACAGCACAACCAGAGTAGCAAAAACGTAAGCAAAATGTCTCCAGGAGTTTCATAGTTTATCAAAATTTGAATGGAGGGCATTAAAAAAAAAAGTTCCAATAAAGGCAGGGAGAAGTGACCAAAAGAAAGGAAAAGAAAGAAAAGACTCCCATAAAAAGAATTTGTGAAAGGCAAGTTTTCATCAACACTTCATCAACACGTGGGCCCGTTTCCAAACTTGAGAACAAAGTATGTTATGCTAGAAATCCAAAATAAGATCTTAGAGGAAAAAAAAAAAAATTAATCTGAAAAAGATTTAACACACACCAGCCTTTTCAATATAAAGCATATCTAAAGCCCACGTGTGCTTTCATTGGGTTCCCTCAGGCAATTTTGAAGCAACACCACCTACCACAATAAAATGAACACTTACCAGACAAATCAACACTCCCTGAAGCAAAGAAGAGAAAACACCACTTACCTAGGAAAAGAAAGGAATACAATGATTAAGATGCTATCGTGTAAAAAACAATTACAACAGTTCTTAGATTATCCCATCCCCTCTACTACTGGTATTTCTCAATGAATGCCATTAAGTTTTTAGAAGAAGACCAAGTTTTAATTTATTTATGGCATGAAGGAAGTTGGGTGAGGGGTAAGCAAGACTTCCATAAGACAGTGCCATGCTGCAAAATCCCCTGCGAGCTAATTTTGCCCTAACTCACTATAATGTATAACCATAGGCAGGCAAGAGAGGAAAAGGTAACAGGAATCCAAAAGGAATAAAAACACACTCTTCTGTTGTTGTTTCTAAGGAGAACAAAATTGGGGCACCTGGGGGGGCTCAGTTGGCTCCGGCTTCGGCTCAGATCATGATCTCGGGGTTCGTGAGTTCGAGCCCCGCATTGGGCTCTGTGCTGACAGCTCCCAGCCTGAAGCTTGCTTCAGATTCTGTGTCCCCCTCTCTCTGCCCCTCCCCCACTCATGCTCTGTCTCTTTCTACCCCAAAATAAATACACATTAAAACAAATTGTAAGAAGAACAAAATACAAAATATTGCCAGCGAATCAAGCATTGAGAATGCTTTGCAAGAAATCTGCATCAGATTAAGGAAGGAAGGAAGGAAGGATAGGTCCTAAACCAGGGCTTTCCCATCCCTAGATTTAGCCTGTTGGTTTTTAGAGTAGTGTTCAAAGCTTTCTAGAAAGAACCAATAGCCGTAAGTCATCAGCCCTCAAATCTCATATTAGTGTTCATGAAACGTAGGTACTGATGACTTTAGGTTAACTCTGATTTCACATATTTTTAATTGCCAATTTTTTCAAGTGCAGAATGCTTATAATCTGCACAAACCTTCTAATTTCAGTAGCCTATTAGTCATAAAGTGAAAAATCTTGGCTCTGCGTCTGGGCTGTGCACCACAAAATGGAAGAAAATTCACAGACACTGTGCATTAGAAATCAAACTGCATTTAAAATTCATTACAGCTACAGTCTCCAGTATATAAATACTTTCAATTTCAGTGGTCTTATTTCTGAAATGCAAAATGGTCTTTCTTTTGAATTCTTGAGTCTTGCGAAGGGTAAGAATCTATAGAGAAATAACGGGACACGAAATATAGTGGAAAGTAACTAAGTAACGAAGATGAAATGAAAATGTCCTTAGTCATTCCATTCATTTACTTATTCAAGAGATGTTTATTAAATGTCTACTGGGTATAAAAGAATATTCTAAGCATTGTATGGAAATCAGATATTTACAAAAAGCACCACTGATGTCCCAAGGAGCTCTTAGTCTAGGAGAAAAGGGGCGTGTCCCCACACAGTCAAGATGGTAGAGGGGAACAATGGTTACAGAGAGGTATACATAGATGCTGTCAGGAGGGTGTGCTGACTTGGGTGAGGGTGGCCAGAGAGGTTGCACCGAGAAAAGCTACAGCACATTCAAGGATGGGCAAAGATACGGGAGAGAGATGTGTGAAGTCATTCCCAGGTCGTATCTGATACGAGTTAGGCAAAGTGAGATCCGACAGATAATGTATTCAGCATCTAATTGGTAGCCAATCTTAATTCAAGAGTCTCTCATAAGAAAGTGGTGGGAGAGACAGCAGAAGGGGCAGAAAGAAGAGGGCCATGATTTGGTGGTCCTTAAAGGCCAGCCTGCCCACTTTCTTCTCTGGCCTCCTAATCGTAGGCCAGCCAAGACACCAAAATGCATCTTACCATCTACACTAGCAAGTGAGGCAGTTTTGACCACATCTTACTTTTTTTTTTTTTTCCTGCTTACCCATGGTGCCTAGCAGCAGGGTGGGTACTCTAGAAACAGAATTGCATTTATGTGTAGGGACATGATAGATTCGGCATACATTTGCCCACTTTCTCTCACTCAGAACCAGGAAGGCGGTGGGCATACATGCCCTTCACTGGGTCACTGCAGAGGAACAGAAGCCTGGCCTGAGCGATGATTTCATAGGGGAGCCTTGGCATCGTCTGTCAATCAGGAGATCCAGGAGGTACCTTCTCATGGCCTCCAGGCAGTCAGAAAACTCCAGGCAGGCAGGGAAAGGAGCCAAACCAACTAGGGTGTGAGCCACCGTGAGTAGGAGGATGGCGTACATCAAGATGAGTTCAGTTTTTAACGTACATAGACGGTTAAGCACCAGGCATACATTCAGGGATGGAAAGGGGGCCCGGGGTACCGCTAGAGGCTGAGGGTGAGAGTTTGGGAGTCCCCTGAAAACTGGCTGTAGTTTTGGGAGTATGGATGAGATAGTGAGGGGCCAGGGTACAGCCAGAGAAAGGGGGAGACCCTTGGGAAAACCATCAGCATGACAAAGGGGGAGGAGGTACCCACACTGACGAAGGTTTTGGAGGAGAATGCGAGAGGCAGGAGGCCAGCTGGGCTGGGGCAGCCATGTTTGGGTCCAGGAAGGAGGTTTTCTGGGAGGTGCAGGAACTGTCAGAGTGAGACATGCAAAGTGGTGGAGGTGGGGGTGACTATGAGTGAAGCAGGGGGCTTTGGTGATTAGTGGAAGGGAAGTGAGGTGGAAATCTGAGTTGTGGGAGGTCAGGACATGAATCAGCAAGTGCAGACGCTGTGTTTACTGTTTTCCTCGCAAAGAGCGAGAGAAGGACAGGAGTTAAAGGGGAAAAAGCAACTGATACTCTGAGGAACAGTATTTGGCATTCAAGTAGGACATCTGAAAACTTACCAGCAGATAAAACGAGGTTCTAACAAACACAAACTAGCAAACTACTGGATAGAACAATGTTTTCCAGCTCCGGAATTGTCTACAAAACATCACAGTGTCTGTTTTGGGATTCATATCCATACTCTTTTTTTCTTTTTAATGTTTATTTATTTTTGAGACAGAGAGAGACAGAGCATGAACGGGGGAAGGGCAGAGAGAGAGGGAGACACAGAATCGGAAACAGGCTCCAGGCTCTGAGCGGTCAGCACAGAGCCCGACGTGGGGCTCGAACTCACGGACCGCGAGATCATGACCTGAGCCGAAGTCGGACGCCCAACCGACTGAGCCACCCAGGTGCCCCTCATCTTCATATTCTTAAGCAAGATGAAGCTATAGAAATAAGCACCAGAAACAATACATGCACCATAGTTATTTTTAAACTCATGCCATTTACAATGACAATGCCTCTTTCTTTCACCAGACGAGGGGATTTTTATCTCAAAATAACTGTCCTCAGAAAGAAAGATAAATTCACTGTCTCTTCATTCTTCTGTCTAAGCGGGGACCCTCTCAGCAAACCGCTTACCATATGCCCCGGTTGCGAGCTCACAGCTGTGGCTGCACCCTTTCCGAGGGAGCTCTTGGTCAACAACCGAGCGGTCAGAACGAACCCACTGAGGAAGACACAGTGTCCCCATAGCCACCACACGGACCTACTCAGATGCTCCCCACTTGAGGGGCTCCCCTGCACTCCCAAGCCCCCTGCTCTAACCTTGCCGATTGCAGAAAGGTTGCTGAGAAGTTAAGCAACGCATTTAGTCACACACGTGCCATGATGTTTAAAGATCAAGGCAAGTAGGACATCTTTTCATGTCTTCTTGAGTGTGCTTTTATTTTGCACACTTTCAGGGAATCTGATTGTCAGAGCTAAACTGAGACCCAGGAAATAGTCTATCTCCCTAACCCGGAGAGCTTGTGAGTGCCAGAACCGAAGGCGATCTCTTTGCTATTCTCATTTTCTTGCCCTGCGCTACCCAAAGTGGAAGTCAATCCTATCTACTGGCAAATACACCCACTTTTAAAAACTACACACACACATACACACAAAATCAATCAATCAGTGTTAATCTGAAATACCTTATTTTTTTCAAATTTTTAAAACATGTTTGTTTATTTTTGAACAAGCACAAGCCGGGGAGGGGCAGAGAGAGGGGAACAGACGATCCAAAGTGGGCTCTGTGCGGACAGGCCGACTGCAGTGGGCCTGACGTGCGGCTAGAACCCACGAATCGCGAGATCATGACCTGAACCTAAGTTAGACGCTCGACTGACTGAGCTACCCAGGCACCCCACTGGAATACTTTAAATTGGTTTCCAAAGCACCCCAATGAGTTGCTTTGTAATTAATGCGAGGTGAAATAACTGAAGAACAACTACAGGAAGGAGAAACCCTCATACGCAGGTTGTTTTGATGCTTTATCATTTTGGTGTTCATCCTTTTTTCCCCTGTTCATAAATAATTTTGCACGAAGCCAATAGATGCAATACATCTAAAATAAGCAGACTGTATTTTGGTAGGAGTTATGAAACTGCTTTGGGCCGTGAACTGAAATGGATGCCGACCAAGGCTTCAATATTAACTACCACTCATTGTTACAAATGCAGGCATGGCTGGAATTTCAGGGCCAGTGAGAGTTCCAGCTACATAGTGCCAAGCCCTCCAGAGGGGAAATCTGCCAAAGCCCCTTTAACCACACGCCTGTAGGAATTTGCGAACTTAATTAAATGCACATACTAAGTAGTTAAACAGCAGAGTCACTGTTTATTCACATACATATCACTGAATCACCAGATGGCATGGATTAGAGACCTAAACTCCCTGATGGCGTGTTACACATCATACAAAACACACTAAACCACAGGTAGGCACTGCCTCTCACAATCGTATTCAATATAAGCTATACAAGTAGAATAAAGAGGAAAACAACATACAAAATAGCAAGTTAGAGAAAAAAAAGGCTTCAAGAGGTCTCAATCAGCAAATATTTAAGAAATGCATCACGTAAGTTGACTAAGCATTTGTTTTTTGAAGTCCTCTAGATATGTGAGGATATAATTTAATTCATCAAACACCTTCTGAATCATGAAGTTGCCTTTGACCGCAAGATAATGCAGCAGACACGATATTTGTGGTAAAGCAGAACACATATTTGCTGATACCACATAAATATTTCCTGAGTAGGCTTTGGTCTTTAGAATTTTACCAAGATCGTAGTTCCTCCAAAATGGAACAATGGATTGCGCCTGAGAAGATGCTTTGCAGCCCACCTTCTCATTCACAACTGGACGAAGCAGGAACACCCAGCAGCGTGGGTGTGCTGAACACTTTGAGTTTGCTTACCCCGGTGTTCATGCCCTGGTCTAATGGCCTCCTCCTGAATGTGGGTGGGATCTGTGATTTGCTTCTAATCAACAGAATGTGGCAGAGGTGAATGTCACTCCCTTGATTATACTGTATTATGTAAGACTCTGTCTTGCCAACAGAGTCTCTCTCTCTCTCCTCTCTCTCTCTCTCTCTCTGTCTCTCTTTCTTGCTAGTTTTGAAGAAGTAAGCTGCCACAAACCTCACAACTACAAGGAAATGGATTCTCCCAATACCTGAGAGAGCTTGGAGTGGATCCTTCCCCAAACCCCTGATGAGAACTTAGCCCTGCTGGAAATCTTAACTGCAGCCTTATGAGATAGTAAAGGTATATTGTATTAAGCCTTTAAGCTTGTGGTAATTTGTTATCCAGCAATAAATAACTAATACAGTTGCTTAACCAAACCATATTGGGAAGGTAATCCAATCTGCTGCAAGAGAGAACTTTCTAAAGTTAAGTCTCAAAATATCACCTATGTTTAAACACCTCAATAATTCTGTAAATTTTTGGAAAGGGCAACTTTATTTACATGCCATTCAAGTCCCTTTGGAGCCCAGGTTTTAGCCCACATCTCTCTTACCACACTTCCCTCTTCTCTGGCCATATTCAACTACTCAACAATGGCGGTTACAGGCCCTTCTCTTCCTTAGCTCCATACTTCACTTCACGCGTCTTTGTCATCCTTCAGGACTCAACTTAGGCATCATCTCCAGCCTGGGCTGTCCTATTGCCCTGGTGCATGTTTCTGTCAGGGCATACTTCTTGCAATGGTCACTGAGGGGGATTTTTTAAGGACCAAGAAAGCTTGTCCATTTTATTCTTTAAATTCTCAATACCTCACACAGTGGAAATAAATATTGAATCAGTTAGTTAATATTATGGTATAATCACAGTTTTCTTTAAGCCATTACTCATACTAACAATTATTGTTATTCACAATGTAACTAACAGGATCCCATCTAATAAACTGATGAACTCTTTGTACCCTCCTCACTATAAATACATGTAAATGCAGGTTAACTTTCCAAAATAAATAAATGAGATTATTTACAGGAAAATTCTAAGTATTATTTACTGACTGTTGTGTCCCTTACTACTCAGAAGAGCCCTCCCAGCTCCCAAACTCCCACAAGGTGGGCTGGGGCAACTGCCCTGTGGGGCAACATCTCCCTCCATCTGATCTTGCCTTCCTTCTGAGAGCAATTCTCAAGGAAACCTTCTGTACTCAACTCTGGTCTAAGAATTTGTTTTCAGGAAATCCAACTGAAGACAATGACCATGGCTGAGAAAGTAATTTTGAAAATCATTAAGCAATTGTTATACATTATTCTCAAGGTGATGCTAAGCAAATCTGAATCCATCCATGGGCACGAGTTTTCAATGTTTATTACGTTCTTTCCAGGACCAGGAATGGGATGAAGGGAGTGAGGCATTCACTTCCAGTGTAAAATTTAAGAGAGGACCAAAACAGTAGTAATCAAGATAAATTATATTTGAATGCATATTTTAAAAAGTTGAAGTTAATGCCAAAAAATACATGGACGAAATACCAATGTTTTAAATAAAAACAGAATGAATATTAGTGATCTTTTCTTATGCCTCAAGTTCCAATACGACTTGGCATGGTGCTGCTTCTACCCAAACCAAACAGAATTAGCTTTCTGAAAGAAGTTTTTTCTGTTCAAATTCCAACGTGTGCAAGGTATGTGACTTAACAGGGCCTTCTGTGATGTGGTCCCTGTTTACCTCTCAAGCCTTATATCTTGCCACTAATCCTCTCTTCCCACAAGCACACATGCTGCCCTACGTGTGCACCTACAGAGAACCTTTTGTAGCTCCTAAAATGTGCCATGCTATCTATCCTCTGGGCTCTGCACATGCTGTTCCCTCTGCCTGTCCCCCACCTGATCTCTACCTGGCTGATTTCTAGTCATCCTTTAGGCTTCATATCAGATAGAACTTCACTTGGAAACCCTTCCAGGTTCCCAAAAGACTGAGTTAGTTCCTTCCAAGTGACCCCACTAACATCATATTCTTACCGCTATAGGAATATGTCTTAGTCCACACACTTTGGGTAATAACTAATAGAACCCCATTTTAAACAAGGCAAGCTAAAAAGGTTTTGAAAAAAAAATGTGCTGGGATATCTCATGGAACCTGAAGCAAAGTTGAACAACTATGTCTCAGGAAAGGTGGGAACCAACTGGATGACAGGGAAGCCATTAAGAAATAAAGCTCCTGATTGCCCAGTCTCCCTCTCTTCCTCTTTTTGGAGTCTTGAAGGCTCTCACTCTCTCTCTCTTTTTTTTTTTTTTTTTTTTAATGTTTATGTATTTTTGAAAGAGTGCCAGCGGGGGAGGGACAGAGAGAGACAGGAACACAGGATCCGAAGGAGGCTTCATGCTGATCCTGATGCTGGGCTCGAACTCACAAACTGTGAGATCATCACCTGAGTGGAAGTAGGACACACAACCAACTGAGCCACCCAGATGCCCCAACAGAGTCTTGCAGTCTCTTATGGCCGTTACTCTTACATATCTCTTGAAGGCCAGATTTCTCCGTGGCACACAGCCATGCTAGGTCAACTACCTCTCCTCTTCTGACCCCAGATCCTATTTTCCCAGTTCCAGCAATGCGCTCTGTTACACTAGCTGGACATACTTCTCAATCCTGAGCCTAAAGGACAAGAGATTCTGACTGACCAGTTAGAATTGAGTACTCACTCCTGAAACAATCAGGAGACAGAATCCGATATTGTATTTTAACATGGCTGTTAAGGCCCCCTTTGTGGGCAGGGGGCTGTTAGACAAGGAAACACAGATTACCGGTCATCACACTGGATTGCAATTGTCCGTTTATTAGTCGGTCTCCTCTACCAGTCTACAAGCTGCATGAGCATCAAGTCTGTCTAAATTCCCACTATTATGTCACAGAGTAGTTGGGGCGCCTGGGTGGCGCAGTTGGTTAAGCGTCCGACTTCAGCCAGGTCGCGATCTTGCGGTCCGTGAGTTCGAGCCCCGCATCAGGCTCTGGGCTGATGGCTCGGAGCCTGGAGCCTGTTTCTGATTCTGTGTCTCCCTCTCTCTCTGCCCCTCCCCCGTTCATGCTCTGTCTCTCTCTGTCCCAAAAAAAAAATAAATAAACGTTGAAAAAAAAAAATTATGTCACAGAGTAGTTAATACAAAGGAGGTGCTCAGTAAATACTAGTTGAATAAGTGAAAGTGATTATATCTCTTTATTTTGATGAATACTGTTGTCAGTAATACAAGTTATTTGATCTAGTAATGAAAGTATTAATGAAAAAATGATTATCTTCCGTAGTCTCCGAAACGATGAGAGAACGGAGAGACAGAAGCTTTGCTTTAGCATAGATTGGTGGTGAGTGTGACTGATTCACTCCTCCCCATCTACATACTCCTTCCTTAACAGACTAATCTTCTTTAAGCCAGCATTACCTAGAGGTCGAACACAAGGCACAGGTTCATTGAAGACTCAATCACCTCTTGAATTACAAAGAATTTTTACTTCACTTGAAGCTCTGCTATTATTCAGAAGTGACTCAGCTTAACCAGCCGTGAATTTTCCCACTGAAAAATTCCCAACTGTTAAAGTGTCTTGGGGAACTTGAAATACTAGTCCCTAGGAGGGCTGTGTATGTTTGGGTATGTGCGCACACATTTTAAATCTTAGTTTAAAGTCTTCCTAAATCCACAATGCGAATTCGTATTCTTGTATAAATACCTGACTCACAGAATTCTGCAATCAGGATAGTTTAGCTCTCCGGTTATTAATAGTATCACCCGATGCTTGCCTGGGGAACTTCCTAAGGCCATGCAGACTTTGGTTTGAACCACTCCGCCGGATTGCAAGTTTCTTTCCTACTGAGTCCTGCCTCTTGATTACAAAATGATGATCAACTCTTCCTGCTCCTAAGTCTAAGGAAATAACATCTCCCTACATCTTTTCTTGACAGATAAAGCAGACTCTTAGGACATCCACAGCTCAAGACAATGCTACCTAGGGAAAGTGCCTAAAAATCCTTGTCTAGTGACTTAGTAGTCTGTTTATCCCAGTGAACCTAGACCAGAAACCTACCGGTAGCCCTATTTTAAGGATGGGTTAGACTTAACACTGTTATAGATAAGGTAAGCTTGTCTTGCCTAAGCAAGGATCTGAATTTCTTTTTCTACATGATCTCTGGTCAATGAGATTCTTCTCCCAGAATGTGGCTGATTGAGCTTCAAAATAAAAGACATCTGGTGGTTTACCCTAAGGTTTTAAATATTATTGCCTGCAATAAGTCTTGATTCCTTTTTCTTTGTCTGCAAGGGGTAAATGGCAGAGACAAAGGTGGGTTGATGGTATTATCTCTGGGAGTTGCCGAAGGTCAATTATGGAGTCCTAGGATCATAAGACTGGTAATTCCATCTTCTGGTTTTTATTCATGTCTCTGGCAAGTTGGGTCCAGTTTTTGTTCACTCTATATATCTCTTTTCCTTTCTCTCCTCCCCACGCCTCCCATCAACACACATTCATATAGGCGCATAGTCTCTATCAATGCCCACGTCACTGCTTTGAAGACTCAAGCATCAGGACTCGTGGTGAGTTTAATAAAGGTGAAGTACTTTCCTAGGGCCCCAGGAATATATTAACTGAAATGAAAAATTCCTTCCAAACTTATTTTGGCATGTTACCAGGTAATGCTAAATGGAAGGTAGAGGGATAAATCAGAGGACAATGGATTGCTTTTCTACCCTGGAGGTTGGAGATTTCCTGCCTTGGCTTATGTTGACTCTGCTAGAAAATCATCTCGTTCCCCTCATTTAACCTTTGCTTTGATGGTTACACCAGACCAAGGAGGCTAGAGGGCTAAGCAGGGTAACACAATGGCTCAAGGGCCTTTCAAACCCTGCCTTGGATATCTTGAGGAAAGGTTCATCTTCTCCTACTGTATAGACAGACTTGTGTGACGTCTTCTATCTATATCCTCTCCCAGTATTGGTAGGACTGACTCTCCAGTGCCCAATTTGACAAGGACTGTTGGTTAGTAAGGCAACTACAACACCAAGCAGATCTGTGTGAGAAAGAAACATGGAACATTCTTATTGGTTCTTGCTCCTGACTCCTTCTAGCTTCATCAAGTCTGTGGGAAGATCTGGATTTAGCCCCCTGGAATTGCTAATGTGGTCAGACTGTGAGAGATAATTATCTAGGGTAGGACTCTGGCATAGAACCAGGTAGACATCTGGGCAGTTTGCTTTCCCCTAGTTTACAAAGGACAACCAAGGACACAAGATCCAGGAACAATTTGCCAAAGTTGCCCTACTGGCCCTGCAGTCCATTCCCAAACCACGATCGTGTAGTTTCTAATCCAATATTCATTCCTTCTCCTTTTAAGACGCAATTTCACAAAAGGAGAACGGCTTTCTGTGCATTATTTTTTTTTTCTTAAACCACTTATTCATGAGGATGAAGATATTTAAAAATTCTGCTTTGAGAGACATAGCATCAAGACGCCAATTCATATAATGTTAAGTATGAATTGTACTTTATAAGATATGACCTTGACTATGAAACATGTTAGTTATTTACTTCTCTACTTCTACTTCACATCACTAGTACTAGCTATCGTGGCAAAGGCAAGGTTGCTATGCAGTACCATACTTACTACAGGGGTCACCTGACATATATTGTATGTTTATTTAGTGACAGAATGGATCCATTCAGATGGAGCTGCTTAGCATTTGGGTGCGTCTGGGTTGCATTCTCAATCTATTTGCAAGGAAGTTGATCTCAGGTTGTTCCCTCACATGGATGGAGGATAAGAGGAGGCTGCCTTTAGCCCATACTCTTATTAGACATAAGACATGGTTATTGTCTTGTTAAATACTAACCTCAGGGTAGTAGTTTGAAGAGTGGTCCCCAAAAAGATATGTCCAGGTCTTAACCCCTGGTACCAGTGGCCTTATTGGGAAATATGTAGACTTTTAAGACCTTGAGATCGTCCTGAATGTGGAGTGGGCCCTAATTCATTACCTGGTGTCTTCACGAGGGAAAGGATAGGGATATGTGAGTCACAAAGACGCAGTGACGAAGAGAGAAAACCATGTGAAGCAAGCCAAGGTTAGCGGGAGCCATCAGAGCCTAGTAAAGAGGGGTGGAGCACATTCTCTCTCAGAGCTTCCCTAAGGAACCAACCGTACCGACACCTTGATTTTGGACATCTAACCTCCTGAACTAGGAGAGAATAAATTTCGGTTGTTTGGAGCACCAAGTTATAATTTACCCTGAGTAACTAACACACTCACGTACGAATTGATATCAGTGCTTCTATTGATTTTTAGCTCGGCTCACTTCTCCTCTCTTTGCCTCTCATTACTCTTGAGAAAACTCTTTCCTTAGTCTTTCAACAAATATTTACTGAAAGAATATTTTTATATCTTCATAATGAGCTGACTGCCCCAGGTCCCCTCTCTCCATAATTGGGACAGAACCCACCCAGGGCTGCAGGACTCCCATCCTATGGGGTTCTTCAGGAACTCTAATCCAGTGATTTGGCGTTAGGACAGTCTACTGGGGACTCTGCTCTGGCCAAACTTGTTTTTCCCCCCCAGACTACTGTTGGGCTGTTCCCAGGTACCCCTCACTTCAATGTTCCCAGTCACAGAGTCCTAGCCCATTTCATGAGAGAATCAGAACCCAGTATAACTTGGCCTCTCTAAGACTAGCACCTTGAACCAGAAAAACTTGAAGAGAGGGCCTACCTCCAGCTGAACACACCCTACTAGTTAGTCCCTGGCAAACAAATCCTATACGTGCTTTTACAGAAGAGAGGAAAAGGCTTCCCCGCAGCACCAGTGGGGTCTGCTTTGACTTCCCTGATCAGCATAGGTTACAAAGGTTTTGCAATGAAGTGTTCTTCCTTCCTTCCTCCTCTTCCACCAATATCTTTAAATGCAATATGCCTACAATGCATAGGGAAACGTGTTTCCCACCAGACTCTGAGGCGGGGGCATGCTTCATTATAAAATATATTTTACGGGGGAGAAGTAAATCAGAGGCATATATTAGGAAGCACCCAGGGGCACTCCAAGGCAATGACCTTTAAAGGGCAGTAGTAAGTTACTTGACAATATAACCAGCAAGTGAATGATCTCACTATGAAAGGTCACCTGCAACTAGAACAATATTTCCTATTTCAGCACATCATCTGGTACCTTTTGACACATTTCCTTTCCTTAGGATGATCTGATTTCGGCGGAAGGGACCAGATGCACTTCCTTTGCTTTGTGATGAATATACTCCATTTGGGCTCTTGGTGATACTGACGCCCGTGGGCGGTCCTTGCTATTTCTGTTGTTTTTAATGCTGGCTATTAAAAAGCAGCATTTGTATCACTCTATGTTTTTTGTTTTTGTTTTTGTTTTTTGTTTTTTTTTTGAGGTGGCACCGAATTTTAGATTGTTTAGAATTAAAAGGGGCCTCTGTAACACTCAGTCTAATTCAGGCCTTTTACAAAGGAGGGCACTGAGCTGGGAAGGAACAAAGACACTTGGCCAAGGTTACACCCTAAGGTAGACCTTGGCTCCCTACTCTCTAGCCTGCTGCAATTTCCACCCTGATGCCACATTCACAGGTATGTCGGCGAACGTTTAGCAGAGTGCGTTAGCAGTGCCGGAGGTTTACATTTTTGTGAAATTCCTTCGTAGGCATCTCTCTTCTCTAATCCGATTATCTCATATCTCTTTCTTACTTCGTTGCTTTTCCAGTGGATCCTCAGCACCCTTGCTTTGTCCCCATGCAGGTGCCATGTGCCGTGTGCGGTGGGCCATCACATTTATTCTCTGATCCCGTTCCATGACCTGATGTTCACAATCTCTACTCATTGTTCTGGTGTGTTAGACCATGACCACAGCTTGTCAAATCTCCTATCGAGGGTGATCCTTGATGCTTCTCAGTCTTCACTCTTGTGATGGGATTTTATCCACGTGCATGGAAGGGAGGAAGTTATCTGAGGCAAATGCATAAACCGTTGAGCTGCTCCGTGTTTGGTCAAAGATCCTAAGTTAAACTGAAAGGCTTAATAGCATCATGCTGGCTGGGTGGTTTTTTGCTTGCCTTTTCCCTCATTGGAAATGTTTAAACAAAATGGATTTCATTTTTCTTTTAATATGTAGTTTAAGATAGTGATGTTTACACAATGACAACAATTTTGCTACATGAGTCAATTTATTGCAGTACGAGAAGCATACCAGTTTCTGCATAGCTATTCAGATAATATTCAATTGGCAAATCACTCCGTTCCCTTCTGCTGGTGACTGCCTGGGTGTGCACAGTGAGCTCTGAAGTGAAGACGGAACATTCTCTGTCTGCGACTCTTCAGTTGGTTGTAAGTTCAGCTGGTGCAAACGTGGCCGGCTTCCCTCCCTCTGAGATTTAGCGACACCTCGATTCCTATGCCTCTACCCAACATACACACAGGCACATGCTTTATTCTCAAAGATGTGATACGGCTTTATTTTTACTTCAAGAAGGAAGAAAAAGAGGGGAGGAGGAGGAGGGAAGACAATAATCTTACTATTTGCCCGAGTTGAAGTATCACCCTTGAGATCATTTGCCAAGAAAAAGTAAATTATCCTTAAATGACTTTTAATGGCATGCCTGCACGCCATTGTGTGAGGTGTTTGAGTATATTGAAGTCCAGCTGAGTCCCCTGGGCACTCCAAACCATAGTTGGGCCTCCTCGTATGTGAGTGAGGTTCAGGGTAATTAGTAGGGACTCCTGGCTTTCCCTCCCCAGTTACTTTAGGACTTCGCTCCCTGCAAAGTTCTCTCTTCCAAGAAGGACTTTCATACAGGCCTTTGCTCTGGTCTAATAATGCCTCTGTACTTCAGTTTGCTTACTTGTAAAACAATGCTTGCCTTGTCCTGTTCCACAACTTTACTGTAGATAATGGTAAAACGAGGAGGCAGAAAAGTTCTCTTAGCATTCCCGAACAAAGAGGCGAACTTAATGCTATGACACAAGAAAATATTGCGTTGTGACATTTCTCTACTTCTCTCTGTAAAATAGAAGTGAAAGATAGATGTGAGGGATTTCTTTGGAAAACATTTAGAATTCAGGGCAAAGTAATGCTTTAAGGTTCCTTTTCACTCAAAAATGCTAAGAACACTGTGATTATTGAACCGTGTATTTCCATGGGATATATCAGTACATCATGGCAGTTTTTTGATATGCAAATCTCTATAAAACCGAAGCAGATTTTCCTCTCGTCGATTGCCATGGGCTCTTGTGTAATAAAGATAAATACACAGTAAAATTGCAATTCAAGGAAGCACTTTCTTATCGGAAAGGACAGACAGGCAACATGCTTCCTTGTGCCACAGCACAACAAACATTTTTATGACATTCTGCAAGTTAAATATGCATTTATTGATTTTTGTCATTTCCTGTTCAGAACCACATGTCATCAAAGAGGGAAATGCGTTGGTCAATATGATTCAAATGGCCCACATGTTAATTCTTAGAATGTTCCTTTTGAAACCTAACTATGTGGCTTAGAAGGTAACTACAGAATTACTCATAGGGACAAGATCGTTAGGCAAAGCCTGAGTTTCGATCTGTATCCTACTGGAATGAGGTTCTGCAAAGAGAAGACAGAGATGTAGGAAATAGCTGAAAAAATGAGGACAACACAAGTGAAACACAAGGTAAGTGTGCTGAAATGTGTGTTTGAGGCATGGGGGCTAATCGAAGAAGAGACATTATGTTGGCTGAGAAATAAGAGAATTATCAGATCCTCTGCTTGTCATCCCAACTCACACTCTGTGTCAACATCTGCATCATCATTAACGCAACACAACATATTTTAAAAGAAGAAGAAAGAACGGAGAACTTAGCATCACACGATCTCACAAAAGAAACTCCTTTGCGCCAGGAAGGTCAAAACTTCTCTCCAAAAATCTCCATTTAGAATGTTTTTCTGTTCTTGTAGCCACGGGAGGCAATAAGGCCTTAGATCAGAGAGTCTTGAAGAGAGCTGACGCCACCCCCTAAGGGAGTTTTTGGAAATTGTGGGGGCACTGTTTTTACTTGTCAAAATGATAGGCGGTTTTTGACATTCAGTGGGCAGATGCCAAGAATGCAGTGTGCGGGAGAGTTCCATACAATAAAGAGTTGTTTCTTACATGGCTTTTGAATGTTCTACTGGACGTTTATGGAGGTAAAAGCCAGCTTATAATTACCTGAGGCCAGAATCCAGCTCTGTTTCAAACACAAACATAAATTATTTTTTGGCGTAGTTAAAACCATTCAGCTACACTGAATTTTCTAGGAATTCAAGTACTGTGTGTAACAAAGGAGGATTGTACTTTTTCTTCCTATTTTTTTCCTAAGATTTTTTTCACCAATTCAGAAAATCACATCAACAGGACTAACCCCATTAGTAGTACAGTAAACTTTTTTAGGTTGGTTCTAAAAATATATGTGTATAAGTAAATTATATCATCTCTGATTTACATTTCAGGGTAGGAAAGGGAAAATTAGAAAATGTTTACGTTAAAGAGGAGCGATGTATATAACAGTGTTGAGACCCAATGGCATCAATGAGATAGCATATTAGCCAATCTAATCTCCTGCCATCTTGGTCGACCGTTGTGTGGTCTTAGAGAAGTCACATTAACACCTGAGTCCACTCACCGGGAAATAATGGGCTGCACTAGATCTCTTCCAGTTTTAAATCTCAACTCCCTGACTTTGACATTAGTGTCGGTTTGAGGATATTTAAGTCCTCTAAAAAATGAAAGCAGCTGAGCTAACTGGGTAAAGTAAATATTTTGGAACTTATGCATTATGCTGAATGCAGCTGTGTGACTGCTCTAGAGAAGGACAACCACGGTTATCTGGAAAGTTTGACAATGCTTAGGCAGGATTCGATGGATGAACAGTGGAACATATATACTCTTTGTGTATCCATTACAGTTATGCAACCATTGAAACCTTAGGAGAGGATTTTGAAAACACGGGAAATGCTAATATGTTAAAAATCAGGAATCAAAATTTTGAATTTGGTAGGAAAATTATGCCTATAGAAACATAGAAGGCAATTTCTTTGAGTACCAGAACTCCTGGATCTAAAAAGTAATAAGTATTATTTTCTCAATTTTATATAGATTCTATAACAAATATTTATTACTTATCCAGGGGAAGCTAGCTGGGCTGCTATAACAAAATATCATCCACTGGATCATTACGGCATTTTGTCTCTTCCTAGGTTTCTTGGGTCTTTTCTTATGAGGCACTAACCCCGCTGATGAGGACCCATTCTTATTACTTCCCAAAGACACTACCTCCTAATGACATCCCATTGAGCGTTAGGATTTCAATATATGAATTTTGCAAAGACATATAACACTTTGTTCCATGTTAAGTGGTATTCAACCAAAAAGTTTTACTTTCTGTTTTTTTTAATTAAAAAAAAATTGCCTAAGTAAGTACAAGAAATTAAGTAGAACCTCTCTTGATGGTTAGTCAACCACAATGTCTCAAGGTCACAATTTTAAACACTACAGACTACCCGGAATCACAGATTTGAAAGGAATAGGAAATAGGATTGAACCTGAATTTACCACAGCTCAAGTTTTAGCAGTTTGGTTAAAAAACAAAGACAATAACAAAATAAACAAAAAAACCCCAGCCTCACGTTGGGTTTTATGGATTTGTTTTCGTTTTCATTTAGTTTGGTTTGTTTCTATATATTGGATTTGTCTATTTCTCATGAAGGGTGAGTGCCGGAGTAGAATCTGGGCTCAAGTTAATAAAGGATTTAGCTGGCTGGTTGTTTGAGCCAACTTAGATTTTAATTTTTCAGATCAGATTTATGTTCCGAAAAGCACATGGCGCAGACAGGATTACAGACCATAAATGTCAAATAATGATAATATGCAGTATCTTCATGACTTGGTTAAATTACATTAAATTTTTAGCACCAGGGTACCCTATAAACCTGCTCATTGCTGATGAACTAAAAATGCAGTAGCCATACTCTGATTATACTGAGATTCTCTTAGGCCAAACAGAAGCCAAGAAGAGGTTCCCTCTGCTGAACTAGCAGTGTTGGCTATGATTGGTTCCCTAGTGGGAGTATCCTTAGGGCCCAGCCTCTGGATCCAAGGCCAAGTAAGCAAACTTTCCCCTCCTATCTCCCAGTCCCTACTGCCCTGCCCCTGCCTCTGCCCCCATATACCCTGAAACTGCCTTGAAGGCAGGAAGTCACCAAATATCACAGGTGTATGGGGAAGGGGAGCAACCAGCCCTTGAACTTTTGACCAGCCCTACTGACCAGGATGAGAGGTATCTGTTCTGCATCTCTGCTCTAGGTACCTCGCCAGTTCCTTAACCGCCGAGTAGTAAAGACTGGGGCCAGCCCGACCATCTCTCCCAGGTTAAGCCAGAATAAAGCCTTGTGGGAGAGGGAGATGTCTAAAACAATGCGCCTAGCCCTGTGGCTTCTCTTGCTCCTGCCTGGGACAAGTGTCCCTGAATGTTCTCCAGCCCCTCCTGCCAGTATTCCAGGTGGCACCTGTATTACCATGTAAACCTAGAGCTTGACTTTGAGCTATCTAACTTCCAAATGTAACTATGTAACCACGTTACATACTGACATAGGGTTCTACCTATATAACTACTTCCAGAGGTGAGATCGTGAGATCGTTACTTCTGTGAAAGCATCCTGAAAAGTAACTAGCTATAGACCCAGAGGAGATTTCTTAACCTCTCTGAAGCTGCTTCCTCTGCTGCAGAATGGTATTTATATTTTGCCCCAATTTATGGCTTTAAAAAACCTAAACCAAAAGCACTTCGTAAATTTTGAAGTGCTAAATTAACGTAAATTTATATTATTTCTTCCGTATTCATCCGAGCGCATAAGGCAGAATGAGGCCATGCCACATTCTCACGGATTACCTTCATATAATTACGATAATTATTGGTCTTTTGTATTGCCAAGCCCCTCATTGCCTAAAATCGACAGGCGGGGATGTGGTATTTACAAAAAAACATCTAGTCCCATGCTAAAGCTCACGGGCACCCCAATATGATTGTAGAGATGATTTGTTCAGCACGTTAAGTACAGAATTATAAATTCACTGTCTTCAGATGTGCACTGGTTGTAAATGCACATTCTGGATCTTCCTATTAGATCCAGTTATTTAACTTCGCATGTTGTTTGCCTTTAGTGTGAACACGGGTGGCCCCATAAAAAAATTTGAGACAGACGGTAACCTCCGGTTGCTTCTCCACTGGTTTGTTTGCATGTTGGAATTTTTTTTTTTTTTTTTTTTATCACAGTTACTCTGCGATTTAACAGTAGGTGGCTAATGGAAATGTTATTTGCTGCAGTGGCAGACTAAATCAGTGGGAAATAAGGGGGTGAAGGGGGAGAGTTGGGGGAAAGAAATGTGTTTACACTTGAAGATGTCACATGGAACAGCTGGAGGCCCGAGCCCTTGATGCTGGAACTGGCATGTTCTTTAAAGAACTCATCTACATTATTACACGCTCCTTCACACTTAGAAATCTATTAATTTACAATTAGTTGTATTGATTTGCTAGTAGATTTGTAATTTCTGTAATAATTTACAGAGTACTGAAGAAATTAACTATGCCCCTTGGAAAGATAAGCATTACTGAAAAAAAAATAGATCCCAGCACGAGTTATTGAACACATCACTGAACGTCTGGATTTTTAGCTTTTAAATTCTTTGTTAATTATAGCAGAACTGATTGGGGAATCCCATTGGACAATCCAAAAAATATCCTTCTTCATTCTATCCCTACCTCGTGCCCATAGTATTTAAATAAGAATTCTAACCTAGAGATACAGGTAAGGATATATTTTTTCCCATTATTTTTTTGGAAGGAGAAAGGCAGATTCACCTTAAGGTTTAAAACAACAGGAGAGGGGCACCTGGGTGGCTCAGTCATTTAAGTGTCTGACTTCGGCTCAGGACATGATCTCCTGGTTTGTGAGTCCGAGCCCTGGGTTGAGCTCTGTGCTGACAGCTCAGAGCCTGGAGCCTGCTTCAGATTCTGTGTCTCCCTCTCTGCCCCTCCGCCCATTTATGCTCTCTCTCTCTCTCTCTCTCTCTCTCTCTCTGTCTCAAAACAAACAAACATTAAAAAAATTTTAAAACAACAGGAGAAATTTTCCCTAACAATCCATGTATGCTCTAAGATGTCTTTTTTCCCCACAAGATGTAGCAATCATGGGTCAAAAAGCATGAAAATGCTTGCGACTGCTTTAAATTATTTTAGTTTCCTGAAAAGTTCCAGTGGGTTCCAGAGGTGCCAGGCATTGTTAGCCCTTCTGACATACATTGGAAATTGCAGGGTGGGTTTGAAAAGGGTTCAGTCTTCTGAGGAAGGAAGGAGGGCTGACATTATCCTGAGAGCAGGGATGTGCAGAAAGGACCAGGGACTCAGGGACAGGAACTCAGTCCGGTCAGGAGAATGATGGGTGTATGGGGAAGGGATCTAGGAGGAGGTGATTCTAGATTTAAAAGAAAAAGAGAATTGAACTGTTAGGATTCTTTTAAGAGCAAACGCAACTGAGTTTTTATTTTTATTTTTTTAAAATTTTTTTCAACGTTTTTATTTATTTATGGGACAGACAGAGACAGAGCATGAACGGGGGAGGGGCAGAGAGAGAGGGAGACACAGAATCGGAAACAGGCTCCAGGCTCCGAGCCATCAGCCCAGAGCCTGACGCGGGGCTCGAACTCACGGACCGCGAGATCGTGACCTGGCTGAAGTCGGACGCTCAACCGACTGCGCCACCCAGGCGCCCCGCAACTGAGTTTTTAAATATGTTTTCCGTTGTGAGACCCATCATCATTTCAGGATCATATCTGACCATTTATATAAAATATTTCAATCCTGTGCTGTGTGACTTCACATTGTATTATTTTTCTGTAATTTAATATGTTTCAAAATGCTTTCCCCTTTTTAAGAGTTAAAGGAAGTATCATTACGTGTTCCAAGAGGAGTAAATCTGAGACCTCAGTTCACTCTGGGTCAAAACGTGACAACACCATGGGCAAAAGGCCTGGGAGATGTAGGCCTCTGGCCTCAGAAATAGTTGCCCTTTGATCCAGCATCACTCCTATCCAATCCAATCTCTCAGTGCACCAAGGTCTGGAATCAAATGAGACAAGGCCACTCCATGGGAAGTCATGAGCCAGACTAGGTCTCTACGGTATCTTCCAAGTTTAAACCTCAACTCCATGATTTTAATACCAGTTTAGGCTTGAGAATATTTAAGCCTTTTAAGAAGGAAAAACAGCTGAGTTCACTGTGAGGGTGCTGTGGTGATACCAACCTGTCATGGATTCCTACAAAATGGCTACATTCCAACACTGACTCATTTCTGGCACTTTCCTTTAGGGAGACTTAGATACTTCCTGTTGTTCTGGTTTTGATGTTGTTGGCTTCTTTGGTGTGTGTGTTGTGCTTTATTATCCTTCCCTTTTATTTAAAATAAAGTGATCCCAATATAGTAATTGAACCAGATTTATAAAGACCCAGGAGAGGAGACTTTCTCACTTGACTGCAATTTCTTGCTAGCCCGGTTTTGCTTCCCATCTCAAAGTTCCACGAGAGCACTGGCTGTCCTACAGCATCTTGTTTTGGACCAATGCCTAGCTCAGAACATCCACTCAATAAATATGTGGTTAGTGATAACTATGTGAATGAATTGAAGAAATGTGGGCACGTCTAAAGGCCTGAGTTGAAGCAACTCAGGTTAGAGATGTTTAAGAATGCATTATTTTCCCCCATCTGAAAAAAATGGTGACAGAGATAATAACACAGTAGAGATTATAGTTTTGGGAAATCTAAGATGTATTCTAGTTCTGAACAATTTTGTTCTCTCTCATGTCATTATCTAACACGTTCCTAACAACCTACGGCACTTTTGTATGTTCCTAAGAATTCTCTTCAGAGACTCAGACTGAATGCCATTGCACACCGGAATATTCTCCTCCCGGATGTTGTAAAATGAGACACACTTCCGATTCAAGTGCCCTTTGCTCATCTTCCATGTTATTACCAGCATTAGCTCTTTGAGCTATTGGCTCCCAGTCATTATAATGGAAATGTGGAGAAAACAGTGGAGCTTGACTGTCTTTTCAGTTATATGGTATTACATAATTCGCCTAAAGTAATTTTTAAGTTTAGTCAAGTAGATGTTAAAAATTAAATAAAATTGCAAGCAACTAACGAGTTGGTATAAAAAGGGATTTCGTAAAAATCATATGATTAGAAATAGCACTGGACAAGAGGCAGGTTCCTGGATTCTGAGTGTGTCTATGACGTTCGCCAACCACGAAGGCACGTGACCTCTCCAGGCGTCGGGGGAGGATTGATGAAATAATTCCTTAAATTTTCTTTAAATTTAGATTCCTTAAATTTTTTTTGTTGCATTTTTATGATTTTATATTCCTTGGAGGGTACTTATGAAGATGGGGAAGAGGGGACAACAGAACGTATGAGGCAGCACCATGTTAAAGGTCAACACCTAAAACTCAATTTCAAAATGGGAATTGGTACTCTGCACGTATTCAGACAATCAGTCGTTATAGCCAGGCGTTTCTAAAGAAAACTGTTGTTGTTTTCTCCCCCAAAGAGCTAAAAGGAGATATTTAGTATAAAAGAGCGGGAACACGTGAATATTCTGAATGCTAGAGCCAATAAATATTCGCCGTGTGCCAGGCTTCTAAATCCCACCCTCCTTCCCTACATAAATCAGTGGGGCATGTTGATGCTTACTGTCTTCCGGTGTTTGTTTCTGCTAAGTCCCAGAGAATTCAAATGCTGATGCCTGGTTGCTCACTTCAAATTTTAAGTAACATCATGGCTCCAAAGTTAGAACTCACGTCCCAAAGAACAAGTGGACCTCACTGTGACAAAAAGATCCACGTGATGAACATGGCTCCTAGCCTTCCCTCCCACGTGAAGCCTCTGGATTTTTGGTGGGAAAGCGACAGCTCGGTCGATACTAATCAGTTCCTAGTAGGCTCCTTCCCCTCCACCAATGGGACAATGTAGTGATACGTGAGCAGCACATGTTATTTTCCCAAGAGACAGTCATGGCACTAAACTGAGTCATTCCCCACCTCTGGTCTGCATGGAACTATTTCAGCTCAATTCTTGGCCCACTATGTGCCAACTCTCTGAAGCTATAAAACACGTTATTGCCTCGTAAAGCTTTCAAATTTCTTTCAAATCGAGGATATTCACCAGGAAAGCAGCTAAGTATGATAAAAGACAACCAGAGTATGATTAAATGTGAACACAAAAGCTGCCAATTGTGGAATGACTGCTGTATAGGGCCAGGAGCTTTTCCAGTCACGTGGAGAATACTTAATAACTCACGTACACTGCCTTATCCTCAAGAAAACACAAAAAGGTAGTATTTCCGTCTAAGTGAGAGAACTGAAGATCAGACAGGTAATGAGTCCTAGGTTACACAACTAGTTGGTGGTGGACCAGTAATCAAACTAAGTTGTCTTTATTTGTTTTTTATTTTTTTTTTCAACGTTTATTTATTTTTGGGACAGAGAGAGACAGAGCATGAACGGGGGAGGGGCAGAGAGAGAGGGAGACACAGAATCGGAAGCAGGCTCCAGGCTCTGAGCCATCCGCCCAGAGCCCGACGCGGGGCTCGAACTCACGGACCGCGAGATCGTGACCTGGCTGAAGTCGGATGCTTAACCGACTGCGCCACCCAGGCGCCCCTTTATTTGTTTTTTAAATAATGACTTTTAAACTTTTTAAAATTTTGATTTTACTTTTCACTTTTATTTCATTTTAGCGAGACAGAGAGCGGGCAGGGGAGGGAGGCAGGGGGAGAGACAGAGAATCTCAAGCAGACTCCACACTCAACACAGAGCCCGATGTGGGACTTGATTCCACGACCTTGAGATCATGACCTGGGCCAAAATCGAGTGTTGGACACTGAACCGACTGAGTCACCCAGGCACTGTGACTTTTAAACTTTAAAACTGGAAACAACTTCAAGTTTATAGGAAAACTGCAAAAATAAGATTCACCTAGAATTTACTCCATTTGCTTTATCTTTTGTCGACCGTGTCTTTCTATAAATATAGACATTAAGTATCATTACATTTTTTTTGAAACATTTGAGGGTATGCCTTCAACCATGGCTCTTTCCCCTAAACACACAGGCATGTATGTCATGAATATAGGGATATTTTCTTACATAACTACAGAAGAGTCTTCAACTTCAATATATTTAACATTGCTGCCATACTCTTGTTCTACATTCCAATTTTATCTGTTGACCCAATAACGTCCTTTATGGCATTTCTTTCCCTCCATTCAGGATCTAGTCTATGGTCAGGTATTAGATTTAGTTGTCACGTCTCTTGATCTGGAACAGTTCCTCAGCATTTCTTTGCCCTTTATGAGATGGAAATATTTGAAAAATATAGACCCCTCACTTTCATTTTTTAACATAAAAACCTACCCCATCATGCCATTTGTCTGACGTGCCCTCACGATTAGCATCCCCATCTGGAAATACTACACAGGTGATGTTATGTTCTCATGGCATCACATCTGAATGAACACATCTCACTGTCAGCATTAATTTTCATCACGTGGTCAAAGTGTGGCCTGATTACTCCACTATCTACTTATTGGTTTCCTCCTTGCCATTAAAAAATAGTCAGTGAGACAAACTTATAAGGCCATGTTCCTCCTCACAATTTTTCCCTAAATTTAGCAATTCTTGATTTTGTCTCCTCTGATGTTTACTATGACTAAAAGGCTACAAAAAGGCTGACTTTCCAATTCACCACCCCTTCCGCTCAGCATTCACTAGATGCAAGTGCCCTTTTCTGCTGTTGCTTTATCAGTTTATTATTGGTCTGCAAGAATGAATTCCTTTTTTAAATGATGTATAACTAAGCACCGTACTGAATTATTATGGTACTCAAATTGCCCCAGATCTACCCACCAGAATTCCCTTAATTGCTGGCTTCTATGTCCTTGTGGCCATCTTCCCTCCACTCCCCTCCCCTCCCCTCCCCTCCCCTCCCCTCCCCTCCCCTCCCCTCCCCTCCCCTTCCCTTCTATACCTGGTTAATTTCTAGCGTACCTGGTTAATTTCTAGCGTGACAAGATATTCCGGTCTCATTCTTTCCTGCCCTACCCTGTAATCACTCATTCCCCCAAGGGACCCTTGTTCCTTCAAGTGGGGAATGGTATGGAAAATCAAGATCTGGGCACTATCTGTGCTCACTGCTTATGAGATGTCTCCCAGTGGTGCCTGAGCTGGAGACATGTGCATGCGTGTATACACACAACACACTCCTACGTATGTACATAAATATGTACATAAGTGCACCCGTGCATGTATATGTGCACATATACATGCATACATGTATATATGTATATAATTATATATATAATATCAATATCCACATATAAATGTAAAATATTGTCAAAGAAATTGTGAGCTCATGTAAATATATCTAATTTCCCTCCATTATTACAAGGTTGTTTTCTTCCCCATTTCATATTTGCATGACCCTTCCGTCTCATTTACTCATTTGAGCCATCTCATAATATATTTAAAATGGATTCAAAATTGCTTCACCCACACCACTACAAAAACATGAACACCAAACCTATTAAAGAGTTAAGGATCTGCTTATAAACCCTGTCCCTACAGCCATCTGCTCAATGCTGGGGATACACAGTCAAATACTGTGTTCATAAGTTGTTGCTTAGATCTAGTCTTCCTTTTTTTCCCTCTTCAGCGTGGTTGAAAAATTCATCTGAAATATAATTGGGTTTATTTGTTTCAACTGCTTTCATTTTCAGTTTTTTTTAATCCTTGTTGTCCTTAATGATTTAATTTTATTATCTGAATGCATAGAACCGTAGCATGCTTCCAAAGGTTAAGACGATACAACAAGGTATATACTCAGAGGAAGTTATACTTTGCTACATCATCTGTCCTGCCCAGTTCTCTCCCACCCTTTGAGGCTAACCAACTTCTTTTTTTTTTCTGATCCATCCTTCCTCAGTTTCATTTTGTAAAGATAAGCAGATACGTGGATGTTTTTTCAATTTATTTTTAAATGTTTTTATTTATTTTTGAGAGAGAGACACACACAGAGTGTGAGCAAGGGAGTAGCAGAGAGAGAGAGACACAGAATCTGAAGCAGGCTCCAGGCTCTAAGCTGTCGGCACAGAGCCTGACACGGGGCTCGAACCCATGAGCTGGGAAGACCTGAGCTGAAGTCGGACGCCAAACCGACTAAGCCACCCAGGCCCCCCTGTGGGTTTGTTTTTTTTTTTTTTTTATAATTTCCCTTATTTTTTAATATAAAACATAGCATATGCTTTTTCATACGGAACTGATTTTCACTTAAAAATCTTTACTGGAGGGGCGCCTGGGTGGCTCGGGCGGTTAAACGTCCAACTCTTGATTTCAGCTCAGGTCATGATTTCACGGTTCGTGAGTTTGAGCCCCAGGTCAGGCTCTGTGCTGACAGTGCGTGGCCTGCTTGAGATTATCTGTCTTCCTCTCTCTCTGCCCTTCTCTCTCTCTCTCTCTCAAAAATCAATCAATCTCTTTCCTTGAAATCACTGTATATATCAGTTCCTAGAGGTCTTTCTCATTTTTTTCCAGCTGCATAGTAATCCTGTGTGTGGATGTGTCATAATTTATTCAGTCACTCTCTGTGCTCGGATATTTAGGTAGTTACCAGGTGCCGACCAACCCCGTAGCTAACAGCTGACGCGTGGCTAGCCCCCTGAGAACAGCTGAGCCTGACCCAGATCAGCGACTCACCTGACCCACAGATGCATAAACAACAACGCATGATCTCATGACAGGCCATTAAGGTATTTAAGCAATAGATAACTGGCACAAGAAAGTCATGGAATCACCTTAAAGATAGCTCTACCTAGATACCCTAGGAAAAAGGGTGATCTTGGCCAAAGGAAAAGGTGTTTCCAAGAAAGCTGCTATTGAATTAGACGGAAGGGTCTGGCCAGAGGCTGCTTAGGTATTTGCCCCATTGGTCACAATGGGTCCAAAATTTGGGTCCCCGTGTTGGCTTTGCACTAAGCAGTGATATGCCAGTAACGAAGTCCTAAACGGCTGTGTTCTTAAACGCGAAACAGGGACGTGGATTGAACCCTCAAAAAGCCCTCTCCACCCTGAGTTGTGAACTGATGGGTTAATTTTCTCTGGTCCAAGTCTGAAGTTCTGAGAAGCCGACCAATGAATTCCGACTTTTGGAGGCCACGGATAGCAGTGAGATAAGGGATCAGGCCGGGAAAGTCCTCGAAGCAATAAACATTTCTGCTAAAAACAAAACCAAAACCAAACCGAAACAAAACAAAAACAAAAACAAAACCCCGTGTTGTTGCTGACTTTTTATAGTCAACCAGATAAGTAAAGTCCACAGGGAGCTTCCTGCTCATTCTCTACAGGTATTTCGAGGAAAACAGGTCACAGGAAACCATTTCATGATTCTCTCCCTTTGTAAGCATTTCTGTTCAGTTACATGCAGGCCTTTAAAGAATAATTTTGCCCAGAGGTAACAGGCTTAAGTCAAGGATAGATAATGTTCCCCTGACTTGAGGAAGCTCATGTAGGTATTTGACAGAACGGTCAATGTCAGAGAAAACATCACAAAGAAATTTATCCTGTTTTTGAAAATGTGACTAGCAATCACCACCTAGTACTGTCTGTCAAGAGGCACGCACACACACGAAAAACCCCCAGGTTCGGTAATATTTTCTACCGGGGAGCAGCCAGCGTCGCAGGGGAAATGGCTGGGAAGTCCAGAGGGCACGGGCGCACTTGACCTGAGCGGCCATGAGATGAGTGGCCATGGCTCGGGCAGAGCTACGTTCCTAGTTCCTCTCTCTCTCTCTCTCTCTCTCTCTCTCTCTCTCTCTCTCTCCCCTGCGTTCTCCCCTTCCCTCTTCTCCTCCCCCATTCTCCTCCTTGCACCAAAGATGAGCAGCTGTTTTGGAGAGCAGGCGGAGTATGACCTTGGGAGGCATCGCCTCTCAGGACGGCCGCCTGTCAGACATGCTATCCGCCGGCTCTCCGGGGGAAGGTGGCCACAGGAGCACCAAACACCGCCTGGGGACAGACTGCCACGTGGGTACCATTCGTTTTGGTGAGCAAGTGGTTCCTGTTACTCGAGGCGTTTATCTGTTACTTAAACGGGCTAAGTGTGCTAACTGAGCACTTAGAACAACATTGATCAAACTGTTCTTTACCAGACGGGGAAATAGTCCTTAAAGGCTTGGATGATATTTTCCTGAAGTTCGATCAATCCAAAAAAAAAAAAAAAAAAAAAATTCTCCAAAATACTCTTCTTTGCTTTTCCACCAAACTGTCACCACACAATAGAACATTTATGAGCTAAATACATTTAGATGGGGATAATTAATGTCATCAACATTGCACGCTGGGGCCACAGGGACACTTGCATGAAGTTCCTCTGATGTAACACGAACTGCTTCATCACCTTACTCTAAAAGGGCATTCCTGAGGGACCCCCGTCCCAGCTCCGCATTGGCAAGCTTTCTATGTAAGGAGCCAGATGGTAAATGTGTTAGGCCGTTTTAGGACCATAAGGTCTCTGTCACAACGACTCAACTTAGCCACTGTCGTGTGAAAGCAGCCATAGATGAGATCTAAATGGGTGTGACTATTCCACCCCAAGCTTTCCAATAAAACTTTATTTACAAGCACAGATGGAACAAAAGAGAAAAACAGAAAAAGGTAAACAGCCATATTTTGCTGATATCTGTTCTCGCTCATTTCCCACTAAGTAATTATATATTATTTCATTTCTTGGAATCTGTCTCCCCACATGTCACGTGAGGACATTACCAAATTTTCTATCCCACACATTTCCACAGAGACCACGGAAACATTTTCAAAGGCATGAAGGACCATACAAATGTCAGGGGCTTTTGTTATCAGTGAGATCAATAATCCTGGGCTCTAGTTCAGATTCTTCTAGGACTCTGGCATACAAAAGCCATCTCCAAGGTTCAAATAAACACATCCATGAATTATTGGTTCCTGCCCCATCCACATCAAGGCCCATTTAGATGGATGACGACCGCAGGCCGAGTCTGCCTTTGGTATTGGAATTGTACGCTTTCACTCTCGGGGCTGTGGTAGACGTATTATGCAGTCATAACAAATATATTTCTCACGCACAGTATGGGGCTTCGAATTAGGTAAACAAGTCCCAGGACCCCCTTCATGGGCCTTCCTGTCAATGACCCATTTCCTACGAGTTTCCCCTTTTTTTCAGAGTCTGTCTCTGTTGATTTCTCTCAAGACATACACGCGGATGTGTAGTTGTATAAATCTCTGCGAGTATGTATGCGACATATAGTTTTTCTCCTTCCCTGCCACAACGTGGTGAAAGCCCACACAGAGACCCAACGATCCAGCTCATGACAGATTAACTTAACGGGCAATGAATCAGGAGAGGATAACACAGTCATACATGGACGCCATATCAGCTTCATTATTTGAGTCCTACCAATTGAAGAAAAAGCAATAAAAAGAATCCCATTTGCTTTCACCGTCATAAAATCACAGTTCACAAGCAGCAATGCATGTAGCATGAGACTTCCACGGTCTCTGCACAAACACACACTCATTCTTGCATTCCTGTCCCACAACTGCTGGAGCCTGGCCTTTCATAGTAGTCGCCCAGGATATGGAGCCCATCCTAGGAAAAACTGATTACCAGAAACTTTGAAACAAGTAGCTGTTACGTAGAGGTACGATAATCGAGTCAAACCCAGCTGTCACCTGCTGCTCTGTTTTGCACTGGAAATGTAGGAATATAGAAACATTTTAAGCAGCTTAGGGGCAGAAATAATGGAAAACTAGTGATTTGGGTAATTTACATATTTATAGAGGCTGTGGAGATTTTAGTTAGGAAACAATGAAGAAAACAGAGTTGTCAATGATCAAACGCTACCTGCCTCGACGAGGTAAAACCAGTAATTTTCAGCTAAGCTCAGTTACACCTTTGAAATTACAGCAAAAAAAGAAAAATAAAACACCAAAAATGTGCATTCTGGTTCAGGTTATCAGCTTTAAAGCTCTATAAAAGGAATGCATCTGAGCATGTGACACTTCCTACAGGTAAAAAATATCATTACAGAGAATAATAGCACAACTAAAAAATGAACCGTGCAAACGGGTGATAAGGTTTCACGGGCTGCTCTCGTGGGAATATCTGAATTTTTTATGGTAACAAAGGCCTTCAGTCAAAGGACTAACTCTCTGATAGTATAACCCAAGGTATCACCGGCAGTGGAAAAGGTTCCTCCCACCATATCCCATCCCTGCTGGGTTCTGGCCAGTGCCCTCAATCTGCCTCTGATCCATCAGTGGCCACTTGCCGTTTGTAGGATCCATTCTCCCCATATTACCTACCCCTAAAGATGAATTAAAGCACAGCACAGTGCCCGTGTGAACACAGAAAGAATTTCAAGGAGCGCTTTTCTTTCCTACCCTGTAACCCAGGTGCAGGGCATCCCTTTATACTCGAGAGCCATTGCCTAACCTGGATAAAGCAAAGAAGGGAGGAGATAATATTTATTGAGCACTTACTATGAGACTTTATTCCTCCCAACAGCATTATGAGATGGGTATTATTATGTCCATTTTGCCGAGAAGGAAACTGGAAAGGAACCTGCCCATGAAGCCACAGTGATGAGTGGTGATGCCGGTCAATGGCGTCCAGGTCTCATTCTCAAGGTCATACTCGCTCCCACTCTCTGCAGACTGGGCCTGTGAGTTTTTAGCGACGTACAGGCTATCATCAAATTGGACTGCAGATCTATTTGCTAGATCCCACGGTTTGACCTCTATATCTCTCTACATGAGAGGGTGAATTGAAGGTCTGTGGGAGGAGAAATAGCAGTGACCGAATTAAGAAAGGAAGACCATACCTGCAGATCTTCATTGACTGACCAGTCGGCCAAAGAACTAAACCAGGATTATGTTTTCGCTTTTGTTGCAAAATAGGAGGAGGGGATGATGACGGCCAGACTGAGGAGGAAGAAAACAGAGAAGTGGAGAAAAGGTTAAGGTAAGAGAACAGTGGAGAGGTGGCCGCAGAACCGGAGGTGATCTGGTGCTCAGGGTGCCGTGGGTATGCTTACCCACGTCCCGACACAGCAGCAGTCTGCAAAGCCTTGGGTGCAGACTGAGCCAAGAACTGAGGGAAGGTGCCGTGGGTGGGCGGTGCACAGATGCTGAGCCTCACTTTCAGCCAGTTCTCTTTCATTGGATCCGCTTTTTTCATCTGTAATTTTCTACCTGGCCATATACACGAGGGACTGCAAATCTCTTTCTCACAGTCCGTTTGCTCTGTATCCTCAGCAGACCCGTGAGCTTCTGCGCCCCCTAATGAAGGATGGAAAACCTCTTGGAGAGATCCAAGCAGGTCTTTTCAAGCCTCATAGTGGTCAAGCCTCCTCTCCCATCTTCCACCCACTCCCTACAAATTCCAGCAACGTTTAAGGATATTCTTCAATGGGAAACTTTAAAAGGCTCAGCTTGAGGAAAAGCCACAGGCCCGGAGATGTTAAGCAGGTTGGTTTCAAGCTGCTTCAGAATTTTAATTGCTTATGGGGCTCAGTCGGTTGAGTGTCCGACTTCAGCTCAGGTCACGATCTCATGGTTCATGAGTTGGAACCCCGCGACGGGCTCTGTGCTGACAGCTCGGAGCCTGGAGCCTGCTTTGGATTCTGTGTCTCCTCTCTCTCTGCCCCTCCCGTATTCACACTCTCTCTCTCTCAAAAATAAGTAAACAATAAAAAAAAAATTCAATTGCTTAAGAGTAGACTAAGACTGGTTGGGCCCTGGATCTGAAACGTAAACCAGTTCAGTCGCAAGAGTGGAGACTGACCCAGACTTTCCGACTGGAAGTGATTTCTGGACACCTGAAGCATCAGGCCGCTGCTGAATGTGCAGCATGGTCTGGGCAGGAGTCTGGAGGAAGGCAGAGCAGAAGGCTCTATTCGTTCTATCCTCTGCATTTCTGGGAAGTCAGTCGCCAGTTTCGAGGTAAAAGGAAGATTCATCAGACACAGGCAAAACCTCACGCATCAAAAGTTTCTGTGAAGGCAGAGAGAAGCAGCCGCCGTGCTGGCTATTACAAGCAGATAATTTTGAAAAAACTATTGGATAAAGTCACCTAGATACTCAAATTTCAGCTGACAGCCTAAAGTATCAGCGTTTTACAATTATTTCAGCCGAAGTTAAGGCTATGTCTCCTAAGGGAAGTCAAAAGAAATCTGTTGCACTGATGATCGGACAAAGGCTTGAAACGCTACCTACAGCAAGATTTTTCTGGAAGTTTGCACTGATGTGGTTTGATCTATTCCTAAGGCAGTTCAAAGATTTTATGTAAGGAGGTAAGATCATCTTGCACCTGATTGAGAGCACTGCTTCCCAAAAGCCTACCAAAACTGACCTACAAAGTATTCTGTAAAGGCCTTTTCTAGTATCGGTCTTTGTAACGGTCCCGTGTATCACTGACAGGACAGAATGTTCTTCAAGAACGATTGATTGCTCCAGGCACTTGTCCGTGGCAGTCACCAGATGGATTTGTTGTTCTGCCCCGGCCCCTTTCTTCCCTGAGAATCTTTAAAAAACGTCCTGTTGGCTAGAGCAAGAAGCTGTAGAATCCTGGAGTGTCAAAGCCGGAAGGCAGGAAGGCACAACAAAGGCTACAGAGCCAAACCCTCTCATTTCACCGATGAAGAATATAATGTCCAGAGGCAGGTAAGGAAGTAGGGATATCTTCACGAGAGCCACTAAAAATCCATTTTACATCTTTCTCTCTGTGGATGGGCTCTAGGCTCTGCTGATGTTGCCAAAAGGCAGAAAAGAAGTTAAAGATAATGAAAGGTTTCAAAAAGTGTCAGCAGGGGTGCCTGGGTGGCTCAGTCAGTTAAGGGTCTGACTCTTGATTTCGGCTCAGGTCTTGATCTCATGGTTCATGGGATCAAGCCCCACATCAGGCTCTGTGCTGACAGTGAGGAGTTTGCCTGGGATTCTCTCCCTCTCCCTTTCTCCCTGCCCCTCCCCTGCTCACATTCACTCATGTTCTCAAAATAAATAAAATAAACATCAAAGAAGAAGAAGAAGAAGAAGAAGAAGAAGAAGAAGAAGAAGAAAAAGAAATCAGCAGAGAAGCAAGTAGAATCATCGTAGAAATTTTCTAGAAATTATTTTTCCTTTCTTCATTAAAAGCATTCTCAAATCTCAGGCATTCTAGTATAGGATGCTTTATTCGTATTTGCTCAAGAAATTCTTGATGCCAAAATTTATAAACTGTCTAGGGCCACACTAATTTACATTTATTTTCACACACCCAAAACATATTTCCTGAGATCTCAGTGGGTGCCACGCTCTAGAATGTAAAATGAGAAAAGGCCATACATTGCCCTCAAATTGTTCATCTTCTTTTGAGTTTCACAGAAATGGGGCTTTGCAAGAGAACTGAAGTAACTATGCATTTTTTTTTAGCCTAATGAGAGGATGGGGGGCTCACTGTGTGGCCAGCCCTAGTGAAAACTTATAAGGAAATTATCTTGTGGGCCCATGCAGCTTTGGAATTCATCTAAAAGTTGATATTTACCCTTCTTTAAAATCAGTTAACTTCCTGGCATTCTCTGGTATATTTCATTCATAAGAAAATTATAAGACCTGTGGTTTTAAAAAGGCATCAGCTCTCATTTTAAATGTCAGCATTTTATATATAACCAGTAAGTTATATACTAAAACACGAACAATGATTATCGCTGGGTGATGACTGTAGGGGCAATTTTGTTTTCTCATTTTTATTTATCTATATTTTTTAAACCTTCTAAGATGAACATATGTTTCATTCAAAATGTAACAAACTTGGGCGCCTGGTGGCTCAGGTGGTTAGGCAATGACTTTGGCTCAGGTCATGATCTCACAGTTTGTGAGTTCAAGCCCTGCATCAGTTTCTGTGCTGACAGCTCAGCCTGGAGCCTACTTCAGATTCTGTGTCTTCCCCTCTCTCTGCCCCTCCCCTGCTCACGCTCTGTGTCTCTCTCCCAATAATAAATAAACACTAAAAAAAATAAAAAAAACAACAAAATGTAACAAACTCTATATTAAAGTCATTGTGTTGGTTTTGAGTTAGGTGCTAGTGGAGGGAAAATATATATAATTGGCCAAAAGATTGGCCAAAAGAAAAGAATTTCTTTTAAACTCAGAGTATCTGATGGGAGAAAAAGATGGTAATCAGAAGCAAAAAAAAAAAAAAAAAAAAAAAAAAAAAAGCCACTCAGAGCCCTGAGCTCCTTAGTTGAGGCGATTTGCAAGGTGATGATGAGAAAGGAAGATCAACCCAGGAAACCAGGTATGAGGTGAGTCATAGAATTTTGTGGCAAAGGAATATGACTTGGGGAAGAGAAACCAGTAACATACTATTAGTTAGGGTAGACAAACAGCTATAACAAATAGATCCAAAGTGTAATGGCTCCAATACAACAGGATGTTTTTCTTTCCTCCTAACAGTCCAGTGGAAGTGTCTTGGAATGGCCCGGGCTCTGCTCCCCTCGGTTTTTCAGAGATCCAGGGTGGGCATTAGCTGTGCTGCAACATGTAGCCTACAACGTATCTCTGGTAGCTGCTGTTCCAGCCACAGAAAATGGGAAGAACATGGAGAGACACCTCTAGGAGGTTTTCTGGGCCAGGCTTGTAAGTTATGGACATCATTTCCATGCACAATCCCAATGGAGAAACTAGTCCTATGTCCACAAATGTCGTTAGGCAGCCATATAAATGACACAAATGTAGTTAGGCAGCTACTATTGGAGAAGGGAGGGGCCAATGGTGAATACCTAGCAGTCACTGCCACAGAAAGAATGAACCACAAGAATGAGACAACTAGTTGAAGTTGGTTAAGAGGCTTCTCCCGGGAACACAGTGATAACATGCAATGTGGAGAGTATATGGCTGTATTTCATGCAATGAGCTTCATAGACAGAAATCTGGAAAGACTCCATACTATAGCACTATCTTGAAAATTCATAATGCCTGTTAGTGCATAAAATGATCTTAGAACTTTTGTAAAAAACAAATTGATATTTACATAAATATCTTCTTAAGCTTTACACATATAGGACAGTAAATCACATTCCATTTGTGGATCAGTCCACCATCTTGAAATGACTGTTGCTAGGAAATGCTGTTGGCTGCACGCTTTCTGAATCTGTACTGGATACAGTGCATATTTAGCAAAGACGTCCTTAGTCCACAATGTTATAGCCAGACCTGTTTAGTGTGTTAGCAACTGACTAGGATGCAGTTTTATTTTGTTCCATCACAACCATAAAGAATAACCTTGAAGTAATCAATCACATCAACTTTTTATGTCTTCCTTCCCCATCCATATAATGAGGGCCAGGATACTGACCTATCTTGTAATGCATTTTACAAAATCAACATAAAGGCTTCTATTAATGTTATTAATCAAATTAGCAATGAAATGGCTAATAAGTAATTAGCCATGGACCAGCGACTCCACTATAATTGCATGAGCAAAGATTTGCTACCCCTCTTGAAGGCCTGACCTCACGGAGGACATAATTACCACTACTCCTTATCTTTTGATATTATGGATGGCAAAAATAAAGGCTGGCTTTAAAAAATCATTTCTGGCAAATGAATCTTGAGAAAGCTTATAAAAACTGATGCCTCACAATTTAGCCAAAAATATTTACTGGGCTCCTGTTTTCAACGAGGTTTATGGAGAGTCTAAAAAGGAATTTTGTACTGTTCTGACTTCTAATAACACACAGGGATAGACATAATTATGATAAAAATCAGGATATGATAGGAGGGCTGCCGTAAATTGCTTGTGAGAGCATACAGAGAGAGGATCAGAAGAAGTTTCAAGAAAAAAGATCGTATTTAAGCTGCCCTTTGAAGAATGGCTAGAAATTCAGGGGATGAGGTAGGGATGGTGATAAGAAATGCAAGATGACAGGATCGTTCTCACAATTAGAATTATATTAAGAGGAAAATTAAATCTTTATTAGCATTAACCATAGGTGACCGCTACAAATAGCCAACTCTTTAGATCAGTTTTCCTTAAGTGTTTGCAGATCATTTGTTTGGTGACAGGTTAATGTGAGTTCTGAGAAAAACAAGCCTTCCATGCTCAAAAAATGAGTTAGAGAAATATTAGGTTAACTGAGGTTAAACCTATTTCATTACTGCGTGCTACTCTGAGCACAGGATATGCAAATGAGCCCTGTGACTCTCCAAGAGGAGGATGTGGAACAAAGGATTTTCCAAATGGAAATCAAGGCCTAAACTTTCTCAGTGCATGTACATTCACATCACACCTTAGGGACAGTTTAAACCTTAGCTGGATTTTATAATGTTGCTTTGATATTTACGTGTTTTTAAATGCAACATATGTCACAGGAACATAGCTATAACAAGTATTTAGGGCCATCTCTGAGAGATGCTGGAGGTCATTCTGACCAAGAATGATGGATTTCACTCTGGATGCTACACTATCTGAGGCTTAAATGGAAAGTGTCCATTATGAAAGCCACGTAAGACCTGAAAATATTCAGGCCTTATGTCACAAGAGGAGACTATTGATTTCTGAACTAGAAACACCATCTGGGCCAGTGAAGAAAGTGACAGGGATATTTTGGACATAAAAAATATCAAGTACAAAAAAAAAAAGGTCAAATACCATGTAGGGGCCAAGAGAGTTAGAGTCTTTACCAACTCAGAAGTGGATTTGCCCAAGGGAGCTGAGGAAATGGTCAGGGATAGGGATCCTGATAATGGATAAGGAAATAAACAGGAATAAATAAATATGAAGACTAGTTATTAATATTCTACCTATAAAAGGCACAGCAAGAAATCTTAGCAATGCCTCCCAGTAATGTTTAGAAAATAAATGCTAAATAAATGAACAACCATAGCAAAGCTTCCCTTACTGTGGTAGAGTTTCTGATTCTTTCTTTCCTACTCTTTCCGATGTAGATGCCAATCCTCATACTTTAAATTCCAGAAACTTGAAGATCTCTCCCTCCCCAGAGTGTAATAGAAATTGTCATATCAGAATGTAAAAATAATCTACATGGAATTTAGCTACATGGAATCTAGCATGAAAAAACTACTTTATTTTTGAAAAATATTTATTTATTTTTAAGAGAGAGAGAGAGAGAACAAGTTGGAGAGGAGCAGAGAGAGAGAGGGAAACAGAATCTGAAGCAGGCTCTGGGCTCCGAGCTGGCAGTGTAGAGGCTGACTCAGGGCTTGAACCCACAAAGTGTGAGATCATGACTTGCACCTAAATCAGACACTTAACCAACTGAGCCACCCAAGCACCCTGAAAAAAACTACTTTAGAAAGAGCATATAGTCCCTTAACACATTATAATGAATGAAAGCAGAATGAACATAAACAAAAGAGACAATACAAGTTGTTATGTAACTACATCAACTAGTCATTTTTGTGTTCTTTGAGAACGACACCTGATGAACTCTCATTTGTACAAAAATTTCCACTTACTCATAATTAAGATAAATGTGCTCTGAATAATTTACTGTTCCAAATAACTATCATACTTTTATATGAACACACAAGTGTCAAAAGATGTATAAATCGTAAGTTGGCTGACGTTTACTAAGTATTATCAGGAGGGCACATAAACCTATTTAATCTTCACTACATCCCTATAATGCTGGAACTGTCATCCCATTTTATAGATGGAGAAACTGAGGCACAGAGATGTTAAGTGACTTGCTCAGAGTGATGGGGCTAATAGTTGGTTAAGCGAGGATTTGATTCCCAATCATGTGCCCTCAGCTCGTACATTTCTTAAACTATTGAAGTTATTTCTTCCGTATGTATATGAATATGATCCCTTCAAAAAATTAGATTCTGAACATTTAGACCCTACCCAGGTATTTAAATAAATTTAGTCATGTTTATGAGAATCCTGTTTTATCTCTTATAATAGAGATAACTAGATTAGGCAAAACATTCATAATAACTTCCCAAGGGACAGCCTAATAAAATTTTTTCCTCTTGAAAATAAGGAAAACATGACATATGGCATTTACATTGGAATCTGGGGAGTCATCTGGCCTCCTTCCTTCTTAGATCTGCCAGCAATGGGTCCACTTGCCATGTTTGAGTAGGCGAGCTGCCTACGTTCAAAATGACATAGACAACTGGCACAATTAGAGAAAAAATTGATTGAGAGGGTTTCTGTTTCTCCAGAATTATCGAGGTAATTCTTCATCTCCCTTTGGCAGATGACCTCCTGGCCAAGCACCCATTAGCTTCCTTTCTCACATCTCACCTGCTTCAACATCACGGTCCAGGGCAACGCTATTCATTACAACGACTGGTTTTACTACCGCAGCACTGCTCATTATGAATGACCCGTGTGTACACTTTTGCATCTCCAGCAAAATGACAAAAGACAAAATAGCAGAACTGGCTTATTTCCCAGTGAGCTCTTGCAAATTCCTTGCATGTTTCAGAGACTGCATCATGGCTGATAAAACGTTATCAGGTTGACATCAGGGAAATAAACATAATCACGGTTTCACGCCAGCCATTTTGGTATATGTAAGCAATGTGTCACCAGCCTTCCCTCTCCCCTGATCCACCCTGTCAGGCCCTGACAGGTGGTGTCCAAGCTCTCTTTGGGCTCCCACTACGGCTGTTATCACTCTTCCCTAGCCACGACTGTGCTGGCTCAAAAAGGACAGCACGTTCCTGTTGGCGGGACTCCTGGGGACTCAGTCTGTCCCAAAAGAGATGAAGTCCAACAGAATTACCAAATAGATGCAGGTTTGCTTTTGACATCACCTGACTACCCTCTTACTTCTCCCTCTGGACCCCTTCCCTGGTCTGCTTCCCACGGGCTCAGCACAACCGTCTCTCTCCCGACGCGTCAAAAACTCCCACCCAGGATGGGGTCCAAATCAACAGCTTCACACCTTAATGTGAATAATTTACTTTCTCCATGGTGTATAAGCTCTTCTCCCTAACGGTAGAATATAAGCCTTTCGTCTCTATAAATTAATGTCAACTCTCAGGCAGTGAACAGAAAAGGTTTTTGAAAGAGGAAATGTTCTCAGAAGCCCGGAGATCATCTGTGGATGATCGCAGGGGTCACAACTCAAATGCCTACAGATGCCGGTCCGGTATGTAAACGAGCAGAGCGGGCGGGGGTAAGACAATCTGGAGAACTTACAATTTCTCCAGACAGGTTGCCATTGTTGTCATACACAAATGCAACCCTAGCCTATTAGAGATTCTATTTTACTTCAATAGAAGTGAACGTTATGTCCTTTTATGTGGCTTATTCTAACTTCTACACGTTTCCAATCAATTGGAAATCTAAAAACCCTCCGTAGGCCTACTAAAAATACACCAGGGGCCTGAGCTATTCCAAGGGCACGCAGCTTGAGACATATACCTTGGAAATCTGGTCTTTAGCCCCCAAATCCCATCATCCCTGCATATTTATGTATGGTGGTACCCCCAAATCTGATCTGGTCCAAGAACTGGTCATTAAAATCTTTCATGAGGAAAATTGTTTACGGTTTTCACGGCACAGTTAATGCAAAATGGTATTATTTGATTTTCAAAACCATCCATCTGTATAATCTTATTATTATCTATATGTTAAGTTATTCTGTGCTTGACTGTGATTAAATACATGTATATATGTGTATATTACATTATACATGTATGATAGCGTATGATTGTCTGCTATGAGATGATGTGTAGACAGTAAAGTTCTCTCCAAATTCTTGAAGGTAAACTAAATAATTTACATACAATGAATAAGATCAGATTATGCAAAAAGGGAGCTTGAAAGTAAACTCCTTCCTAGGTCAGAAATTAAAAGAGCAAAAAGTTAGTTGTAATCTAATAGACAGCATAAAAAATCCTACTAAGATTCTGATCTCTTGGTAGTGGGGTTATTGGTAAGTTTGGTGAAAAGAGTCTAATGACAGAGAGGAAGTATCCATTGTCTCTAGGGGAGAGGACACTCTGACTCAAACACATAACCCAGCTGGTCCTGTCATAGGAATAATAAATGATAAATAAATTATTAGAAAAAGAACCCCATGGTTTCTTAGAGCCCAGACTCTCCTTTTGTAATGATTAAGTGTTTACTGAGTGGCTTTCTGATCATAATTTGGCATTTATTTAGATTTTTAAAGAGAGTCGATGTAGTCAACAAACAACCCAATCCTAAATAATCCAATTAAAAAATGGGCAGAAGATGTGAACAGATATTCTCCAATGAAGATAGACATGACACCTAAGAAAAGATATTCAACATCACTTATCATCAGGGAAATGCAAATCAAAACCACAATGAGATATCACTTCACACCTGTCAGAACAGTTAAAATAAACAACACAAGAAACAACAAGCGTTGGCGAGGATGTGGAGGAAAGGAATCCTCGTGCACTGTTGGTGGGAATGCAAACTGGGGCAGCCACTGTGGAAAGCCGTATTAAGGTTCTTCAAAGAATTAAAAGTAGAACTACTCTATGATCCAGCAATTCCACTACTGAGTATTGACCCCCAGAATATGGAAATGCTAATTCAAAAAGATAAAATGCAACCCTATGTGTACAGTAGCATTATTTACAACCGTCAAATTATGGAAGCAGCCCAAGTGTCCACCAATAGATAAATGCATGAAGAAGTCACACACACACACACACACACACACACACACACACACACACACACTGGAATATTACTTAGCCATAAAAAGGAATGGAATCTTGCCACTTGCAACATCATGGATGGCTCTAGAGGGTATTATGCTAAGCAAAATAAGTCAGAGAAGACAAACACCATATGATTTCACTTATATGTGGAATTTAAGGAGCAAAGCAAACAGACAACGACAGTAAGAGACAAATCAAAAAAGAGACTTTTAACTCTAGAGAGCAAACGCCAGAGGGGACGGGTGGGGGCAATAGGTGAAAGGGATTCAGAGTATACTTACCGTGATAAGCACTATGTAGAGTAGTAATACATATGAATAATGTATAGACTTATTGAATGACCACATTGCACACCTAAAATTAATATGACGCTGTAAGCTAATTATACTGGAATTAAAATGTAAAAAACAAAACAAAACAAATCACACACACACAGAATGGATGCACTGGCTGGAAGAAATGGGTATTCAGTGCCCTTGGCAGTCACATTTCTTGCTGTCAATTTATAAATTTCAACCAGGCATATAAATCAAAGTCCCGAGAGCATGCTTACGGTGAACCTCTGAGCGAGGAGTCAGCTCTCAGAGTACTGGCCAAAATCACAATTCAGAGCCTGACAAAACAAAGACCAAGCCTTCAGCTGTGATACGCTCATCAAAGTCCATGTCAACTCCTGAAGGATCCTGACAGCCAGCTGCCTGCCATCCTGCACACTTCTCACCGTGCCACTTCATAATCCAAAGGCCCACTTGCTAGAGAGAAATCTAAGGTCCAGGAGATCAGGTGGTTTGCCTGAGTCGTGAACCAGTCTCTCTCTCCCCGGGCCAGCTCTCCTTCCCCTGAAGCAGCTGTGGATGGTTCCAGGTGGCCCAGAAACCATGTGGGGACCTCAGGCCAGGAATGTAGTTTACACAGTATCACCCGTCGCCACGGAGGACCCTGGTCAATGCTGAGTCAGGCACGACCCAAGCAGGCTGCCTCCTTCCCTAGTTTGTGTCTAAACCTCAAAGTGAAACTGGCTTAACCAGGAAAAGAAAACTCATGTCCCGTAGCAGTCATTCTCTGCCGCAGAACCATCTAGACATACGCTCATCCGCTTTCCGCCTCTTTGAGATTTGCCTGTTCTGGATATTCCCTATAACTGGAGTCATGCGGCGTGGTCTCTTGTGACTGGCCTCTTTCACTGAGCACAACATTTCTGACGTCCATTTGTGCTGGAGTGTGGATCGGTACTTCGGGACCGGTGTTATGAAGGCTTAAAGAATAATTGTCATGGCCAGAACCCCAACGTGCAAACTACTGGTGACATGCTTTCTTTTTAGCGTTCAAAAAATTTGAATGCTAAAACTTTAAAAAAAAATTTTTTTTAACATTTTTTCTTATTCATTTTTGAGAGACAGAGCGTGAGCAGGGGAGGGGCAGAGAGAGTGAGAGAGGGAGACACAGAATGCCAAGCAGGCTCCAGGCTCTGAGCTGTCAGCACGGAGCCCAAGGCGGGGCTCGAACTCACGGACCGTGAGATCATGACCTGAGCGGAAGTCAGACGCCTAACCGACTGAGCCACCCAAGGGCCCCTATTATTCCAGGGACTTTAAAAAAAAGGGCACCCGCAGTGCAGTGTTTTAGCCAAGAAACCTTTACTGTCATTTAAACTTAAGTGATACTATTACTTTAGAAAATGTCATCTGTCGCTCTGCTATTGGGTTCGTTTTGGCACGTCTCTTCCCTACATCCATCCTTCCTCCCCACCTGCCAGAACAGAAAGCTTGTTGTCCTGCAGAGGGTCCTGCTAACCTCACACTTTCCTAGGCACCTCTGCCTCCAGGGCTCTGAGGAAGCCCCCATTTACATCACCTCCCTTCACGTCAAACTGTCCTGTCCGCGAACTCCTGCCAACCCCGGTTCAGAGTCTAGCCCTCATCTCTGTGCATTCCAGTTACTACTGTAAGTGAGTGAAGGCAGGGACTAGACCTCAGCCGTCTTATTCCCCATCCACCCCAGCGGCCACACGCTGCACTCAAGCGAAGTGCTATAGATCACATCAAAGCAAAGGACAGCGACACAAACGTGACCTATTTGGAGGTTTCGTAAAATAACAGGAAAATAACAAAGTTCCCCAAAGGCGTCAGGTGCACAGTCTACCTGGAAAACACTTCACTCGCAGCTAGGTTATACAAAACTGGAGTAAAACATTTTAAGGTTCAATAGGCTTGCTGAAGTTCGACCACGTGTCACGCACCCCCTCTAGCCTTCACCCAGCGAATATCAGTGCACAACACCAGCTGTCTCTTTAAACCTCCCAGACTTTCGAGTCCTATTTTCCAGAACTCCCTCCGAAGTCAGTATTTCCAGTTCAGGTTTCCTGGGACTAGCATGGCTGATTTGGTATGGTGTCTCTGCCCACTTGGAAAGGCCTTCTTCCACGCTACAATATGGCTGCTGTGGGGTCCTTACAGGCAATCCGATTTTCCAGTGCGGCCAAGGTCAAACCGGTCGGCAGACTTCCAGCTCCTAACTTGAGGCACCATATGCCTTTATGATGATTTTGGGGTCTGTGACTCTCAGCAAAGCCAAAGCAGGGTAGTGGAATCAAACTTGTCATCACTCTCGTTTGCTCGGCTTCCCGGTATCTGAATAATGGCAGGACTGAGAAGGGAGCAGGGGATGCCACGGGCACTGCTCTGTCTTGGGCTCACCCCTTTGCCTTGGAACGTCTCCCTCACACTGACTTCCTCTGGCAAATGTGTCAGCACCTGATTCTGCTTTCATTTTCTTTCTCATATTTCACTCCGGGAGCCCGAGACATGGCTACACCTGACAAGAATAAATTTATAAGGACGCAAGCTACAGAAAGCCTTGAATATATTCCCGTTAAAGGTCCATAGGGGCGACAAAGAAATCATCTCTAACTCATTTTTGAGCACTGTAACAAGGGCATTTTCCAGGGGAGAAAAAATCATGTTTTATTGTTGCACTTGTAATGCTCACAGCTGTTAAGGACTTTGCCACCTCTAATGACAATACATTAAGGGGAGCATTTCAGCATCTACAAGGGAAGGGAGAGGTAGTTGCGGAGGCTGGCCTCAGCTCCTCCCGGCAGCTGCACTTTTCACCAAACAAAATCAATTACTGTGTATCTTGATGCTGGAGGTAGGCTATTGGTTTTTAACTAATCAGGTTCTGCAAAAATTCCGCCTGCAAAATAATTTTTATTAATGTGAAGTGAGATGAGAAAATTCCACTGTGCCTTGAGCAGCCTGGGATATGCTAATCTGTCCTATTGCTGAAATGCTAATGAATCAAAATATAATCATCATCCAGACCAGAAGTGAGCCCAGAGTTCGGAATCATGAGACACAGATGTGAATCATTCCTCGGCCACTCACTGGACAAGCTGGGTTGGAAATGAGTCTCGGTTACTCCATTTGTAAAATGGGCTTCTCTTGAGGATTACATGAGATCACATATGTGGCTAGTATACAGGAAACTCAGTACAGATGTTATATGTTAATATAAAATCATGTGCGAAAAACCCATATGCAGATAAATGTCCTTAGCGATAAGTGGGATCCGTTTCTGCGGTCTTTAGAGGAAGTGTAAACACCACTTTGTAAAACACCTCCCCCTCAATGGATCTTGTGGACATCCTATGGCATCTTTGAACAATAGTATTGGGACAAGATTGCTTTGTTAGAAACTGACAAGATTTGGAATTTAGTTATCTGGGCGACCAGTATTAAAACTGGGGTGTTAGAAACCTCAGGAGGCAGGGAGAAGCCCACTGTGTGGTGACGAATTGAATGAAATAAAGAAGAGCCATGCCATGGAGTACTACTCGGCCTTTTAAAATGATCTGTTGTGACATGGAGAAGTATTCATTGGATATGCACTAAGAAAACTGAGATTATTAACCAAAGATGTATGCATGCGTTTTTAGATAGATATGTCTGTCTAAATGTATGTCTAAAGACTAGGAAGTAGTTGTTAAAGACTGCATGAGTCACTCGCAGAGTTCTTAGGTTGAAACCCTTCCACCCTTCTCTCCCCCCACCCTGATCTGACGGCACCACAAGATAGGAAGGCAATCAGGATTTAAGGTCCTCAAGGTGCAGCCCCTATAGATGGGATTTGAGCCCTTAGAGTCACAGAGTGCTTGCCCTGTCTGCTTTTCACCACGCGAGGATTCGAAGAGATTGGCATTCTGCAATTCATCGGAACCTGACCGTGCTGGCACCTTCGTCTCAGACTTCCAGCCTCTAGAACTGTGAGCAATCAATTCCCGTTGTTTATAAGCCACCCAGTGTGTGGTACTTCGTTATGGCAGTTTGCATGAAGACAGAAATGCACTAAAATTAAGTCTACACGAGCACAAATACGGGGATGACCTGTTTAAGAATGGTTCATTGTTTAAAAAATCAGTTTTAGAGGACTATACGTTTAATATGAGCAGCAGTTTAACATGGATGCTAAAAAATTCAGTGTACTCATAATCTGCAGGACAGGAGTATAAGTACAGAACACATCGAGTAACAGTGTCATCTCTTCTGGGCTGCTCGGAACTTATCTGATAGACGCCACCGCATTTTAAGTTACCACATTTTTTTTTAAAATGGAGTTTGTTCAAAGATGGGAGATCCACAGCCAGATTCCTGCTAAGTGTTTAATACTTCATGTGCTATTTAATCCTCATGACAATCTTATGGGTTCCGTTCCATGTTTATATTGATTTTTTAAGCTGTTTAGCTTCTTTTATTTTTAATTAAAAATTTTTTTAACGTTTATTTGTTTTCGAGAAAGAGTGCGAGCTGGGGAGGGGCAGAGAGGGAGAGAGGGAGACAAAGAATCCGAGGCAGGCTCCAGGGTCTGAGCTGTCGGCACAGAGCCCGACGTGGGGCTCGAACTCATGAACCAGGATATCATGACCTGAGCCAAAGTCGGACGCTTAACCGACTGAGCCACCCATATGCCCCCACATGAATTTTTGTGTGTTTAAATAATAAGGCATTGGAGTCCAGTGGTTAAGGGCATATAGTCTGGAGTTACATTTTGACATCAAATTCTGGATCTATAACTTACAAACTAAATGACTTTGGGCAAATTGTGTAACTCTTCTAATGCTCCATTCTCTCCTTTGTAAAATGGAATAATACCACCACCAGCCTCAGAGTGTGGGAGTGTGGGTGTAAAATACTGATTACAATTCATAACACACGCTGTGTACTTTTTAAATGTCAGTTATTATTAGTAGTAGTAATTGAAGCGACCTAGAGTTTTTTTGTTGTGTTTTGTTTCTTTGGAAGCCGAGAGAGGAATATTATGGTTGTGGCAACAGATTAAAAGGAGTTCTTGGAAGTACATAGATTCAATCTGAAGGAATTTAAAAATGTGAGAGCAGATGGCATATGCCTCAAGGGCATCCACTCCAGATCTCTCCATGTGTTAGGGCCCCATCTTTCCCGCGCTGGCCCTCACTCCAAATTCTCTGATCTCTTCCTTTTTATTAATTGCCAACTGGAGCCATTCACTAAGGATAGAATATTACTGAGGCTTTTGAGAGATGAGGAAAATAGGGCATAGAAGGAGGAACCAAAATGCGCCGTTAGAACAGTGGAGTGTTGGATATAATGCTTAACGTACAGGTTCCTAATCCGAATTTTGTCAATGCATACAGAATTCTCCTCTGGGAATTTAATTCAGACTTAGTTAAACCAATGGGGGCGTGGTATATAAACCAAAATGTTCATTCATTTGCAATGCATACTTCAAGTATCACAAGAAAAAATAACTAAAAATTCACGGCCAGTTGGCCAGGAAATACTCTCCCTGGGAAAACCAATTTTTAAAGTCAGATGTTTGATTTCTGAAAAGGAAAGAGCTGTTTCCCTGAAGGCTTTTCTTCTGGTGTGTTTCTTGCTGGTTTTCCAATATCTCCACTAGAACAATGTCTGACACAGTAACTGCTCAATAAATTGTCGTTAAGGTGAATGAAAGAATGGAAGGGCAAAGGAAGGAAGGAAGGAAGGAAGGAGGGATAAAGGGAGAGTAGAGAGAGGAAAGATGGTTTCAGGGATTAGTGTCATCATTCGAGGAGAGCCGGACTCTCCTGTCACTGTCACCCTAAGGCTAGCCATACAACGTGACCAGGCTTGCTGTCAGGTGCTTAGAGTATCCTGATCACTGGATAGGGCTGTCGCCCCAGTGGCAAATTCTCCTTTAAGTAAATATTCCATAGACACCCAGAATTAGAAAGACAGCCGGAGCCAGGAGAAAATGAGACCCGACAGACACTTAGCCCCCATCCTTCCTTTCCGGGCACCTCTGGCCATAAGACTCACACAATGGACTTCTGCTTTCCTGGGAAACGCCAGATTTTTGTAGTTGTTTTAATTTAAACGCCATCACCATGGAAAGCACTGAGTACTTGCAACTGATGAGCTCTCATCTTCGATCTGGGGAGAAAGCTTAAATGCGTTCAGAAATGGATTTCTCATTTTTTAAACGAAATTTTCTTACATTAGATTTTATAATTATTACCTGTCCTTAACAATCAGCTGAAGACCTGAAACCCTCCGCATTTGTTCCCTTATCCTCAAATGGAATTACTTCTCACACATGCACTCTCATCATCCAGTCCCAAATCCACACTCCGCAAATGAATAACGACTACTTACAAAACCCTTAAAATTCTATTACCTCCGCCTGTATCTTACGGTGATTCCCAAACAGACCACAGACATGGAAACCAATGTAAAGTGTTCCACAGGAGCTCTGCCAGTTTTAAAACTCAAAGCTGCATTTTCCCCTTCATGAGACTATTTAAGAATTCAAGCAACACAGAAGTTACACAGAGTCTGAAATTCTCTCTTCAACTGGCTTCCCCCAATTTCCAGAGGTAATCATGTTGACCACTCAACTCACAGCCCTCCAATCTTTTTACATCTCCGGAAGAATATATACTCTTACATAAGAATATGTGAGGTTATTTTTAAAAACGCAAATGGGATCTTACTATGTGTCTTATTCTGTAGGTTCTTCCACTTGGCAATATTTTTTAGAGATAGTCATGTGTCAGATCATACATGGCTACCACCTGCTTTCTAGTAGCTCTATAGTTGTTCACGATACGGACACACCATGATGCATTGTGCCGTTCTCAGTGCGTGGTCATTCAGGTTGTTTCCAATTTTATTTGTAGTGAGTCCTTCTTTGGAAATTTGTCTGCATGTATGTAAGTAGGAATAAATACAGGATGACAGCTAGAACTGTTAACCTTTTAAGAGAATTTAAATTTAACCTTTTAAGAGAAATCGCTTAACTTTCCTCCAACAAGGAAATACACAGTACTCTCCAAATAAATACACAGTACTCTCCACAGTCTCTGTGAGTCTCTGTATGTCCACATGTCTGTGCCAACACCGAAGGTTATTGATCGTTTTTGATATGTCCACGTGTCTGTGCCAACACCAAAGGTTATCGATCGTTTTTGAGCTCTATTATCAGATAACTGAAAAAATTATACCTCGTTTTGATTATGTTGGTGATTAAACAGATCAAGTTTATGTGTACTTTAGCCATATATATTTCTCCTTCTGTGAATTTGACCATTATTATCAGGTTATTTTTTCCTCATTGCTTTGTATTTTGTATATTTTCTTTAAAAAAATTTTTTTAATGTTTATTATTTTTGAGAGAGAGAGAAAGACAGAGACAGAGAGAAAGGAGGGAAAGGGAAGAGAGAGGGAGACATAGAATCGGAAGCAGGCTCCAGGCTCTGAGCCATCAGCACAGAGCCCGATGCGGGGCTCAAACTCACAGACTGTGAGATCATGACCTGAGCCGTAGTTGGCCGCCCAACCGATTGAGCCACCCGGGAGCCCCTATTTTGTATATTTTCAATATTAATCTTTTTTCTGCCAACATGTGACATCTATTTTTCCTTATTGTCCCTTATATTTGCTTACGGTGGTTTTTTAAAAAAATTTTTCTGATTCAGAAAATTTTTTAAAAATTATATTATCGAAGGTACTCTGACTGCCACAGATCACTGGCTGGAGAGAGTTTCTGGGCATTATGCAGAGAGGGGAACCCAGGAAGAAGGTGACAGTCTCCTGAGTTGAGGTCACACACTTGGGAGTCAGGGAGGCCAACATGGCCATAGCTTGAGGGCAGCATATCAGAGAGAAAAAGCACAGAGAACTCCAGAAATCTGCAGACAGTTCGCCTGGAGAATTCTGTTGAGTATTGATGACACGTGGGTGTGAGAAGGCTCTTTGAGGCTAAGGAAAGAGCCAGCCCAAAGGGTGAGAGTGAACAGCACCAGAAGCCCACATGCTCCAGGGGGTTATGTGTCCTCAACAACCAGATTAGAAAACCTCATAATTCAGGAACATGGATTAGGATATGAAGGAGGGTCTTGCCTCAGGAACAGGGAAAATTCCTTTGACCCAAAGGGATCCAAGTGTTTCCAAGCAACTATGCAGCAGAACAAAGCTTAAGAATATTTATAGGAATTCAAAAATCCAGCAATCAATAAGATACAATGCACAACATCCAGCATCTAGAAACAAATTATACAGCATGCAAAGCAGCAGGAAAATACAACCCTGAATGAGGAGAAAATCAATCCATCAAAACTGACCCAGAAACAGCACAGATGTTAGAATTAGTAGCCCAGGAACAACACACATTTAAGAATTAGTAGACCAGGAGAGTGAAGCAGTTATCACAACTGTGTCCCATATGTTTGTGAAGCTAAAAGGCTGAACATGTGAAGGAGAGGCACGGAGGATATTTAAGAGACTGAAATAAAATTTCCAAAGATGAAAAATTAATGTGTGAGGTAAAAACACACCGGATGGGATTAATGTCAGTTTAGACACTGCCAAAGAAAAAAATACGGAACATGAAAGCACAGTACTGGAAACACTTCAAAATTAAACAAATCGTGTTTTGCTTTGTTTAGAAAGAAAGAATACAGCATCAGGAAACTGAGGACACTTCCAGTGATAGAGTACATGCAGTTAGAGTACACAAAGGAGAGAAGGTGAGGGAACCACCAGAATATTTGAAGAGAAAAAATGGCTAAAACCTTTCCAGATCTGATGAAAACATTTATAGCGGTACAGACCACAGTTTGCCAACAAACTACAGACACAAGCAGTGTGAAGAAAACTACACTAAGGCACCCTGTCATCAAATTGCTTAAAATCAGTGATAAGAAGAAAATCTTAAAAGCAGCCAGAAAAAAAAAAAAAAGCCATTATGTCTGAGGAACAAATATCAGAATGGCAGTGGACTTTTTTTTAAAAATGTTTATTTATTTATTTAGAGAGAGAGGGAGTTCACATGCACAGGTGAGGGGCAGAAAGAGAGAGAGAGAGAGAGAGAGAATCCCAGGCAGGATCATGCTGTCAGTGCAGAGCCCAGTGTGGGGCTTGAACCCATGAACCAAGAGATCATGACCTGAGCTGAAATCAAGAGTCAGAGGCTTAACCCACTGAGCCACCCAGCTGCCCCTGGTAGTGGATTCATTCTTTCTTTCTTTCTTTCTTTCTTTCTTTCTTTCTTTCTTTCTTTCTTTCTTTCTTTCTTTTTCTTTTCTTTCTTTCTTTCTTAACCAGAAACAATGTAAATTAAAAGATAGTGCAGTACCAGTCTAAAAAGTATTTAAAGAATAATACCATCAGCCCAGAGTTCAACCCAGAGTTCTTTATTTAGCAAGAATATCTTTCAAAAGTAAGGCTCGAGGAAAATGTTTTTAGATCTACAAAAGCTGGAATAACTTAACACCAGGGATGCAAAAATGGTTGACTACAAAAATGGTCAACGGAAGCCCTCAAAGAGAAGAAAAACAAAAAAACAAAAAAATAAAAAAAAAAAAAAACAGAATGAAACTTTGACCTACACAGATAAATGAAGATTACTGGAGAAAACCTTGGTGACCTTGGCTCAGGAAAAGATTTTGTAAACACAACCCAAAAGCATTATCCATAAAATTAAAAAAAATAAGTAAAAAGATAAGTTGAACTTTACCCAAATCAAGAACTTCTGGCCTTTGAAAGACCCTCCAAAGAGAATAAAAAGACAACCTCCAGGTAAGAGACAACATTTGCAAATCACATATTGGACAAAGGCCTTCATCCAGAATACATACAAGCTCTCAAAACCTGGTATAAATAAAATGCAATATACAATGGGCCAAAGAATTTGAAAAGAAAATATATGGATGAAAAGTAGGCACATGAAATGATGCTCTACATCATTAGCCATCAGGACGTGCAAAATTAAACTCATGATGAGGTATTACTACTTGTATACCAGAATGGCTGTGGTTAAAAAGACTGACCATACCAAGTGCTGGTGAAGATGTGGAGGGGAGGTGTGAAACCCACACACGTCTTGTGGAAGTGTAAAATGGTGCAACCATTTAGGAATACATTTTGGCACTTGCTTGAAATTTATAAACATACATACACACGCTATATTACCCGCTTACTCTGCCGCTAGGTATTTACTCAAGGGAGATGAAAGCGTACGTTTATCCAAAGCCTTCCACGTGAATGTTCCGGTAACTCTATTTGCCATCGGCAAAAACTGGAGCCCAAATGTCCATCAACAGGTGAAAGACAAACCAACTGTGGTATATCTATGTAATGAAATACTACTCGGCAATAAAAAGGGAGTACGTTATTAATATATACTATCTCATGAATGAATCTCAAAATAATTATGTCAAATGAAAGAAGCCAGAGAAAAAGTTCATTCTAGAATTCTTGAAGATGCAGAGGATTTGTTGTGACAGAAAGCAAATCCGTGGTTGTGTGCTAATGAGGGGCGCGACGAGGGAGGGGAGGGACAAAAGACAGGGATTTCAAAGGGGCCCAGGCAAAATTTTGGGGGGGCATAGTAATGTTTTTTTTTTTTTTTTTTTTATCTTGATTACTGTGGGGGCATCGCTGTGGTTTTTTTAAACTCTGGATTATTGCTTATTGTGTGGCTTCATAAGTATCTGTATCTGGATACTGTCAGAATTCTTGAAATCGCACACTTTATAAATTACACAGTTCACTGTCTTGTCACTAAATGTGTCCTAAATTGCGTCATTAGGAAACCCTTAAACTGGGAATGGCTTAGCGGGGTTCTCGGCATGTAGATTTCACCGGCTGCAAGCAAGGTGTGAGCCTGGCCACATCCTCATCTGGAGGCTCAGCTGGAGAAGCATCGCCTTCCAAGCTCACCCAAGTTGTTGGCAGAATTCATTTCCTTGCAGCTACAGGGATCAGAGCTTTAGAATTTTTTGCTGACTGTTGGCCAGAGGCTTCCCTCAGCTCCCGCGGCTCTCTGTCACGTGACCCCCTTCAGAGGCGGTTTACAATGTGGCAGCTTGCTTCTTAAAGGCCAGTAGAAGGAGAACGAATCTGCCAGCAAGACCGGGTCACATAACATAATGTAATCCAGGCGTGACATCCTATCCCCTTTACCATAAAACATCTCATAATCGTGGAGGGATATCCTATCACTTTTGCCATATTCTCCAGGATAGCAGCCGAATCCTGGGCCTCACCCACACTCTAAGGGAGGGGATTACACGTATCACGCGTATTACGGAACGAATGCTGGGAGCGGAGGCCATCTTGAAGGCTGAGCCCTAGACGTTCCTCTCTTGGTCACTTTAATGAAACATTCTTCCAAAACTTCGTTCTTGTTTTTGACGGATGTCATTTATCAAGTTTTCTTTCTTTTCTGAGCGTGCTTTGAAGTGTATTTTGTTTTCTTTGGGGTTTGTGTGACTTTCTCATTTCCTTGCTTTGCTCAGAATTTGGAACTGAGTTACATCAAATGCAATTTTGGCATCTGTAGAGATGAGCATATGGATTTAATTTAAAAAAATCTGTGAAGGTGGCGATATTCTCTCCAATACATTGTAATGTAGTGAATAATCAATGATAATTCATCACCGTATTCCTGGGAAATACCCTTTGTAAGACATTGCTGGATTTGATTTGCAAATATTTTATTTAGGATTTTTGCATCTAAATTCACAAGTCAGCTTGGACTACTGCTTTCATTTTATTTTATGGTACTTTATTCTGTTATGTTAGCCTTAAGGAATGAGTTGGAACGCTTTCTAACATTTTCTCTCCTTTGGAACCATTTATGTAATATGAGAAGTGTATGTTCCTTAAACATATAGTAGAATTTTCCCATGAAGCCAGCAGGGTTTTTTGTTGCCCACAGTGCAACAAAAGCCAAGGATGAAGAAGGGCTCACTGGCCAGCAGGCCCCAATACAGTGGCCATATGGTCACTCTGATCATTGCTCTAAGAAGCTTCCTCGTTACTTGTGCTTTGTTCTTGAGTTTGGAGTGTCCTCATAAAACCCGGGCAAAATTCACTCTTACACACTCAGTGGTAAATCTCTCCCACATATAATCAGGCAGTTGTTGTTTTGTTTGCTTTTTTACAGTCTCCTTCCTCTGTGGATCTGATCCCGTTTGCTTTTTTAATTTTTTGGAGTTCCTTAGAATTTGTGGTTAGCTTCATGGCGCACTTTCTTGTTAAGCAGAAAGCTTAATTCTGACAAATTTTATTGTGTTGTTTCAAGGAACTTTAAAAGAGAAAACCGAGTACGGTATTTTGTTACAACTGCCATCTTGATCCAGCCTTTTTTTTTTTATTTTTAGGAAAGAAGTGGTGGGTGAAACTTACATGATGAAATTTGCTATTAAGTGAAGGCTATAAAACTTTAAGTGTGTATCTGAACTTGCTTCAGATTTCCCAGGTTTATACGACACTAATTGGGCTGCTGCTTCTAAGAGATAAAAGTAATTTTGGCAGTGCAGAGGACTTTTCGGAAGGAATATGTTGATATTTAGACCTATGGAATTAACTGGAACGGTCCAGGGTTTTTTAAGCTTTTTAAAAAGGTTATTCAAAGTTTTCTAAGTCTTAGGGATTGGATCCTGGTTTAAAAGGAAGATTAGTCTATCCTTATTAGTCTAGGATAGAAAGAGTTCCAAGCCAATTATTAAATAAAGCCACAGTGAAAAAACTTAAGGCTTCTTTTTTTTTTTAAAGTATTTATTTATTTTGAAAGAGAGAGTGCACATTGAGCAGGGCAGGGGTGAAGGGTGCCCCACACTCAGCCCAACGTGGGGCTCCATCTCACAACTGAGATCCTGACCTGAGCCAAAGTCAAGAGTGGGACGCTCAACCGACTGAGTGTTCCGACCACCCAGGCATCCCTAAACTCAAGGTTCTATTCGTTCCCAAGATGGCAACTCCAAATGATGCAAATATTGTGACAGTTCAGTCATGCAGTCACATTTAGGTATTTGTCATTTAATTCAATATCTGAAAGATAACCCTGAATATTAAAGAATTAAGTTGAATCTGATTAGTGTTTGTAATAACTAGCATGTTACTATAAAACAATTTAACTGAGGTAAGATGGGCCCACTAAAAACAAACCATATTATGAGGGAAGTAGGTACCAGGTTGGAAGTCTCTTTTTATTTATCGGATATGCTTTTGTTCCATCTCAAAGTGACTGACTTCATAGCAATGTCCTGTATACACATTCAGCAATTACCTGATCTTCAGGGAGTTTGAAATTATTTTAAAATTGTTTGTGGGCACCCAGGTGGCTCAGTCTGTTAAGCGTTTGACCCTTGATTTCAGCTCAGGTCATGATCTCGCATTCCGGGGGTTCGGGCCCCACATTGGGCTCTGTGCTGACCGCGCGGGGCCTGCTTGGGATTCTTTCTCTCTCTCTCTCTCTCTCTCTCTCTCTCTCTCTCTCTCTCTCTGCCCTCCCCTACTTGTGCTCTCTCTCAAAATAAATGAATAAACTTTAAAGGAACCGTTTGTGATAAGTGGATTTTATTAATTGTGGGAGGTATGACCACTCTGTAGGCAAGTAACTAACTGAAATGTCAGAGATGAAGGCACCTGAGCCTGAAATCTGAAATCACAAGCCTTTTTCCAAGGCAGTGCAGCTGCAGGTAGACTGGGAAATCCACGTGAGTCTGGCCTTTGCTCTACCTGGTCCACAGTTGGAAGACATCTCAGTGGATGTGAAGGAAACATATGACACGTTCGCTGGTCTCAACCCCGCTGGAGCCACATCTGTTTAAATGTGCTGGTCCTCCCTGGAGAATCGTAAGCAATCAACTCTCTTTGCCAACACTAATCTTGGGCAAGATGCCCATACGCCTCCAGAACCTCAGTAGTCTCTGCTCTAAGTCAGGGGAAATTCCACCTCTTTATTTCCCAAGATGGCCAAAGGAAAGAAATGGCTGGCATTGGAGGGGGGGCGGGGAGGGAGAGTGCCTATGGAGATAAAATGCTAAATATATAATTGTGCCCAACAGAGGAGCCATAAAGGAAAAGGAGCCGCCCTGAGACTGAAAACAGAATTGGCTGGTGAAATGTGTTTGAACTCTTAAACAATCACCTTTAATTAATTTAGGGCATTTAATAACGCAGATTTAATAAGATAAACAGGAGAGAAGTCTCATGGCTCTGAACTGGGAACAGGCAAATACCATACCCATATTCACGTGCCAGTGTCCTTTATTATTACATTTTCAGTGATGGAGCAAAACCTGTACCTCTGTCTTCACCCTAGAAACTGATTAATGCCAAAATGCTACATCTTTTTTGCTGCCAATAAACAGAGACTAGAAGCTGGGTGTTCCTCTGAAAGGTTTTAATGGCAGGCACAAAGAGAGGAAACTGACTTGATACCTTTATATCATTTGGATTTTCACGCACCCAGTTTTTAAAATGGCTACATGACCTCAGATGTTAAGGGAAAAAGAAAGAGGAATGATTTATAGAATGATTTAACCCACTGTCCCCTGCCATGTAAAGCTGTGAGGGAAGAAGAGGTGGTTTGAGGTTTTTAGTCAATCACAGTTCTGGGTTTCTCATCTGTTTTGTTCCTGGGATGAAGTCTTTACGGTCCATATCTTTAGACCATCATAATGCCAAATTACATGACTCAGATCTGCTCCGATCCACTCTAAGGGACAGCTCTGAAATAAAACTAGGAAAGGCACACTAATCCTCAGCTTTTTATTATAATTTTATTTTATTTCTAAGTAGCACTTACATTATAACAAAAATGCCCCTTGTGCCTGCTAGATTCCTGTATAAATGAAGTGGAAATTAGATACACAGGCATGCATACTACATTCAATCACGGAAAACCTTCATTCTTGTGCAAATTAAAATGATCCTCTGCACAGATGCAAAAGAACTCATCCAAGTAAAAACATTTACATGTAATTTACAGAATGTTTTCTCCCTTGGAAGCAATTGCTTCCCCCAGAATCATAAAAACCTACATTTTAAATGTTGACTAATGCTCAAAGACACTGAACCAAGCTAATAAACTACAGAAATTGAAAGGGATCCAAATGGGAAGATGTAAAATAACCATATATTTTGATCTTTTCAGGAAATGTTTATCTGACAGTAATTTTAGGTACTGTATTAAACAAATTACTTAAATTATAATTACTTATCTTCTAAATTTTACTTCCTAATAATAGAGCAAAACACACACACACACACACACACACACACACACACACACACACAGATCTATATCTTTTAATGTGGATGCTTTGAATTCAATGTAAGGTTTTAGTTTAAACATTTTTCTTGCCCCTCACGCTGGCATGTCCACAATGATGGCTTTGCTGACATTAGAGGGTCTGGTTTGCTGAGTAAGCGCTGTATCAACACAATGCGTGGCTTTGCCGGTGCCATACAACAATAACAACCACCACAGGAAGATTTTGCTTGGACCCAGAATATGTCCTGTGAGTACTCACTACTACTTTTCCATTCCTGTGTTTGTTGTTTACAACTATCAAAGTTCCCAGTGGGATTCTGCCCACAGGGGCTCATCACGTCATCTCCTTCTTCCTTATTTTCTTCATCCATAAAATAAGGATACTAACTAGATCTGCTTATGAGAAGAAACACTATAATGTCTAGCTCCGGGCCTAGGAAAGGGCTGAGTAATGAGAGGGACAGAGAATGGGAATCATTTTATCCCAAGCTTAAGTGAAAGAAAACCCCGACAACTGAGAAGGGAGTTTAGCCCCAGGCTTGCGGCAGCTCAGGCAGAAAGGGCAATATGGCGCCCTCAAGAGCGCCATTGTCTTAGAAACAGATGCGTACCCTTCCATAAGAAGAAGCAACGCTCAGCTGAGCGCCCAACTACTAAGAGGCCTCTGCCAGGTGTCCCTAGTGGGGTGCTGACCGGCGTACTGGATGGGCCACCCCCCCAACACCCAGAGTGGCTCTGTGAAACACAGCAGCATGTTCTTCAGGAGCTCATTTTTCGCATCGACCAGACCCAAGCCAAGGGTGTCATGTTAAATTCGTAGCTCTGTGAAGACACTGCCGTGGGAAGCTGGAGTCACACATTCCAAGTGTGTAACTTTCTAGTGGTCAAACTTGATGAAACTGAGAAATCCCGAGGTGCCGATGTTTTGGCAGTTCCCCGGGGGTGGCTGCTCTCTGCCAGGGTGTGATGGGAGTGGACACGGTGGAATTGAGATGCAGACCACAGCCGGCCGCTACTGCGTGCTGTAGGAAAAGAACTCAGGTGGTTTAGGTCTCTGACAAGCAGGAGTCAGGCTGACACTTGGTTATGAAAATCGAGTAGTGGGGGGGGGGGGGTGGTGTGTGCTGTGAGACGACAGATAAGGCATGACTCTGGACTCTGATGCTCCAAGATGCTGCATCCTGTCCCCAGGCGGGATGTGACAAGGCCGCTGAGGACGACGTGGATCCGGTGAGTGTATCACTTCCCTATCTCTGCTACAGGGAACCCTGATGTGGGCCTTGGAGAAAGCTGACTTTTGAGTGGGGCGGGATCTGTATGAACCTATCGGAATGACTCGGTCGCCAGCTAATGTTACCCCTAGATAATGAAATGTCGTGCCCTGCTGAGTTCTTCCTTACCACTTTCCCTTTGAATGTCAAGAGTTTCTCCCCGAAACAAAGATCTCGGTTTTCCCATAATTGCTACTGAGCTGTCATTTCTGGAAATAACTAACCAGTGGGTTCTGTTTCTCCTTGCGGCAACTCCTGGGCTGTGATGGTAGAATTGGGTCATCCATATGGAAGAGGGTGCTTATCATCCTATTTTGCTATGACAGGTGGATGTCCGTCTTGGTTCATCTAAAACCTTGTCAGACTGCTCAAGTAAAACTCAAAAACAGAGCATAAATCCAGCCCGGTGCCTAGAGTATTCAGGCCTCCAGACTAACACCCTGGCCAAAGGAAGAAGCCTTCAACAACGAGAAGGATGCGAAATCAAGGGTTGTTTTAAGATCAGAAATGTTTCTGACACAATTCTGATACAATTATATGAAGAATCCAACGAGCGTGGTTTTTTTTTTTTCTTTTTTGAATGTTTATTTTTGAGAGCGTGTGAGCAGGGGAGGGGGCGCAGAGAGAGGTGGACAGACAGAGGATCTGAAGCCGGCTCTATGCTGACAGCAGTGAGCCCGAGGCGGGGCTCGAACCCATGAACCGTGAGCTCATGGAACCGTGAGATCATGACCTGAGCCAAAGTTGGGCGCTTAACCAACTGAGCCACGCAGGTGCCCCTGTTTTGACTCGTATGTTGCAACTGCCTTGGGCAAAGTGCCTGTTTCACTGATAGCTTGATGGAAAGTCCGAGGTAAGACAAGTAAGATGTTAAGTCTGAGCAGCAGTGAGGAGATGCTAAGGAGATAGCAGGCAGCAGCCGGAGAAGGAGCCACAGGTTAACCACACTGGAGCCTGGAGGAGGCAGCGGGGCTTCTAAGTGGGATTATCTGAGGCGTTCAGAGAAAGCCTCCAGCCCAAAGCCACATTCTCCACAGATTTCGAAAATCCATTTACAAAGCAATTCTTTCGACTAAGCTTCATCCTCTTTCTGACCTTTTATATTAAAATGCTCAGGGAAGGCACAGTATATTAAGCCTCTACCAATTGAGTGTGAACGGGTTGATCAGATGTTTTCGCCCAGTACAACAGTATAGAAGGGGGCGGGGAGTGTGTGCGTGCAAGAGAGAGAGAGAAAGAGCGGGAGACAGGGAGAGACGTAAAGACAAAGAGAGACAGAGGGAGACAGAGACACCCGGAGAGAAAGGAGCTTGTTGCTTGCAGGAATGGAAAAGGTGTATGTATGTAAACACAGGGAAAGCGGCAAAGGCATTGGAGCCTCACCTATCTCGATGACCTGGGACCGGTGCCTTGACATCTCAGAATGTCAGTTCCTTCCAGAGAAGATAGAAATAAAAATGCTTCTTGTTCAATCCACCCTTCCCCAGATTTTTGGGAGGATTAAATGAAATAACACATGAAAAACACTGGGCCCGCGGTGGAACGTTCTACAAGGATTCCTTCTGCTACCCAGGTTGCTTTATAATTTTGCCTCAGAGCTGCTCTAAGATACAGCAGGAGAAGACGGTGGGAAAGCGTCGCTCCATAAACCTGGAAGAGGGTTCAGTTTTCCTTCCCATCAATTCCTGTGTGGTGCAAAACGAAAGAAACTACTTCTAGGTGGCCAGCATCATGGGTTAGAACAGGCTAATTTACATGTACGTACAACGTTCCCCTAAGGAGTCAAAATCCAGTCGGTTTCTAGAAGAACATGCTTATTCGACACCATTAGTTATTTGTGTGCCCCGAGACACATGTTTATCGGGGACACAACTCGGCAGCACAGAGGACAGAAATCGTACCAAAAACCAGCAACGTCTATAAGGGCCCTGAAGGGGCTAGAAGGGTACGGGGCCCCCCACCCTCACCCACTGTACCAAAATGAACCAGGAAGACCATAGCGGTGGCTCCTCAACAGGACACCACCCTCTGCCAGCCGTGGGACCCCGTTCTCTGATCCTCACCCCGCCACTTCGCAGGCACTGTGACTCTCCCCTGCGCTGGGTGGGTATGCACACCACTATTCTTTAAACATTAGCTGAGAGCTCGCTGGTAAACGGTCTTTTAGGACCTGCTTCTAAAGAAACAGTCCCCTGTTGCTTTTCATGCACTGTGTTCCAAAGCCTCTGCTAATCACTGCATTTCGATCAGATCTCTTAGTACAAATGAACCTCCCATCAAAACTCTAAGGGCAACCCATGATATTATCTTTGCCAATTGAAATTCTCAAGGTGAAATACATATGTGCTGTAATTGGCACCTTTGAAACATCATTTTCCCATGGAAAGCTTCCAGAGTTGCTGCCAGCAAATGCAGCCTGGCAGGTCCAGAAAGGTGAGGTCTGAGTATGAATGCTTCATTACCAGCAGGGTTTTACCCAGGTGACAGAGTTTCAGCGATCTGTCAATCACGCCCATCTCCCTTCTCCCAGGAATCCAAAGGCACTAAGCTGGAGGCATCAGCCTGTTCAGATAAATAATTACCCCGGCCAAGCCATTTCATAGAAAGGCAAAATTCTGTATCAATATTGCTTGCCCAGAAGCACTTGTGAATTTCAGAGCTTCTTCAGCAAAGCACAGAGCAGAACAACGCATATGGGGTTAGCCCTAAACGGTGATTGAGAAGAGCCTCAATTTTAAACAGAGGTAATGGCTGCACCTATTCTTTCGTGATGTGCAACTCTTTATTGCAGGAAAATGCCTTCGTCTGATGTCACAGTCCAGATTCAATACCCAAGCCCTGCCTTGAGGTAATTTCACTCCAAAAGATTTACTTCATGCACCAAATGCTCAGTTTATTTGTGTTTCACTAATACCTTGTGAAAATAAAAACGGAAAAGTTAACTACACTTTGTTTGAGGCAGGGATGGCTAGATAAACAGAGGTTTATTCTAAGGAGTTGACTCATGCTATTGTAGGGGGCTGGCAACTCTGAAGTCTGTAGGGCAGACCGGCAGGCAGGAGACCACAGAAGAATGAATTTTGTAGTCTGGAGTCCAAGGGCAGTCTGGGGGCAGACTTCTTTCTCAGGGGATTTAGTACTTTTTCTTTAGTCCTTCAACTGATCACACGAGGCCCACTCACATTATGCAGGCTAATCTACTTTTCTCCAAGTCTGTTGATTTGAAGGTTAATCACATCTAAAAACTACCTTCATAGCAACATCTCAACTGTTATTTAAAAATTTTTTTTTTTCATATTTTATTTATTTTTGAGAGACAGAGAGAGACAGAGCACAAGTGGGGGAGGGACAGAGAGAGAAGGAGACACAGAATCCGAAGCAGGCTCCAGGCTCCGAGCCCTCAGCACAGAGCCCGATGCGGGGCTCGAACTCACAAACTGCGAGATCATGACCTGAGCCGAAGTCGGACGCTCAACCGACTGAGCCACCCTGGCGCCCCTAAACTGTCATTTAAACGAACTGGGTACCATAGCCAAGATAGGTTTGTACGTAAAATTAATCATCACGCTTGTTAAAACAAATATGCCAAACCCATTTTGACATTGTATTTCTGTCTTTCCTGTACCTTCATGCTTGTGTGCCTGCTATATCAAAGTTGGTCTCTGTTTTGGGGTTGACTTAATGAGTTCATCAGGCGCAGTTATGGAAAACTAGACAAGGACCTGCAATTTGATTACAGGATTTCAGTTTGGTTTTAGTTTTTAAGTCTTCACGAACCTTAATTTCTTTTTAAAGTTTAGTTATTTATTTTGAGAGAGAGAGAACATGTATGTGAGTAGGGGAGGGGCAGAGAGAGAGGGAGAGAGAGTGAATCCTAAGCGAGGCACCGTCAGCACTGACGCCCCACGAGGGGCTCAACCTCACGAACCCGGAGATCATGACCTAAGCTGCAACCGTCAGTGAGATGCTTTAACCGACTGAGCCACCAAGCACCCCTTATAAATTTTTAAGTTTTTCTCGATAATAATAATACCTTTAAGCTCACACTATGTGCCAGGCACTGTGTGCTAGGATTTTTACTTGGACTATCTTGTTTAATCCTCATAATAACTCTATAAAGTAGAGTCTATCAATATCCTTATTAATGAATAAAAACCAAACAACAGCAGCAACAACAAAACCTCCCAAAGAACAGAAAAATAAGACTCAGGAAAAAAAAAATTAAAAAAATTGCCCAGGGCCCGTTAAGAGACGGGTTTGGATTCAACCAGAGCCTGTCTGCCTCCAAAGTGCAGACTCTTAACCACTCAACTCCAGCGTCTGCCAAAGCTCCCTTCCAAACCGTGATTGATGGCTAGGTCAGCTGACTTTAATACAATGATCCTTATCATTGTAATTGATCTTTGCAAAATCACTGACAGGGGCAGTGTTTGCTTGAAACAGCTGCTTGATCACTCATAATTGCTTACCGCAAACATTCCATTTTCTAACAGTGGTGGCAGAAATCAATGACAATAACAACTCTCAAAAAAGTAGTTTAAAGCAGCCTGGCCCCAAATGAAGACATCACTGTTCTCCACCAAATCAAACAGAGGGCTCTCTTTCTTTAGCACAAACCAGTCCTTTCGTGCTACGACAGCGTACCATAAAGTATACTGAAGGTAATAGAGTTTATTTTCTTTTGTTTCCTTTCCTTTGGTATTGAGTCAGTCAATACGGAGCAACAGATGTGTGTTGAGTCAGAGGTGTGCTTCATCAGACAGAGGCTGTCAGCCCTTAGTGACCTGAGAACCACAGGAAGTCTATAAAAATACAGATTCCTGGGGCACCGGGGTGGCTCATTTGGTTGAGCGTCCGACTTTGCTTAGGTCATGATCTTACAGCTCGTGAGTTCGAGCCCCATGTCGGGCTCTGTGCTGACGGCTCAGAGCCTGGAGCCTGCTCTGGATTCTGTGTCTCCCTCTCTCTGCCCCTTCCCCAGCTTACACTCTGTCTCTCTCTGTTTCTCTCTCTCTCAAAAATAAATAAACAAAAAAAAATTTTTTTTAAATACAGATTCCTAGGACTCATCCCTGGCGATTCTGATCATTTGTCTGAGTCGAGGAGCCTGTGATGCGTAGTGCTTCTCACATAAATATTCGCTGTCATATTTCTGGATCCAGACTAGTGACTAGCTACTCAGAACTGAAACTCCCGATGATGGAGTGAGGGACTCTGGAGGACTCGGGGCCTTCTCAGCAGCTCCTTCTGCTTCCTCCCAGAACCAGTACATAATTTGTGGGGCTCCTTGTTCAAAAGTTACGTAGAATTTGAAGACAACAACCACCAAGCTTTCAACCGAGTGCGGGACCCTTCTGAGTGGGAGCCCCGGCACCATTATACAGGTAAAACACCCGTGAACATGGCCCTGTTTCCCCCGTGTAGTGTTCTAGGGTTTCAGAGACCCAGACGACAAGAGAACGAAAGAGGGGAAAGATGAGAAAGTCGAAAGGAAAAAAAAAAAATCAATACAGCTGCTTAATGCATCTGGGATGCTGAACTTGACGTTGAACTTGAACGTGTACAACAGATGTTTGGGAGTGTGAAGAAGGTCTTCACTCACAGCCAGAAAGTTAAGCGGGCCACTACCAGGCCACTGCTCTGATAGGTGCAGGTCTTTGTCCTGTTTTCAGTAACCAGAATTCTCCCAGGCTTAGTAAAACCTGGCATTCTCATTGCGTAACTCAAGCTTCTCAAATGATGTTGTTTGGTTTTTGGGGGAAAAAATAATGCATGTAACTGAAACCAGAATAAATCTGAGAAGCATGACATTAATGGCAAAATTTGAGAAATCCATTTTCTAACCAGAGCGGAATTTAAAAATGATCATTTACTATTATTACTCGAAATATGGAGGCTTTCTTTTAACTTCTACATGCAACTACATATTTGAAAAGGTACGCGAATGAACAACACAGGGGGAAATAGGACACAAATTAAGAAAGTTAATCTCTTACCGTTTGGGCATTTTCTCCGAGTGAAGTGACATGGGCCCTCCCATGAAACTCTCCCAGAAAACTCTCAACACAGCTTAACATACTAATCAGCCCTTTCTTTTTTTTTAAGTCTTGCTCAAATCCCGCAGACAGTATGAATCTGTCATTACAAACACGTACTATCATAAAGGATCACCGAAGTTAAAGTAAAACCAAATGGCGAATATTGTCCAATTTATTTTTGGGAAAAGTCCAAACGCTCACGCTGAACCCTCCCCCCGCGAAGTTCTTATCCAACACCTTCAAAAGTGCTAACGTTGTGAGTTCTGACTGTGAAAGCACAGAGTCCCTCTTTGCAGATGAGCTTTTTTTTTTTTAAGCCTAAAATCACTTGCACCATCACTCTTTATGGTCCAAATTAAGACATAATGCCTTCCCCTTTGCTGCTGACTTAGCAACAAGCAGCAACGAACGCCCGGCCAAACGCCCAGATCGTCCTGAATAGCGGCTGTCTGGATAGCGGGCTTCCCTGAGCAAACACACCAAGAGTGCCACAGCCCACACAACAACATGCTTTTCAGTCCCTGCACAAAAGCTTCAATTTAACGTGGGCTGTAAAGCTAGCCCGAAAATAAATACAAGAAAAGGTCACTTTAGATTGAACACAGCTTTTCAATAATAGGAATTATCTGATGCAACACGTGGCCACGTTCTTCCTGTACCCGAGAGAGAGCTAGAGACATTTTAGATCGATAATGGGATGAAGAAATCTAAGATCTAATATGAAATGGGTAAAGAACCGTAAGAGCCAGATGTGTAATATTTGGGTAATGACTAAAGTAGGAAGCCATTTCCTAGGATAAGTAGAGCGAATCAGAAGGCTGTTTTTCCCACCCTAGGAAAAAGGCTTCTACTCTCGCTTAGTGTCGTCCAAAGTTTTTGAGCAAGTAAATAAGCATAATGGCATGTTCACTAAGAGCAGACAGGAGCTGAGATCGATTTCCACTATATATGTGGTTCATTTTTTTAAAATGCAGTGACTTCTGATGACACATTATCAGAAGACATGCAATATAAAATAATTCACTGACTTGATTCTGTCTTCCCTATATGTGAGCCTACCACTAATTTTGGGTTTTTGAAATAACACTGGTGACACATCATAAAATACTTCCTAACTTTCCATAAGGTATATACAGATCAAAAGATCTTGTATGGAAACGATTATAGCTCGTTCAACTCATGAAGAAGAAAAGATAAGTCCGAAATAAGACAGTATTGACTTAGTAATTATAAAGTAAGCCAAATTAAGTAGCTAGTCATTATTTTAACTCATGTACTTTAAACTTTCTCTAGTTCCAAAATTAAAACTATTTAAAAGAAAAATTTATACTTTTAATGAACAATCCATTATAATAACTAGTAAGTGCTGTCAGTATTAGTGTAATATATACAAGGAAAACCTTCCTACCTCACATGGATATTTTAAAAGAATTGTATTTCTATGTCTTGGGTTATTCTTTAACCTCTTTGTAAGAAACATGAAAATTAATAGCTATATATAATCAATTAAATATATATTTAATTCTAGACTATTGAAAAGTCAACTAAACAAAGTGAAAATAGATATCACATATATGTTTATTCACTCACCTATGCTTTCAATATATAGCTGATTTTCAATAAGGGTACAGTTATTAAAGATAATGGTACTAAGGCAGAGATCAGTTCAGTGTCCCAAACACTTCTTACTAACTCACTTGTGCAAGGCACTGCATCTGGCCCTCAAGTTGGTTAAGGAAAAATGTAAAGGAAAAGAAAAAAAAAATGGACATACTTTCTGTCTTCAAGGATCTATGGGACTTGTTTAGGAAGGAGAATTCCATTTTGAGTTAGTTTTTTTCATTATGGCATCAGGTTTCACTGACCCATCTATTTGTTGTCACCATTTAGCCTTCATGTTGGTGGCCTGAGCACCGTGCCACCCACCTGGGTTTATGCCATGGGAGAGGCATTTTTTTCATGCCCGGTCCATCATTGACCATGACCTAAGCAAGTGCACAGACTCAGTCTCCACAAACCCTCATTCCATACCCATTAGGGGAAAGCCGTGGAGAGGGGTAGTACCGGCACAGGTTCAAAGCCAACTTCTGCCTCCTTCCAGCCTTGTGACCTTGGGCAAGTCATCCAACCCTCTGCCAATATCCCTCCCTTAAGTGGGATGTTGAGAATCCAAATGTAGTTAGCCCTTGAACAACATGCGTCGGAACTTATGGGTCCACTTATATGGGGATACTTTTCAATAAATACACTGGAAATTTTTTTTGAGGTCTATAATAATTTGGGGGACAAAAAACCCCACAGGTGAACCATGTAGCCTAGAGATAATGAATGTTAAGATTTCCAATGCTGTATTACGAATGGCTATAATACTGTATGCCCTAAAAATTTTATAACAATTCATTCATTAGCGTATAGGCTAGCGAATTACATGTCAATTACACGAGGCTACCATAAAGCAATCATATTGCTACTTCTTCACTAGCAGTGCAGGAATCATCATACCTGTAAATAAATATGAATTTCTCTTTCCCATCATCTTTTCATTTTTGATGTCTAGTCTCAGTATACGTATAACATCTGGTATGTTCTGTATCAAGACAATATTGAGGTAGGTACTAATAAACAGATGATTCGTCATATAAGCAACAAAGACTTGTAGCATCCATAAATACAGTACAGTCCTGTTAATATATTTTCTCTTCGTTACTGCTTCCAATAACACTTTCTTTTCGCTAGCTTCCTGTATTGTAACAATACGGGATATAAGGCATACACAAAGTATGTGTTCATGAATGATTCATGTTACCTGTAAGGCTTCAGGTTGACAGTAGGCTATTTAAAGGTTTTGGGGGTCAAAAGTTACCTGAGGGTTTTTGACTCTCTTTTTGGGGGGTGGGGTTCAGGGCCCCTAACCCCTTGATTGTTCAAGGGTCAAGTGTAGTTAATTCAGGTTAAGCACTTACAACAGTGCCTGGCCCATAGCGCACTCCCAATAAGCACTGGCTATGACCATTCACCGGAAATAAAGTCCATACTGGAAAACTCATAATTGTTCATAATTGCTCATAATTGTTCTCAGTAGGTAAGACTACTACCCCTTTCTCTTAGTTAGAGTCATTTGATCTCCATTGGAGTTAAAATAACTTTATTGGGGCACCTGGCTAGCTCAGTTGGAAGGGCATATGACTCTTGATCTCCGGGTCATGAGTTCGAGTACAGAGATTACTTAAATAAAACTTAAAAAAAAAAAGGTTTTTAAAAAGTTAAAATTACTTCTATATACTTGTATTTTTCTGAGGGCTAAGTTTCCCTTTCTCTAATTACTTTAAGTAAAAACAGTGACAGATCTAATGCACTGTATTAGAAACAACTGGTTGGCTTCATGAAAATAAGATGTGGAGCTTGAAAGGATTATAGTGGGAGCGCAAAATATGTATTTTTCTTGATAATGCTGCTCCCTGGATATTTTCAATAGGACAAAGGTGTGGCAGTGGTGTGTGGGGGGGGGGGGACTCTTGAGCAAAAACCATCCTAACGGAGGAGCTCAGAGGATGCAAGGAACAGAAATTTCCCTTTAGAGGAGCATGGCTGGCTCAGTCAGTTAAGTGTCCAACTCTTGGTTTGGGCTCCGGTCATGATCTCACAGCTTTGTGAGTTTGAGCCCCACATCCGGCTCTGTGCTAACAGCGCAGAGCCTGCTTGGGATTCTCCCTCTCCCTCGCTCTCTGCCCCTCCCCTACTCATGTGGCCTCTGTCTCTCTCAAGAATAAACGTAAAAAAAAAAAAAATTCAAAAACTGAAAGAAAAAAGAAATTTCCCTTTAGAGTAAACAAATCTCTGAAAACCAAGTCTCCACTGTCTCTACGGGAGAGGTGCTCAGGACACCAGAGAAGCAGTGAGCTGTTCTTGGTTCCCAGGGTTAATTTTACTTTTCTGCTAAACTGAACGGAAGGAGAAGTAAAATTCCTAACTTCTGTCCCCTTTTTATCTCTCCTCCCTCCATTTCTTTTGAGTTTCTGCTGGCTAACCTTGAAAAAAAAAAAGTTGCATTCTAGATATTTGTCTTGTCCAGTTTTTGTTGTTTTTGTTTTTGTTTTTAGTAGGGAAATCAGCCTCAAAGAGTAGTATAATAACGACAAGCCTAGACAGCTGCAGTGGCGAATTTGTACAGTTTCTTTTACATTCATAAGCCTGAAGGTATTCCTTTGATATGAATTCTAAAAGATACTAATTTTAAAGTCATACACAACTCCAAAATCCTTATTTTTATACACCTTTCCCCTGTGAAAGTAAACAAACAAAAAAACGACTGATTCCGTCAAGGAACAGACTTCTAATCAAATTATCTGAATTGAACATGGTCAAAAACTGTTTAGGTTTGTATTAACAGCAACTTGGTCTAGGGAGAACATGCCCAAGGGTGTACAGCAACACATAGTTGTTTGTTGTTGTTGTTGTTCTTTTTTTTAATGTCTTTTAATGTGTATTTTTGAGAGAAAGAGAGAGAGACAAAGTGTGAGCGGGGGTGGGGCAGAGAGAGCGGGAGACATAGAATCTAAAGCAGGTTCCGGGCTCCGAGCTGTTAGCACAGAGCCCGATGCGGAACTCGAACTCGTGAACTGCAAGATCATGACCTGAGCCAAAGTAGGATGCTTAACCCAAGTGCCCCTTGTTGTTCTTTTTCTAATAAAGTAATGATAACAGAACAACAGAGTCGTGCATTCCCTTTATATACCGCACACCGTTAAGCAATCATACATGCAAATGGTTCCACTCCATTCCCAAACCATACTGTGTCTGGCTCCCCAAAGAGGACTTTGTCCTGCAAAGCAGAGTGATCCAGTGGAGAGATGGTGGGGCAGATGGTGTGGATGAGCTTCTTCCTTCAAATCTGCCTGTATTTCTCCCCCTCTTTCTGCCTCTCCATCGCTTGTCTGTCTCCCCTTCTTTCCGCTCCCCTCTCCTTTCCCCCACTCCCCATCTTACCAGTCTCTTCTGTTCTCTCTCACTTCTGCCTGCCTTGATATGTGCACTCTGGCCATGGTTCCTCATCTGAATCGTGGACCGCACCCTTCCATTTGCAGGCTCACAAATGTTTATGGAACACACCTTGCGCGTCAGGAAATCAGCGTGAACAAGACACTGACCCTGTCCTCAAAAACCTTAGAGTTTGCAATGGGGAAAGTTATAAAAAAATAATAATTATTATTATTATGACATCACGGAAATAGCAAAAAAAAAAAAAAAAATTGTCGATACCAAAGGGAAACAGGGAAAACAAAGTGGTTCAACTTTCTGTCTCAGGGGCAGATGAAAAGAAGGGAAGGCCCTCTCAGAAAACTACGCTGGGGCTTCCCAGGTGAGTAGGATTCTTCCGGCATTTAAAACGATCACTAGTTTGTTTCTTCCAGGCACTGTGATCACCACGTGTGCTGGGGTTTCTGTACATGTTACCACGCTACCCCCCATCATGGTTGGGGATGTAATTTGTTACCCTTGATCATTACGTAGAGCGGCGTGGCCCAATATGGTAGCCACCAGCCACCATGAGTCACGGAGCACTTGAAAGGTGGCTCATCTGAGTTGTATTGTAAAATGCACACTGGCATTTGAAGGCTTAGAATACATTTTTTTTAAAATGTAAAATATCGCGGGGCGCCTGGGTGGCGCAGTCGGTTAAGCGTCCGACTTCAGCCAGGTCACGATCTCACGGTCCAGGAGTTCGAGCCCCGCGTCGGGCTCTGGGCTGACGGCTCGGAGCCTGGAGCCTGTTTCCGATTCTGTGTCTCCCTCTCTCTCTGCCCCTCCCCCGTTCATGCTCTGTCTCTCTCTGTCCCAAAAATAAATAAACGTTGAAAAAAAAATTAAAAAAAAATAAAAAAATAAAAAAAAAATGTAAAATATCGCATCATAATTCGTATACTGATTACCAATAGAAATTACAAATATTTTGGCGATATTGAATTAAATATCCATCCTTGAAGCTAATTGTCCCTGTTTCTTTTTACTTTTTAAAATGTGGCTCCTAGAGAATTCTAAATCACGCATGTGGCTTGCACTGTATTTTTTCATCCAGATTCTGCGTGATTTGGTGACAAAGCTCTGTCCATCCACTGAGCCTGTTAATAGTCAACGCCACGCTCCCCAACTATTCAGGAGCTACTCAGGTAGAAAACACATCTGCTGCCAAGCTACCCTCAGATGTTGAGCCAGCGTGACTCCCAGAGGAGGACTTGGGTCTGTCTGTCCATGTGAACAAAATGTCTCCAAACAACCCTGGAGAAACTGCCCAGCCTTAGGAGAAATGCTCTGTTACAAAGCTGCGGGAATCTGGGCTCCAAGAGACGGAGGCTGCTCTGTGCTGTGTCTTCCCAGCAGCATAAGAGGGGACCCCTTTATCTGCAAATTTGCGCCCCCCCCCCAACTTAGAGCATTCAGAATTTGCTTAAGTTCCTCCGTAATGGACCCACATAGTATCCGTAAGCAGAGGATCAAGGAACTACGGTTTTCTTGGAGAAATTTCTAGGATGAAAAATGAAATGAACATGGCTTTTTCCTTTGTTTACTTAAATGGCCGCATCCTCCTACTCAGTGGAAAGCCATTGCCATCTGTTTTCTGTGATCTAATTACAAATGGAATAAGCTCTTAATTCCCCTTTCCATCATTTTAAGATCTATGACATGAAAATACCTCTGCAAATGCTTCCAGAGTACTTATTTTTTTTTTGTCACGCCTTTGATACAACTTATGGGGGCAAAGTTATTTGTTTGCGCAGAAATAAATTTCCCGCAGAGGTGTTTGCACGGCACAGATTGATACGTGTTTCCTGCCATTACAACTGCCCGGTTTCCCCATTTGTTTACACCGGGAAGAAATGTTAGGTAAAAGCTTTTAAAAATCATGTAAATTTCTCGTTCTTTCAAAAATAATTGTTATACACTTGAGAGTCTTCTAAGTCAAATGTTGGCCGGATATGTAATTTGGTTTCATATCTCCTGCACACCACACAGTGGCCTTTTTTTTTTTTTTCCTGTCATGGTTGATCTTCACCCTTTACCATCTGGGGAATTTGAACACTATTTTTAGCCATTTCACGAGTTGCCAATTTAATGCATTTAAAGAGTGCAGAGCAGATGTCTAAAACATTGAAGGTAATTAATTAAGTCCCACAATTTCCAGACTACACAAAAACAATTTGCCATTCCCTGTAAAATGGTATAATTGAGTATTATAAATGTTTCCAGGCCAAGTCTTGCTATGAATTATTTAGTGCATCTGTCCTAATTAAAGACCTATTGGAAGATTAATGTCTCGTAACCTGACAAACTACTTTACTTAGTAACAAATTATCCATATAATGACCTCAAACTAAATTTATATAACCCAAGAAGCCATCTGAAAGAACGCACAAGCATGCTTCGGTAGAAAGGAATTTTCACTGCGTGTTTACATTCATCTGACCAATATTCTTTCACCTTTGAAAAGTTGTAAATAAAAATCAATCTGCTGCAAAATAAGTTTTGTAATAGCATTTCCAGCTTTAGTCAACATCTTGTAAAAAATACGTAATTCACATTCCCCCAAGCCCTCTGGCTACACCTGACATAAGGATTTACACCACAGAGGTTTGTGTCTTGATATTGAGCACATTGGCAATAATGGAGAATCTCTTTTCATTCTTATTCTAAGCTTGTGTTTCTAGAAGGAGATCATCCTGATTATTTTTTGGCAATAGGAGAGACACCGAATATTCATTCAACAATATTTTAGGCTTAATGATAGGAATGGCCCCGCTGAAGCTGCATCTTAGAGGATTCTGTGGAAGTAAAACATCGAGGTCATTTAAACCTAAACTTAAAAGCAAACGAGAGGGACCAGTCCTGCTCTGGCATTAGGGATCCAATGCGCCTTCTACAGCTGGAATCTCCATAAGACTATTTATTCTACGTATCTGATGGGCAGTAGGAAGCGTCCCCTTAGCCTGTGCTGACTGCATCACATAATATTAAGTATGTGGGGGAAGGAAGAGGCAGGGTCGGCAAGGGGAAAGCTTACTGTCTTTTCTTTTAAAAGATGGAAATCATTCCCTCCGTCACCGGTGCACCGGCCTTATTAAGATCTTCTTCAAAAGGCATTTTCTGTTTTATTTCTAAAGATTTAAAAAACTCTTCCCACCTAGGTTTCACAGGAGATTTTTCAATAAATCTGGAAATGTCTCCCTCGATGTACCTATATGTGTTTTCACTCGCTGCCCTATTTTAGAACATAAAATAAAAAGTGATCATCGTAAAATAATTTTAGAAACTCAGTATGTTAAAGTACGGTTAATTGGCCACAAATGTGAGAAAGTAAACACGAGCTGATGAGATACAAAACATTAGTGTGGAGCAGGAAATACATACATATGTACACATGCACACATATATATTCATACACACATATTTATTTGAATATGTATATAAGAAATGTTTGGTAAGCTGTTGTACTATCATATGTCCAACAGCAGATTATCAGTTACAATTCACTCTAACCTGGACAGGGAGATAGATGCTCAGAAATTTTTTCTTCTCCCTGCTTGGGTGTTAGCCTTCATAACATCATTGTCATTTAGCATTCCTTTCCTATAATTTTCTTTTCCATACAGACTTTCTCACACTGGGAAAAAAATTCAATTTCTTCCTCACAGCCTTGTATGAATTATATATTTTCACAGAAAATGAAGTCATGTGCTTTTATAGGAAATAAGCTCAAAAGGGTCAAATTGATGGAATGTTACTTTACAGCTCCCTCTTTCTTCTTATGCATCTGCAGAATATCTGGTATGTCTTTTGCAATGATTTTAGCTGGGGTCTACCTCATGCAGAGGTGCTGAACGTGCCTCTCTAGTCACACAATAGGCTTCCTGACTGGCCAGGTTGCTGGGAGAGGGGAGTGAAAACGAGAGGGGCGCATTTATTGTCTGAGGAGCAAGGGCTCATCGCAGAAATTTGGAATAGGAGAAACGTGTAAGGAAAAATAACACTAAAAATTGTTCTTAGACCCATCAACGGATGATAACCTTATTAGCAATGCCGTATGCTTTCATTCTGGTCTGTGCACCCGTTACATAATGGAATCTTTCTTTATAGAGTTTTGTATCTTCCTCTTCTGTGTTTCATTACACTGTGAGCATTTTCCAGGGATCTGAGCTTTGCACCTGTCTAGGAAATGATTGTTTCTCACCATAACTAGATGTGTTGCTCCTTAAAGCAGAGGAAATGTGTCCTTCCCATGTAATTAAGTTTCAGACTCCTCAGAAATGGCAATTCCAGAAACTCGCTCTAATCTACTAAGATTTCTGCTGAGCTGCAGACAAGTTGTAAATTGATCAACAGAAGACACGTGTGCCCGTGTGTGTGCCTGGCTGCAGGTATATACACTCTTGCATTCCTGCATTCTTGTAATAGGTTTTTAGGGGGAAAAAAGAAACACCCCAGCTCATTCTCATTTAGATACAATGATAGTTTAAAAAAATAGATGTTGAAGAATCATGTAACTCTGTAAATAAACCCTATTTTTTTCATTTAAAACAAATCATTAAAGTTTTATCAAGTATTAAAGACATTGAAGTTTTAATTTTTTTTACGTTTATTTATTTTTGAAGGAGAGAGAGACAGACAGACACAAGCAGGGGAGGGACAGAGGGAGAGGGAGACACAGAATCCTAAGCAGGCTACAGGCTCTGAGCTGTCAGCACAGAGACCGATGTGGGGCTCGAACCCACGAACCGTGAGATCGTGACCTGAGCTGAAGTCTGATGCTTAACCGATTGAGCCACCCAGGCGCCCCAAAAGGTATCAAAGTTTTATTAAGTATTTTAATGAAAAATCAGAAGTACAGCCCAATTGAAAAAAGAAGATTTTAAATGTATTATTATGTCATAACTACAATTCATACATGCTTTGGAAAAATTTTTTTTATTAGACAAATAGATTAGCAATAGATATCAATGCATTTACTGCTCAGAAGGGACAATCGGATATTTACTCATCTGTTTCAAATTGGTTTTACATTCAAAACCTAGTAGGTTTTGGCAAAACACAATGAAGGAGGGTTTTCTTATTCTTTTGCCTTAGGGTACCTCCTGAAACAGACAAGGAAGGCTCTGTGTTTCAAATATTCATAATAATTGTCCTCGGGTGGTAACCAGGAGTCCCAGAGACGAACCCTCAGAAAATATCAGGGAAGCATACACACAGAAGAGAATCTTTGAGGCATTCATTAGTTCACCTGATAATTATTAAATGTCAGGCCCCAGAACTGTGAGACAGCTCCACTAAATACGGTAATAGGAAGGCAGAACTGTATCAATGGATTATAGCCATGCAGCAGAAATGTTACATGAATCCTAGGTTCAGTCAAGTGGCCAACCAATCTTCCCATCTCTGTTCTCTGTGTCTCTGTCTGTCTGTCTGTCTCTCTCTCTCTCTCACACACACACACACACACACACACACACACACACACACACACACCAAGACCTGTGTCTATAAGGTACAGTGACCCTCAATCCTCTTATGTAAAGAAGTCTCCACGTCCCCACCGTTGACTCTCCAGTTTGGTCTAAAATAAGAAGAAAATATGATGTATGGAACGTGACCTCAAAAGAAGCCCAGCAAAAAAATAGTTCCCTGGCGAAATAAGTTTTATTCCCCTCGTGGAGATTTATAATGCCTATTAGCATAGCAAAGACTCGGAAAGAACTCCTGCAATAAAGAAACCGATTTTAAAGCTGTTTGCCTCAGAATCTCTCAACGTGAAAATATTTGTTTTGTTTACTATGTATTACCAACCGCAGGGAACAGGGAACGATAAGGAGAACTCGGCCCCCATGACTAGAATGTTTCTGATATTATGACCAACCACGTGTGGGATGCAATAAGGACCATAAAACATCCATCTTTCTCTCTGGACTCTTTGATCTTATTTTATATTAAAAAATATATATATAAACTGAAAAACTGCAAGGCAAAGCCTTGTATTCACACATCAAAACAAATAATTAAATAAAGGTAGACTGTGGGCCTGCCTTTGTTGTAACATGACTTTCTCCCAGCTCTCTGATTTAACAGGCTTCACGAAAGGTTGGTATCGCTCCTTTCATTCCTGGGGTCTATGAAGGTGACACGGTGCTCTGTGACATTCCCAAAACGCTGCACAAAAAAGACATCTCATTCCTAACATCTCATTCCTACCATCTTGCTGGGGGCTTCTGTACAGAGCACCATTTGGAGATAGTAGGGAGGTTCACCAACTACACGTATTTACTGACCAAATTGTTTATTTTCAGAATCCTCTAAAAGGAAACCAAGAACATGCTGTTAATGCTAATTACATCCGCTTGGAGTACACTTAGGGACCGCGTTCTCTGAAAAATTCTCAGTGAAAGTGACATTTTTAACCAAGTCCCTCTGCACAAAAAGCAGGACGTTCCCCAGGGCAGCGAAATTCAAGTTCCTCAGGACACGTAGGTGGAGATGATGTTTATGCTCTTGGGTGGCAGGTCTCCGTGTAATAGCTTTTAAAAGGGGAAAGAAAGCAAACTGCACCGCTGAAAAGTAACAAGGAAGTGGCTACTTCTCCCTTGCAAACACAAACGCTTCAGTGACAGACAAGACCCAATAGCTGTGGGGTGCGGTGGGTGGCGGAGACAGTCTGGTGACAGGTTAGTAGTAAAAGGTAAGACCTGGAGTTCTATTGGGAACGATGACATATATGTTACCTATAAACGTTGCATGGGGAAAAAAATGCCATAAAAAGGAGACAAAAGAGGGATAAAGGGAGGGGAAAGCTGTTGCCCAGCTCAACCCTTAACTCCCTTTTACAACTGCCTGATAAACAATCTTCTACTTAACTTTTTGCTTCAGTGGCTTTTACGGCAGGTAACAAAATCTTTCAGCTTCCCATCATAACCTGAGGCACCATAATGGGCTCTTTAAATGGATATTCAGGTGTTTTGCAACTTCTGTTAGGAGCCTCAGTGGTGAAGAGTTATTAGTCAGACATTAAGGTGCAGTTATAATAAAGGGGAGTCCGTTTATGATAGCCCTGTTCCCCACCAATCTTTCTTTACCATGGGAGACCATTCCGAAATGATATTCCTGAGGGCTTCGGTAAACTTTGGCCTTCAAATCCAAACGTGAGCTGGGAGAATGTAGCAAAATGATGAAGATCCTCGCTCCGAATTTATAGGCTATTAACTCAAGAAAAATTGCTTCTAAAATTACGACTCTGTACCTCTGACACTGATTCGACTAAGTGAACGATTTCTTCCTCCAAGTCCTTGTAAATAAGATCACTTTGTACAGGGAAATAATTTAAAAATATGCTGGATCCTGCAGTGACCTCTTCTTCCCTTATCTGTGACCCTCACGGTGGTCGCTAAGCTGACACGGATTGTGCTTTCAGAAATACTCTTACGAGCTAAGACTAATAGTCAAAACGTATTCCGTACAGGAGACGATTGCCATTTCAGAAGTTTCACTTTAAAGCAAACTGAAGCTCCGCCCCCCCCCCCCCCCCCCCCCCCGCAAAGCTCCATCTCAGGGAATATGTGCCACTTTTATGCAAAAACACAAAATCCGACAATGTCACCAAATGCAGTTTCACACTGGAGATCTCAAAGAGACTATTCCTGCTGATGTCAGTAAAGAAGGGTTATGGATTTTGGTTACCATAAAATTCTGTTCAATATTAACATACTTACACACGTGAGCTCTACTTGGTAACATACAAATGCTACGATTACTTCAGGGTCATTTTTAAAAATACTGTTCGGTACCAGAAGTAAATTCTGAATAACGAGTAACGGTTCTTCCCTCCAATCTAGCTTTTCAAACGCCATCCCAGATCTCAAGGTGTGAGTGAAGCTTCTGGAGGGAACTGGAATTCATCCCGGAGGTGGGGGGGACGGGAGGGAGCCTCCCACACCAAGGTGTTTCCTTTCATCTTGGTGGAAAGCACCCATGTTTGGAAATCTGAAGAAAGAAAATGTAAGAAAGAGAACCAGTCTCAGTCAAGAGAACTGATAAATTCTGTAAAGCTAAAAGTTGTCAAAGGATAAGATTCCCAGGCAATACTGAAGCCTCAAGATTTAGAAGTGAAGTGGCCTGATGAGTTAAGCTTTCATCCGTACAGCTGACAGGCATTAAAAACGTATTTTCCAGGGAGCAGGGGTAACAAAAGACTCTAACACTCATCCTGATTCTCCAGAGTATTTGGACATCTAAAAAAAATATATATTTTTTTAACGAAACCAAAGTGGACAAGAAATTTCACGTCTTAACTGATTTGTCAGTCACGTCCAGAGGCTTGAAATGAACTTTTCTGCATAATTTGGGTAGGCACAAACGAAGGTCAAAACGCAGGAGGGTGGGGGCGCCCGGGTGGCTCAATCGGTTAAGGGTCCAACTTTGGCTGAGGTCATGATCTCGCGGGTCGTGAGTTCGAGTCCCACGTTGGGCTCTGTGCCGACAGCTCAGAGCCTGGAGCCTGCTTCGGATTCTGTGTCTCCCTCTCTCTTTGTCCCTCCCCTGCTTGTGCTCTCTCTGTCCCTCAAAAATAAACAAACATTTAAAAAAAACAAAAATTCGGGAGGGGGAAGGACACCCTTAGAGAATCCTTAGTGAGGATGCTTTCTGGCCCGAAACTGGACCTCTCCCTATCTGAGCTGTCATGCCTGCTGTAAAGCATGGAAATGCATCTATTTGTGTGCAAGGCTCTATGCACAGTTGTGCTGTTCTCAGCTCAGTGTCACGAGTAACAGCTGCTGTCACAGAGCCAGAGACGAATGTCTGCCTCCGGTTCACACAAGGGGCATGCCTTCAGAGATCACACTTCCTGGGGTTTACTCTGGCATGTTTTCCCTTGGGTTTCAAGGGTAAGTTCCAGAAACAAGAGTCCGGGTATGGATGTGGGCCCGAGGGAGCGAGGTCAGGCTGCAAAGGCAGGCAAAAACCCCGATAACTTCTGCGGAAATTCTCTCAGTCCTACGAAAATCCACATTTCCCACTGATCGTTTTTCAGAAAGTCTGGCGATACAAGAAGCATTCCCGGGCCCTGGGCATCGGATTCAAAGTGAGAGCTGATGGAAATGCATTTGCCTTTCTCGACAGAAACCTAGTCTGTACGTGTGAGCAGATGTCCCAGCTGTGATATATGGGAAAGCTGAACTTCTGACTAGCCAGGCAAATTTCGGAAATAATCATAGTCAGATGTGGAAATGGACAGAAGGCTTTCTATGTCCGCCACCAACTATCTACCAGTGGAGCCGAAATGACAGAAAGTCTGGAGATGTGATTAACACTGTCAGCTGGAAAGGCCAGTGACCGAATTTCTGCTTTACTTGTGTCACTATTGACCTTACAATGGAAACAGAAATCCTAACTTTTGGATATCCATACAGATGTTTTCTGTAGTTCAACTGTTGCCCATATATTACTGTTATCTTGCGATCGTCACTGCACATTGAGAAGGGAAAATATGAATCAACTTATTGAAATAATTCATTTTCTGTTTTAAAATTACATATTCATATGGAAGCTATTCATATAAAAAAGAGTTATAGTTAAGGTTTTGATAAAACAAGCTAATAAAACACAGGGTATGTTTTATTGAAGAAAACAAGTTGGCTGTTCTCCTGTCCTTAGCATTTCTATTAGAAGCAGACGCTGGTCCCAAGTTCCCCGTATCTGAACAGCCAACTTCTTTTCCCGTGGGTTCCAAGTGCGTGCACGGCTATGACCTCCCTGAGGAATTATGGACCCTGAATCTATGGCTGGCAATTAGTAAAGATTTTACTAATCTTAAAGTCCAAGGATTTCAAATCAAAGAATAATCTTTATTAATTTCTACAAATGGGTATCATAACATTTTTGACCTATTTAAAAATCTGCAATAGTCTGCTGTTCAACAGGGTCATCAATTAAGATACTAGTTGTTACGGATGGAACGTTGTGCTCTAAAAAGATACGCTGGAGTCCCAACTCCCATACCTATAATTTGACCTTATTTGGAAAGAGGGTCTCTAACGGCTGTAATCATGTTAGGACGAGGTCATACTAGATCCGGGCGGGCCCTAATCCGATATAACTGGTGTCTTAGAAGAAGAGAAGACAAATACAACACACAGGAGAAAGATCTGCAGAAGCAGAAACCAGAGTGATGTGTCTACAAGCCAAAGAATGCCCCAAATTTCTGACAGCCACGAGAAATTAGGAGAAAGCAAGGAAGGATCCTCCTCTAGAGACTTTAGAAAGAGCACAGCCCTGCCAACGCCTCCATTTCAAGACCCCCAGCCTCCAGAACTGAGAGACAAAACGTTCTTGTCTTAAGCCACCGGTTCGTGGAACTTGCAATGGCAGCTCTAGGAAACTAATACACCTGTTTTAAGTGTTCTAAAATAAATATGACCACTAGTTTGCATTACAGGCAGCCTACATTCTCATTTAGTGACTGACGCAAGTACTACACGCTGTATTTAAATACGGACACACACAAGTTATTTTCTGACCTATGTTTGTGTAATTACCTTAAACGGCCATAACTGAATACAAGGGACACATTTTCAGCATTTTGATGAGGGCACTAAAAACAAAACAAAACAAAACAAAACAAAACAAAACAAAACAAAACAAAAGCTCATCAACCACAAGAACAGACTCTGGGATTTAGATGCAGCCCAAAAGAAGAAAATCTTTTCAGCATCTTGTGTTACTGAGGATCAACATTGGCTCCCTCATCGGATAGCGAGTAGTGAAACCCAAGAGTAAATGAATATTTGTAAAGTTTACCTCAAGACTGGAGAACTGTTTTATCTTGTAGCCCCAAAACAAGTTGCCTCATCACATGTCAACACGTGAAGGAAGTGTGAAGGAAAGCCAACAAAAGTTTCATCATCTCTGTAGCATCCTGCCTGGTAGGCGGCCTTTTCCAAACCCACACATATTAGTAACTAACAGCGATGTAAGAGGTGCTCTCATTTATCCTCTCTCAGTAAAGAACCTGATGTGTTTTTTTTTTGTTTTTAACATTTATTTATTTTTCAGACAGAGAGAGAGAGCATGAACAGGGGAGGGTCAGAGAAAGAGGGAGACACAGAATCTGAAACAGGCTCCAGGCTCTGAGCTGTCAGCACAGAGCCTGATGTGGGGCTCGAACCCACAGACCGCGAGATCATGACCTGAGCCAAAGTCGGATGCTTAACCGACTGAGCCACCCAGGCGCCCCAAACCTGATGTGGTTTTAAAAAACTTTTCTTACCCTCACCCCCCCCCCCCGCCTTACGTTGTTTCCTCACTGCACACAAATCCAAATATTTCAGATCAAGGTGGAAAGAAAGCAATCCAGAAACTTCCATCTTTGGCAGGACCAGGGATTTCAGAGAAGACATGGCAAGTCATGTCTGAACTCATTGAGGCAGCTGGCAGAACCAGGAGCCCTGGAGAAACAGTAATGGGGGGCTAGACTGACGCTGTGTGTGACAGGACCCTCCCGTCCATGATGCCCACCGGTGCCTGGGGCTCAGGCAGTGGAACAGAGCACAAGGGAGGTCCCACACGGGGACTCCGAAGCACTGTTGGTAGAATGGCCATCTCCGCAGGTCCCAAAATCCCACACTACCAGACAATGGGCACAAACACAGAGGTCTTTCCTCAGAAGTCGCCCTCACAGTGTGGTTCTCTGGGGTCCCCAGGAGAAAATAAAAAGGGGCACCTCGGTGGCTGGGTCGGTTGAGCGTCCGACTTCGGCTCAGGTCATGATCTTACGGTTTGCAAGTTCAAGCCCCACATCGGGCTCTGTGTCTGTATTTATTAAATAAATAAATAATAAAAAATTCTCTGCTTGAGGTTTCAGCCTCCTTTCTCTGCCTTCTCACCTCCTTTACATACCGAATATTTTGCTTATTTATGTTGTTTTTTGCCTTTCCCCCACTAGCATGCAAATTCCAAGAAGGCCTTTTACTCCATGGATCATGGTGGTATTCTCAAAGAACAGTGCCTGGCACTTGGTGGGCACTCAATAAATACTTGTTGAATAAACCAATTACTGAGGAAAAGACCTGGGCCTACTTTATTGTTGAGTGTGAGAAACCCTTAGTGGATTTAACTAACCACAGGTTCTGACCAATGAACAAGACTGAAAGGGTAGAGTTCTCACTTAGCTCACATATTTATTTCTAACGCCCGAGGAATGATTGCTTCTCGAGGCTAGCCAACCAGGCATCTGTATACTCTAAGCATCTTATCATTTCTGAGAATTGTCTTCGACTGCCAAAGCCAGTTGGTATAAGGACTTTTGAAGCATTTACACTGTACAACATCTAAGGGCTTCGCCAATCGACCAGAAGAGGATTAGGTGCCTCTAGTGCCCCTAAACTAACGATAGATTGCTCAAAGAGGACAGAATAATAAAGCCCAAATTAAATAATTCTTACTAAAAGATTCGAACATAGCAACCTAGAGAGATGCATAGCAGTAGAAATAAATATTTGAAGAAGGCCCAAGGGCTATACTAGCACCTAAGGGATTGAATTGGCAAGTTCCAATCAAGCCTAGTGACAAAGTGTTGCAAGCTCATCAAATAGGTGTTTTACCAAGCAACGCTGATCAGGTTCATTTAGGAAACGATATGGTAAACTATCACCATCAGGGGCAGGTGGAGGGCTGTATACATGTCCCCCACCATAACTTGATCACAGTGGCACAACCAGAGTAAGCCTACACCCAAATGGTGCCAAAAGGACCATTGCTTTATTAGCCAGGAGGCACAAAAAGCCTTCTGTGAGCCCACTGCGTGAAGGCTTTACCCTAAGGCACCTAGGACATGTCATCCTGACAGAGGGCGAACCAACGTTTAACCAGACCTAAAGATGGGAGTCAGATGGGCCCAAGACATCTCTAGACCTCAAAGGCTGCATTATGGGTGTCAGTGTTTTGGGCTTGCCTGGCGTGGAAAGACAGTGCTGTTCATGAAGTTATTTCTTGTAAACAACCAATGAGGAATTATTTTTTTTACATGTTTTATGCTATTTAGTCCTTCGTCCACATTTGGAAAACTATAAAAATCCAAGCAGCGCATACGCAATCTCTCTGTAATGCGAATACCTACAAGCATATGCCAAATGCTGAAAACAATTTTTGTCCAGGGTGAGGTTTAAAGTCCACTGACATGCACACATACACCACAAATTCCCACATAAAACAGCAGAAAGGGGGCCCAAGAAATTAAACCCACAAAATACACAGTGGCATTATTAGAAGGCAAACAAATTAACTGAGGTGAAACTGACTGACTGGTAGTTGGGGATTCTCGGGTCTGTCTTCACGGTCCAACTCTGTCTCATTCTCTGTAGCGGTTGGTATTATCTGGTGGTCGTTTTCTACTCTGCCTGAAATATCAGTGGGGTGGTTCTGGGTCCTGTAGACCTTCCACAGCAGGAATCTACGCATTAGAGGACACACATTTGCTCAGGTCCCTCTGTATTCAGTCTCCCTTCCCTGCAGAGCTTCAAGAGCAGGACTGAGGGGGAAAAGGAAGTGAGTCATCCACTATTAATTCGCATTATCAGAAGATGCACACATTTTGGGCTACTAATTGTGCAAAACTCCTTACAGAATTCCAGAAAGTTTAAAGCTTAACAACCTGCAGATACAGACCTTTTTTTTTTTTTTTTTTAAATGAATTCATTGACCAATATGGTAATACGATGGGTGGGAATTGAAAATGTCAGTGAAAAAGCAGTGCATCCAGATTCTTGGTCTATCTGGTGGTTAAAAGATAACAAATGAAAGACGGGTTTTACTTAACAAGCTTTAGAAGTCCAGCAAATAATAAAAAATGTATTTGCATTATTTGGTTCAATAATCATCTATGGCATACAGTGTGATGATCATACAAATGATTTTTGCCGGTCGTCCTCACAGAATCATTTTTCAAAGCCTACTATCAAGTGTAAAGTTACTTGTCTACCCTCAACATTCTGCCCTATCTTGTATCTCATCAAAGACAAAATTTATATTTAAATTCTGAAATTACATTCTACTTAGTACTTTGGAATTTCTTGATTTCTTTTCTCCCCACAACAATACTCTCAACTTCACATATATAAAGTGAAAGCTAGATTTGTATCTCCAGGAAACCATCACCACAATCAATATAAAGGACACACGTACCATCTCAAAAGCTTCACCATGTCCTTTTGTAATCTCTCCCTCTTGCTCCTTTCCACTCAACCTCCACTGCACCCCACCCATCCCTAGGCAACTGCTGATTGAGATCCTTTCACTAAAGTTGAACGTACATTTTCTAGAATTATATATAAATGAAATTGGGCAGTATGTTTCACTCTGTCTTACAGGCTTCTTCCACACACTGTAATTACTTTGACATTCATCTATGGTATTGCTGTTTCAATGGTTCATTCATTTGTTAAAGTGTTTTTATTGCTTTTAATTCCAGTATAGTTAATATCCAGTATTATATTAGTTTCAGGTGTACAATCTGGTGATTCAACATTTCTGTACATTACTCAGTGCTCATCAAGTTCATTCCTTTTATTATTAAATTGTATTCCATTATATAGCTACACCACAATTCGCTTATCCCTTTATCTGTTGGTGGATATTTGGGCTGTTTCTAGGTTTTGGTTATTACAAATAGAATTTCTATAATCATTCACAATGTACAAGTCTTGCACAGACATATGTTTTTAATTTCTCTTGAATAAATACCTTGTAGTAGAATGGCTGGCTCATATTGTTGGGTATTTTTGACTTTTGAAGAAACCACTAGACTATTTTTCCCAAGTGGCTGGACTGTATTGACCCTACAGATAAATTTCGGGAGATAAACATTTTAATAATATTGAAATGTCTGACCCATGAGAACCATACATTTCTCTATTTGTTTATGTCTCTAATTTCGCTCACCACTGTACTATAGTTTTCACTATACAGCTCTTGCATATTTTTTAGGGTTATCTTTAAGCATTTCATATTTTTATGCAATTTTACATGGTACTGCTTTATATTTCAATTTTCAATGGTCATTGCTCGTGTGCAGTTACACAAGAGTACTTTATATTGATCTTGAATCCTGCAACCTCGCTCACCTCACTTAATATTTCCAGTAGTTATTTCACAGACAACATCAAATTTCCTGTGTAGATAATCATGCTATTTGTGGATAAAATTTTACTTCTTTCTTCCCAATCAGGGTGCTATTTTTCCATATGTATGTATGTATTGCTAGTTCTATTGCACTGGCTAGAACCTTTAGTAAAAGCTTGAGTAGAATAAGTTTACATTAGGTACAGTGTTAACTTTAGGGATATTGTAGATAACTTTTATCGAGGTAAGGATGTTCTCTTGTATTTCTAGTTTGCCCAGAGTTTTGTAAATCAGGAATTGGGATTATATTTCATCAAATGCTTTTTCTGCATCTATTGAGATGGTTATATAGTTCTTCTGTTTTAGTGTGGTCATGGGGTGAATTACACTAATCTTGAACATTAAACCAATGTTGCATTCCAGAGGTAAATGCCACTTGATTACGTATTATCATTTCACAATACTTTGGAATCCATTAACCAAATTTTTGTTTAGGATTTTTGTATCTATGTTCATGAAGAATATTGGTCTATAGTTTTCTTATATTGTCCTTGGTTTTGATATAAGGGTCATTCTGGCTTTATAGAGTGAGTTGAGAAGTAATCCCCAACTAGCAACTTTCCAAGAGAGTTCATGTAGAATCAGTATCATTTCTTTCTTCAGTGTTCGGTAGAATTCACCGATGAAGTTAATGGAGACTAGAGTTGTCTTTGTTGGGATATTTTTAGCCACAGATTTAATTTCTTTAATAGATAGATACAGGCTATTATGTATTTCTTCTTGAGTTTTAGTAGTTTGTGCCTTTCAAAAAATTTATCCATTTAAGTCAACAGGGGGCACCATTACTCCTCCTCACCTATAGGGCATTTGACAATGTCTAGAGACATTTTCTAGACAATGTCTAGAGCATCTTCCATGCTGCAGATTTTGCATTTTAAACACAGGTCAGGTTGTACCATCTTTACTACTTGAAAATGTTAAGATATAGTAGTTCCAGTGGAGTCCTTGTTACAACTGGGAAGTGGGACATGGTATTGACATCTTCCTGGGTAGAAGCCAGGAGACTGCAAAAAATTCTGCAATTCACATGACAGCCCTAAGAAGGAAGAATTATCTGGCCCCAAATGTTCACCATTTGCCTTCACCAGTTTTCACCACTGTTTTAGTATTTTCATTTTTTTTTTTTTTGATTTCCACACTAATTTATTTCCCGTTATCTACTTACTTTCAGCTTCACTGCTCTCATTTTTCCATTTTTTAAAGGCATAAGCTAAGGTCATTAACTTGTGATCATGCCTATTTTCTAATATTGGCATTTGATGTAAGGGAATTTTCTTTATTCACTGCTTTAACAGCAGCCAATGCATTTTGATATATTGTTTTTAATTTTCATTCAGTTCAAATGTTTTCCAATTTCCCTTTAATTATTTGGCTCAGTTTATTTAAATGTGTTGCTTCTGAATATTTTTTCCCCTAAAGATCTGTAATCATTTCTAATTTAATTCCTTTGTCATTAGACAGCACACCTTATATGAATCCTTTAAGTTTAACAAGACTTGCTTTACGTCCCAGGATATGGTATACCTTGCAGAAATTTCCATATGCACTTAAAAAGAATGGGTATTCTACTTTTGTAGGGTGGAGTGTTCCAAATATTACATTACATCAAGTTAAAATTATTGCTCAACTCTTCTACATCCTTACTGGTTTTCTGTCAATGTTCTACCAATTACTGAGGGAGGAATATTGAAATGTGACTATAATTGTGGTTTAATAAGATTTTGCTCTGTGTATTTCAAAGCTTTGTTACTTGGTGCATCAATACTACAATTTTATATCCTCCTGATGAATTGACCCCTTTATCATTGTAAATTGCATTCCGTATACCTGGTATTCTTAGTCTGAAGAACTTTTTTTGGGGGGGGGGTGTATTGAGAATAGTATTTTATTTGAGTTAAAATTATTTACAAAACCCAAAGACATACTATGAAACTGGTATAAACTATTTATTTTCTGCCGTTGGCTTTTGCTCTAAAGATCATATCTGAGAAATACTGTATAAAATAAAAATAGGATTGGATTCAGAAAAGTACTCTACTGTTCTAATTTCCAATTGGTAGTATTCACGGAAATATTTACAATGGAAGAAGGACAACTTTAAAACTGTAATTTGCAAGTCAGCCTCAAGTACCCTAAAATGCAGAATTCGTTAAGGGTTAAACACACACAAATACACTGCAGTTGGTGAGGTGATTTCTCCCCCATTTCCCTCCACCCAGATCTGCATCTCTTTCAGTCCCTGACAACTAGTCATTATTTAAAAAAAAAAAAAAAAAACAAAACAAATCAACTGTAAAAGAGTTTCTTGTTCTTGGTCCTAAATCTTGTCTCTAAGCACAGTATTTCTTCCACGGTTCTGACAGCAGGTGCATTTACAGATTAGTTGATTGATTCAAAGCTATTGAGTAAATATTGAATTGTTTTTTTTTTTCTTTTAAAGACACTTGGTAGTAAATGCTGTCTTTGTTGTGTTTTAATTCTTCTTCCTTCTTTTGTACCAATAAATTTGTTACATGCCTTGTGAATCAAGGATATCATTTTCATCTTCTGAGCACAAATTTAACACATTTGTAGTCATGATTGATAACATTTAAAAACATGTATAAAAAGAAAGGTACAGTGATCCAAATTACAATGGAGGTCAGTTTGGGACAATCAATCCATCATTATCTCTTGCCCGAATGATGTGAACTCCTGCCAATTTCAAAGTTCTCACACTCTAACGCATCTTCCATGCTGCAGATTTTGCATCTCAAACACAGGTCAGGTTGTACTGTCTTTACTACTTGAAAATGTTAAGATATAGTGGCTCCAGTTGAGTAACATGCAAAAACCCAATATAGCTTTCAAAGCTATTTTCTGTGTGGTACTAACCATACCTTATGGTCTTCTCTGGTCACTTTCCCACCTCCCTAAAGAAGATGGTCTGATCCTGCCAACGGTGCTTGCCTGTCAAGCCTCCTTGTTTCTTCTTATATAGCCCCCTCCATACCTCCACCCCTGGGGAACTCCTACTCTCTCTTTAGTCTATGTCAAATGTCACCTTTGCTGTGAAATCTTCCCAGCTTTCCGAAAAGTGATTTTCAACTAAGGCTACACATATTAGAATCACCTGGAGTGATTTTTTTCTTAAGCTTTTATTTATTTATTTTGCAGAGATAGGGAAAGAGACAGCAAGCTAGCATAAGCAGGAGAGGGACAGAGAGAGAGAGAGAGAGAGAGAGAGAGAATCCCAAGCAGGCTCCTGGCTGTCAGTACAGAGCCTGACATGGGGCTTGATCCCATGATCCATGAGATCATGACCTGAGCCAAAACCAAGAGTCAGCTGATTAACCCACTGAGCCACCCAGGTGCCCCACCTGGAGATATTTGTAAAAATACCAGTGTGTAGACCAGTTAAATTAGAGTATTCCTCGTGCACAGTAGGTCCTTAATGAATACTTGAAAGCAGCAAATGTATTCAACAAAATGAGGATAAACAAAAGGCAATAATGAAATGTATCTTAAGAACATTTAGAATAGTTTTGATATATACTCATACTGTTCATTGCTGACAGTAAGGGCTATTATTAATGGTAATAGGATAATGTTATTTATTCAACTTAAAGGCATTATTACATGGAAAAATTCATTAACCATGATAAAGCACTTTATCCACATGCAGCATTAACTAAAAGATCAGGGTCATTGGGATAGATAGCGTAGAAAGCAAGTTTTCTTTGGTAGAAAATTAATGAATGAGGCGTTTGGAAAGAGATGTTAATGGATATGTAAAAAAATTTTTATCATTATCTCCAAAAGGTAATTTAGCCAAAGAGAAAAAAAGTACTACGTAAATAAAATTGCTGCATTTTAGATCTTTGCTTTCTATTACTTTAACAATCCTTTGAAAACGCGGTTTTACTATTGCTGCATTTACAGGAACATTCTAGGTGCATATAAATAAATCTTTGTAAATCAAATAATGTTGAGAATATTTAGGAACTGTGAAACTGGTATTAAATCTTTCTATAAATTTCAGGCCTTTGTAAAACAAATGCTACTAAATATAAAAAGTACTTGTAGCTCTATTTTAGGAGATTTACAGTACTGGAAAAATAAAACATAAGATCAGGGTACTTCTGAATTGGTGGTATATAAAAACTATCCCAAAGGTGCCTCAGCTTGGTATTTATTTAGCTTTTTGGTGTGGCTCACAGCCTCTTATTCTGGGCTTTCACTTTCAAAGCAGCCAGAAGTGACTGACGAGGGATGTGTTATCACTGTGCATCATTCACAGAGCTTGGCCTTGGCTTCCTTGTGAAGCCGTTTTTCCTTAGAATACCCATGGCAGGGGCCCAAGTGACAGTCCTATTACCGGGACTTCGAGGAAAGAGGTCATGAGAGAAATTTGCTCTACCAGGCCATTGATAACTTGTGGTTGGCTTGAACAGAATTGACCTGTCACAGGGAGTTGCTTCAAATATGTCCATTCTTTAGAAGGAAACTGAAGGAGACCTCAAAATCTGTATGATCTAACAAAACTGAGTTTAACTTTCGGATGTAGGTTGTTCTCTTTCTTATGGATTCTAGACCAGTGAACCAGAAGTGAGTTACTTCTTTTAATGTAGCAGATCAGAAATATGGTGGCATGTTTTAAGGGCCCATGAGAAATAAACGTGAATGTTGTGTCTTGTCTTTTAAACGTTTCTAACAAGTCACTTAAGAGTTTGGTTGTTAAGTGAATGCAAATGAATGGATGACGGGATGGAGAAGATTCAAGAGTCAACAGAAAAGAGCAGTGTGTTGGTTCAGGAGGGGACAGTAGTTCTTTGCCTATCTTCTTATCAACGTTTTTAATTTAAGAAATTGGCTACCTTCATTGTTTATGGTGAGAACTACTCTTCTGTTATTTATCAGCCTGATAATATCTCTAGGAGTATGAACACAGGCTATGAAGCAGCTCTTCGAGGGGTATCTTTCCAATTAAAATGCAGACCTCAACTATTATTTTAAAAACTGATATTTGCATTAAGCATCGGTTTGCACATAACCAATTCCATCAACGATAACACTCCCAGATTTAATCACCTTCTCTTAATATATAAAATCATATTATGGGAAATATGGGTCCCACTAATTTATTGAAGAAATGAAGCATGTGTTCATAATATAATACACTGGTACTCAAAAAATATCACAGAATCATCTCAGGTCTTTAAATATTTTTCAATCTGTCGGAATAGAAAGATGCCAATACTATTAACTGGCCACACTTTAAGGGATTATTAATATTTATTGATACTATTATTTATTGTGATGATTTTAAATATAAAGCTCCATATGCCCTGTGTGTTGCCTTAACTGTAACACATAGTGTATATGGATGTGGTATATATATCACATATATATGATGTATATACAGGAACAATCTATATGCCATATAAGCAAATATTTATAGATTGAGTAATGTTGAGAATATTTAGGAACTATTAAGTTTTTCTAAGAATTTCAGGTCTTATAAAACAAATGCTAGTAAATATAAAAAGTACTTGTAGACCTATTTGAGAAGATTTACAGTGCCAGAAAACTGTTTTTTGATGAGTATATGTATTTTGGACTGTAAGCAATTGTTAGTTTTTGTCCTAAAGAGTTAATCGTATTTGAGTTAAGGCACACCATGATTCATAAAATACCTAATATGGGCATGCAACATTTTATTTCTTAATACAATTAAAACGAAAGTTTTGGGACATAATAATCTAAATTTTCTTTCTCATTAACATTTTATTCTGATACCCAAACCGATGTGGTTTACTGGATGACCATCTACTCCAAGATTTAAGGTAGGCTAGAAGATAGATGGTTTTATTTAATTATCTATCAGTACTCTCTAGAATGTGAATTTATTCTCAAAAACGAAAAAAAAATGTAAGCGTGAACTTCCATTAAGTGCTTTACTACCAACACAATGTGAATAGTACTAAAACATGGCCTTGAGCATTACTTCTAAGTAAATCAAAACCCTGTGTCAGAGCCATCCTTAGAGGAAAAAAAGTATATATTTCTTTGAGAAGCAGGAGAAAAAAAATCATGGCACAAACAGTGAACAACATGATTCTCCTTGATAAATTTGGAATATTTACTAATATCCTGAAATATCTGGAGGAAATAAAAGACATCATTCTTTAAAACAATGCCCTCAAAATTAGACAGCAATTTGCCTTTCTGATTACATCTGACACATAAACAGCACCTGTGAATTTCTTTCTCGAAATTTTAGAAATTGTCTGATATAAATTCCTTGATTGTGACTGGAAATATGCGGGACATTACCTAGCAGTGTTGAACCAAGAGCAGATGGAAAGTAATTACCCGGAGCTGGGTTATGAAAAAATTAAGAGGTGGCCAAGAATTGAGTTAGGGTTGAAGAACATGATCATTTCTAATTCTCTGAGATTGATTCTTTGATCCCATCCACAAGGATTCGTCTTGAAGTTTTACTTTCTAAGTAACTCTTATCTTTTAGAGATGATTAAGTCAAATAGTATAAGACTCAGAATGCAGCACAACCTTGTAATAATTAAAACCAATAAAATGCACAACCTAGTATTGGATATCTGACAGGTGATTTTTATTTTTCTTACGGCAGAAGTGCCCACTCGCTGAGAGTATATTACTGCCGTATTTGTGACACCATCTTTGAAATATTAACCTCCTATAATTAAAGAGTCCTTTTTAAAAAGCCCTCACATGGAATTTTATTTCCTCTAGTAAAAATAATAGAAATTTAATTTTAGATATAGGCCTTTGCTGGTTAATTTAAAAACCAGTTAATTTTCATCTCTAGCAAGTTCTAGATTTTCTAAATTTATCACACAATTTTTTTTTAACTAGGCTTTATTTGATGTCCATAATAAATTGCCTTGGTATGTTATCATTTAATTAACTCATAATAAGTACACTCTGCACCACGTTGTTCTTTCAAAGCCAGAAAACCATAAAGCTTGCTGGCTTTGTGTACACACGTTTTCTCAAGATTCCAGAATCACTGAAAAAGCATTCGCGACACTGTTAGCCATTTTGAGTTTTTATATAAAAATAAAGGAATGCAAAGTCAAGTTAAAACAAACTTATTAAAGCATACATAGTGAAGAAGCCAAACATATCAGACTGCTCTTAAGCAACACTATTTACTTTCTCTCATTTCCATCACAACACATCTTAGCGAACCAAAAGTATGTCACTCTTATCTTCAAACAAATGCCTTTGTCACTGTGTGCCAGAACCCAAGTGAAAACTGAATACGGCTGCATGCAGACATTGTCTTCAAATGCTACACAGCATACCAAATATTTAAGTCTTTGTCTAGATTGACCCCTCCTCCCCCCACTGCAGCCCAAGTCCTGCCCCAGCCTGGACAAAAGCCTTAGTGACAGTCCTTTTATAGGACTCTATGAGATGGTGATTGGGCACATGCTTTTAAGACTATAGTAACAAATAGAGTCTTGAACGTTGCTTTCACACGGAGGCTTGCCTTGAACTAATTTAGACTAAACTGCATAGATCAGCAATAATCCAACATTAGTTTCAAGTCCGGATGCAACACATAACACTGAACATCCATTAAGCGCTTTGGTTCCAACACAACCCGATACGAATAGCACTAAACTATGGCCTTGAGCACTACTTCCTTGTAAGTCAAAACCCTTGTGTCTGAGCCATCCTCAGTGGAAAACAGTAGATATTTCCTCTAGAGGCGGAAACAAAACAGGTCACAGCACAAGCAGGGAGCGAAATAAGCCTCCTTGACAAATTTGGAATATTCGTGAAGATTCGGAACTATTCAGAGGAAATAAAGAGACGTCGTTATTTTTTATTTTTGTTTTTTTCAATTTGAGTACAACCAACAAGGTTACGTTGCTTTCAGGCGTGCAACACAGTGATTCAACTTCTCTGTACATTACGTTGTGCTCTCCGCGAGTATACCTACCATCTGGCCCCATACATCTCTAGTGCAATATCACTGTGTTCCCTGTGCTATGCCTCTCACACCCATAACCGGAAGCCTGTACCCCCCACTCCCGTCACCCACTTTGCCCATCCCCCCGCCCCACGCCTCTGGCAACCGTCAGTTTGTTCTCGGCAGTTACAGGAAAAGACATCATTTGTTTTAAAATGCCTTCAAAATTAGATAGCACTTCGCCTCTGATTACATCTGGCACATAAACTGTATCTGTGAATTCTTTTTCTGAAAATTTTATACATTCTTTTTTTGATATACATGGAATTTTTCTTTTTTAACTAAGGGTCGTCTGCTTGTGGTTGATCACTAAACCACAGCATAGAAAAAAGTTCATAAAAAAAAATTCGTCAGCTAGAACAAGGAGATTTCTCTTCAACTATTACCGCTTTGATTTATCCAAAGCAACCACGGCTGAGAATTCTAAGTTACCTAAAGCAGGGGTCAGCAGACTGCGGCCTCTTTTCGAGTTACAACAGCAGAGTTAAATAGTTGCGACAGAGCCTCTATGGCCTGCAAAGCCTAAATATTTATCGTCAGGCCCTTTCCAGAAAAAAAAAAAGACAAAGTTTGCCAATCCCCGATCTAAAGGATTCAGAGCCGGGCAAGGTTTCTGACTTTGTATGGAAGATGATTCGACCCTAAATACCCAGGGGAATGGATGTGTGCTATACAGAGATGCGGTGACTGAAAAACAGAAAATACGGTTTGTCCCCATTAAAGTGCTGTAGCTGATCTAATCGTGGACCAGACTGTTCTGTTGCTATCTGTGTCCTCATAATGTGTGGGAATTTATGTTTGGCACACTGGGCCTGTAGCAACTGTGTTAGAAGCACCCTGGTGGGTGCTTCACCAGGCATGTCGCTACTGAGCAAAATCTGTATTAATTTCGTGGGCAAATAGGTCTAGTGGTTAGGAACCTGAGTTCTAGAGCTAGCGGGCTCAAGTTCTATCTCCGCCATTCATCAGCCATTTTTATTAGGTGAGTTTGCGGACGTGATGAGCCTCAGTTTCCTCACGTGTAAAATGAAGAGGTTGAAAAGTCACAAGACCCTCCTTACTGGGTTGCTTCAAGGATTAAAATAAGCTAAGGCACGCAAAGTGCCTAAAACAGCATCTGACACGTGATACATGCACAGGAAAAGTAGCTATCGCTGCCTTCTTCACTCAAAGCTTTGAGAGAACCAAGCTATCAGTGTTCAAGATGTGGGGCTGTGAACTGTCACAGGCTTCAGAATTCTGGAAAATTATGTAATGGAAAGAACTTTAGAACTTGTCGATCCCCTTCATTTTCTAGATGAGGAAACTGAGGCCCAGGGAGAATGATTTGCTGGGCTTCTGGTCTGGGACTATGGGTTTTATAGTTCTTCCAATATAAGACACTCCTAGCTAGATTTTCTCATTTCCCTCTAGGTCCATCTGTGGTGGGGTTTCGTCCAGTATGTTTTCTATTCTGGAAAAAAAAATTGGACGTCAAAATAGGTCTAAAAATATGTAAAATACATAATTTTATGGAGAAAATGGGCATAGTGGATACTAAATGAATCAAGCAAAGATCTTCCTGCTTTCTTGAGGCATCATGGAGAGTCTATGGAAACTGATGGTCCTATATCCCTCCAGTGGTCAAGAGACTGAAGACTCCAATACTGTTGTTCAGTAATATTCAATATTTTTTTTTTTTTTTTTTTTTTGCAAAAGAAGAGTTTTAAGATTGATCTCTTGTAGTGAAGAGTGTGAATTCAAACTGGTGCGGCCACTCTGGAAAACAGTGTGGAGGTTCCTCAAAAAATTAAAAATAGCACTACCCTATGACCCAGCAGCAGCACTGCTAGGAATTTACCCAAGGGATACAGGAGTGCTGATGCATAGGGGCACTTGTACCCCAATGTTCATAGCAGCACTCTCAACAATAGCCAACTTATGGAAAGAGTCTAGATGTCAATCAACTGATGAATGAATACAGAAGATGTGGTCTATATATACCATGGAATACTACTTGGCAATGAGAAAGAATGAAATATGGCCTTTTGTAGCAATGTGGATGGAACTGGAGGGTATTATGCTAAGTGAAATAAGTCATACAGAGAAAGACAGATACCATATGTTTTCACACACATGTAGATCCTGAGAAACTTAACAAAAGACCGGGGGGGGGGGGGAATGTTATAGAGAGGGAGGGAGACAAACCATAAGAGACTCTTAAATATAGAGAACAAACTGAGGGTTGATGGGGGGGTTGGGGAGAGGGGAGAGTGGGTGATGGGCTTTGAGGAGGGCACCTGTTGGGATGAGCACTGGGTGTTGTATGGAAAGCAATTTGACAATAAATTATATTTAATAATAATAATAAAAAAGTGTGTTTTAGCCACCAAATGGCAAAACTTGACATCAGTAATCTATCTCACTAAGACAGTAATATGGAGGTTGTTTTTAAAAGTTTTTTTAAGAAAAACTTTTAAGAAGCATTTTAGGAAATGCTTCTCAGCACTGCTTTGAAATCTTGTAATAGAAAAATACCTATTTTGTGCTGAAAATGAGTGCTGCATTCCACAGAGAAGCATTTCCTACTTAGAGTTAACTTGTTCTTTGGAAAGAAAGCACTTGACTTAGAAGGCTGTAGAGATAGTTTTACCTGGAAATTATGCATGGTCCTATTTAATAAACAGGGGTATCTTTCCTTAAAGGAAGAAAGGAAGGAGGGGAAGGAAAGAAAAGAAGGAGAAGGCAGGCTGGCCTTGGGCTTCAATCTTGGGTTCAAGCCCCAGGGGGGAACCCAGGGCTCAAGAATGAGCCTGTGTATGCTTGCCTGTACTTGGCTAGCAAGAGGATACTTTGCTTTGAGTAAAAGAAGTTATTTAACCCCCCGATTCCCACCATGACTAATAACAGGAGTTCATTTATAATGAAGACTGAAAATAAAAGTTCTTGACCTTTATTTCTTGCGCCATGGACCATTTCGGTAGTCTGGCAATACCCATTCTAAGAGTAATGCTTTCGTTTTTGATTTTTGTAAAAAACACACCAAAAAAACCCAACAAAAAAACAAAAAAAACCCTGCTCATTTTGGAAATGATCTACATTCACAGGAAGACAGGATGTTGCGGATACGCACATGGAAGTCTGTGCACCCTTTACCCAGCTTCCTCTAAGGTTAGCATCTATAATACGAAAATCAGGATACTGCCATTGGTACAATCCAGAGCTTATTCACAGTTTATCAATTATACGCGCACTCATTTACGGTGTGTGTGCGCGTGCACACGCAATTCTATGCGATTTTATCAAATATGTGGCTTTGTGTAACCACTACCACAATCGAGATATAGAACTGTTTGGCCCTGGTGCTACACATATCTCTAAACATACCTCCTACTCAGAAACCAGTAATCTATTCTTAGTTTCTATAGGTTTTATTTCAAAAATGCTGTATAAATATTGTACATCATGTGACCCTTTAAACAAGGCTCTGTCCATTCAGCAGAATTCTTTTGAGATCCATCCGTGTTGTTGAGTGTAGTAAGAGTTCATTAGTTCATCAGTAGTTCTCTTTTATTACCAAGGACTATTCTATGGTATGGACGTACCACAGTTGCTTTAACCATACTCCTCTTGAAGGACCTCCGGGTTGTTTTCAGGCTTGGGTACTGTAAATAAAGCTGCTGTGAACATCTGTGCACAGGTTTTTGTAGGAACATAGATTTTCTATGAACATAGGTTTTCATTTCTTGGGGCACCTGGGTGGCTCAGTTGGTTAAATGTCCAACTTCAGCTCAGGTCATGATCTCGTGGTTCGTGAGTTCAAGCCCCGCGTCGGGCTCCGTGCTGACAGCTGGGAGCCTGGAGCCTGCTTCCGATTCTGTGTCTCCTTCTCTCTCTGCTCCTCCCCGTTCACGCTCTGTCTCTCTCTCTCTCAAAAATAAATGAACATTAAAAAAAATAAACAAAACATAGGTTTTCATTTCTCTAAGAGGAATGCCTAAAAGCAAAATTGCTCAGGATGGTTAGCGCATGGTTTAGTTTGGAGACTGCTGAACTACTGCTTTCCAGAGTGTTTGAACAATTCACCATCCGACCGGCGACATGTGAATGATTCCGTTTCTCCTCATCTCCGCCAGCATATGGTTACCACTACTTTGTTAGTCATTGTGATAGGTGTGCACGGATATCTCATTGTGGCTTTAATTTGCATTTCCCTGATGGCTAATAATATTGGACATGTTTTCTGGCGCTTATTTGCCATCTGTATACAGTCTATGATGAAATTTCTTGTCATATATTTTGCTCATTTTAATTAAATCATTTGGAGAGGTCTTTATATACTCTAGATACAAGTCTTTTGTCACACATGAAATTTACACATATTATCTGCAGTCTTTCATTATCTTAACAGGACTTCTACAGAGCAAAATTTGAAAATTTTGGTAAGATCCAATTTATCCATTTTTCCTTTTAGAGATTATGGCTTTGGTGTCAAGCCTAAACTCTTGACTTAGCCCTAGGTCCTGAAGATTTTTTTTTCCCCTAAGTGTTTTATAGTTTTAGGTTTTACACTTAAGTCCGCCATCTGTTTTGCATTAATCAACCAGTAGACACGATAGGAAGACATCTTTCAGCTTAAATCATAAAGGACTCAAACTATTAGTGGTCTGTAAATTCTCCTCCGCTGCCCAGTAAAGAAATACATTTCCTTTCTGGAAATTTCTCCAACAGCTTGGGAGAGCATTCCCCAGGAACACAATGGGGACGGTTGTAATGGACAATGGTTAAGAACTCTCCATGAGCCAGGAGAGAAAGAGTATTACCTCCCTGGACTTCCAGATTTAGTTCTAAAGACAATCTCAACCAGACCAATGGGAAAATAACTGCCAGAAGGGTCTAATCCTGAGTCACCCAGCCAAACGTGTTGGTAAGTGGTTATTAATTTTTTCCTGTTTTCTAAAGCATTCGATAGATTGCTGACTGGCCAGGGAATTGTACCATTCTGATTATAACATGTAAATTAATCTAGCGAAAGAAAAACCACAAGCATTTAGTAGGACAAGGTTGTTGTATTTTGACAGCATTTTAGTTATGGGTTCGAGAGTAATTACTGAAATAAATCATCAATAGGTGCTGGCAATATTGATTTTGTGTCAGTACCTGAGTAGACTATAACCCAGCCTCGGTCTGGAGCCACGTTCGTGGTCTTTTGTGCTTTATTTTTGAATTGCCGTCCAAAAAAGGCTTTAGCCTCCACATGAAATTGCCTACTGAGATGCTTTTCCCGGGAAACCTCACTGCCCAAATCACCTCTCCCGCCCCGGCTCTCACCCTGAACAGTCTCCTTGGACCATTTTACCGCACTCTCTTAACTAGTGTGAAATGCTAATACGGATTGCTGTGATTTTCCAACAAAGCGAAAGGAAAATGTGATTACTGGTCACAGGGTTTCATATTAGCACTTGCTTCTGCTAATTTAAAAATAGGTTGGACTGCAGGAAAACCAATTTCCTCCCTTAACGTTAGTTTGTTCTGCTGTTCTTTGTTTAATAAATATCCTCTGGGTCCAAACTAATGTGAATAGGAGAAAGAGACATGAGTTCTCTTTCTATTAAATGCAAGCTCGAAATCTATCCTGATTTAATATCGCCAAAGACCACTTTGAACTTGATCTTTAAACCAAAACAAAACAACTTCCATGGTTTTATTTATTTATTTGGGAGCTGGCCGGCTCAGATAGAAAATCTTCTTTGATGTTCTGAGTTATTAAAGGTGAGTCAGGTAACTCTGAATGGCAGGGCACCGAATCAAGATAATCTAACCTTAAATAAACTCAGATTAGTTTTTGTCTCCTACCAAGAAATGCTCCTCTGGATGACAGCAAAAGGCAGAATCTGAAGCAGAATGTATAAACCAAAGCTTCTACAAATTTCCATCTCATTTAATTGCCTCTTAAATTTTGGTGAGGACCAGCTCTGAGCATATCCTAGAAAAATAATTCTTCCTCTGCCTAATTGTGGTATGTATTTTGAATACACATTTCTGGCTTTTCTGGTTCAAAATCCAGACTCCCTTCCAATTTTTCACTTGCTGGTTTGCCTCCGTTGATACATATGTAGAAGCAAAGCTCTCTTGCTTCATTGCTTTCTGCCCCGGTCCCTGCTCAATCACAAACCACGCCGCCTCTCTGTTCCAGTCGCGCTTCGCTTCTGCTCGTCTCCAAGATTTCGAGAGCATCAAAGAAAACTCAGGGTAAAGATGCATAATGATCTCATTTTGGCATTTATACACCACTCTTCATTTTACTAAACTGTCATTGCCTCATTTGAGAGGGGTGGCATCTATATTTTATCAGTAAGGAACGGCACACACCTACGTAAGATTGCACGTTTCTTAAATAGCATAGATGATACTTGAATCTTTGTTTTCTACTCTGTATGTTTTATTCTTCTAGGACTACAGGTGGAAGGGCTTTTTGCATCTTTTTTTTTTTTTTTTGAGGGGGGGGAGGGGAAGAGGGAGAGAGGGAGAGAGAGAGAGAGAAAATCCCAAGCCAGCGCAGAGCCCAAGGTGGGGCTCAGACTCACGAACCACGAGAGCATGACCTGAGCCAAAGTCAGACACTTAACTGACTGAGCCACCCAGATGCCCCAAAGGCTCTTGCTGTTTTTAATGGTTTTCAGGTTTCTTCAACTCTTTTGTCCTTCCTGTTGAATTTTTCTCTGTCGTCGGCCTATGTCCCATTCTCTCCTTCCCAAGCCCAGTTGTCTGTGTTTGGGTTGCTAGGAATACACCTGGTTCTCACAGAGAAATCCCCAAACACATGAACGTGCATTTCTGAACCTCTGCGCAGAAAAATTCTTTAAGAATGATTGCCCTTTTAATAGATGCTCTGTGCCACTGTGCCTCCAAGATTTTATGTTTTGCCCTTGCACAAGAGTAAGCACTCAATAAGTGTTGATAGGACAAATCAGTGAGTATATATTAGAAATCTCTGACATGCCATCAAAACATTTCCGAGCCTTCTCTAGGGCATATCAGACTAATGTAAATGTGAGCGGAAAACTCTGCAAATGTCAACAGGCTATAAATAATCAGCTGGTCTATCAGTGCGGGGAATTTACATATACAGACATTTCCTTTGATGAATGCTAAATCTCATAATGAAAAGAAACACCTATTTAGAAAGAGTAAATATCAGAACAAATACAGGGAAAAAACAAGGGCTTTGGTCAAAATTCTGGTTTTCAGTCTCAGCTTTACGTCAGACAAGTTACTAAATACTTCCGAACTCTGGTTTCCTCATTTTAAAGAAGGCTTCATATATCTCTTCCACATGGTTATTTTAAGGACCAAATGAGACCAAGTCTTCACAGTGGCTTTAACACATAATATGCACTTTATAGGTGTCATTTCTACCCTTTTTTCTCCTAAGTCATAAAGGTCACATTCAAGTTTGACCTTCGAAGAATTGATAAATCACTGAATTGATATAGGTAGCAAGTTCTCCATAAGTATGTTAAAAGCTGGAAAACTTAAAATGTTAAAGACTTGTTTGGGGACATAGATGCCTTTTAAACTCTGATCTGGGCAGCAAGGGGGACCCTGTCCAATTGGAATCTTTTGACGTCTATTCCTTCGTGTAGATTCTAAGCTAGATGTCTCAAGACAATGGGAAAAGAATAAGGTGCGATCCCTTTGGACGGGTGGTTCAGTTTGGAGGGGTGAAGGACACACACGTGAGCACTGAAATAAAACTGAGTAGAGCAGATAAGTGGTCAGAGAGATGTATGGGCAATGCTGGCAAGGGTTCATAGGTGGAAGCCACTAAAACCGGAAGAACTGAAAATGGCGTCTCAGAGGCTGTAGCATGAGAGCCATTCTGGAAATTAGACTTTTTCTACTTGCAAAAAAATTTTAGAAGTGAATGTCAAAAAATGAAATTTATGGCAGGCCCAGAATGGCTCTGCCTTTGACCTTGAAATGCTCAGTGGCTGCCCTGACTTCTTGTGCGTGATTGCAGGCTCTTTCTGTAGCCCCATTTGCCCCTACTATGACTCTACGTTGACACAGCCCCCAATGATGTGTGAGGGGCTGCTGTTCGTTTTTCACACCAAGCGAATATGGCTTACAAGTCCTAGTTTAATAAGGTTTACTTTCCAACCCTGATCCTAGAGAAATCTCATCTGCCTGCCATCTATCTATTTCTGGGCTATGTCAACTCAGAGATCTTAGCACAGATTCAAGGTTGGGAAGGACTTACTCTTGCAGACTCAGGGTGACTAAAATGATCAGGAAAATAGCATCAAGGGACAAGAAGTCCCTTGTTATTGCTTAATGATAATACTAGGAAGAACAATAAAAACAGGAAAAGGTGGCCGTTCCCACTGCCTATGTCTTAGGCAATGTCTTATGGACATTTAAATACATACTTCCCATTAAATTCTTATAATGCCATGAGACAGGGTTATTACCCCCATTTTACAGATGAACAAGCTTGGTCCAGAGGCAGGGCCGGGAAGTGAACATAAAAGTCAGTCTGATTCCAAGATCCATGTGCTTAGGTCTTAACCATGTTATATTCTGACCCCAGGGACTTACACACCCTCTAGCCCTTCACTTCATATTTTTACTTTCTTGCATTAGTCATTACCTTTCCATGGCCAATTCATGTTTTTCTCAACAGTTCTGTGGTTTTGAGGCTCTCCTGTTCCACACTTGTATTATTGGTCTGAGGCTTCTGAACACTCCAGTGGCTCCTCCAAGATCCTCTGTACTTAAGAATCCTAAATTGCAGTTTCAGTCTATTGAGTGAAGCAAGCACGGCCTATTCATGCACCCCTCACACCACGCATACTTTGATAATACCCCATACTAAAAGTGGACCACTGTGCTGTGAGCATTTTAAGGACAATGACTAAGAGAAAGGAAAGTAAGAAAGGCGAGCTGAGATCACCAAGGGGCATGTTTTTGTTCCTTTGGTTCATCCTCTGAGAGTCTAATTTTATCCCTGTGTTTAGAGACTTCACTGACTCAGTACTTGAGCATTTTAGTTCTCGGCATGGTCTATCGGCCGGGATATTTTCAAATGCATTCCCAAGCAAACCTTACTCAAAGGGCTAGGCTCATAAAATGTGAAAGTACAGAGATAGATTTAATTCTGCGTCAACCACTCAAAGATATCAGCAAGGACCATCTCTCCACTCTGTTTTCCATTGGGCCAGTTTTATCCTCATGCTGGCTTGCATCACGGAAGCAAAGATGGTTGTGGCAGTCCTAAGCATCCTTTCTGTAGTCCAGAAGGAGACGGAGCATTTCTTTCAGCAACTTCCTCAGAAATCCTTAGATTTCTCCTCTATGTCTCCCTGACCTAAATTGGATCTTATTTCCTTTCTTAAACCAATCTCTGTCCACACTGGCCAGAGGAATTCCACGAGCCCATTGGCTTAAGCCTGGGTTGTCTGAACCAATCACCATTGTGAGAAGAACCAGATTGTCCTTACTGCTTTATACCAACACCCCACCTCTTAGCCGAGGATAGCGCCATCTTTTTCCAGAAGCCAGGAGCTTTGAGGTGAACGTACACAGGAAGAAGAGGAGGGTGAACACTGGGTAGATCGTCACCAACCGACAGTGTCCACTTACATAAAAGGTAACAGAGCAACTACCAGACTGTAAGGAAATACTTCCTGGATCAGTATTCTTGGTGAAACTGAAGGGTGAGTCTATCTCTGGGAAAAGCATATCAACACCCTCAAGATGATGTCTGTCAGTATACTGTTGTAGTATATGCCTTTTGTATATGTGGTATGATTCTTTCCCGTTTTATAGAAGAATAAATTCTGTTTCTCTTTTGGATTCTTCTTAGCAATTGGCAACCAATAAAATTATGAGCAATGGAGCCTTTTTGTATAAACTTCCTTTCTGGTTTGAAAGCATTTGTCATTCACTCATGTGACAAATATTTTGTACACCTTGTGTATACGTGACATTGTGCTTGGACTGTGAGGTATGCATAGAAAAGATACAGTGACTGAGTTTAGAGGTCTCATAATCTAGTAGGGTTGAGAAGACACATTTTTAAATAATGAATTTAAAACGGTATCGGTACATGCTTCATGTAAGTTCAAAGAACCCTCAGAGTCCAGAGGTAGACAGATTAATTTCTAGTCATGTATACTAGGCAAGGGGGATTTGGGATGGTAATCCTTTTGAATCTGCATACTAACCAATTAAAACATCCATCAGGAAGTGAAGTATTTAGTTTGATATGGCTGAAAAGATCAGCTGGATGAGAAATTTGGAATTTCACCTTCTTTAAGGGTAACGTGTAAAGGGGAATGTATATGAAGTAGTTATAGTGAGTGAGTATGTTGGTCAGGCTCCCACTGGGAACCCAGAAACCATTCTTCATTTTTAAAAAGAGTAAATTTGGTGCAAAGCCTTCTTTGCACTGGTCACGAGAGAGCTGAGAAGTCAACACACAGACTGTAACCTGCAGATAGTGTAGCAGGACGTGACAGCTACATTTAGGAGAGAGGGACAGAAATGTTGGGGTAACAGAGAACAGGGGCTTGGATCACACAGAAAAGTCTGGAACCTTAGAGGACCCATTCAGAAAGAACTAGATCCAAAGAGGCGATGGGTCTCCTTCTAGAGATCCTAGCTGAGGCAAGGCACAGGAGAGAAATCCCCTACCTTCTTCCTCTCCCTTCCTTCCCAGTCTCATTCCAGTACTTTCTCTCCCACTGACCGAACCCTCCCAGCACCCAGATGATATACCCTGTGGTGTCCACCATTTGTGCTATGGAGCAGAGCAGGGAAAAACTGGGAAGTCAAGGAATGGACCTCAAAGTAAACAGGTCCAGAAATGGCCCTGTAGGAAAATGCAAAGAGCACTGCTGAGTCTCTGCCAGTAGCGATGAGGCCTCCTGGGGGGTCCAAGAGGGTGAAGGGTGAAGGCTGAGATGGATCATCATGCCTGCATACTGCTTGTGTGGATTGGGTTAAAGGAGAAAGGAGCTAAAAAAAAAAAAAAAAAGTTCTTCAATAACTATTTAAATGAGATAGCAACTGAGAAAGCAAATGACCCTGGTGAGAGGGCGGGTATGTCCACGGGAGAGCACAGAACCAGAGCCAGAGTCTGATATCCTCTCAAAGAAACCAGATAATCCAGCAGCGGTCCTGAGAGAATGGCTATCACCATGATGAGCACAGAACCAGTGCCAGAAGCCTGATGTCTTCGCAAAGAAACCAGATAAAGAAAAATGGTCCAAACATCATCAGTCATCCCACACTTCCACATTCTCCCTATCCTTAACGTATACGGCCCTTTCATTTCTGTGTTAAAGTATAAAAGCATCTACCATATACATGTAATCATACATTTAAGGAATCATGGGGCGCCTGGGGAGCTCAGTCGGTGGGGCGTCCGACTTCGGCTCAGGTCACGATCTCACAGTCGGTGGGGTCGAGCCCCGTGTCGGGCTCTGTGCTGACAGTTCGGAGCCTGGAGCTTGTTTCAGATTCTGTGTCTCCCTCTCTCTGCCCCTCCCCTGTTCACGCTCTGTCTCTGTCTCAAGAATAAATCAACATTAAAAAAACAAAAAAGTTAAGGAATCAGGTTAGGCAAAGTTTCCACATTGGAGTTTCCCACTGGACTAAACCAATGACGACGTTTCTCATTTACCGCAAAATCTCAGATCCCCAGTACAGCTTTTCTAGCATGGCAAGACAGCACAAGTTTTTCCACACAGCAGAATGTCAAGCACAGTCCAAGAGGCCAAATTGTATTGTCTAATTCTAGCCATATTTCATAAAAATGGATACCATAAATACAGTGGTGGGAATGGAACAGGGCAACGGCGGATGATGCAATGTCTATAAAATAACCCAAGGGAATACAAATGAGTTCACATATCAGTGTTCGAAACCCAACAATTCAACAGCTGTGTGCCTTCTCATCCTGTCCTTGCCTAATCACTCAGGGCCCATCTGTATTTCTTATCACTCTGGTGACTTGAGCCTCATCCCAAAGATTAGTCTATTTCAACAGATTCTTTCAAATCTTCAGAGATTAATGCTGCTTCAAAACAGTAACACTGCTTTTGGGGATGACTGTAACTACCTAATAAGAGATCAGTCAAAAGACTGACTACACACCCCAACTCCCTGCTCACGTCAGTAAAACAAAGAGAAATAAAAAAGGAGCCTGTTCAACGTACAGTTCACATGCTATAATTCATCTGAAATGAAGGCCCTGTTTATTCATCTCTTTTAGTAGCACACATTTGTAAGTTGCCTGCTCTGTGGTTTATAAATTATTTTAAACTCTTACACTTCTGTTCCAAAATATGAATGTGTGTGTTAATAGTGTAGACTAGGACTCTGCTGCTGATAATACAGGGGAAATTTAACTAGCTTATAAATGTTAAAACGTAAAAGCAAAGGAAGTCCTGCTATTCATCTTCTCTGCAATATTCAGACATTCATGAAATTGAAAGTTAATGTACCAGGGACTTTCATTATCTGACCCATTCCATCCTATCTATTAGATTCTCAAAGCACTGGAGACAGAGGACCAATATGTCACCAACACAAGACTGGAAAGGTCACAAAAACGAAGCATCAATAAAGCACTACTTCTGAATTAAATTTCACAGCACTCAGCAGAAAATATGTTTCACAGACTAAGAGTATTTGTAAGAATGAAACTGATAGCTAGATACAACCTGAAGAAAATAGAAAAGTATTTCTTGATTTTAAAAGACTGTTAAAACTGTGCATGTATGCATACATATACACATATATGTTCACACACACACACACACACACACAGGCATTATTTTATATGCCCAATGTGGAAGAAAAGAGAACTCTGCATTGGAACCACAATAAAGTTTATAGTCACTAAATTCACTAGCAAACAAGGCAGTCCCACTAAACTACTCCACTTTCTTTCCTTAAACATTTAGTTGAATACTGTGTAGGGCTTGTAAAGTCGATGTGGTTTTTCAATAATTTTCCACGAGTCACGGTCTAATGTATAGTGAGTTTCTCATGATCTTTGCTGCTTTCACCATCTGAAATGTGTAATCTTAATCCGCTGAATACAAATTAATCCACCCAAGTCCATGACTTCTTTTAGCTTTCTAAATTTCTAATAAATGTGAATACTCCATTATTTAACAAGTATATTCTGGAGGTCTGCTGAAAATATTATAGTCATACCTAGATGCCATGATAAGCACTGATGAGACTTTCTTTAAATTAGCTGTAGATACAGGAAAATCTGTAAGAGGATCAAGAGCGGCACAGCCAAGGCCGAGGGGCCAGTGGTCATACAATTCCAGTTCGAGGAGCTCCCATGAGGGAAAACGTGCCCAGCCCGATGGAGAGAATCACCAGCTGGTGGTTCCCGGGTGTTAGGATTTCTTTCCTTCCGTCCTTCCTTTCTCCCTCCTTCCCTCCTTTCTTTCTTGCTTCCATCCTTCCCTCCTTCCTTTCTTTCCTTTCTATGTTTCAAGTTTCTATTTAAATTCTAGCTAGTTAAAATTACTAATATCGGTAATATTCATTTCAGGAGTAGAATTTCGTGACTCGTCACTTACATAGAACACCCAGCGCTCATCACAACAAGCGCCCTCGTTACTGCCCACCACTCATTGAAGGATTTCACGTTCACAGGATAGGGGGGACTGGCACCGAGCTGATATTTTTAAAAATTATTAAAAACGACCACCTTGCTATTTAAAATCATGAGTGCTTTATGTCTAAAAAGGGTATTTTAACGCGAAAATTTGAGAGGACATTATCAAAGAATAACACTTATCAAATAAATTGAGATTAGAAACTAACTCACTACATTACTACCATTTTTTTCTTTCGGGGAAAAGTCTTTCATAGAGTAGGACTTGGAAGTCATTGGTTAATTCTACGGGCTAAGTGTTTGCTGCAACACAAAAGTGATACGAGACAGTATTCCTGGCCATAGGAGCCGATAGTGCAGAGAAAGAAGCAACAGATATCGATGTGATGAAGTAAGTAGGTAGTGAAAAGTATTCGTTACGCAGTCGACTAAACACAAAGGCATGGTCATTCAAGTGACCAGGAAGCAGAGTGATTTTGGTCTGGGATGGGCTGTGACTTCGCTCCAGACCAGGTGCGAAGGGACAAGAAACCCAAGGGAGGCTCAGGCCATGGTAGAATGGAAAGATTAGAGATGAATGGGGTTAGCGACCAGGTGGCGAGACAGATTTCAGAGACAGTTTTATGTTGTGGAATATTGGGGGAATTCTCCTAAATGCACTCTTGTCAGTAAAATCAATCGGAGTTAAGTATACATAAAAAGACAAGGAAATTCACATCTTCTTTATGGCTCTGTCAATGAAGGAGATAAATATCAGCTTAGATAATAATACAAGTGAAATTAAATATGAACACTCACGCCTATCCCTAATATCTTAAAAGACAATTTGGTAAGCATTACGTTTAAAAAATATAACTCTCTTAAGAAAGGGAGAAAAATGTTATGATAAAATTAAATTTACTTTTCCATTAAATTATTTTTATAAGTCCCACAGTCATTTATCAGCAATTATAGCTTTTATCCCATGTATTACATTTTCCTTCTCTTTCTGACATGACTATTTTCTCTCTCCTTGCATTTTTCTACTATATCACACAATTCAACTTAAAATATTCTGGTATTAGGACACTAATTAGACAATTAAGTTTCCATTAAAATAAGGGGGGAAATGAAGAGACTATTCTTTCTTGAAAAAAATGTGGTATGAGAGAATTTAGATTCTAGTAAAGTAAGATTAAAATCATAGTTCTCTGATGTAAAGAAAGATGTCTGTTCTACCAAATGTCCTACCAAAAGAAAGGGGTCTTGCTCCAAAGCCCAACTATCACTGATCCCTTAAAGGTTTTGGACTATTAAATTAAAAAAAAAAAATTGGCTGAAAATTTTCAGTGTGCATTCAATAAATGCTGTCATAAGTGATTACCATTCCTGTCCAGATCACTCATCTGTAGTCAGCTGGTCACAAACACTCTGGACCATCCGCCAAGTTTCCCCTCAACCAGCTTTGGGAATGAAGACTTTTTAAAATATTTTCAAAATAACTCTTTTCTCTGTTTCCCTGAACACACGGCTGCCACGTTTCCTAAGCCTACAGGTCTGTTTTAAATTCAAATGGAATCTGAGCATCTTGACAGAAAAGACCCCAGAGAGGGCTTGTCCAATTGACAACAGAGAATCCAATAAGTCTTTTCATCTTAAGCTGTAAGATGTTATGTTGCAAGGAAAAGAGGAGAACAAGACCAAAGGGAATGCTAATAGCTTGAGGAGGACTGGGGTGAAAAGTCTCCTGTTTTTTGCTCCTCACCATTCACACAGGCCCAAATTTACCATGAAAACTTGCAAATGAGTAAGTGTGGTAGTTGCACAGATGGGGAGAGAATTTAAAGTTAGAGCACTTACCCTACCTTCTCATCAGATTTGAAGCATTCGATGTATTTATTCCTTATTAAGGATCTTCTTTTATTTTAAGATCAAATGAGTTTGCATTCAACCTCAACTGCTTTTGTTTATTTCTGGTTGTTTATTTAAAGATGATGTGGTTTTGTCAGACCTAGACCTTCTAACTTTATCCTCCCACCGGAACAGAAAGGGGAATTTACTACATTTCTACAGGAAGCTCTCTTCCTGTTACATATGCCAGAGGGTTAAGTTTTCGTATTTGTAAGATGTATACGAGTCTGTAACGGGAGAATTCCCTGGTAGGTAGACTGCAGACTCCTTGGGGAAAAGTGCATTGTAAAGGTTAGGCGAGGTAAGAATAGGAGGAAAAAAAAAAAAACTGCCTAGCAAGAACCTATTTAGCACGCTTCCTGTTACTATTCTCAGAGACTGCTATTATGGTTTAATTAGATCTCCCTGACAAAATTCATTACAGAAAATCCTGGCTTACTGAAAAAATAATAAACTCAGCTCATTCATAACCTATTAGTTACTTTGCTTTTAAGGAACCAGAATGGTTTCTTTCTTCCTTTCTTTCCACTTACCTAGGAGACTCAAATGAAATGTAACAAGTAGTAAAGGGGGGACAAATGAGAGCAGGTGGTGAACAAATCAACAAGACGCACCAAGGTGCCTTGTCTTTCATAACATCCTCCTTCACCTAAGTGAGACAGAAGTGTAAAGGAAAGAGCTTATTGGAACTGGGCAGAATACAAAGAGATTCTACACACTCTTGTATCCTTTCCCTCCATCCCCATCGCTACTGTTGTAATAATTCAGAACCTGGGGTGGGCGTGGGTTGTTGGTTTGTTTTTTTTTTCTGCTCTCCTCTCCTGTAATCACCTCTAAACCAACAGATCTCCTGACTTCCCTCTTGCAAGCAACCTGCTTTCCATCCAACTTCCAGACTCTACCTTCTCAGATGCAAATTTCATTTATCTCCTATTTGAACCTCTGCAATGGCGTCCCATTACTGTGAAATGATGAACCTAATTATATCAACACAAGCAAGGCTCCCCGTTATCTGGCATCTGCGTGCCCCACCAACCTTATTATGCTTCACCTCTCTTTTCTGGCACAGCCCATGTCACTCAAAGTTCTAGCTTGCCCAAAGAGAACCATCTGCGTGTTGGTTCTCCTGCACCCCTTATGTGTGTGTGTGTTTATTTATTTACAGGAAGAATGAGTGGGAGAGGGGCAGGTGGAGAGGGAGAAAGAGAAGCCCAAGCAGGCTCCACACACAGCCCAGAGCTGGACTCTGGGCTCAATCTCATGACCTGAGCAGAAATCAAGATTCTGATGTTTCACTGACCGAGCCACCCAAGCGCCCCATCTGCTGCTGCTTAGCCCTCCAAGGCAGTCTCACACCTCTGAACATTCTTACACGAGGCTGCCTTCACCTGAAGTTTTCCCATCCCCTTTCCCATCCGCCTGGAGCACATTCAGAAATGACAGGGCTCTTGCCGGACCACTAGAAAATGTTGCCCTAACGGTCTTTATGTACACACACACATTACGTGACCATACACGTTTGTGTCTATATAGGTAGGGGTGCACCCATGCACTTGAGAAGCAAATTATCATGTACTGGGTTTTAGCAAAAATTCAGAGAAAAAAATATGGGAGAATTTGCCTCTTTCCTTCTTATTGAGAGGTCAGGGGCAGAAACGAAGATCATGCCATACATTACATCCATTCCTTGAGAACGAGCCAACCATCACTGGCCTATCTTAGCAGCCTAACACTCTGTCCAGAGGGTAGACCCTGAGAGGTACACATTACTCCTCCCCTTCTCAGGGACACTTGTCCAGACCACACACAGAAGACTGCTAAAGTCAGGGGCCCAGGTCATCAATCTATTACGTTCATTCTATTGGGTTTAAGTTTTCACACCCAGTTTATTTGAACTCTGAGGGTAATGAATCCCATTAGTAAACTTTCTCTCAGGAGCACTACGTCCTTTTGGCCTAAACGTACCTCTCTAAAGTTGTAAAGCAACTTGGTTCCCTTCTAATAACCGTCCAGGATCAGATCTGTGTTCATCACATTCCTAGTCTTCACAGGCTCCAAACCTTGACCGCAGCCGCCTCAGTCTTCATGTTCAAAAGGCGAACGACTCCATGGTTTAACGTGTGCTCCTCTGGGATACCTGGCGGGTCCCCTCTTCTTTTGTGTGTTCTTGCCATGGTTAGGATAGCTTGCTTTCTTCAGCTTCCAGGGACTCTAAGGTTTTTGGCTTCCCTTGAATTTAGAGTCCGGTGACCAAGGCACAACATCTCCCAGGTGCAGCCAAACCCTGTTTTTGTTTGTGTGTTTTTGCAAAGAGAGGGTTGTGGTTTGTGTTAGGGGCCTTCCCATTGATGAAAATAATTTCTCTGGCATTTTAGGAAAAGGATCTGCACGGTCTGTTTCCAGAATGGATGAAATTTAATTCCGTTCAAGTCAAGAAATATTGATTGTGCAATGGCCATGAGCTCAAAGCTCTCATAACTATATTAAACAATGGTTACAAATCCATCATTTTATTAGCTTAGTAGAGACTGGGGCATCGAATGGAATATTAGTGTTGGCAGGATTTAGGAAATCAGCAGTCCCAATAGTTTTAAAACTTTTTATACTCCAGGAAGCATTTTCTTCAAGTGAAATTTCATCACAATTTTCAGCAAAGGAAAGTTGGTCTGGTTGAAGTGGTTGTTCAGGAGACAAAAGTGTCTCCCGTGAGCCTTCTCCACTGTATTTACATGCACACTCACAGAACACCAAGTTTTAAAAACTGAGCTCGGGCCCCACTGTTCATTTTACAGAAAGACAACCGAGGTGGTAAATCCAAGGTGATAGGTAAGTTGGGAGACCAAGATTGTCTGGCTCCTGATTTGGTACACATTCCCCTACATTTCCTGAATTTTCCTCTAGATGAAACTGACCTACAATTTTTCTGCTCATGCCTTGGAATAGGATTCCTCTAGATTGACTCCCTGAGTTTATCATTTCCCGATGCCTGGTTTCACTGTCCCTCCCCCTCTCCTCCCCGCCCCTTTTTCCTTTATTTGTTCCTTTCTCCCTTCCAGCTTTATAAATAAACGTGTTTTTCACACTCCCTTGTATTTGTTTAACTTCCCAAGGCCTTAAGTTGGCAGAAGCCTGACCTTGGGCTTCTAAGTTATGCTTCCACTCAATCAGACAAATCAATGTCTATTTGCACTCCGGGCTAATTTGTCCTGAATGTATTCAGAATGCATTTACTTGTCCTAATTCCTTTAACCCACCTCATTTTCCTACATTCCTTTCCCTGATCAAGGAAGATGATCTGATTAGGGTTTCTGCTGAAAGCAGCCCTGTGGTCTCTAAAAGTCCCTTTGATACCCTTGTGGGTAGAGGATGATTGGCATTAATAATATCCCCCATTCGGCGCCTTTGTATACTGTCAGCAGCAGCTGAGGCTGCTTCGAAATCCACTGCTGCATGTTTTGAGACCTGCCAAGAAGACAGCAACATGCCAGCATCCCTGGCAGGAACGTGAGCCTGGTCCTGATGGATGAGTGTGCATATCACAGCTGAGAGAACCATAATAACACAACAGTGATAACCCCGGATTATCTATTGCAAGGCCATAGCGCACTCTTCCCACACGGCCTTAGCCACCAATGTAATGAGACACGAGTGAATGACGAGCAAAGAAAGAACTTGGGCTGCCTCAATTCAGGAGTTGCCAACTGTCTTTTGTTTTTTGGTTTTTGCTTTTCTATGCCGCAGGTAAACATAAGAGAAAAAGAGAGAAGACGTTAGGTTAAAAATATGAAAACCAATTCTTACCCCATCCTCGTGGAACTCTGTGGGCGGAGCTCATGACCTTCTCTGGAGTAAAGCATGTGTGAGGAAGTTGAAGAACCATTAGGAGAATATTCTGGAGCAGGAGAGGCTTCCCAAGATGGACGCTGCCCTTTAAAAAAGCCCACCGAGCCTGGCCAGACATTAGATACGCATCTTTTCCTTACCGCTCTGCGTTGTCAGAAATGATCTTTCTGGTCATGCTAGCCATGGAGGACTTTACTTCACCATACTCTAGCAGGAGGCCCGAATGAGTGGAGGGTGGAGAGACAGTGCAAAGAGGCCAGAAATTGCTCTAATTTCCTAATCCAATGCATTCTGACCACTAAACTCAATAGGAATCTATTCACTGGAAGCAAGAGAACACAGTCGCCCACCATGGAGCCATAGGTATTTCTAATACGCACATTAACTATAGTAAGACTGCAGCTAGCAACACACATTTAAAAGCGATGCATGGCATATTCTGTGCAAGTTCTGCGTTCCCTGAACAAAAACGTTGCCATGGAAACCCCTACCATAAGGCAGGTGTAGTTGTGCAAAGGACTATGGGCTATGAAATCAGGTTCCCATAGCAACATTTTTGTTCAAAGCCTGAAGAATCTTAAATACACGTGCCAATACATTTTATTACCCAGCAGGATACACAGGTGGGATTAATAAAGCTCAATATTTGCTCAACTAAAAGTTGGAATCGTGGTAAAAATAAATGAATTAGAACCAGCTCCTATGGATAGCTTACAGAAACAATTTGGGGTTCTAACACTGCTTCCACATGAATAAGTAAGTGTACGTGACATATTAATAGGTTACTTGCTTTCATTAAATTCATCAGGCAGGGAGATCTCCACCAAAATGACGGGATTTTAAAATGTGAAATCTATCTTCAACTCACAATTCACTGACGAGATTAAATCACTCAAGCTTACCGAAGGAAATTAAGATCATACTATCCACCTGTAATAGGACAAATTATTATGGTGGCCAAACAGCTAAAGGAAAAAACGTCAGGTTGATTCATCTATATTATGTGAGCTCCTGCTAATAAAATGTGCCAGTTGGGATATTTATGATAATTGCCATTTCTAGAGCCTCAAAACATTCATATAAATATGCCAAGAACCAAATTAAGAAAAGCTTTTTCCTTTATCTTTTACAAATAATCCAGAAAGTAATAATCATTCATTATAATATATTTCAGAAAATGTATAAAGAAGATACACTACAAAAGGCCAAGAAATGATCACATCGAGATGCTTGGGTAAGTTTTTAAAAGAAGAACTTATTTTTCATTATCATCTCGCATCTTCTAGCTCCATAAAACCTCAAAATCGAGTTGATAAAATCACAGTGCGCCCTCTAGGAGGTCAGAAACTGTGGCTAGTTTTGCTCATCATTGCTCTGCACAGTGCCTGGAACATATTAAACATCCCATAGATACGTGTCGAATGAATGAATGAAACACATTATGAATTCAGGTAACAACGCGTCTTAGGTGGCCAATGGTATCTTTCGCAAAATTATAAAAGTAAAAATTAGGTGATTCAAATGAAATTTTCCCGTTAGTTCACATTTTAAGTTTAGAAATGCATTATCATCCTTTTCGATTGCTTTGCAATTAGTATTAGCTCCCAAACCTTTACCCATTTTTCCTCTTTTTTTCCCCCAGCCATTTAGCAAGTGGTTACCGATCTACAATCAAACATATAAATGCACCAGGGCAGCGGGGACCTTTTTATAAAATAAATCACACATTCTTTAAAATGCAATGAACCAACTCCTAGTTTGCCAGTTTTGTAAGTTTTTTTTTTTTCATATTAGGTTCTGTTGTTGCTGTTTCAAGTGGCACATCTGTTATCACTTGTATATTAAACTCTCATCTTTTGAACAATTTTTTTAATTAATTTTTTTTCTTAGAGAGAGAGCTCATGAGCAGGGGAGAGAAGCAGAGGGAGGGAGAGAGGTGGGGGGGGAAGAGAGAGAGAGAGAGAGACAGAGAGAGAGAGAGAGAGAGAGAGAGAGAATATCCCAAGTAGGGTCCACGCTCAGCCTAGAGCCCAACATGGGGCTTGATCCCACAACCCTGAGGTCATTCCCTGAGCCAAAACCAAGAGTTGAACACTCGACCGACTCAGTCACCCAGGCACCCCTCAAAAAAATGTCATGGAATTTCCTATAGTTCCCCAAAGAGGTTGAGAATTTAACGTCTTAGAATGTAGCCATAGTTATTTAACTCATTTCTAAAATGTCATGTATTAGAAATATGTTAAGAGAGATCAATGTAGCATAACTTTTCAAAACTATAGGTCAGCTGCAGCTTAAAGACACAGAATTCAAAAACTAGAAGACATCTCTGAGACATTGCAGAATTTCAGCATGCCTAAGTGTTGAAGGTGGCCAGGCACAGAGCACTGTGGAAATCCATCTGGCTGTGAAGCTGTCCCACAGCCTTGTCCAAGAGTCCCTGCTCAGCTGAGAGCCCTTGGGTAAGTCACAGCCCTCCATAAGTCTAAACTGTTACAATTTAAAATGGAAATAAAGCAACACTCAAAGTAGAGTGGTTTTGTGAGCATCAAATGAGTTGATGTGTTAAAGCACCTCACGGGATTCTATTTTTTACCTCTAAATCCATGTTATTGTAACTACTATTATCATTTTATTCAAAGTCCTTAAGTATTAAATAACCTAAGAAGTAATCATCATGCTTAAGGTTTAAGAAATAGCATCTAGCTGTCAACCACTATTCATTTCTCTATGGCATCAATTTCCATTTCCAGTGTCCAATTCTTTTCTCAAAGGGAGGGATCCAGGCAAGTTCCCTCACTGACACTTCAATCCCAAAGAGTGGGAGTAGATTAAGCATCTGACTCTTGATTTCACTGTAGGTCATGATCTCACGGTTTCTGAGATTGAGCCCTGTGTCCGGCTCTGCACAGACAGCCCAGAGCCTACTTGGGATTCTCTCTCCCCCTCTCTCCACCCCTCCCCTCCATAATAAGTAAATAAACTTAAAAAAAAAAAAAAACATAGAGAGTTATTACAATTATGTTTTGAGAGTTTTTTTTTTTTACTTTTTATTTTTTATTTTAATTTTTTAATGCCAGTGGGAAATAGACTTCAGTAGTCCTAAAGAGTTAAGACAATTCCCATAGTTCTCAATTTTAGGAATCTCTTAAGCCCCGGGGAAATTTGGGTTGGGACAATATGATACTTTGGAAGACACAGTTAGGAAGCTTTTAAGTCTCCCAGAGTTAACACAGGTAAATACAGCATTTTCAGAAATCCAACAAAGGAACATGAACTTGTTTTAAAAAATCCAGTTAACTGGGGCACCTGGGTGGCAAGGTTGAGTGCCCAACTTTGGCTCAGGTCACGATCTTGTGTTTCGTGGGTTCAAGCCCCATGTCGAGCTCTGTGCTGAAAGCTCAGAGCTTGGAGCCTGGTTTAGATTCTGTGTCTCCATCTCTTATATATATTATTATTATATATATAATATTAATATATAATATATAATTAATAATATATATAATAATAATATATAATATATAAGGTGATTCAAGTGTTTTGCTAAGTGTTTCCAGAAGATCACCTGCATCAGATCTTTAAAAAAAAAATCCAGTAACTTTAGGGGTGCCTGGGTGGCCCGGTTGGTTCAGTGTTCCACTCTTGATTTCAGCTCAGGTCACGATCTGACAGTTTGTGGGATCAAGCCCCGCATTAGGCTCCACGCTGACAGCACAGAGCTTGCTTGGGATTCTCTCTCTCACACTCTCTTTCTACCCTTTCCCCACTGATGCAGGTGTGCAAACTCTCTCTCTTTCAAGATAAATGAACCGAGAAACAGCCCGGTAACTTTATAATTTTCCTATCAGAGAAAAAATAGCAAAAACATAAATAAATCAAGCACAAAAGGGAATATGCAAATAATTAAAGAATCTTCTGAATCAGGTCCCATTAAGGGTTTTTCACTTATTCACCCATGTAGAGGACGTCCACCGCAATGGGTCTTAAGCCTTGGGGCAGGGAGAATGATTTCGCAAATCCCGCGAAACATTTACAGTTCTGCTTCACGTGGATGACTCTTTATAATCAAGAGCCAACACATAAGTAAAATTATCCAGTGTTTTCAAGGGAAAAGCGGTGAGTGAGTTTACAACTCCTGAGGCGGCATCACCACGAGGCACACAGGAACGATTCTGTGGACGTGAGTACCGTATTCCTGCTGTGACCTGATTATACCAACCAGCCTTACACACTGCATTCAGAGTCGGTAGACAAGTAAACATGCCGTGAAGAATTTTTCACATCTAGTATGTTTTTAAGTGAACGTTGTTATGTTCAGTTCTCTATTCCCTCAGCTTTTTAAAACAAATAGTGCTTTAGATTCATGCCCGCCATCTAAGGAAAATAGCCAAGATAATCATGACAATTCAAATCCTGGTCCACCAGACTCAAAATTGTAAGACTCCGCCCGGCAAGTGAAAACCAAACCATGCCAAGTAGGTTCTTCAAAATTCTTAAGCATACAACCTGTCGGCAAAACATCACCTGCCATGTTAATGGTGGTAGGACCAGTTGGACTGGTTACATACCTAGGTGGCATTTATCACGTACATCTGGTCTTCTGTATGAGACCTTCATATATAGAGGTTTACGCTCAGTTTCAGGTGTGTGGACGCAAGTACAAACAGCTATCGCAAAATGTGGCTGTGAGTCAACACGGCAGACTCTTATTTTCACTTTAGCTCCAAAAAGTGCATTTCGATGACTTCATTCTGAAAAATATCTGGATGCTGCTCTAGGCCCCGGGGCTACAGAGATGCAAAACATCTGGAGAGGCCTTCCTCTAGAGGAACGTGTTGTCTGGAGGTAGAAGAGGGAAGTCTGTTACGTCTATAAACACATCCACGTAAAATATGATGTGTGCGGAAAAAGTGGGAGTCCGGAAGAGGGAGAAACTACACTCTATCAATGTGGGGGCCACTGAATGAACAAAATGCGTTACCTTTTTTTTTTTTTAGCCGACGAACAAGTCTACTGCAGGGTAACATCCCCCTGTCGTCTGTTTTCCTAGAAAACTCAAGTGAAAATTGCAATCTGTCTGCTAGAGTACGTACTGGAGCATGATCTCAAACTGATTACAGCCTTGTCGAATTGTATCAGCATCGATTTATAAGGCAGAGCCCCACAGCATGTCAGTGTGGTGCCGCCTCTTAAATGTGGCACTGGGCCTCTTTTATTTGATCCCGGGACAATCCTGTGCGAGCTTTTGTGTGTCGCCTTTATTACAGTCAGGTTGCTGTTTGGACCCTGAGGAGGTTTCTGCAGAAACACTTGGTGGGTTGGGAGGGGCCCTTCTAGGACGCTCGGGTTCTTTACGGAGCTAAAATGCTGCCAGGGGTATAGACACCATTTAATGACTGCTTAGGTTACAAAATGTTATTCCTAACCTCGCAGACATCTGCTGAAATGAAAAGGTTTTATAAGATTGTGTTACTTTTTGCATTACAAGAAAATTATAGGAAATGAATATTTTTTATTATTTTTTAAATTTATTTATTTTGAGAGCGAGAGAGAGAGAACATGTGCTGGGGAGGGGCAGAGAGAGAGGGAGAGGAAGAGGATCCCGAGCAGGCTCTGCAGCTCGAACTCACAAACTGTGAGATCATGACCTGAGCTGAAATCAAGAGTTGGACACTTAACCGACTGAGTCACCCACGCGCCCCAGAAATAAACATTTTAGATCAAAGTGAGAAAAGCTTTCCAGCATAGAATGGTATGATTAAGTCCTATTATTTTCCATCTGCTGCTTAGGAGAAATCTTGTTCCATTTATTCCTTAATATTCCATACCTATTTATTGAGTTCCTACTATGTACCAGGCACTGGAGTGAGCCACACGACATGGCATTAGCTGATAATTTAAACTTTAAAAAGACTTAGTACATTAAGAAAAAGGGATATCTTAAAACCCCAAAGAGGTACTTTTTTACTGAACAAGAATCGCTTGCTGTTTTCTAAGTCAATTAGTTCAATCATGCACGTCGTCACCAGATTTTAGCCTCATACAAATAGTAACTGAGCGAGATGGCCACAAACCAGCGTTGCAATTTCAGCCGAGTCATTCGAGAAACGTTTCTTTCCTCTGACCTTTACACCTGCTAAGTGATAGTACAGCTAAGTCTGTACAGTGCACAGGTCAGACATCTCTAACGCTGCACAAATATCATTCAAGACAAAACACTCTATTGCCCCACTTGATTACATGGAAATTGGTTTTATACAATAGAAGCCTTTTTGTTCAGACTGCTATGGACTCCAACAGTGTAAGTTTCTTTACAGAGTTAATAGACTAGGGATGGGTTTTGAATTTCACACGCATACACAAAAGCCTCATTACCATTTACATTCGTGCATTGGCTAACAAAGATGAGCAGGAGCTCCCTCAAATCATTAAAGCTGAAAAATGAAATCGAACAGAGGTGAGGAAAACCTGTTTTCTTAAAGCCCATTTAGTACGGATGAACGTTAATTGTAACAGGGCATTCCAACCTATCACTAATAACTGTGCTTTGTTTCTCAGATATTAAAAAAGGTAGATACGATCCTTGTTTAATTTTAAAGTTATTTCTAACAGTTAAGTGCTGGGATTCTAGTTTGTCAAACATCCATTTCTACAAAAATAAGTCCGAACTTATTTTAATTCGAAATAAAACGACTTTTTAGGCAAGAAATAATGAAGACAGAAGAAGGCAGATAGGAACATGATACGTGTACTTAATCTCTCTGCCTGAAAGCACTGAAGAAATTCTTACCTGGCCTCAGTGGGTCCAGAGGCCACCTTAATATCCCACACCCCACTTCCCACAGATACGAAGATGCTGCTGCTTCCCCAGGTCTCTTCTGTCCTCCCCATACAAACCCCGTGGTGCCGGTCCCCTCAGCTTTCCTGATTCCCTTTCTTCTCACCCATGTGTCCCTGTGTACCTGCCTCGGAATATGTGGCAGCAAGTGGGAAAGAGGAAGTCTCCACCATGACCTTGCGAATCATGGTTAGGGACGTACCAGCCGACCTATAACCTCTTCCGAGCTGCCTCTGTTCCCCAGGCCTTCCCCTCACCCACACTGCCCTCAACTCCAGCAATTTACATTCCAATCTTCTTAAATTCCAATCCCTGCCTCAGCCCTCAGGCTTGGGCCCCGACTAGTACAGATCTGGGAAGCAGCCCGCCAAGGTCCAGCTTCCAGCTGGCATTGCATTACCGCTTCCCAGTTTGGGAAGGATGGGCCCGGGATTCACAAATACAAACGGTCTTTCTTTCCACACACGTGGTTATCCTTTGTTAAAATTCACCTGAAATCTGTAAACTCTTTTGCCCTATTCCTACGGTTTTGCCTGAATCGCTTGTAGTGAGAAGAAAAGACGGTATTGAAAAGCCAGATGAAAACAGATGAACCTGACATTCAAAGTGTATTAAGACATCCAACTGATGCGGCAGGATGGAAGGGTTGCACGGGATAACCGTAATTTGCTGCTGTCACAGTCCCAAATCCAGATTCTGGATTCTAACCGCGTCCCTAACTTCATTGGTGAGGGGACCCGCCGCTCCCTCTGTCCATGGCAGATACAGGTCCGGGCCAGTGGTGATCGCTCATGGATACTGGATGTGTTTTTCACAAAATTCACCCACTGTGTTTCATTTTCTTAGATTCTGGAAGGAATGATGGGTGATTGGAGGATGATACATAGAGGCGATTGCTAGATTAAGCACATTGGCATTCATATGGGTTGTCTTATGCAAAACTTCCCGACAGATGTGTACAGGGGCTCTCAAAACCAGCATACTAAAACTGTGTTTTTATTACTGAAGTACAGCTAAATATTTCGAGTATAAAAATTTGCTAGGTTTTGACATACGCATGAGACTGTGAAAGCATCACCACAGTCAAGACACTGAGGGTATACATCAATGCCAAAAGCTTCTTCCTGTCCCTCTGTCCAGCACGCTAAAATTTCCAGCATTATTTTAATAAATAATCAGTTCAATTCCCTGAGAGAGACCACAGCATCAGTTCAATTCCATATAGCATTGCCTTTCATCGGAAGTCCTTAGAGCTCCAGTCCTTGTCTATCCAATGCTCAATGCTTATTTCATTGAAGATGTGTCTGCACGTGTGCATGCGTGAACACGCGGTATACCTTCAGGTGCTATGCAGTGGGAGTCGTGTTTCCTCCAAATAATAAACTACATTTTTTTTACTAAACAAAACTCTGGAAAGATTTCTTCCTACTGAAACGTCTTTTCTTTTTACCGTATGGAACCAACCTTTTCTGGCACACCCTAGTTACAGGTTTAGAGACTTGATTATTGGAACTTCAAACCAGCCGGTCAGATTAGTATGCAACATAGTCAACTTCATGGGATTGGAAGGACACAAACGGGGCCCGAACAATTAGCTCCTGTCACTCCTGCTGTGCGAAAATTGAACCATAACACTCATGACGGGGGTGTCGGGCTCCGTGAACCGGTAGCATGGATTCTGCTGCCCGTGTCGTTTCTGGACACCACAAAGAAAACCAGCCTCCCACAGAGGTTATAATGATTCACTCAAACCCTTCACAGGTAGTTGCTTTCTGGGTAGCGTCTTTCTATAAGCCATGTAACTATGGTTGATCAGAGAGAAGTTTCTGTCTTGCCACATTTCTCAGAGTCCCTCCCCCCCCACCGCCACCCACACAACAGGTCACATGACCTTGGCTGGTAGAAAAGACGATTTGTCGGGAAGGAAGACGCGGTAGTGCCTGTCAGAGGCCACTGACTTTGTGAAGAAACCTCTTCCCTTGCCACGTGCCAAGACAAGTGGCATCAAGCAATCAATCGATCAATCTTTGCTGAGATCAGACGTAGCCACTTACACTGCTGAAGATGTCAGATTCATAAAATAAACAGTTTGCTTGAGCATGGAGTGAAATATTTTCTATTACCGCTCTCTGTGTTAGCCCCACACAATACTGGACCATTCGCCTGGTCCATAAATATGTATTGAATTTCTACTGTGTTCAAGGCATTGTGGGGCATATAAATATGAATAGGACATAATGTGGCTCTCAGGGAGCTGACATCATAGCAGAAACGTATATGGCACTCAAGAGAACATTTAACTCTGATGATGATGGAAGACGTGGAGTCTGGCAGGAAGTCTGGAGCAAAGGCTTTCAGATCCAAGGAAATTAGGGATAAGCTTCACAAGGTTTCCATTTTAATTAAGCACCTTCTCTTCGTCACGTGAGCAGACATTCTTTCTTAGGCCTGTTAGGTGTTTTTGCGTGGTTTTGTCTCCTTATCTCTTTCCTAAACTAGACCAGAGGGGATGAACTTATCTTTTACATCTTGGTATCAGCATGCAGTAGGTTCTCTTGCTGAAGGAATCAATACAATAGAGTAGAAACTATAATGTCTTTGGGACATGACTTTCAGGCCCGCCTGGTCACAGAAGATTGCCTTCTAGGAATGGTTACTAGCATCCCTATTCTCTTTTCCTGAAGGGGAACTTCGTTTCATTTACTACATTCACAATTTGCTCCCTATAGGAAAGAAATTTTTCTAGTCTATGAATGTGACGTCATCGTATACAATTTCGCAAACACACAGAATATCACAGAAAATAATTGTCTTTTGTGACGCTCTGCTCAAAGATGACCACACTATGGCTCTGGACCTTTTCCTTGCCTTTTATATGGGATGATATTACCTAAGTACCCTGTATATATTTAATATTCAGTATACATTGTGTACACATTTAATATTTTAAAACCACACATATGTATGTATATACGAATAATTAACCAAGACTTTGACCCAGTTATTTCTCTTGCTAATGTATTTTTATTAGTACAGTTCCAAAAATAAGGGGGCCAGTCTAAGCTTGAATTCCAAAAGGAGCTTGTGTACTTTTAATAGACAGTGTTAAAGTTTGCCTATTTTTAATCCTCTCTTTCAGCACAGAATTGAGGCCAGATTAAATATGCTACTACCAGTTTTATTTTGGGGATAAATCATGCATTTCTGACCCAAGATATTAAATCCTGACCTGACCTTTGGGTCAGGCTCCATTCATCAAGATGCAACCATCTGGGACATTTTCAGTAAATACCAATGACCAAGTCTCTGATACTTAATAGAGAAAGACCACTCAAAAGAAATAAGGTGGCTCAGGGGAGCTCCGAAGTGCTTTGTTAAAAGACAGTGTTATTAAACAAAATGTTAGAGCATGCCATTTGCTCCTGACCCTCAAACCCTCTCTCGCCCGCCTCTTTCTAGAATAATTTCCCTGCTGTGCCTCTCTCAGGCATCGCCTCCTTTGCCAAAGCCCTTCGTCATTATCACTACCTAAGTCGGAGGTGAATATTCCCCACTCAACGCCCTTACTATTCCTATACACGCTTTGACTGCCATGGCATGGACACCCGGACACCCTGATTTATGTCTTCCTCCCTTCTTGAACACCTGCATCTTAGAAGGACAACATTCTCACGTTTATTTTTATATTCTCATTTTCCAGCATAGCACCTGGCACACAGCAGGCACAGTTCACGTCTGTTGAGTGAACGGCTGACTGCGTGAGGTCCTAAAAGGTGGAAGAGAGTTGGAAAGGCAGGAGCGGACACGAGGAGCCCACTGCATGACCAGATTCGTTGAGCCCTAAGAACTGTCATTTAATTGACCCCTTGGCACGAGGACTTGCCTTAACACCTCACTGTGGGACCTACACAAAAGAAACGATTTTCTTCATGTTCTTCCAAATCTGTAGAATGGCCAGAGCTGGCCTACAGGATGGCCACTTAGCCTCAATCACCCCTTCCATGCAAAGGCTGCCATCTGTTTTCAGAGTCTTGCCTTAGGCGTTAGGTCTCTTCTCACAGGGGTCCTTCCCTGGGACCTTCCTCATTTCCCTCTGAACACTCAAAACTTGGGGAAAATGGTGAAGACCTCCTTTCTTGGCAATGACATCTCCCTCTGGCCTATTCACTGCTAAACACGGGTATTTTCCGGACAAGTTTCACCAGGCAAAAAAAGCCAAAGAAAATTTGCATGGCAAAGGTACACATATCATTTTAGGCATGCAAATTATTGTTTTTAGAAGAATAAAAGGCTGTAAATATTTTGAGAAGTGGGCCCCTAGTGCCTCTTAAGTATTCTAAACTACACTGTGTGCTTCATAATTATGTAATATATAGAATACCAGCTGCTTTGAATGGTACTCTGGAGGTTTGGATGGTATCAGAAAGCTCTCCTCCCCCAGTGAGAGCCATAATCAAGCAAGCAATACCACAAAGCCAGAGCCAATTGACATTGAGTTGCTGGATTTTAACATACTTTAAAACAGATGTTTAGTCTGTGTGGTGTGGTCTCAGAGAAACATATTTTTGCCGGAAAAAAGTAGAGTCTTGACGAAGTTGTATACCTGTAAAGTGTATTAATATTTATCAGCTCGTTAACATCTGTCTAAAGGGATACCTAGGTTGCAATTGGATATATATGCACATACTTACATTTTACATATTTAAATATTTATATCTTTGCATTCAAATACACACAAACATTTAGCCAAAAGACAAAACCCTCCATGCTTCTTTTCATCCATGACAAAGAGCAGAGATACGGTTGAGCTTCGGGAGAGAAAAACATAATAAAGCATACTAATGCTTTCCATTGGGCCCCATGGCTGATACAACTGTAGGCATCTTTTTGAAGCCTTCATCAAAGAATAGGTTAATTATCTATGGTCTTAAAAATCCCCTTCCCAGTTGCATATATCCTGAAAAATAGGACCTATGTAAGAACTTTGACTGTGAAGAGAGAAAGAATGTAGACACAGAAAAATGAAGTGGAAAAGCGTACCCATCCTCCAAGGCTAGAGCAAAAGAAGGGCTACTTCTTTTCCTTTTTTTAAGAAAAATAAATGAGTTTTATTTTTGTAAAACTCAATGAAGCAAGTTACTCAGAGGTTACTTTGGCTGAAGCCATCTCAAGACGCAGGCCTTGAAGTAAGCCTGTATAACATCCCAGCTCCATAACTCACTATGTGACCCATAAGCAGGTTACCTGACCTTTTTGGGCCTCAGTTTTCTCATCTGGCAAAGGGCAATAATACTTACCGTGACGACATGTATTCTTTGCTTTTTTTCTTTGTATTTATTTTATTTCTGAGAGGACGAATGGAGGAGGGGAAGAGAGAGAGAGAGAGAGATTGAGAGAGAGAGAGATTGAGAGAGAGAGAATCTCCAGCAGGCTCTGCACTGTCAGCACAGAGCCCGATGTGGGGCTCGATCCCATAAACGGGGAGATCATGACCTGAGCTGAAATCGAGTCGGACACTCAACCGACTGAGCCACCCAGGTGCCCCCACCAAAGACATGTATCTCATTACAGCTCCTGCAGCTTCCAGTGGAAAAAGCACCCACACAAGTCCATACACAGGGATGACTACAATTTCCCAAACTGTAATCACAAAACACTTTGGGTCATTAACCAGTCTGTATGTCTGGACGGTACACTCTTTATGATCTCAGTTGCGTTTGAGTCTGAGCAGAATAATGTCCTTAGGAGAAGACAAAGACTGATACGTGAGCGGTCTGCCTAATGGTAATGACCTTACCCTGCATGGAAACACTTCCAACACATCTGTTCACGTTTACCTTTACCTTTCCATCCACCTGGGTCTCATATAAAGTCCGCGCCCTCATTTTCACTCAGGAAAATCTATGTTAACGTGCACTGCAAAGAACAGATAAGGCGTGCCTACCTATGAATTGAGTGATGTGACTTTTGAAGTTCTAATAATTACTCGTCTTCAACGGTGAAGTGGAGTGATAATGGTGATGCAGATTTCTGCGTGTTCTAATGCCACGGCCAATTACCAGGGGTGTAAAGACAATCACATTCATAGGTAATGAGAGGCCAATATTGACAGGGAAATAAAACAGTTTTGACTAGAAATGACTCATGGTTTAATCTGCCCGCTCGCTTCCAGCTGTCACACATATCCAAGACATAGACTATCACAGCTACATTTCCTCCTATTTAAAAGTCATCATCCCACAACTTCGTTTCTAATCCAGCAAATATTTATCTAGTGCTTGTGATAAGCCGTTCTCTCGTCCCTTCGTCACAGAGAACTTTCACGAACCCGTGATCTCTAACAGAGAAAACGGCAGCGTTCTGAGCCACGTCCCAACCGTGGACACGTTTTCTTTGGTTTAGACAGGGTTTTTAAACAATCTGAGCCCACGTTTTAAATTCTTTTAAATTGTTTTGGAGAGAAAGGGACAGAGCGTGAGTGAAGGAGGGAGACACAGAACCTGAGAGGGAGACAGAGTCTGAAACAAGCTCCAGGCTCTGAGCTGTGAGCACCGAGCCTAACACAAGGCTGGAACTCACCAACTGGGAGGTCATGACGTGAGCTGAAGTCAGACACTCAACCGACTGAGCCACCTAGGCACCCCGAGCCAAAATTTTAAGATGTGCAAGTTTCCCATCAAAATAATAATGATAATAATAATAATAGTAATAATACAAAACCCACAAAAACTAAAAAATGACACCCTGGATGGTCTGCTTTTCCTGAAAAATCCAAACTGCTGGCAATACCAGACTCACAGTCCCATACGGCAACAACTGACTAAGGCTGAACCAGGTCATGGGTTCTTCTGCTCCCCACACCTTTCTCCACGCACACACACTCACGTGCTCCTGCGCTGCCCTTTTCAAAGACTGGAAGTTTCCCAGGTGCATGTTTACATCTGTACCCTGTCCCATAGAACCACGGTAGCCTTCCTCCCCAACTCTTCTTCCTCACTTGCCACAGCGTTTTTGCCTCAATCACACAACAGTTTGTTCTGAAAGTAAATTTAGTTCTGGCTGTCCATTCTCACATCTAACCCGACTGGCCCTTCTCCTCAGCCTCTCTGAAGTATCTGCATCCATTTCCAACCCCGCTTTCCGGACTCAGCCTCCACCCTGGGCTTCGTGGCCGCCTCTCCTTTGGTTTTCACCTAACTTCCCTTTTGACTTCCATGTCCTCTTTGGGCACCATGGCTGGATGCTCGACGTCACACCCTCCATGGAATGGTATCCTCTGTCCTTTCCCCACTACCAAAAACTGCATCAGCCAAAACAACTTCTGGATCCCTATCTCCAGCTAAGATTTCCATTTGGGAAAGGACATGTGTTTGTTGCATGTCCCCAAACAGATGGTACCTGGAACTCAAGAGGCCAAAAGGTAAACTCATTAGCAACCCCTGCTGCTTTATGTCAGAGTTTTCTGGATCTTCATTATCCCTATACAATCCGTCCAATTATTCATTTCTCAGTATCTAAAGCTCTCCGTTCATCTTTCCGTCTTGTGACAAATCCCTCCTCCAACTCCAGCAGATCCTTTCAATTCTAGAATCCAAATGACCTTCTGTCGTCCTCCCCTGCCACTCTCTGGGCCATTAGTAGAGGTGAGGCCTCAGCAGCCCCTTCCGGGAACTCCAATGCAGTGGGCTTCTGATTGTGCCCCAGACACTGCTCTTCCATCCCCCAAGCCAATGACAGACAAATCCTCCTAAAGCACTCTTCATCTCCTCCCCTGCTCCACACTGTCTGAGGAAAAGTTCCAAATTCCTTAGCCTGAGGTGCACGTAATGCTATGGCCTTCCCTACCCTTAACCTTCTCTTCTCCTGTATTCTTTCATAGCACAAGGAAACTACACTTCAGGCTTTTCCTATTTTCTGAGCTTTCCTGCACTCTACTTTTATTCGTATTTATATTTCTTTCTTTATTAAGACTGGATCTTCCCCTCTGTTAGCAGATGGCGAACTGTTGCCAATCCTTCAAGCTTCAGTTAAAACAGTACCTTCCAGAAACTTCTGGTACACCCAAGTAGAAATCATCTCTCTTCCTACTTTTACTCTACGACTAGATCATGTTTATTAAGTCCTTACTACATATGCCAGACATTGTACTTACAGCAACCTCACAAGGTGTTGTTACTGTCCCAGTTTTAGAGATGATAAAACAGGTTTAGAGAAATTACACAACTTGCCCGTTGTTGCACAACAAGCAACATAACACCTTATCATTTCCTCTTTTACAGCATTTAACATGTTTGACTTGGTACTTTGTATATGGGAATAACCTCCTCTACCACATAGATCCGAGCTCTGGGGTCAAGTAAAGTATCAGAGATGAATTCGAATTCATCGTATTGTATCCACAACACCTAGCAGATAGTAGGTACTCCAATAATATCTACTGAATTGAGCGATATTAACTAACTTCTCTAAGCCACACTTTTCTCTTCTGTAGAATGGGGATCATACTAGTACCCTCCTGTGCCTCCGTTGTTAGGATTTAAGGAGTAAATCCAGTAGGGTTCCTAGAACAGCACCTGGCCTATAGCATGCACCACCTAATTGTTAGTTATGTGAGGAGCTGGCGTGTTGATGGTTGTTTGTTTGTGCCTCTTAAATGGCTACAATGAAGACGCTTAACCCTGAAAGGAGAAACCCTGTGGAAGCATGCTGGACTCCTTCATTTCCTCCCTAGATTTTCTCCCATCTTCATTTCTTCTGCAGGTGACTCCCCAGGAGGTAGTCAGGAACATCCCCCTCTCACTGCCATGCTGCCCAGTAGAGTGGGATAAGACAACACCACACCCCAGATTCTCCCAGGTCACAGACTCCCGAGAGCCAGGTAGGACTACTGTACTTTCACCAAACTTTCTGGAAGACACAAGATACCCCTTTATTAGGACCGGATGCATGTTACCCTCAGAAGGAATGACAAATATACTGACATAAGCAAATGTGAAATCCATAGGAATCCATCAATACAATAAAAATGTATTATGTAAGGGCGCCTGGGTGGCTCAGTCAGTTGAGCTTCCGACTCTTGACTTTGGCTTGGGTCATGATCTCACAGTTTGTGAGTTCAAGCCCCCCCGCCCCGTGCCGGGCTCTGTGTTGACAGTGTGGAGCCAGCTTGGGATTCTCTGTCTCCTCTCTCTATGCCCCTTCCCAATTCATGCTCACTCTCTCTCTCTCTCAGAAATAAACTTTAAAAAAAAAAAAAAAGAAAAACATTTATGTAATTACAAGTAATGAATAGAAATTAGTAATTACATTACATTATCGTCCTAGTAAAATAAAAACATCCTAGAAAAAAGAGGTATCATAAGTCCTCTTTATGGGGAAAAAAACATACATTAAATTATTCAGGCACAAAAAATGGTTATATACATAAACATACTAGTTTCAACTTTCCATTTAATCATTCAACGGATAATCGCCAAGTAAATGCTAGAGGTAACCACTGCTAGGGACCAGAGACACAAAGATGAATAATTAGAAGTCTGTATACTCAAAAAATATACCCAGTGTTTCTCACTAGGGGGCAATTTCACCCTCAGAGGCTATTTGATGGTGTCTGGAGACATTTCTAGCTGTCATGGCTAGATGTGGGGAGGGGCTAGTGTTACTGGCATCTAGTTTAGTGAAGACCAGTGATACTGCTAAACATTGTCCAATGCACAGGACAGCCCTCCACATCAAAGGATATAGACTTCCAGTTAAAAACATAATCTGGATAATCTGAATCCAAGGTGGAAGTGAAATCAACATCCTCACAGCCATATGCAATACATGAAACGAAGGATATTGTTCCGTATTTTTTTTGTTATTTCACCCAATAAATAAATCCTCTGAATCTATTGCCTTCATATTTGTATTAATTACATTTGTTCTTTAAAAATAAAATAACCTGAAAATAAACATTCCTTGAGTTTCTCTTATCCCCAGGTGCCATCCGCTTCAGAAAGCCTGTCTTACTGCTCACCCAGGACTCGAGGGCAGAGAATGTGACACATTCTCCACAACAGGGTTCCTCTGGTGAGGGGCTCTCCTCAATTCAACTGGGGCGGGGGAGGGGGTCACCACACCCAGGCTACGGGCAGCTGAATGTTTGTAATGTGCCCCAGAACTGACGTTGTGGATGGGCTCTAAATTTCCACATGAAAGAAAAGCACAGAGGATTTTTAGATTCTGCAAACGCCATCTACCTACAGAGCAATAAACATGAAGAAAATAATGCAGACAGAAGAAATAAAAAGAGAACCCCATTTTGACAAATGGCAAGAAAGATCAGCACAGGTTTCCAGGATGGATCGGTGATTCTGGTCATAAATGCCTGTTTGACTACTAGATTCTAGGCTTTGCCATAACTCACTTTACATGCAATCCAAGATCCAATTAAGTCCTAACATCATAAACTTTGCTTCTGTCATTTATAAATAAATAACAAAATTAGGTGATGGAGTTCTCATCGTCTCTCAAAAGGTGCGCTCAGTCTGAGTCGACCAGGCTTTGGTTTAGGCCACGTGCATTGTCAAAGGAGCAGGATCATCTTGTCACCAATGGCCCGTGCCCGTCTGTAAATCTATAGCTCTGTTTTCAAACTGCTGACTTCAGCAAAGCCGCTTCAAAGCAAGCAATGCCTTGGATTTTATATATTGCTGATTAAATAACATTAAAAGAACGGTTATATTATACATGCACTTAAGTTTTTTAAACTGGGGAAATAAAATACTCCAAGCTTTGCTTCAAACTAAATTTTAAACAAGCCATTTCCTAACAAGCCCAGCCCTGGAGATAAGAATTCTGATAATTCCTTGGAATTATAATGCCCTCTTAGTGACATGGAAAGATAAGATTCAGTTGTCTAGAGGCCCTACCAAATATAGGACTGTATTAATGACCGCAGTCGCTGCGTGGCTGGCCCCCAGTAGATGGAGGCCTTCTGCCTTTCATGGCCCCAGTCTCCACCATGGTTCCCCAAGGGATGATGCGAACTGCTTGGCTGGCTTCTCATTTTGGTCTCTCAAGAAGAGAAAAGCCTCTTATTTCAGAAAATACTCAAGGTGGCGGAGAGAAAACCGAGAGTCAAATGTTTATTTCTATTTTCCTGCTTGCATATTCTATTTCACCAAAATATAACCAAAATACGACAAAGACTTATCACAATGAAACATTAGCTAAATCATACCACTTGTGATCGGTGTTCAGCTAAGTGCCATGCAGTGGAAAGTCAAAAGACTGAGTCCTACAAGTCTAATGACTTAGAAGTAGCTTCAATATACACACCTCCATGCATATATCATGGACACAAAGGATAAGTCCCAGATAGCGTTGCAAGTAAAATACTAAAACACGCTTACATACAGGACGTCTAAACTTATAGTCCTCAATGTCTTCACCACAAGATAGACGATTTAACCTATATCTCCTTTCCAGTAATGGCAATATGAGGGTGGGAAAAATTGTCCAGTTTTTCTTGCAGTACTGTGTGGTGAAAAGAACAAGGATTTTTTTCTAGTCATAGGAAGTACCAAACTAAATTCTAAGACAGAGTGCTTATGTTCTTGGAGTCTTGTTTCCTCTATCTTTAAGTACCTCTCTATATTAACCAGCCTGGGTTGCTGTAATAAAATACTACAGACTGAGTGGCTTAACTAATGGAAATGTATTTCTCATCATTCTGGAGGCTGCCAAGCCTAGACTGAGGTGCCAGCCAATTACGTTCCTGATGAAGGCTCTCTTCTTGGTTGCAGAAGGCCACCTTCTCTCTCTGTCCTCTCTGAGGGTGGAAGGACCCACCCTCATGACCTCACTGAAACCTAAGTACCTCCCAAAGGCTCCATCTCCAAATCCCATTGCACCAGGTGGAGGTTAGGGCTTCGACATAAGAATCTGCAGGGAGGGGACACAGTTCAGCACATAGCATCCTCAAAGTTGCTGAGAGGACCATACAGTGCTTAACCGGGAAGGAACTCAAACACTGGGTAAGGTAGGTGCAGAAAACCCAATGATGAAGCAGGCATGTGTTGGAGGTCAGAGCACAGCAGGGCAACTGAGGCCCAGCAGGCTGGAGGAGGGAGCAGGTGCCCAGAGTTTGGGCAATGAGTCAAACAGGCACACGGGACCACCACCAAGAGGTGGCGACCCAGGCAACTCATGGCTCCAATTTTACTTTTACTCCCATAGGCACCAGTGATGGGGGTTCCTTATGACTAGAAGTGGTAGACAGATGAATCCCCATGAATGTGGTGGTTTGGCGGGGGTTGGGGGAGTATCATTTTATACGTTTTCTCATTAGTGAATAAGAAACAGTCTACCCAGCCCTGGTGTCTACCCGTACACTGGAGTGGCTTTCTCTCCGTGTCTCTAACTGTCGATATAGCTGCATGGACAATCTTGCCTAAGGAGGTCTTGCTAGCCTAAGCATGCCCCTCTCATTCACCCCACACCAGCAGACTGGCCGGTCTTGGAAGAACCAGTGTGTTGGCACCATTTCTGTAATCGTCTTCCTTGAGGATGGGGCTCCGTACCAGGCGTGACCTGCGGCTCTTCCTGGTTCCTTTCCCTTGGCTGCTAAAATGCCCCCGCTGCCCAGATGCTTCCCTGTTTGCCGTGGTTCCCAGATGAACCCCGAGGCTGCCCTGATATAGCTGAACATAAGGATGAAATTGAGGCTGAGCAGCGTGCTACCCAATAGTACTGCAGGCCCATTCTTTTCTCACGAGTCCCAGACCTTAAGTGGATTTAACTTTTATCTTTTACCTTTTGCCTCCTCCCATTGATGGTGTTTCTTCACCTTAGGTCAGAAAATTGCGAGACCTACTTCAGTATCTTTCTCCATTTTGACCCCTTGGCACTATTCCTGGCAAGAAATTCCCAGAAATTTTTAGATCCCAGTCAATACTCTTCCTTATTGTCGGCAGCATGGCGGTTTCCACTGTGAAAGGAGGCTCCCGCATTTCATCTGTGTGTGCGTATGTGGACACAGAGCTAGACCCACAAGTTCAGTATTCAATGGATGCTTGCCAACTCGAAATAATGCATTGATCGCAAGATTTCTTTCCTCTTCTTTGTTTCTCCTCACCGTACGCACTATTATCACCCAACTTTCCCTATACTAGGTCTGTGCAAGTTCACTAATCATTATCATTTCAAATAAAGGAGGTTGGACTTTCATTCGTATAACTTAATATAATGAATAGAGCTTAGTAACATGAGTTGTATGTAAGTATAGCTAAGATCAGGTAGGGCAACGCATGACGTTGAAAAAGACACCCTCTGCTGGTACTCATAATGGAAATGGAAGATCCTGTGCCCATACATGGGTATTTACAAGTGGCTACCATACTTAATGTATCTGTCCGGTAATTGATATTACCGGAAGTGTAAGTATAAACGCAAATTCGTCCTCAGGCAATGGAAACCAAAGCAAAATTAAACTATTTGGACCACACCGAAATAAAAGGCACAGTGAAGGAAACCATCAACCCAATAACATGGCAACCAACTGAATGGAAGAAGATATCTGCAAATGATATACCTGGTGGAGGGTTAATATCAAAAATATATAAAGAACTTCTACAACTCAACACCCAAAGAGCCAACCCATCCAGTTAAAAACAGGCAGAGGACCTGGATAGACATTTTCCCAAAGAAGATATACAGATGGCCAACAGACACAGGGAAACAGGCTCACTGTCTCGAATCATCAGAGAAATGCAAATCGAAACCACCATGAGACATCACTTCACACCCGTCAGAATGGCTAAAATAAAAAAGACAAGAAATAACAAGCGTTGCCGAGACTGTGGAGACGAAGGAACCTCAGGCACTGTTGGTGGGAATGCAAACTGGCGCAGCCACTGTGGGAAAAAGTGTGGAGGCTCCTCAAAAAGTCCAAAATAGACTCACCATACGATCCAGCAATTCCACTACAGGGTATTTGGGCAAAGAAAACAAAAATGAAAACGCTGATTTGAAAAGATGCACGCCTCCCTATGTTTACTGCAGCATTATTTACAACAGCCAAGACATGGAAGCCACCCCAGTGTCCGTCGACAGAGGGGTGGATAAGATAAAGAAGACGCCCGTGATGGTATACACGTGCGTGTTTATTATACCGCAAAAAGGGATGAGATCTTGCCATTTGCAACAAAATGGAGGGACCTGCAGGGTATGATGCTAAGTGAAACAATTCAAAGACAGAGACTAATGCCATGATTCCACTCATGTGGAATTTAAGAAAACAGGTGAATAAATAGAGAAAAAAAGACCAGCAAAACCCACACTCTTAACTTCAGAGAAATATGGTTGCCAGAGGGGAGATGGGAAGGGGGATTGGTGAAGAGTTCAAGAGGATTAAGAGTGCACTTATCCTGATGAGCACTGAATGATGGACTGAATTTTTGAATCAATCGGGTGTATACACCTGAAACTAATGTAACATTGTAGGTTAATTATACTCCAACTAAAAAAAAATCCTAGGATTAAATAAAAATAAATGTGAAGCATTACATTTCAACAGAAACTATAGATGTCTCATAAAGTAGATCAAGGTGAGCACAGACACCTTTCCTTCAATGTTCTCTCTTATGTGGCTAGCTACAAAAAATAAATACTTAAAAAATGTTCGTTGAAGGATACCTTGAATGAGAAATCAGCTACATTTAGGAAATCAAAGGAACACAGAACCCACCGCTTTTTGCCAATAAGAAAAAAGTAACATATCTGAGAGCTTGTGTTAGGTCCTCAGCGTCATGATACATGCTTCCTATTCCTGACCTCATTTACTCTTCACATGACGACTTGGAAATGAATGCAACAATTTTTGTTTTAGAGACCTTGAAACTGTACCAAGAAAGTTTGAACACGCGACCCAATATCATGTGGCTGGTAAGTAGCAGTACTGAGCTCAAATCCAAGTATTTCTGACTATTACTACTACAATATTGGATTTGCTTCCAAAAACACTACCGGAAGCACACGTATAAATGAAAGTTTCCTTTGACAAATATCACACAAGTAGGTGACAAAGATGTTACATTGGTGAAATCGGCATAGAAATTGCTAAAATGACGTGCAATTGACTCTCCTTTCCAATAAGCTTCACCTAAAGGGATGAAAGAGAGAGACCGTGAAGAGTAGGATTAAACTCGGCTGAGGTCTAGGTTTCAGTTCCTTTAAGACTCCAAGAATTCTGTCGAATTTTCTAGGTGTACTCTTGGAAAGATTATTTGGACGCACCATAGGTAGTTACTGAATACACCTTTTTAATCTCAGCTTCTTGTTTATAACAATTCTTTCTTTTTCATTTTGCTCTAATCAAATATGCCACTCAAGGTCTCGGATTTTATAGAGATATAACAGTAGTTATTTATATGCTGGGAGCAATCCAGTTTTTGAACAGCTGGCAAAGCAGCTTAATAGCTCAGCCAATCATTTTAAGCTCTAAAAAAATTCCACCTTCTACCATGCTGTTAAAGAGTAATACCATAATGCTACTCAGCCCCGAAACAAGACACCCACCCCACCCCCTTTTCTCTCTCTCTCTCTCTTTTGATTTTTGAGCGTTTTGGTCGAGCTGCAAAGCATTTTATCACCGTCTGACAGAAAATTTGCAGTGGGAGACCAAAATTAGGCAAATGCAATTTTGATGCTAGATTGTTTGGCAGTAAAACACTTGTTTATTCAACAAACTGTTGTCATGGACCTTCTTCTCCGCAGGCTCAGGTCCATGAGAAACAAAGATGAGGAAGCCAGTCTCTCCTGGAAGAGCTCCAATGAGGAGACAGAGATACAGAAACACACCTTCAAAACAGCAAATGACAAAGTTGAGAACGGCCCCGGGACCACCGCGTTGTGGCTGAATGGAGCTGTGGGGGCTGTTTCACCTGGAAGAACCTGGCAAATGCTTTCCCAGGGAGGTCATACTGGAGTGGGAACCTGAAGCAGAGAGAATCTGCAAATCAGAAGCCGTGAGAGCTTCAGCAGCCACGGGAATGAAAAGGATGGACGTGTGAAAGGATGCGGGGAAGCTGGGTGTCCAAGGAGTGTAGGTGCCCAGGGCTAAGCAGAACACTAGGTCAGCTGACAAAAGCTAGAGGTCGACTGCAAAGCGCGGCAGCTGTCGCCTCCATAGAGTGGAAGGCAGTGATGCAGTCACTCTGTGGGGTTGTGACAAAGATTGCATGGGATGAGAAACATGAAACATGCAGCCTAGCAGGCTTTGAGATTATCTTCTTGGAGCGCCTGGGTGACTCACTTGAGTGTCCGACTCGTGATTTCGGCTCAGATCGAGATCCTGGGGTCATGGGATTGAGCCCCACATTGGGCTCCGTGCTGAGTGGGGAGCTTAAAATTCTGTCTCCCTCTGCCCATCTCCCCTGCTTGTACTCTAAATTGTTTTTAATGTAAAAAAGATGGTCTTTTTTCTTTTTTTCATGATTACTTGTTTTTGAGAGAGAGAGACAGAGAGAGAGAGAGAGAGAGCGCATGCAGAGGAGGGGCAGAGAGATGGGGAGACACAGAATCGGAAGCAGGCTCCAGGTTCTGAGCTGTCAGCATAGAGCCCTATGCGGGGCTCGAACTCACAAACTATGAGCTCATGACCTGAGCCGAAGTTGGATGCCTAACTGACTGAGCCACCCAGGTGCCCCAAGATTATCTTCTTTTTAAACATTATATGCCTTGAGGCATGGGCATGTGGACAGTGGGGGCCGATGAAGATATTTAATCATAAACGTAAGCACTTGCTCAAATTCCTCAAACTATACAAAACACAAGATTTGTGAATTTTACCGCATGTAAATGATACTTCAATAAATAAGCCCATCAATGTTAATACATGAGCGCATTCTATTTACTTCTCTCTATACAATCTAAGACTTGATCCTCCTTTCTGGGTGTGATGTATATACACACATATATGCGAGCGTCTGCATGAATTGTGACGTAGGTTGTATAGGTTTCTTAACTGGTGCTCACACATACCTTTGACTTCTTTTCTAACCCAATCAATCATTTAGAAGGTCCTGATCATTCCACTTTCAAAACACGCCCCCCTACCAGTTCATTCCTTCACATCTGCACTTACTATGTTCAGCCATCATCACCTCTTACCTGGACATCATACTGGTCTCCTAGCCAACGTCCCCACCTCTGGTCAATTCTTTCATCTATCCTGCTTTATACTTAAGTCTTATCTTCCTAAAATTCCAGGGTGTATATAGTACTCGCTTGATTACAAATCTTTTGTAGACCTAGGTTTTCCTTTTTTTTGTTGTTGGTGAATAACGTAGGTGTGGAATTGGCGAGTCATAGATTAGACAGACACCTCTTTAATTTTATAAGAAACTGCTCAACTGCTTTTCAAATTGGCTGTACCATTTTACACTACTGTGGGTACTTTATGAGAGTTCCAGTCGCTCCACATCCTCGCTAACATTTTGCGCTATCAGTCCTCGTAATTTCAGCCATTCTAGTGTTTATAGCGTGCTATGTGCTTTTCGGTTTATTGTGAATTTCTTTGATGATGAATACTGCTGAGCACTTTTTCAGTGTGACTAGTGGCTATTTGTGTGTTTTCCTTTTGGTAAGTTTAAGTGTGTTGCTCATTTTAATTTTTACAGAATCAGGCATTTTGCCTTTGCACAATTATATTATAGGAATTATTTACATATTCAAAATACAAGTCTTTTGGCCACTGTATGTATTACAGACAAATTCTCCTGTGTGTAAAACATTTGCTGTGGCTTGCCTATTCATTTCTTAACTGTGTCTTCTAATGAAAGGGTTCGATTTTGATGAAATCCAATTTATCAATTTTTTTCTGTGATGATTAATAATTCTATGTGCTAAGAAATCTGCATTTCCCAAGGTCATGAACATATTTTCCTTTGTTTCCTTCTGGAAGCTTTATAGTTATAGCTTTTATGTTCAGGCTTATAATTCATCCCAAATTAAATTTTGTGTGTAATAGGAGATAGGGGTCAAGGTTCATTTTTTCCCATATGGGTATCTAATTATGCTCACACGACTGATTAGACAGACTTTCATTTCTTCACTGAGTTTGTTAATTTTGCTAAAAATCCACCATATCGTATAGGTCTAATTCTGGATTCTCCATTCTGTTCCATTGATTTACTGATCCATTCCAAAGCCGTTACCACAAGCATTTCTCTCTTTGGGCCCCGTTTCTCTGTGATGCACTCTGAAAAGCTTGGGTAGAAAATTAGGGTGATTGTGGAGTTTTGCTTCCCTGAAGGATCGTAACCTTTGCTGCCCATTGTCTGATGTCTGAAAATGGTCGCTTCATATGGGATGTCCAGCACTGACCACACTGGGCCAAGGCTACTCCTCCCAAAGGCCAGCCTCACCACTTCTGGGAAGCCTTCCTTTCTTCCCTCTGTCTACACCAGCACTGCCTACTACGTACCCACTGGGGGCTCTGGCTCCTTTTCAGTGGTTCTTGAGTTTGTTCTAGTTCTTAACCTCTGTCACCACTACCGGTACATTCAACCTCTGTTTTTATCTTTGTTTCTACCCTGAATATGAACTCCTTGAAGTACTTGTCCCTATTATGTCCAGTGCCTAGCAGACTGCGGGGTCCAAGTAGGAGGCATTCAAATTACAGCTGCTAAATGAGCAAAGTGACTGAAATGATTTAATAGTGAGAAAGTTAGGATTCCATACAAATAAAGACATTTCTGTGCCCTGCATGTCTGTTTTGTCAGAAGTTTTATTTTTTTTTTATTTTTTTTTTTAATTTTTTTTTTTTTCAACGTTTATTTATTTTTGGGACAGAGAGAGACAGAGCATGAACGGGGGAGGGGCAGAGAGAGAGGGAGACACAGAATCGGAAACAGGCTCCAGGCTCTGAGCCATCAGCCCAGAGCCTGACACGGGGCTCAAACTCACGGACCGCGAGATCGTGACCTGGCTGAAGTCGGACGCTTAACCGACTGCGCCACCCAGGCGCCCCTTGTCAGAAGTTTTAAACATGATGGGATATACGAACAATATTAATACTTGTACTGTGCCCAGATTCAATTTTAATGCAATTTAAAGAAGCACCATATGCGGGAGAACGTTTCTTTCTAATAGTTATGTTAAAAGCAGTGTCATTCTTTTTTCCAAGTTTATTTATTTATTGTGAGAGAGCGAGAGAGAGAGAGAGAATAAACTGCTGGGGCATGGAGAGAGGGGGACAGGGGATCTTAAGCGGGCTCTGTGGGGACAGAGGATCTTAAGCGGGCTCGGGCTGACAGCAGAGAGCCTAATGCAGGGCCCAAACTCATGAACCATGAGATCATGACCCAGGCTGGAGTTGGCCATTGAACCAACTGAGCCACGCAGGCATTCCACAGTGTCATTCTTTCTTTATTTTTTTTTTCAACGTTTATTTATTTTTGGGACAGAGAGAGACAGAGCATGAACGGGGGAGGGGCAGAGAGAGAGGGAGACACAGAATCGGAAACAGGCTCCAGGCTCTGAGCCATCAGCCCAGAGCCCGACGCGGGGCTCGAACTCACGGACCGCGAGATCGTGACCTGGCTGAAGTCGGATGCTTAATCGACTGCGCCACCCAGGCGCCCCTCACAGTGTCATTCTTTAATCTCAACTTTATATACATGGTGCAACACATGCTGTATCCCAAAGAAATGCAACATTCGAATCAAATAATTAAATAAATTCAGTTATAAGCATTTTTACATTTCCCTCTTAATAAATTTTAACTCAATCAGATAAAAACTTGGATACGAGAATAGTTATCTTTAATTTTATGGAAATAAAGGTAGTTATTACAAAAATGCATATATTTTACTTATAAATTATAATCTCCCATTGTATGCATTTGATATGTTGTGAAGATTATCAATATTATTAAGGCTATTTTTAAAACACTAATATCTCATTTGGCTTTTAAAACTAAACATGAAACTGGGGCACCTGGGTGGCTCAGTCAGTTAAACGTCTGACTTCAGCTCAGGTCACGATCTCACGATCCGTGAGTTCAAGCCCCGCGTCGGGCTCTGGGCTGATGGCTCAGAGCCTGGAGCCTGCTTCCGATTCTGTGTCTCCCTCTCTCTCTGCCCCTCCCCCGTTCATGCTCTGTCTGTCTCTGTCTCAAAAATAAATAAACGTTAAAAAAAAATTAAAAAAAAAAACTAAACATGAAACCAATAACAGTGTTATTTCAAAGAGTTACTGACCAAAAAACAAAACAAAACAAAATTTTTTGCGATCTCTTAAATATAAAAGAATAGGATACATCGTGTGTATTAAAATTCATTTTATAATGAGTTACGTTACAACAGTTTTCTCATATTATATTAATAGCACTTATTAGTAATTATCCAGCGGTGCCACTCAGTGTAGAGTCTTAACTTTCCAGAAAGGAACTTTAACTTATCCTCCTGAGTTCACTGATCTGACTGCTCCTGGACAGCCAAGTACGAAGTCAGCCCCAAAATGACTTATTCAAAGGGTAGCTGTTTGTAGGCTATAACACCTAAGGACACTGGAAGAAATCTTGCACATCTGTTCTTTATAGGTTATTCTGTGGCTCATGGACATTCAATTTTATGCTTCTGTCTTATCCTGCATAAACATATCATACAAACTCAGATGGTCAAATATCCGATAGAAAAATCTCTGAAAGTCCTCAATATTAATTTTCTAACTTCGCAATATTTAAAAGGTGCATTTATAGTCACAGTGTTGTGCTTTTAATGAAAACTTAAGGCTTTCTTAAAATCCATTAACTTTAACATCACAAATGTTTAATGTAACCTAGGGTGAAATTAAATGCATTTATATGGCAGTAAGGCTTTTTAGATAATACAGTATTATGTTTTAAAAGTGTATGATGTTAAACAATACTTAAAGAAACAATAAATCTTGTACCAGACTATTATGTGAGGTTAAAGTGTGTGTAAGAATTTTTCCCCCAAATGAGAAAATAGGTTGACTATAAAAATGAGTAACATTTATTGAACACTTTTTAAGCTCTAAGCATATTTAATTCTCTCTGGTCTTCTAATTCAACTCTCCCAACAATCCTGGGGATAGATATTATCACTGCTGTATTGTGAGATGTTTATCAAAGAAAAATAAGAGAATTAAAATATTTAAATATTCAAATTTATGCATTCAAGTAAGTGTTATCCATTAAACAAAATACCTGGGGAGGGCAAATAGATTTTTTCCAACAGTGTAATTGTTCAAATAGTTTGAGGGTACATATCTTCATAGAAGAGGCAAATTTTTAAGAATTTGAATGTTTGAAATGGTAAACAGTTACTGAGAACGAAGTATAATAATTAAGGAAAAGGATCATGACCAGTGAGCTATTCTGTAGATATAAAAAAACTGACTCTGACATTTACATGAAAAGGACAAGGAATTAGAATAACCAACACAATACTGAAGAGGAACAAGGTTGGAGAACTCTCACTATCCAATTTCAAGATTTCCTGTAAAGCTACAGCGACCAACACAAGGTGGTTATCAGTGAAAGAAAAGACAATGATACAGAATGGAGAACGCAAAAACTTATATAAATAGAGTCAATGTTTTTGTGGGGGGAGGGTGGTGGTATAAAATGTAAGTAAGCATTGAACACTGTCAAAAAGAGTACAAACTAAAATGAAAAACCACCCAAATAGTAACACCTAAATATTTGTTTCTTTACGTCTTCCACTATTTTTCATCCATAAGATCCAAGTATTAAAAAGGAGATCTATACATACTGGTGTGAATACTGGCTAGACATATATATCCGTCTGTGTGTATATACATTTCTACCAACTAACGCCCATACTTTATTCAGATCGCCTTGATTTTGACCTAATGTCCATTTTCTATTCCAGAATCTAAATGTAAATATAACAGGTCAGAAGTGTACAAATATACAAGGAGAGGAGGCTAGAATGATCCATATAGTAATGGGTTAGAATTGCAGAGGACACTTACGAACTCATGTTAGTATCATATACATACGGACATCTATATAGAAATATTTATACCTCTGTGTATAAACACAGGTTCTTATGCCCATGTATCTGTGTTTTGCTTTGTCAGTGTTAGCTGAAGGCCTAGAAACCACACCCCAACAAGCACATTCCATTTTCCAATCAAAGGAACCAGGGCTCCCTAGAGAAATGGATGATTCTAGGACTGGGGCAAAAAAATACACAAGATAAGCCTAGAGCCCCTTGTTCTGTCAGGAAGCAAAGAAGTCCTGGAAAACAACAACAATCATGAGGGCACATCCAAAGGACATAGGAGCCAACTAAAAGCATTCCCAAATGGCCAACGCTGGAATAGTATGAGTAAGAAAAGAAAGTAGTATTGGATTATAGCTTAAAGCTTAAAACAGTATCTGAGCCCATACTGATATAAACAAATGATTAAGTGAGGGGGAATAGACAAATCTCCAATGCAAAGATTTTCAAATAACTTATGTAGATAACCTACCCTCAAAGAGGTAGAGAACATCTCCCTGTCCTGATGTGTGGGCTGTGCATAGTGACTTCCATGCAAAGACTGCAGAATGGGAAAAAAAAAAAGGGGGGGGTGGGGGCACCTGGGTGGCTCAGTCGGTTGAGCGTCTGACTTCAGCTCAGGTCATGATCTCATGGTTTGTGAGTTCAAGCCCCGCATCGGTCTCTGTGCTGGCAGCTCAGAGCCTGGAGCCTGCTTCAGATTCTGTGTCTCTCTCTCTCCTTGCCCCTTTCCCTCTCATGCTGTGTCTCTCTCTGTCTCTCAAAAATGAATAAACATTAAAAACAATTTAAAGGGGCGCCTGGGTGGCGCAGTCGGTTAAGCGTCCGACTTCAGCCAGGTCACGATCTCGCGGTCCGTGAGTTCGAGCCCCGCGTCAGGCTCTGGGCTGATGGCTCAGAGCCTGGAGCCTGTTTCCGATTCTGTGTCTCCCTCTCTCTCTGCCCCTCCCCCGTTCATGCTCTGTCTCTCTCTATCCCCAAAATAAATAAACGTTGAAAAAAAAAATTAAAAAAAAACAAAACAAAACAATTTAAACAAAGACTGCAGAATGGGAAGGGGAAAAGAGTAACTTTACAGTGGAGAAACCGGATAAGCACTAGCTCAGCCAGGTGATCAAGGTCAACATCAACAATGATAAGTCCTGTTGATAACATGTACCAATGACAGAATATGATGAAAATGAACACCTCTGTGGTCTTATTTCCAACAACCACATTTCTATAGCTCCAGTTGACTGACTCATGGGAAAAATATTAAATAAATCCCAACTGAATGATATTTGACAAAATCCCAACTGAATGATATTTGACAAAAATTAGTACTCCTCAAAACTTTAGGTCATCAAAAATAAGGCAAGTTTGAGACCATCAGAGCCAAGAGGAACCTAAGTAGACATGATGACTAAATGTACTGTTGTATCCTGGATGGAATCTGGAACAGAAACAGGACATTAAGTCAACACACACACACACACACACACACACTAAATAAAGTATGGGCTTTATTCAATGTTAAGTATCAACATCTGTTCATTAATTGTATTAAATGTACCAAAACATGTAAGATGCTAATAAACAGGGAATGGGTATGGGGCATATGGAACATTATTTTCAGTAAACCTAAATATATTCTAAAACAAAACATTTATTTTAAAATTTGTCTCCTTAAAATTAACTCTCAATAATAAAAAATACAGTATCTGGGGGAAAAAACATGAATTAGAAGTGTGGTTATAAAGTTAAAACACTCTTCTGTGTCTGTGGTGGTGATTTTTAATTCTTTCTGAATTAAAATTTATAAAAAGCTACTGGGGGGGCGCCTGGGTGGCTTGGTCAGTTAAGCGTCCGACTTCGGCTCAGGTCATGATCTCACGGTCCGTGAGTTCGAGCCCCGCGTCGGGCTCTGTGCTGACAGCTCAGAGCCTGCAGCCTGTTTCAGATTCTGTGTCTCCCTCTCTCTCTGCCGCATCCCCACTCATGCTCTGTCTCTCTCTGTCTCAAAAATAAGTAAACATTAAAAAAAAATTAAAAAAAAATAAAAAAATTAAAAAAATTAAAAAACAAAAAAATAAATAAATAAAAAGCTACTGGGGCGCCCGGGTGGCTCAGTCACTGAAGTGTCCGACTTCGGCTGGAGTCATGAGCTCACGGTTCGTGAGTTCGAGCCCTGCATCAGGCTCTGTGCTGACAGCTCGGAGCCTGGAGCCTGTTTCAGATTCTGTGTCTCCCTCTCTCTCTGCCGCATCCCCACTCATGCTCTGTCTCTCTCTGTCTTAAAAATAAATAGAAACATTTAAAAAAATTTTTAAAAAGCAACTTTTCCGGGGCGCCTGGGTGGCGCAGTCGGTTAAGCGTCCGACTTCAGCCAGGTCACGATCTCGCGGTCCGTGAGTTCGAGCCCCGCGTCAGGCTCTGGGCTGATGGCTCAGAGCCTGGAGCCTGTTTCCGATTCTGTGTCTCCCTCTCTCTCTGCTCCTTCCCCGTTCATGCTCTGTCTCTCTCTGTCCCAAAAATAAATAAACGTTGAAAAAAAAAATTTTTTTTAAAAAAAGCAACTTTTCCAACTCAGTGGCAGCATTATTACACCTCTATTAGCCAAGGGCTAATATTCATGTAGTACTTGATATCTGCTAGAACTATTCTAAAAACTTCACACACATGCTTACTCCCTATGCTATATATACCATCTCTGGAAAGTAACTGCACTGAATGGGAAAATCTTATTTTGAAAGTGTAAACATAGACTCTTATCCCGAAAAGGCTAGACTCCCCTAGATCAAGCACTAGTGTGTTTCTATGTTAAAAAAAAAAAAAGTCTTTGTATTTTATAGCCACATTTTAAAACATGGTGAGTCTTCAAGGGATAAAAATTCCAAACACTATTAATCATATAACCAACTTCCATTTGTCTTTCAATATCCCATCTGAAGTTCATGTCTATGGTGTTTGATTCAAGAAAGTAATATGGCAAACTCTTCATTAATGTTCTCTTTTAGCATTGTATTGGTGCTGGCAACCATCTCCGCTTGTCAACAGCTGTCAAAACACTTCAAGTAGCCTTAATTATAAGTGCAATATACTTGAAGACGCATAGGATTGGGTTTCAATGTAAACATTTCAACTTAAATATTTTGCAAACAAAAGATGAAGAATTACAAACCTTCAGGGCAGACCTGTGTTATCTGAGTGTCTGTCATTTCCAATAACCCACCCACACAACTACAATTCCTTGATCAAATAGTAAGCTCAACTGTTTGGGTTGACATCCAAACAAACTTTCCCAAATTACTGTCCCATATGATAAGAACCACCTTACTAACCATACATCCAATCTTTCTGTAACCCTTGAAGTAAACCAAATTTGCTCCACCTTGAGAGCTACCAAAGAAGCACAAAATATACCTGTGAATGGTCAAGTGAGCCTTAATACTATGTAACTAGTGATCATGCACTTAATTCATTTTGCCTTCACAATAAAAATTTTATGTTCAATAAGGACACCGCATCCAAAGTGTCAGCGTACCCTTTCCAAATCTCTTTTTGGTGGAGGTACTTTGTATTTGAGCAGGGAAAAAAAAAAATGTCTTGCATTAGACAGAAGTATAAAGCTTCCATATATTTATCTCATGACAAAATTTCGTCTTAATACTGACTGGTCACAACCGCTATGGCAGAAAATTGCTCTTTGTTTGCTGGCACTGTGGGATGCCATCGTTACTGACAAGATTGAGAAACCTGTCAATGACAATTCAGGACTCAGTCCAACTGTGGTATCCAAGTGCAGTGTAAGTGGATTTTTTTTTTTTTTTAGGGCTCTATTTATGAATCTCTTTAATTCTTATTCATGTCCACTGGTCCTTGACATGCATGAATATTCAACGTAATAAAGGTTTCAGCTCAACTGAATTCAATTTCAGAAATCATCAAAAAGTAAGATTTATAAAATAATTCTTAGAAATCCCTCTGACTACCCCAGGTAAGAAAAATACACTTGGAAGATGCTACACCTGCCTATTTCAGAGGCACCGTCCTCCTCCATCATGGAGGACATCTATTCTATTCGAAGTTAACGAGGCTTAATTCTGTTTCCCAGGGCACTTGGTGAGAAGAAATTAACCACTTCATTGAGAGCTTTGTAGCAAAACTCTATGATTGGAGCCCACACCCTAAATTATAGGTACTTTCCGTGGAAGCACAAATAAATCTATCAGGACAATTTTTGAAGGTTATTTGCTTCACATTACAGCACAACTTCTGGCTAAATTCTTTATACTTGTAGACATCCTCCGATACATTATTTTTCTCCTCCAACACACTTTAATGAAATCACTTCATTCTATATACAAGGTATTTAACCAAGACTCAAGGCAAATATTGCAAGTATTTTAAATGGTGGGAACTCAAAAGGTTAAGAAATCAGTATGGCTCTAGAGTGTGGTTTGCCATTCGTTGTACTTCAACTGTCAAATCAAACGTGCCTGAATATTCTACTCCAGGTGATGCCAAAGGCAAGGCTGCCTCACTCCCCCCTCCTGCTTTAGAACTACTTAAAAAATGGCAAATGGCCTCAAAACAAACTAGAAAAACTTTGGCAGCAATATGGATAGAATCAAAATGAGTCCAATTCGTGTAGTTTAGGAGAAGCAAATGAAACCACGTCAACCATATGTGAATATTCTGCCAGTCTCTGCACCTGAGAAAATTTTCTACATCAGAACCTCTCCTTCAGCAAGCTTAAAGCCAAGGCAAATACATATACTTTGCCTGATGAATTTCAGAAATGGCAATTTTGCCACAAGGTCTCTTCACTAGGTATGCACGATATATTCTGAAGCAATGAGAATATTCATCTAAATTTACCACGAGGGAGTCTATGAGCTCACATTCACCTCAAAATGAAGTTTTGACTTCCAGATGAATACATTAGATTGCAGATCACCATATTCGCCCATGTGGAAATAATATAACCACAATACAAGCTTCCAATTGAAAAAAAACAAAAAAACGTTCAGTGTTTTTCAAGGATAATAGGTTACATGGGATGTTTACAATTAAATAAAAGCATAGGCAATCATAGTAGACAAAAACCAGGTATTTCAAACTTTAGTTGATACAAATGTTACAAGGCTATCTAAATTTGCTAAGACAATAGGCAGACACTTAGGCAATATGTTACAAACAAGGAAGCTAGAGAGGAGTACGTTCAGGAGACATTTCCCAGAACCCAAATGTTTTCGTTTGCTAAGGTTGAAACTTGAAAGTAAGCAGAAAAAGTGATCCCCCTGAAATTACAGACACAAGTTAGTCAGCTGGAGGAAGATGAACCAGAGGTGCAAAGCAGTTAGAATACATATGTTCACGTCCCCACCATTGTCAGAACCACCAGGAGAATTCTCTATAATATAGACCACAACTGTGGGGCTAACTCCAGAAGAACTTTTTATATTTAACTCTTAACTTGGAGATTAGGAATTTATCAGAAGTCACCTGGTGGGAACAGAATTAACAATCTCTTGAGATCTTCCTATAATAGCACTAACGGGTACCTTTTCATCATTTTGCCTTCGTGTCCCAAAATATATAATATTTATATATTCAACTTTATGTAAGTGTGGACATAGCTGTAAGACGTGTGCACCCTGCTAAAACCCTATTTCCCATGAAACTCTCAATATCAAAGCGAAGCGTGGGCTTTGGTGTTGACCAGGAAGGATCACACCTGGGGAATGCCAAAATCAAGGCTGAGAGCTTTGGCTGGGATGGCCAGGACCTGAAGACTAACAGACTTGGATCTAGCAAGGAAATCAGGTCAACAACCCCGTAAGAGGTGGCCCCTAGCAAACGGGAGGCGGGCGGTACATCCCAGAGGTGCATAAAGCAGGCTCCAGGCTCGGAGCTGTCAGCACAGAGCCCGATGCGGGTCTCGAACTCACAAACCACGAGATCATGCCCTGAGCCGAAGTCGGAGGCTTAACCGACTGAGCCCCCCAGGTGGCCCCCACAACAGGTGCTTTCAGTTCTAACTGGAAGCCGGCAGGATTCCAGAACCGGAGGGTGAGAGGCATGGTGGAGTGCTTTAATATTTGGGGATATTTTCGTGGGAGGAATGACAGTCAGTGAGTTCACACTTCTTTTTAAGAAGTAGGTCGAAATTACCATAGCATATGGATGCAACACAGGGTCCTTAATTTCCAGATAATTTGGGGCAAAAGCTAAAATCCACTTTAGCAATTCATTGAAAATAGTAAAACTAATGCGGGCTTAAAACTTAGAATCTTTTCAGTGAAATCGTTAAAAAGGCAACTTTCACTATCTTTATTACCTTAATTTCAGAAGAGGTATGTAATCACACATATAATACAGTTTGTTTTAGCTAGAGCTATTGACTTTAAATACCAGACTGTGATTCATCTGATTTAATAAAGTTCAGGGGAAAAAGTCCTGATTTTCATTACCAATTTCCTCCGCTCTATAAAAGGAAAGCCACCATGTCATTATAAACATCGCATTTATTGGAAAGAACTTGGCTTGTGGCTAGTTATCACTGGCGTTAGACAGCATCATTTGTATTGTCTCGAACGAAAAATCCAGGGCATTACCTCTGAAATTCAATTCACTTCAATGATTGCTGCATTTGCAAATTTGCCAGGCAGCCTTAATGTAAAACATATCAATAAAGTTAGCAGAGTCTGGCAGTAAACAAACATACATTCAGATGTCACCGGGGTTAACAAGAAAATGTTCAGTTTATATGGGAAACAAAATAAATGATAAGATTGTGCTGTTCGGGCAGATAACCCAGCAGAGCCACAAGTGGGTCAGAAGAACCTTTCCTGTGTGTTTTGTAAAATGATCATGAAAGCAGAGGGAGAATACGAACAGAATGCTAGATTGTTGTCATATTATATAACTAATCACACTTTATTATCATAGAAGAGGACACCAGCCATCTGTGCCTTCTACTGGCCGAAGAAATTCAGCATTTTTTTTTTTTTAGTTGAAAAGAAAATTTCCTCCTAATTGAAGAAAGTTAATTCTGCGTCAAATGGAACTACCTTCCAAGTAGTTTTGTTCTTCTAGTACTGCATTTGCAGGGGTGGGGGATGGCTCTTCAAGTCATCCAGCAAGGTCAAGGAGAGGAAAATGAGACCATTACGTTACAAAGTAGCGCTATTCTCATCCACGCCATTGGGCCCGTACGGTGTCCTTCTCCTGAAATTGTGGACTGGCCACGAAAGCCCCTTCCCTGCTCTGGTCACAGTGGAGGCAGACACGAATCAGAATTTTATTTCAGATTCTCTCCCTTAACCTCTTAATATGCTATTGGTAACATTTATTTAGTGGCTCAGTAGAGAAAATTTGGCAATTCTTGGTTGGTTGGTTGGTTGGTTGGTTTTTCCAGGGAAAACACGAGAAAAAAATAGATTTCAGGAAAAACAAATTTCCCACAATTAAATCTCATCATAAGCTAACCAGAAAGTGAAGTGAAGAAATGCTAGAACTGTTTTTAAAATGGAAAATTTCACAAGGGAGTAGATTTTATAAACAATGTCTAACGTATTTTGAGGTCCAATGCTGCTTTTGTTGATGTTCTTTTATATTATTAATGTTGATACTTTTAATAACAGCAGCAGATATCACGGCCAGATCCTGAGGATTTTCCAATTTTGGAATCTCACATGTAGAGTGTAAGATTTAATAACTGCCGTCAAGTAATGTTTGGGTCAATCAGAACATTGTCACTGCTATCACATTTATTGGCCCAAACAAAGAAAACCAAAAGTAATGTGAAAATCTGTATTATATATATCTTGGAATACCACAGATACCCTGTAAAAGGAAAAGTGTACAGGTATCCCAAGAATTAAATGATCTTTAATGTTGCTGTTTTAGCATACAATTAAGTATAAAGGACTCCGTCTTTCAGTCTTCATTTATATACAAACAACCACCTTCCCTAATAGTCAGCTTGAGCAAGAGTTCTAGCACATTTTGGGGTAAGGAAAAGCCAAATACAACTGCAGCCTATCATTAGAAAATGATTATTTACTTAATGCAAGTTCAGAATTCATCACAAAGGGACCATTTGCTGCATCAAGATTTTAATTTTTGAATAAAAAGCTTCTTCATAAAGTGGTCTAATACCTTTAGACTCTCCTTCCCTAAGCTCCAGGAAGTCATGGCACATGATTTGCAAACAAAGCCTTTGCTCTCTGCCATTAATCCTTTCTGAGTAAGCAAATAAGTAATCCTTTTAATCGCCAGGGCTGATATACCCTATTGGTGAAACATCAGATAGTCCCCTGCCGATTGGAGGGGAATAATTTCCACAGCCAGGGAAAAGTGCAGGATAAACATCTCCATGTAGGATGTCATGGCTGAATTAAAAAGCACTGCACTAGAAGCAGAATGGATTATTATTTTATTGCATTATAATCCATGGCATCATTAACTTGGATGGCATGTTCATAGACTCATATCCTTGTCTCAGGCTGCAGTTGTGTGCAGATAACTGGCACCCATTGATACGGGCTATAGAAGAAGGAAGAGAGAATATATCTGAACACAACTTTTAAGCTTGAAATACTGTGTCTGCCATAAAATGTTGGAACTTTGTCACATTCCCTAAGTGGAGCCATTTAAATTCATCTCTTTCAACCTTTAGGCCCAGTGCTCAACATATTTATTTTCTTTGACCTCCCTCAATGCGTGACTTCTGACCATTTATTTCTTTTAGCTGATTCCCCGCCCCCATCTGAAAGAGCTTGGTAGGATTTTATAAAACAGAAGGATTGAACTTGAATGCACTGCATCAACAGCTCTTGGAGCCATTTAAAATATATACATACATATACTTGAGCCATCAAATTAAAACCCACTTCTGCATATTGTCTTCTGTTTCATAGGATCCCTTTACCCATCATGAAAGATAAAAAAAAAAAATGGTAAAAGATTTTTTTGGTCTTTTTTGATATCATGGGAGGGTAAACATTATCCTCATTATCACCCCCCCTACCAGAAAATCACAGCTAATACTCACAGAGCACAGGTTAATAGACAGGCTCTGGTTCCGAGCCGAGCCGTGTAGGTGTGTGTGTGTACCCGCAAGGAATATATAATGTATATAAACAAATCACATACATTATATGTAACTTACAAAATATAGCAGATATACTAATAAATTATATCAATTAATATTTATATAGAAATATAATATACATAAAAATCATTTAATTCTAACAACAATTCAGTGCCAGTGCTTCTGTCATTGACCCTGTTGATTTAAGGTTATTTAGATTAATCTAAATATGTTATCAGCAGCTTTCACACGTATCTCAATTATGATGAGCCCAGATTTACATAAAACAAGGAAGTTTGCTCTTAAGGTCTGGGAGGCAACATGAAACATAAGGCACATGAAAAAATTCATTTTCATGGCCTAATATTAGGGCGATTGAATTTTTTAAACACACATTAGTTTATACACTGTCACCTTTCCTATCGGCGGCCCAGAAATGTTTAAATTATATTTTTTCTTTTCATTGAATTTGAATAATATGAATGTTATATTAAATAAAAGCTAAAAATATTTCATGAGAAATAATGAAGTATCCAAAGGACACTTGGGTAAGTGAAAGGATTAGTAACCAGGCTGAGCAAGGTCTCAAGTTCTAATAAAACGGGTCATCAAGTTTTGAAAAGTTCAAAAAAAAATTCATATTTTTCCCTGAATAGCTTTCCCCTCTTTTAGAGGAATGTATTATTATATGAAGAAGTTAACTTTTTAAAATGTTTATTTATTTTTAAGATGGGTGGGGGGAGAGACAGAGAGAGAGAGGGAGAGAGAGAATCCCAAGCAGGCTCCAGACTGTCAGCACAGAGCCTGACTTGGGTTCCGTCTCATGAACCACGAGACCGTGACCTGAGCCAAAGTCCAGAACTGGATGTTTCACCCACTGAGCCACCCAGGCACCAGGGAAGTTAATTATTTTTGCATTATGGCAGAGAATATTTCATTTTAGGAAAGAAGAAATTAAAACCCATCCGGATAAAAGGTTTTCCATTTCTTTAATTTGCAGAATCCAGAAACTCCTCAAAAAACACAGATCCACGGTGCTTTTCTATTTTGAGAAACTACTCCTCCCACTCAGAATGTTTACGAGTTTTTAAACTTTAAAAACACCATTCAAGCATGAAAAGTCATAAATTGATGGGAATTCTGGCAGAATGGATATATGAAGATGTGTGATCTAACAAAAATAATATAAGACAAAGCAAGAAAAAAGGCTGGACTTCCCCTCCAGTTCAGTGGCTGGAACAACAGGGGCTCAAAGGATTAGTTAGTTTCACCCGAAGACGGCTTAGAGTGCGTGTTTATCTTCTTTACTATTCTTTTATTCTGTGAAAATAAAACATCGCAAGAATAACAAATAGTAATAACAACCAACACCTGTCTTACAATTTATTTACATATTATTATAGGAATCCTCCATGGAGACAGAAGAGCTGAAGTCCCTATATTCCTTTTGCTGCTAATGGAAAAGCACTTCCCAGTGTCTCCTTCCCAAGGGAATCATTTCCCAGAAAGCAGGCAGTTGCCAGACCCTGGACCCACAAGTATCTTGTCCACCATATCGTACTCTTTCTCAAGGAAGAACTGAGAAAAAGTATAATTCCCCTTTGCAGAAAATGATTCTTTCATCCAGCCATTGTTTGGTGGAAATCTATGAAAAAGCATGACTTCAGACGTCAAGCAGCATGCAGAACTCAAGGCATTGCTCTGCCTTCAAGGAGCTTAACATTTAATAGAATCCCTAAGTACATGTAAAATATGCTGTGGGGACGCAAGTACATTTAAAAAATTCTGTGGGGGCACCTGGGTGGCTCAGTGGTTAAGCATCTGACTTTGGCTCAAGTCATGATCTTGGGGTTCGTGGGTGTGAGCCCCACATTGGTCTCCACACCGCCAGTGCAGAGCCTGCTTGGGATTCTCTGTCTCTCCCCACTCACACATGCTCTCTCAAAATTAGTAAAACTTAAAAACAATTCTGTGATGATAATAATACAATTATTTATTATTCTTATGCCATCAACATTTAAAAAATTCCTCTTAATGAATTTCAGATAATCGTGGCATTTTCCTCTCTCCTACTCAAGAAAAAATTCTTAAGGAACTAACATCAGTTTAAAAGAAAAATGATGGTGCATGAGGAGGGCTCCAACAAAGGAGGACTCTATGAAACTAAAAGTAACTATGGCCAAATAATGCATGTTTGTTAGAGCAACACTAATTGATCAGGTTGTTCAATATCTTCTCTTTTAGAAGGAAGGTATCTAGCAAGGCAAAAACTCTTTCAGCTCAAATAGACACATTTTGGTCCCATGATGAGGTAGGATTTACTTGGACGAGAAAAATATCCAGAAAGTTTACCATTTTTAGTTAATTCATATATAGTATCTTAATTTTATTGCTTCCTCAGGGGTGGATACTATATCTTCCACTTACTCTCCACTCATCAATTCAATAAGCATTTATTGAATAACTACTATTCTAGACACTAAGCGATCAGCAGTGAACAAAGCAGACACACCCCTGCCCTCACACTGTGTTACAGGGGATACCACTTAAATATATATGATGGCAGGTGCTGTGAAAAACAGAGAGTTAAGGGGATTGAGAGTGTTGGGATAAGGGCTATCTTATATGGAGAAGTCCTCTCCCCTCTCCGTGCAGACAGCATTTGAACAGAGACCAGCGCAAACTTCTGGTATATTTCGAAAGTAGAGCCAACAGAATGTGCTGGTGGATGGAGGATGGAGGGGCAAGGAAAACGGAAAAGTAAAGGATGAATCCAAGGCTTGAAACTGGTAGAATGGAGATGCCATTGACAGATACGAGAAGTCTGTGGCAGGAACAGGGTCACGGTTGGTAGGGATGGGGAGCTTTGGAACATGACTTCAATTTGGGGTAGTTCATTGTTGAGATGTCTATTGAGCATCCAAGTCAAGATGTGCAATGGCATATACGAACCTACTGTTTAGTGAGACATTGGGGCTGGAAGTATACATTGGCCTGGCCATCATCTTTAGGAGGTTGGAGGAAATCGCCCAAGGGGTGGAAGCAAAGGGAAAGAGAAGAGACACAAAGATCAAGTCCTCAGGTCCTCCAATGATGCCAAGTAAATTCAAAGGACGACACAGAACCAATAATGAGATATCACCTCCCTCCCACTAATTTGGTTGTTTTTTTAAAAAGGAACATAACAAGTGCTAGCGAGAATATAAACTGGGGCCCCTTGTGCTGCAGGCAATGCAAAATGGTGCAGCAGGCAATGCAAAATGGTGCAGCAGCCACTGTAGAAAAGTTTTGCTGTCAAAAAGTTAACACAGAATTACTATATGATTCGGCAATTCCACTTTCAGGTGTATACCCCCAAAGAATTGATAAACAGTGAATCCAAGAGATATTTGTACACCCATGCTTACAGAAGCATTATTCATAATCACCAAAAGGTGGAAATAACCCAGTGTCCATCAACAGATGAATAAACAAGACGTGCTATCTACATACAATGAGATATTATTCAGTAATAAAAAGGAATTAAGTCCTGACACATGCTACGACACGGATGAACCTTGAAAATGTTATGCCAAGTGAAATAACCCAGAGCTGCAAGGATAGTGTATGGTTCCACTTATCCAAGGTATTTAGAAGAAGCAAATCCGTAGACACCGAAAACAGAATGGAGGAGGGAAAATGGAAGTTTCTGGCTTAATGTTTACAGCGTTTCTATTTTGGGTGATAAAAAGGTTGGAAGGGGTGGTGGTTGGTTGTTGGTGGTTACACAACAGTGTGAACGTACACAATGCCACCGAATTGTATGTTTGGAAAAGGTTAACATGGTAAACTTCATGTTATGTATATTGCACAATAAAAATCTAAAAAGACAGAATAAATAAAAGAAACAGAAGAGTGGCTGATGGGTAGGAAGAGAACCGAGAGAGGGGAGAGCAGGCCGAGAAGTGTTTCACAAAGACGAGACTAATCCTAAGGGTTACAGGCTGCTGGGAGGTTGAGCAGGATAACTAAGAAATGATGGGAGGGGCGCCTGGGTGGCGCAGTCGGTTGAGCGTCCGACTTCAGCCAGGTCACGATCTCACGGTCTGTGAGTTCGAGCCCCGCGTCGGGCTCTGGGCTGATGGCTCGGAGCCTGGAGCCTGTTTCCGATTCTGTGTCTCCCTCTCTCTCTGCCCCTCCCCTGTTCATGCTCTGTCTCTCTCTGTCCCAAAAATAAATAAATGTTGAAAAAAAAAAGAAATGATGGGAGAAGTGGAGAGACTGGGCATGAAACTCTGTGTTATTAGCCCAATTCAAATAGTCATTGTTCTTGGAAGTTTCATTCGATTTCCACGAGCCAATGTTATGAGCGCAGATCTTGGTGTTACTGGGGCACAGTGTGAGTTGTAACTAATTGCTGGAGAGTAACAGAAAGTGCAGGGGAAACCAGACGGACAGAAACAGTCAAAAATACCATAGCACAGACACCATTTCTATTGGGCCTAACATTAATGCTTTCATTCCCTGACCTCAAAAGTATGAAATTAATCTATCTTAAAAGAAAATAGGGGACAGGGTGCTGATTGAAACTAATCAATCAAGTTGGGAGGTGATTAATAGAAGGCAGTCTTGTACGTGCCGCAGGCATGTCTCCAATGCAGGTTGAGAAGTGGTCGTTTTATAGTTCATTACATATCTGGGTGATGTTATTTATTGTTTACTTAAGCAACAGCAATTGAAGCAGAGGCCAATTCCTGGGAATTAATGACCCTCTGGGAGAGTCCATTACCTCTGGACATTAACGCCAGTCTGTTCAGTTCTTCCAGGAAAATCCCTCTGAACAACCATTTGTTCTCCATCTCTCGTCACCACATTTTATTTATTTATTTTTTTAATTTTTTTTTTCAACATTTATTTATTTTTGGGACAGAGAGAGACAGAGCATGAACGGGGGAGGGGCAGAGAGAGAGGGAGACACAGAATCCGAAACAGGCTCCAGGCTCTGAGCTGTCAGCCCAGAGCCCGACGCGGGGCTCGAACTCACGGACCAGGAGATCGTGACCTGGCTGAAGTCGGACGCTTAACCGACTGCGCCACCCAGGCGCCCCTCGTCACCACATTTTAAAACAATATATTAAATATTCCTTCAGCGTAAGGTCATTGGACTATGCTAACAGGGCTATGCTTTTGACAACAATAGCTTCATTAGGATAATAGAGGGAAACAGCTACAAAGACCACCCCCTGAAGGTCTTTCTGAGTTTATCCTACTATACAGAGCAACCTGCAGGAGAGAAAACGTGAGTTAAAACTCACTTCAGATGTTTCAACGGTCCTAGTTTTGAAACGAATGCTTTAATTTCAGTCTTTTCCAAGGTTTCTCCAAACCAAAGCTTCAAGTATGAAGGAACTCACAATTCTAGTACTTTCTCTTGGTAAGAGTACAAAGGAAAAAAATAAAGAACATGTTAACCAAAAGAATTAATGTGATTAAAATACTGGCCCAATTATGAGGATCAATCTGGAAGCAGCCAGAAGACTGGCCCAAAGGCTGAAAGAGTTCTTAGTGGATTTTATTGATAAAATTGGAATTCTACGTTTCCATTACATTTTCCAAAGCAATAAGGAACCCATATTTACTGCGGAAGGCACAATCCTGATCATTACGAAGACAAGGTTCGGAGAATGTGAAAGCAGGACACAACCTGCCATCCTGGCGGCCAGGAGAGGTAACATCACTTGATTAAAGACAAAGAGAACTCAAGTCATCTCCACATCTACTCTACAGCTATTTTACCCTAGCTTTGTGGATGCCACTTACTAATAATAATCATAGATATAAATGCACACGCACACACACTTGCTATGGGCCAAGTATTCCAAGAACTTAACACCGTTGACTTGTTTAACCTTCACCATCATACTATGATCTAGGTATTGCTATTATTATCCCCATTTCACAGTTGGGGAATACTGAGGCACAAGATGTCAAACAACTTCCCCAGTGTTACCCAGCTGGTAAACGGAAGAAGGAATGTCTGAAACCCAGGCAACCGGGCTCTACAGCTTGTGCCTTTAACCACCATGCTCACAGAGATCCGGGAGGAAAGATGATCTTAACTCCACTATTTCCAGCACCTATTCTAGCACTGAAAAACAAACAAACAGACAAACAAACAAACAAACAAACAAATAAATAAATAAATAACGCAGGGATGCCTGGCTGGTTCAGTTGGAAGAGTATGCAACTTTTGATCTTGGGGTTGTAAGTTCAAGCCCCATGTTGGGTGTAGAGATTACTTAAAATCTTTTTAAAAAAAGTTTTTTTTAATAAAAATGAACACTTACATGCTTTAAATGTCTTCTAAATATTAACTCCTTGAATCCTTGCAATAACCCCACTGAGCATTTTTTTGCCATCCTCAATTTACAGACCAGGAAAATGAAGCAGAGAGAGGGTAGGTTACATGACCTAGCTCACACAGCTGGGGATCTTCATGAAGCTGAGATTTATCCTCACTGTGGCTCCAGAGTAGATATCCTTGTCAGGAGACACTGCTGTCTCTCTGTCCCAAAGTCGCAAACACTCAAACCAATGGCCCGTCTATCATCATCCTCTCTTCTTCCTTCCATTTCCCAGTGGACTCCTGACATTCCTTAGTATCTCATCAACAGTACACAAAAGGAAGGGCACAGAACCCTTTCCAGACCACTTCGTAGATTGAACCAATCCACTAAATTCACACACATTTATTTAACATAGTTGTTGGGGAGAGGTAAGGTGACGAGACAGGAGAAGAGCCAGGAGGAGGGAAAGTGAGAACAGAAAAGGAATACTGAACTTCAGTTCCAAGTTAAGCTAGGATAACAATGGCTAACATTGATTTATCGAAACCTTAGCTTACCAAGCTTAGTCTCTAGAGTATGTATAGACTCTATACTCAGGTGGCGAATTAATTATAACTCAGGTGGAGATTAATTTTCATGACTACCTTTTGGGGTAGAAAATATTTATATTCTCGCCTCAGACAAAGATGAGAAAATTGAAGCTTAGAGAGGTTAACTAATGTGCCAAAGGCCCACAGCCAGAAAGGGGCAGAGTCGGGATGTGAATGCACATCATCTGACTTTAGAGTCTATAATTTCTACCACTGTACCCGAGCCTGCTAGGGACCCAGTCAAAGCTCAGGTCTGCCCAGTGAGCCTAGGAAACTGGGAGCCACTGACTGACCCTTGTAAGCCTAATATAGGCAAATGTTCTTCCCAAGATCTCTCCCTTCCAAGTTTATTTCTGAGATATGCCAGGAGATGTCCTTTCTGGCTTTGTCTAGGGACTTCATTTTGGGCTCTCCCCATCTCAATCAAGTCTTGAGGGAAATGAAAGGAATCATGTGGTTGTTTCTATGCCTGGGCTAATGTTATTTTAAATCGTGTAGAGAGGCATTGGCACAGGGGGGTCACTTGTTCAAACTCAAGGATGAAATGGCAAGAAGCATCATAAACAATTTATTCGTATTAAGCTTTTATTGTATGCTTGGCATTTCATACATACCACCTCGTTCAGTTCTCCCCAGTCTGCTAGGCCATTCTACTTCTTCCTCTTTCCAGATGACAGAACTAGGATTCAGGGACATAAAGTGACTTGTCCAGACTGACACCACCTACCTCTGATGGAGCTGGTTCTCAAACCTAGCTATTCTATTCTTTCCGGAAATTCAGATACTGGAGCATAATGTAAGGTTAAAACTTAATGGTTCTGTGGGAACTGAGAAGTGAATCATGAAAACAATTTAGCAACGTTTATATGGCGTGTATCCCAATAGTTCCACACAAACATCCGGTGGGCAAGATCTCTGTTTGGATCTGCAGCACAGCAGCTGAGGAATACCAAAAAGCTACCTGAGCAGAGAACCCATATGGTGATGGTGGAAAATGGGAAGATGAGAGAGATTCCTTGGTTCATGACTGTCCCAGTCCATTTCACCTCAGGATAACTACCACGTCACTTGGTGGATCTCCCTGTGAGAGTCGCACTACGCGTGAGTGTCCTTCCACACCCACGAGTCCAAACACGGCATGGCGAGCACTGAATATTTCTTACTGACTCCTGTGTTTTTAAGACAACTTTTGGCTCAGACACTATTATAGGCTGAATTGTGTCCCTCTCAAACTCAGACACTGAAGTCCTGACCCCAGTACCTCAGGATGTAAGTAAGTATATGTGAAGGCAAGGGCTTTAAAGAGGTGATTAAGTTACAGCGAGGCCATCAGAGGGGGCTCTAATCCAATCTGACCAGGGTCCTCATAAAAGTAGGATATGTGGACACAGAGACACCAGTGATGTCCATGCACAGGAGAGAGGACATATAAGAAGGCAGCCATCTGCCAGCCAAAGAAAGAGGCCTCAGAAGAAACCAAACTTGAGGACACCCTGATCTTGGATTTCCCAGCATTCAGAATTGTGAGAAAATTAATTTCTGTTGTTTCAGTCACCCAGCCTGGATGTTTTTAATGGCAATACCAGCAAACTAAGAGAGACACCAAATTTAATGGTCCTAAATGTTACTTTTAATATTGATCCAGAACTTAAGCATTGAAGCGTGAACTATTTTACAATACTTTGCTATGTCCCCGTCAAGGATGGAGATTCTTGCTCATCCTCTTCTGAAGTTCCGAGGATCCCATTTTTCCATCTGACTTTTACAACTTCTTGGGGTGCCTCCTGTTTCATTTGATGTAGGCTCGTTTTTTCCCCCTCAGGAAGATTTCAAATTAAATCCCTTCCTAAGTTATCCAGAGTATTCTCAAATAATATTTGTAAAATGTATTTGACATTTCAATGCAAATTGCAAGTGAATATTTAGTAGCAGATCCCACATCTGGAACTCAATTACTGACTTGTCTCGTGAAGAAGCAAGGGCACCTGTGACGTTTGAGACTCATCATGAAATCAGATTGGACTCCACTCCATATATATATATATATATATATATATATATATATATATATATATAAATATATATATATATTTAATAATGGAGTATGTAGATTCACCTTTTCAGAACAAAGCTGTGAAGCATCTAAATAAAATTTAATTCCTTTCAACAAATGCTTATCAAGTATTTAATATGTGCCACGGGCAGGTATATAATATTTTAAAGCGGCTGTGATGACATTGGGGCATTTCGATTGGGAAAAATTGAGTTGACCTTGAAGTCATTTTCATTAGACGTTACGTATTGTGTGTTTTATTAAATCCGGTGATGTCAGTAATAGAGACTCAATGTCTTATCTTTCCTTTTTGATGAACACAAGGGTGAGGAGGGCGCACCGGTGATGCAGAGAGGTGGTGGAGGTGGGCAGGGGACCAATGTGTGGGTGGCACCACTGCTCAGGATTTGTGTCAGATTCCATTTTCTGCTTAATATTTGGTGATGAGAAACCTCACACTTTGAGTCAGCCCTGTCCAAACAAACCAAATCAGATTGCTCCATGGAAACCTGGCCCCTATTATCCCGGAGATACAACGATGGATAACACTAACCCTACTACTAAGACACTTAGAATGTGAAAGATACTCTCCCTACACAAATCCACTCATTGGGTTAGGGATAAATTCCATTCACTTGGAATAGGGAAAAAGGAAGACAGAGGAAGAAACTAATGTGACTTCCAAGCTATGATTACCAGGACCTTAATTCCTTTGTTACAACCAGTCTTAGAGCACTGGCACTTTGGGAAAAGGGATGGGAGTGAACAAAAGGAGAGAGAGAGTAGGAACCACAATGACAACCACAGGCCGTTGTAATAGGCAGTCGGAGGTATCAGACCCACTGTTTAATCCTCATGTCAGAACATCGTAAATACGGCATTTAGACCATCAACAGCACCTTGAGAGCCAACACCGACATATTTAGAGAAATGTTTTCACCTGAGTGGCCACAAACAATGGCCTTAAAGCCTCAATTTACCATTTTCACCTCCTCTAAGGGCTGCAGTCATCTTTCAGCAGCCCCAATTTATCCCCAAGCCATTTACCTGATAAAAGGTCTTAGAAACAAACAGTAACACTTTCAAGAAAATGCCACTATGTTTAAATAATTTTCAAAATTTTAGGAAGGCTACTCCCCCCATTCTACAAGTCTATGATGACTCTCAAATATTTAAGGATTTGTGACCCATATCTTTACAATCTCTGTCGAATGACCCTGGTTTCGGTGACGATCCCCAATGACGTGTTGCCATTGCTTCCATTGGTAGGATGCACACTAGCTCCTAGAGCAGGGACACCTCCTCCCAGCCCATTAAGTTGTCTCAGGTCTGAAATGTATTCTTTAAAAGATGTTTATTTTTCAAGACATATATCAAACTAAGCATTCAAAGGCTTATAATAATTATGATCTAAAAAACAAAAAGCAAGTTGGGGTACCTAGCTGGTTCAGTTGGTTGAGCGTCTGACTTGCATGGTCATGAGATCCAGCCCTGCATCAGGGTTCATTGTTGAACACGGAGCCTGCTTGGGATTCTCTCTCTCTCTCTCTCTCTCTCTCTCTCTCTCCCCCCCTGTTCCCCACTTGTGCTTTCTCTTTAAAAATACAATAAAATAAAATTTAGATCCATTTAAAAATATAAGAATTAAACAAAAAGCAAATCATCTGAGAACCAACATTAACAGTCTCTTAAAATCTCTTCCATTGGTTCCATCTGAAGCTACTCCATTCATAAAAACAACAAACAAAACCCAAACCCTCAAAGCACCCAATAAATTGAATTTTTAAAAATTCCCAGCAAAGAAAGGAAAAAAAAAAAACAACTCATGGCAGCCCCATTTCGTACCCAATTGAAGATTAACCCTGCCCAAGGATGCTGCATAAAATCAGTTGTTTTATGGTCAACCCAGTCAGTTAGTGGCACAAGACGCAGCCTTTCTGATTCTGCACTCCCATTACTTAAATCATGCTGATGCTCATAAATCAGTGTGGGCTTCAGGCAGAAACTGCCCCTTTGAGTAGCTCTATGACTCAGATGCTTAATCTCTTTCCCAATGTGGGAAAGGAGATCCTCCTTTACTGCATAGACTTCAATCTAAACCAAGACTAGATCTTTAAAAAGAAAAAAAAAAAAAATTAAAGTACAGTCAATATAATGGAAGGCAGCAGGGACCAAGATAACCTCAAAAGGCAGCTAATCCAAAATGTGTTTAGCTTTGGCTAAATGGAGATTTAAAATGGATAACCTGGGAGCTGGTCTGATCATAATCCCCAGCTATATGCCCAGGCATTTCTTTTTCAATCTTAAAAATCATCCCTTGGGGGAGCCTGGGTGGCTGTCGGCTGAACCTCTGACTTAGGCTCAGGCCACGATCTTGCATTCATGGGTTCGAGCCCCGCATCGGGCTCTGCGTTGACAGCTCAGAGCCTGGAGCCTCCTTCGGATTCTGTGTCTCCCTCTCTCTCTGCCCGTCCCCCACTCATGCTCTGTCTCTCTCAAAAATAAACATTGAAAAAATTAAAAAAAAAAAATCATCCCTTGGTTCCAGCTAAGAAACTAAAGTGAAGCCACTAAGCATTTCTACTCTTCCTAAAGAGTGTATCATTCCACAGTTAAAACCAAATATGCTGATCAACAACACCAGGCGTTAGTTACTGTAGGGGTGCCTGGTCCTCATGTGCCACGGGATTTACCCACATTCTGCCATTTCAAACCCTCAGGATAATTTACCCTTCTGTGATATTTCAAGTAGACTGAGGCATAAAAGGACAATTTCCATTTCCAAATAATGAGACAGACCAAGAAAACAGAAATTAGACATTACTGGCTAAAGGCAGAATTAGATCCTAATTGCTGGCCAAATACGACAAACCCCTTCTAACTCCGCAGCTCCTTAGAAAATACAGAGCTGGGGTGCCTGAGTAGCTCATCCAGTGAAGCGTCCAACTGTTGGTTTTAGGTTCCGGTCATGGTCTCACAGTTCGTCATATCAAGCCTCGTGTGGGGCTCTGGGCTGACGGTGTGGAGCCTGCTTGGGATTCTCTCTCCTCTCAATCTGCCCCTCCCCTGCTTGTTTTTTTTTTTTCTCTCTCTCTCTCAAAATAAATAAAACACACATTAAAAATTTTTTTAAAAAAGCAAATACAGGACTAAGCATGGCAAAGTCATAATATTGCCATGGTAAGCGAAAGCCCAGTGATATACCAAACTGGGCAAATATTATCGCTTAGAACTTGGGAACATGTTACACACATAAACCTTCAAGGGTTCTGATGATGCTTTTTTTTTTTTTAACAAAGGAAAATAAATTTACTAATCTCATTAATAAAATACAGCAGAGGGTAGTGATATTATGCCTGATTCCATTACCGATGAATAATAAAGTTATTTCATGTGTGTGTGCGTAGGGAGAGAAGAAGGGTGGGAGAAACCAAGCACAGGGAAAATAATTGAATAAAATGAATCATAACAGTTTAACTTTTACACAGTTATGTCCAGACGCAAGAAGGAAGAGGAAGACCAAAAAAACCCACCAAAAAACAACAAACAAAAAACAAAAACAGGTGAGGAATGGAGATACAGGAAATGAATGACATTTAAATGAAATAACAGAACTTCATTCTCTGGAAATCATGGCTTGGGGGCACTTAATCCATGGCAACCCAGACTTTTATTCGGACTAATATTTAAAAGTGGCTAACCCTTAGCCGTAACAAAGGGCCAGCCACAGTCTCTGTACCTCACGTGTCTGAATCCACATCACGCTCCCAAGGACTCGGTGAGGCAGATAGTACATTTGTTACCTAGTTTACAAAGGTGAGCTTGGAGGCCCAGCACATTTAAGCAACTTGCCCAAAGTGACCCAGCGAGGAAGCTGGGAAAGCAGAATTAGAACCCATCTGGCTCCGAGGTCTCTCGTTCACGGGCAACGAGGATGCCTTCCCCGCTGGTTCATCTGAGACCAAACAGAGCATTCCTGTGCATACATGATACGGGATCTTCTTACCACTGCTAATCTCTACCACGTGACCACAGAAGCATGAAGGAAGATAAGGGGAGACAAGATTACAGCTTCTCAACAGTATTTGGCACCGAGTACAAAGAGACTGATCCAGTGAACCGCCACGTGGGTCATCAAATAATTGGCATGCAATAATAAGGACTGCCATTGTGGTTTTCCGTTTCCCTTTCTGTTTTAATATGAAATTTATTGTCAAATTGGTTTCCATACGACACCCAGTGCTCATCCCGTTGTGTTTTAAGCGAGTGAATATTTGGAGATGGGAATACGTCGTGAAAGCAGAGCGGGTAAGAACCTAAGCTCTGTGGTCAGAGTGGAAATCAGACGTGAGCTTCGACCATGACTATTTACTAGTTTTGACCATGAACAGCGAGATCAACTTCTCTGCGTTTCAGTTTCTAATTTGGTTGAAATGGGTATAGCAACACCCACCTCGCAGGGCTAATGTGGTGAGTAACTGGCATAACGTGGTAAAATCATTTCGCATAGTGCTCGGCACACAGCAAGATTTATTACTGTTATTATCACTGTTCTTCGAACATCCATCAGTGTTGAATAAACTAAAGGTACTGATTCTCAGCTGATACATATACCATCAATAAAAATGGCATCACATTTTTTAATGTTTATTTATTTTTGAGAGAGAGCGAGCAAGAGAGTGCGCGTGAGCAGGGAGGGCAGTGAGAGGGAGGGAGCGAGAGAGACACAGAATAAAAAGCAGGCTCCAGGCTCCGAGCTGTGAGCACAGAGCCCGAAGCGGGACTCAAACTCACAGACTGAAAGATCGTAACCTGAGCCGAAGTCGGATGCTTAAAAAAAAAAAAAAAAAAAATGGCGTGATATTTAATACTTTGCTTCCATAAGTGAGAAACATTTACTTTTAAATGTTAAGTTGTTAATTTTGTTCATGTTGCATGTGCACACAGCTAAAATCAGTCATTGCTAAACGTCTTATAACAAAAGAACCTTATTCTTCCCCACTATGCCCACCTCCCTCTGCCAGTTCTAAATGTTTTAGCTGTTTCCTGGGCCATTTTCTTCCTTTTCTCTAGTATGCTTATGCTTCTATCTTTAGTTTATCAATTTGAGATACTGAGTGCTATCGAAAATTCTGGCTCTCCTTTAGAATTGAGGCCCTCATTCCTCCAGCTCCTGGGAATGTTGGTAACGATAACTCTCAGCCGTGTCTAGCCCTACAATTGTGAAGAGCCACCTTGCCCAACGTCATGACCCCTCCTTAGCTTAGGCTGCTATAACAAATACCATAGACTTTGACTTAAATGACATTTATTTCAGAGGGCCACCTACTCACTGTCTCGCTTGAGAGAGAAGAAAGGGGGGTGAGAGAGAGAGAGAGAGAGAGAGAGAGATTGTGATTCTTCCTTTAGGAGTATTAATTCCATTATGAGGGCTCTATCTCCATTTTCTCATCTAAACCTAATTCTCTCCCAAAGGTCCCACCTCCAAATACCATCCCACTGGGGATTAGGGCTTTAACATACACGTTTTGGCAGGGGAGGAACAAACATTCAGCCCATAGCGCTCCCTTGCAGGTGCCCACCTCCAATGATGGTGGATTCTGAGGGTCTAACGGCCTGGCCCCCTCGAATTAAGGGAGTGCCACTCTGAAGGGACAACTCAGCTCCAGAGCGACATCTTTCTGTGACTGCACCGCCATTACTATCCAATCCTGCCTCCTTCGGTCTTCCCCAAGTGTTTCTCCCAAGGACACACCTCAAAAACTCCCTGCACAGTGCCTGTTTCCTGGGGAACCCAAGACGCCACTTGTAGACTTCGTGGCGGTGGTGAATCTAACACGTGCACACACTTCCCTTCCTCTCATCCTCCCAGTATAGTTACATCACAACTTTTGGTTCCATCAACTGCCGCTGTTTACATCACTATGACAGTGAAATTCTGTTCACTGCTGAGCCAAACAGCATCGTATGATTATCATTCCTGTCTCATAAGCATTGTGTGTGGTCTCAGAATTAATAAAGCTATTGTTTGTTCATCGGCTTAGTTTCCGTGAACTTTCCTCTGCTTTCTCCAAAAATGCCAATGGATCTGTCAATGCATTTTGCCTCTCAATACGTTTTGCAAATCTTTTACTTACTTATTTACTTATTTATTTAGAGAGAGATAGCGGGAGCAAGGGAAGGGCGGAGAGAGAGAGAATTGCAAGCGGGCTCTGTGGCGACAGTACAGAGCCCGATGTGGGGCTCCAAGTCATGAAACTGGGGGATTATGACCTAAGCCGAAACCAGCAGTTGGCTGCTTAACCAACTGAGCCACCCAGGTGCCCCGACAAATCTTATATGTAATAAATACTCTAGCAGCTCTGTTTGATGCTTGAATATTTCTTTCCTGCAGCCCTCACATTCCTGCCCCTAATACGTACCGATTGCTTTAGACAGATATCGTCCCTGATGATTCCTTTTAATATTCTTCTGTGTTAGGTCTGCTATTTTGCAAATCCCACATATTTATCTGTTTGGGTTTATTCTCTTGTTTTGCTGGAGTCTATTCTCTAAGAAAGCATACCTGTCATGGGAGGTACATTTTGGGACAAATCTACATCTGTTATTTGTCATTCCTACACGACTGATAGTTTGGTGAGGCATAAAATTTTTTTGTTGCAAATCACTTTTCCTCTGAATTTCCAACTTTTCCTTTATCCAGTGTTGTTAGTGAAAACTCCAAAGCCATTTTGATCTCTCCTTAGCAATAAATGACTAATTTTCTCACAAAGCTAAAGAGAATTATTTTTTATTCCTGGTGTCCTGAAATGTTGTGATGATGTGTTCTGGGTTAGCTTTGTTTTTTAAATCCAGTCGGCTAGGTGCTGACTCTGGATATTCCTGACTGTAAAGATAATGGACTTTTTAGATTAATCTTACAATTTTATTTTCTATTTCGGACATTTTTTCCTGCTTTCTGGAAGAGTTCATTCGCTCTGTTCTTTACTATATTTTAAATTTTGAAACACTTTATTGATCTTGGTTTCTTTTTTCAGGGCTTCCTATTCTTATTTTATGGATATAGTCTTCAAATATCTGTGGATCCTAGAGTTTTCTTTATGTTTTCTTCTACTACTTACAAAATAACGTTTCCTCCAGATTTTTATTTATCTTCTCAATTTCAGGATTTCCTAAAATATTGGATGATCCTTGATTTTTAAAAAGCTATTTACAGTGGAGGCATTTTTATTTACCCTTGGGACTTACTTCAACCTTCAACTTGTGTCCCTAAGTTTCTCCAGAGAAAAGAGCTCCAGCGCCCTCCAAGGAGGAGAAGTTGGGGAGAAGATCTGACCTCCGTGTGCTGTGTGTCAGTCTTTCCACCAATGCTGCTCTTTTCAGCCAAAGGCTCAGCTCAGCCTTTGGAAGAACCTGGTATTCCTAGATGCGGTTCCAAGCAACATGGCGATTGATTTCTTGGTGATATTGTCCTGTACGGGCTAGGTAGGCATTTCTTCTACTCTGATAGGTTAACTAGCCTCTGTCTTTTTTGTTTCAACAATGGTAAAATATTTTTCCACTGTTGCCTTCTCTCTGGCACTCTTTGCCCTTGGGTATTAGCATCTTTTGGGGTTCTCTTGGTGCGCTTTAGCTGGGTTTGGGGAGAGGAAAAACTATGTGGGTGGGCGTACTGTCACTTTTAAGTAGAAGCCCTGTAATGTCTTCTTTCCAAATATGTACTTATCATTTCACAGGCCTTGTGATAAAGAGTGGTTTTAACAAAGAATTTACCCTCTCCACAGGAGTCTTCTTTCAGTCAACTTTAAGAAAATGGTCGGTCCGCTTAAAGTGCAAAGTCAACAAAGGAGTCTGCGCTTTAAAGACAGAAAAGAAAGGGAAGAAAAACAAGATTTCAAAGGAATAAAGTCACAACCTTTTTGTAAAATTCAACACAATTTTTTTTAAAATGTGTTCTGAAATACTGTTCTTTACAAAGCCACATAGTAAGGTAAAATATGTAGGCAAAAATAGTCATTGTACATTTTGCACCCAGCCCTGAAGCTCAGACAAAGAATGTAGACATATGTTGTTTCTATCATGCTAATCAATAGAACTATAGATTCTAAACCAGAAATGCTATCATTCTGTGCAACCTTGGGAGCAGCAATCGGAATGATGATTTCAAATCATTAGGCATCCAAAGAGAAGGCAAAAGTCCAATCTCAACGTCAAAGGCAATCAACAACTAACTGAATGGACACAGTTACATGATTAAATTGCATCATGTACAAGATGTGTCAACAGAAAATAAGGTATTAGGCCATGTGATAAAATAGAGTCTTTCTTTTAAAATTCTGCTCAAAATATTTGCTCTGTGATTTTATATATAAGAAAAATGGGTGAGAGAGAAATGTAGACGAAGAGGCCAAAGAATATGGGATGTGTGGGGGACATTTAAGTCATTTCTGGTAGAGTTACTGCTCTGCCAGGCGTAATGACTTCTATAAATTATTGAAACTTCCAGCCTTGTAGTAATGATTTGGTAATAAGTCCAAATGCATTGGGGCATGAGAGAACATCAAAACATTACACTGAGTGTTAAATGTTCTCGTTTGGTCCAGAAATTATTTCAGTAAATAACATCTGGTGAAAATAATTATCCTGCGGTTAAGCTGCAAAATGATGAGATATTTTGGAGAAGATTAAACGCAAACTTCATCTTTATTTATTGTAAGAATTCAAGAATAATCTTAAAAGTAAAAGTGGAATGTTACTACATGTGCCATGATTAAGGGCAGACCCATCTCTGGCTTCTGGCTTGTCAGGTTTATGTCTCATTTTATCACCCCGGTATGAAGCCTGATCTGAGAGCTCAGATAATACGTATACTATGGAACTTGGGATATTTACAGTCAGAAATTTGCAGCTTCATCCATAAATACCAGTAAACATACCTGAGTTATTTATGACATATGCTCCTAGTTTGCATGGTGTACAAGAATCACATTTTCTCACACCTCAGCAATCGGCACAGTTGGGACATAGGGGTCTCTCTTTTAGACGACAGTAGTCAAACATCTCTCACAAACAAAATAAAGTGTGTGTGTGTGTGTGTGTGTGTGTGTGTGCACCAAGGAAAAGGGGAGGTGAGTAAAGCACTCATTTCAGGTGAAAATCTGAATGGTTGCCCAAAATCTCAGTAATTAGGGAGTAATAGTTTACTATAATATTTTAAAAATCAATATTAATAGAAAAAACTCTATGTGGCAAAACAACTAAACGTAATGAATCCTCGACAGAATCCTGGAACAGAAAGAAGACAGTAGGTAAAAACTAAAGAAACGCTGGGCGCCTGGGTGGCTCAGTCGGTTAAGCAGCCGACTTTGGCTCAGGTCATGATCTCACGATCGGGTCGGTGAATTCAAGTCCCACATCGGGCTCTGTGCCCACAGCTTGGGGCCTGAAGCCTGCTTCAGATTCTGTGTCACCCTCTCTCTCTGCCCCTCCCCTGCTTGCACTCTGTCTCTGTCTCTCTCTCTCAAAAATGAATAAACGTTAAAAAAAAAACACAAAGAAATGTGAATAAAGTATGGATTTAGCTAATGAAAAAAATCCATAGCGAGCTAAATGTCAAATTTTCAAATAAAGGCAACCTAGATCACTTATTTTCATTTTTGTGTGAAACTCCAATATAGCTTGGAATGGCACTGATGCGTGCTTATGTATCTTTTTTTGTTGTGTGTTCAAAAGTAAACAAAAAGACAGTCCGATGATGGCTAATATCAGTATGCTATAAAAGTTATTAAATCCTACCGATAAATACTATTGTTTGCCTAGTTTGTAAACTCCTCAGTTATAGGCCAAACTCCCTGAACACAGCAGAGATCTTCTATTTTATGGTACCCAGACTATTACCAAAACTTCAAAATATTTTACATGAACTCCTAAATAAATATTCTGACTGATATGGGAGAGGGGGTAAGTCAGTACACCAGAAAGAGAGGCCTGAGTTCTAGTTCTGGTTCTGCTATTCTCTGGGGTAAAGCATTTAATCTCACTGGGACTCAAGGGTCTCAATTGTTCACTTGGTTGAATTGCATTTTCGTCAAAGCCCCACTATACTAAGAGCTAATGGATTTGTGATTTTTAATTTTTTTCCAATTAGGAACATTTAATTAAGGAAACCGTATTACACACGATATTATAGCATAAAAGAATGAAAACTGGTTTCCCACTATTATTCATATGATATCATCAAAAATGAAATTAAAGGTGTAAATTATCACAGAATCCATGAGTTCTTAGTGGGCAAAAAGCGGACTATTGTATTGCAGCTACAAATTACAGATCTTGAGAGATTAGAACACCAATTTCAGCAATTGAAATGGACACACATTTGGCATCCCAATTTCATACTATAAGTGGAATTTCCTATTAAAAATGTAAAAAAAAAAAAGTTGTTTAGTACTAAGCGATCCACAAAAAACCACTTAAAGCTGTGATTGGTCTGATATAAATAGTCTTCTAGAATCTAATACATTTGTAACAATTATTCTCTGGGGAGAAGTACTTAAAGTTTTGTAATATAAACATTATTATATACTAACTATATTATAATTAAATATAGGGGATTTTTTAGAGAGAATTTCATACTGCATTATAAAATGTTATATGTGCTACTTATCCAATCAAACAACATATTTTGTGTTAAACACTGGGGTTTATTATTTAACTTTTTCTAGTAATGCCCTCTTTGGGCCATGAGAAATGCTCATTTCTAGATTTCACAGAGTAAGAAATGATAATCTAGCTCATCTCTTACCACCCGTTTCTAACAAGCAAGTTCATTACATTTAAAAAGTTAATAAAATAGTTAACATGCAAAAATATGCTTTAGACCTTCCAGGGTATATATCATCATTTGAGTACTTTATGGGAATAGGAAACACTAAGGTTGAAATTGAGTAAAAAACTTGTGTCAAAGATTATTTTTTAAAGAAATTTACTTCCCACGAAGGTACAATAAAAGTTCTAAAGGATTTTATTTACACAATTGAGAAATTATTTTTAATTAGGATTGTTTAATGTAAACTGCTAAAGGGATTTAAATGTATTTTACATTTTTCCTGCAGGTAGAGTAAATATTATTTTTATACTTTAATTAAATTCAAAGTTATATTTCTTTTTTTTTTTTAATTTTTTTTCAACATTTATTTATTTTTGGGACAGAGAGAGACAGAGCATGAACGGGGGAGGGGCAGAGAGAGAGGGAGACACAGAATCGGAAACAGGCTCCAGGCTCTGAGCCATTAGCCCAGAGCCTGACGCGGGGCTCGAACTCACAGACCGCGAGATCGTGACCTGGCTGAAGTCGGACGCTCAACCGACTGCACCATCCAGGCGCCCCTCAAAGTTATATTTCAAATTATCTCCTTCCCTTCCCCAGAGAGATAAATGTGTCTCTGCCTATTTAAAAAAAAAAAAAAAAAAAATTCCACTTATTCTGATTTCATAGAAGTCAACAGAAGGCTATAGAAATTCTTAAGGATATAGATCTATGTAGAAGTTTAGCAAAGCAAATACAGGAGTTTAGGCAATGACCAATATGCACAAATCGTTCCAAATACTGATATACATATATTGCCTCATTTACCTACATGCACGTGACTTTGTAAACAGTGAGAAACAATCATTTAAATTCAACATCAGTGTTTTCAGTAATGTAAAAATTAATTTCCTTCTTTGCATGTGTTCCTATCTACAATTCAGTGCATGCCTTAACAGAGATGTGTTGCACTACGTAACTTGTAAGGTACTTACAATGGCATCTAGTTAGTTCTCTGCTATAGTCAAAACCAAAGACTCTGCCTCAAGGAGATTTCCTGAATTCGTTAATTCTTTTCATGCCATGTTTTTTACAAAGTTACTGCGTTACCAGATATATTGTTCCAAGACACTAAATACAAACAAACAAACAAACAAACAAACAAACAAACAATAAAACCAAAAAACAAAGCACACAGAACAAATTCTATAAGCTTTTGGATTGTTATGGCAGTATTAGCTATGGTGTGCTTTCATATAAAGCTATTATTAAAAGACATACACACTTATACCTTAACTGTCCGCCACAACCAGATGGTGATGGAAGGGAGACCTGTCATTTAAATGAGTCACCATTTTTATCAATATGCTCATTAGTTACCAAGCAAAGCTAAGCTACATCTGAGTCATTATTTTCTGGCCTAGGATCTGAAACAAAATCCATTAAACTATTTAGTTGCACATCTAGTTCCATTTTCTAATTCTGTGTATTTACCTGAAAAGCTGGACTATGGCATTTGTAATTGAGCCATGCAGAAAGATTAGATACAGCCTCATTTATTATTCTCCAATTTTGAGCTATATTTGACCTGATGCATTCACAGGAAAGAGAACAGAAATGGATTTTCCATGAGTTCGTACTCCATTCAAGAAGATGGATGCTTTGAGAATCTACATATATTGTACGGCATTCAAAAATAAAAGTGAAATTGCATTTAAGGTTGTTTTTCCAAACTCTATTTGTGCTTTGGTCCTAAAGAAAGACCATTCTTGGAAATAATCCACATAGAATGCACTGATTACTCCATTTTGAAAATATACTGCCAAATGCTGACTTCCCGTCATTGAGTAAAGAGAATTCCTCCATCACTCGCGCCTTGGGAACTACACTTTGAGAAAGAACAGTTCATTCTGAGAGTTGGCAGTTTACATCTTCGCTTAAAAATTTAAAACCAGACAGACAGACACATACACCTTGCCAACAAAACGAACAGCTTCTTCTTTTGATATATTAATGCTATCAGACCATTGTTGAGACCAAACAAGAGTTACTGGCCAAAAAGAGTATGCCCTGGCCTACACTGAGACACAGCTGCAATCCAGTTGGCCATGCCAGGCTCCATCTGTAAGAGTTGGATGCTTGGTGACACTGGCCAGTCTGAAGCCTATTTATAGAAGCCTGAGAAAGCTAGGTGGACAGATGGTAAAGCAATACAATAACGAAGAAAATCTCACTTAGACTGATGCTTATTTTGCCTTCCAAGCGGACGCTGCAACTCCCAAATAACACCCCCTAATGGGACATCTATCACTCACAGGCATGCAAACGTTTGTGCTCAACCACAAAATATCAGTTAAGGCAGTCACTAATTTCACCGTAGATAAACAGAACACAACATTCAGCTAATATGACAATCAGCAATACAACCTGTGCGCGGCAATTAGATCGTGATTCTGATTTCACTGCCGTAGTCCCTACCTCTTTCTTCTCTTAGTGTTTTTGTTGTTGCCATTTGTTTTTGCCATGTGACTTAGGTGAAGTGGAATTGAAGGTAGTAGAAATGATGAGTTAAACCAAATGCAGATCAAGCATTCGTGTAGCCTTCTCTCTCCAAGGACTCTAGGAGGAGGGAAGGAATACCTGAGGAACTAAAAGGTGGGCCCACGTGCTGGAGGATTGCAGGAGGTGAAGTCACGTCACTCTAAGGGGTTGGATATAATCCTAACTGCAACTCGAAGGCCCTAATGGGCTTTGATGGAGGAGGCTGTCATGACTGCATTTACATTTTAAGGCTATCCTTCCACTTGCTGGATGGAGAATGGATTGGAAGAGATCAGGAAAGGCAACGGGAGAAAAGCAGAGTAGAAGATGTCGCATTTTACTGCAAAACGAGCAGTCTAGGTTTGGGGTGGAAATATCAAAACAATTGCAACACTGCTATAAGGATGGTGGGCCACAGGGGCAACGGGCTTGGTCACCGGCTCTCCCTGGCACGCCTCACTTCTTTATGAAGTTGCTTTTGGGGCCTGAAATCTTACTGCCATTATGATTTATGACTGCATGAAATCTCTTAAATTAAGATTTGTTTGATTGTCTGTTTCTATTAAGGTGACCATCATAGCAATTTTCCTTTTTCCAAACAAATGTTTTGCAGAACACTGCAACTCAGCGTCTGTGTATGGATCGTGACAGTGATTAATTTCTGTCGTGAGGTTCTTTATTTGCTGTAACTAATTTAAGATAGCTGCCACTTTTTAATAACTAAAGGATATAAATCCAGCAGGGTATTTTTCTTAGGTAATTGATATAACATCTTCATATTAGTGACTATAAATTATAGCTCTGTTACCCCATCCCGTCACCCAGCAAAGCCGGTCAAAGTCTGTACGTCCAGACTGCGATTGTGCAGTGGTGCATACAATTTCTCCTCGACTACACAACAAGCCATAGAGCCAAACACTGTCGAAAACAATAATGTAGTTGGAATTTCATTCGGTCAAATGAAAAACCCACTGGTCTTTCAATGTTGCTCAGTTTGGTAATTTTTTTTTAAAGGTCAGCATTCACCAAGTTCAAGAAGTCATTCCTTATGTAGAAAAATATTGGGGCTTGAAAGGGGGAGACTGTTTCCCTCCTTTATTTTACCAAAAAAAAAAAAAAAGGAGTTTCCCCAATTTCCCCATCATAAGCAGGGAAATGAAATGCTTCAAAATTTCTAAGGACTAAAAAGTGTCCAGTTCTGAAAACCCATTTCTTCTAAGTGGAGGCAATTCTTCTCAATGCGTTCAAATACCATTTGCCAAAAGATACATCCATAGGTATCAGTGACTCTTTTTTTTAATTTAATTTTTTTCTAATTTACATCCAAATTAGCATCAATGACTCTTAAACGGAATCTCTTGGTATGATACGAACAACAGCAGAGAACCCAAGTGCCAGCACTGATGCCAAACGTATAAATGGTTTTTGGATCACACTAGCGTTGGTTTATATGGAACATAATTCTGTCCCTTAACCAAATAGTGGTGGGGAGGGGGTTCAGCCAGTTTCAAAATGGCATCCAAGCCACTCAGAGAAAATGGGGACATCTGCGAGTATTTATACCCGTAAAAACATGTCAGTATATTCTTACATGAAGGAATCCCAGCTGCAAATGAATGAGGGTCCCTGATATAATGCGATCAACCCCTCTCAGCCATTGGCAGCAAGGACACCCCCATCCTAGCACCCTGAATACTTACATACAACTGTAATTGATTACATTTCACTTCATATGATTTGTAGATAAATGATGGCTGCATGTTTATGCAAAGTGTCTCCGTAAAGAAATGAGACTAATTTTCTTCTTGAAAAGCTTATAAAGCAGAAGAGCAATCACACGGCAGCAAGAATATAACGGCAACATGTTTCAATGAGCAGCAGCAGTATTTCCAAGTTCAGCCAGTCAACTGTCATGTGCTAACAGCTGCAGTTGAATATTGCTTTATGTCAGAACAAAACGGGGTGATCACTTCAAGCAAAAAACTAATGCTGAGTTCTGTGCGATAAATCTTCGACATACCTACTTGACATGCCAAAGTAAGCTTTTAGGAAAGAAAGGACATTGAGAGTCACAATTTTGGTGCCAACAAACTTTTGAAGAAGGCTACGGAAGATGTTTATGTTGCTACACAAAATGCCTATGGGATCGGTCTCCAGGAGTCATTCATAAAAATGTTAAAAGTATCTAAGTTTCCACTAATTTAATTAAGACACAAACGGCAACTAAGGGACAATATTGAAGCAAAGAACAGATAATGATGTAATATCAGGGCTGGAAAGGATATGAATGTTCATTCAGTCCAGCCTTCTCTTTTTACAGCCAAGAAAACTGAGACCAAAATCAGATGACCCCTAAATGGTAGAATTAAAACTAATTTAACTTGCTCTGAAAGGAACTATGAGACAAGTTTCTGGAAAGAATATGTTGAGTAATTTGGATGAGAAACGACAACAAAAAATTAAGATAGGTCATTTCTGCTAATTTTCAGAAAGCGTAGGCTAAAACTCACTTTAAAAACTTGTTGGATACTTAAAAAATATAACCTGGATATAAAATGTTTGATGGATTTATTGGAAACTCCAAAATCCTCAGGATCCAAAGAGTTCACGATTTCTTTCTTGATAATCGGATTTTGTTGAAGCAGCAAGTCCTGATTTCTGCATATACACAGTCCAAGTCAGTTATACATGTCAAAGTGTTAAAGACAAAAAAACAAAACAAAAAAAAAAAGAAAACCTATCCCAACACTTAAAGAATTCTATATAATGCAAATACATGCCTGATTATCTTCTTTACTACAGACATTCTTTGGCTCAAAAACGGTGTTTGTTTTATCCAAACTTGCTATTAACCTCTGATTGCAAACCTTACTCACCAGATATGGCTCCAAATGATATTTCCCCCCCCAAATTCTGGTAAGTGACATATGTTATCCTCACTTAAGAAAGCTCAAAAATGTGACACAGGTTCCAAAACTGTCTTGAGAAATGGTCCCATTATTAGACAAATGTGTATTATTTGCTTAAGGAGACTGCTTTGAAGCATTCATTAGGGAGGGTAAAAAAAGGTTTTAGAACTTCCAGAAATATAATTTGTATTTTAGTGAAATATATTTATATTAGTCCCATTTACAGTTTTATTGTCAACTCTGAAGCATTGCATGTCTTTTGACACCTCCCTATAACCTCTGGAAAAACAGGTGTCATGCATATCGCCCACATTCAGTGAGGTTGCTGACACCATGATCTTAAACTTCTCTAGATGAAGTTCTATCCCCAACATCTGGAACTGCATGGAACGGATATTAGAGGTGGGAAAGCACGTGCCGAAATGCCCCTGATCCATGCAGGTCTCTATGAGGGAGGGGGGTGACAGTGACGTACTGCATTGCGAAGACATGGCTTGACTTTTGTTTGACAGAAAATTCAATCCATCTTGGAGGAGCAATTGTCTGCATTTTCCCACTTACTAGGAAAAAAAAAAAAGGCATCAAAATGTAGACTACTAATGACTATGGTTGCCACATATTAATGCTTTTACGCCAAAGATTGCTTTTGCACTCCTCAGCTAGACTCTTAAACATTGAGAGTTTCGTACTAATGAGAGCAAAGCAGCTGTAACTACAGATGGGCAGGCAGGCAGGTAGGTGGGGGGGGGGTGTGTGTGTTGATTTCCCATTCAGTGTGTGCTTAGGATGTGATAAGCACCATGCGAGGTCCAGGTAAATTTCCTCTACTCCAGACCGGGGCTTGCCTTCCCTGAACACTGCACTTCCCTATCTCTGAGTGTTTAAATCATGCTGCAGCAAAGGAAAGAGGCAGTGACTTTTTGAATGTCAGAATCCACACTGATAACAGTGTTAATCCGTGAGCAAATGCGGCGACCGCTGTTTCTTTTTCAAAGTTAAACCGGTCATACTCGCTGTAAAACCAAATGAAACAAGCATCACATTCCAATTTTGTTATATTCTGACAGTTTACTGCTATAGGGCAGTAAGGCAAAAATAAATGCACTAACCCACAAATTGCTTCCAAGTGTCTGAGCACTCCTTAAGTACATGGTAAGTAGCTCTAAAAGCAGAAATCTGGATTCCAAACAAATTCCAACATGCTTCAAATTGCCTCTTCACATATTTCTTTTGGGAAATGTGTAAGTGCTGAGGTCTCTTAGCTGGTATTGTTTCCTGTGTTCATTCCCACCTTAACTGAGTTTGTCACGAGGTCAGACCCCACCAGTGTGTCATCAGAGGACACTCGATGGTGTCATCATCAGTGCCAGTATATGTAAATATGATACAATTTCAGGGAAATATGACATAATTAGAGGCTATTATTATCCAGCCCTCCATAAGCCCTAATTTGCATGTTTCCAATAAAAGTACACAGCTCACAGCACACACAAGCTGTCATCTTTTTCAATACTATAATTATTACTTGCAAGGCTTGAAAAATATCTCTATCAATTCCAGAGAAGGATTTGAGAGAGATTACTACAAATGATGATGGAATAATTAACATTTCTTCCTGCTTTCCAAAAAATTTGCATCATGGCAATATATTGAAAATTTCCTAAGTATATAATTCGTGGATAAAAATTCATATTATTAGGCTTAAACTTCAGGAGCTAAAAAAAAAAATACCTAAAAAGATTCAGAACTAATATTACAATGAAACATGACCACATTATTTGAGGCTTGGTACCTAACTCTTACTTGTTTTTTATGAAGGCACCAATTTACTTTAAAAGTCAGAAGTAATGAGCTGGTTTATGCACTTACTAGAAAAAGGGCATTACAGACAAAATTTTAAATCTACACTTCAAGAACAAGGTACTCTTATTCACAGAAATACAAGGAATAAAAAAAATCATTGCACTACAAATATATTTTATTCTGTTGCATCAAAAACGGAGACTACAAAGGATGTAAAGCAAGGATATAAAGCCACAGCAAAAACTAATCAATCGATGTTTAATATGAAAGGATGGTTCCTATTAATATTTATTACTATCTATGACTAGATTTTTGGAAAATTATTTCCGCCCCTTCCTCTATTTATTATACATATTTTCTGTTTTCTGTCAGTCACCTTGGATCTTTTCTGGAAAAAATGACCAGTCGTGAAAATATTACCCTTTAATCCAAATATAACAAAAAAGGAAGTTCTTGGCAAGGAGAGAGTTACCTTCTCCCCAGCAGGGACCTTAATTATTTTGCATCCAGTACAGGGCCAGGCCTCAGTCACGTGTTTAGTGACATCTGGTTTGATCAGTTTCTTTGTGGGGGTTAATAATCTCATCTCTTTCAGGAGATAAGCACCTGAAAATCAAAGATCTTCTTCAAACTTCTTGGGGGTTGTGAGCTTTCAGCACTGCATTAATTATAACCATCACTGACCGCACCATTTTTTGGTGGTTTCAGTAATTCTTTTGGAATCCTGTTACAAAATTTTAGTTAATCTTGATCGGTCATTCATTCATTCATTCATTCAGCAAGTATTTTTTGAGGTTTGGTCCTGAGGATACAACAGGAAACGTATCAACTAAGCAGAGACAATCCCTACACTTTGGGCACTTACGTTCTAGTAAGGAGACAGAGAAAAAAAAAAACCAAAGAAGGGTAGAAGTATAAGTAAGGTGGGTAACATGTCAAATGGGTAAAAGATGAATGGAAAAAACAGAGCAGTAAGTCCTGTGGGTAACGAGGGAGCTACAATTTGAAACCCAAGAAAGCTCTCTTAAGAAAACAGCATTTAAGGAAGTAACTGAAGGGTGTCAGAAAAAGAGCTTTGCAAGCAGAAGAAACAGCAAGTGCAAAGGTCCTGAGTTGGCAACCAGCCTGCTGTGTTCTAGGAAAAGAAAGGAAATCAATGAGTTGGAGCAGCAATGTGGTCCTCTGCCCAGCTGCAGCACCTAAAACTTTGTCAGAAATTCAAATGATCAGACCTTCTTTGTCATAACTGGGGCTGGAGGTGAAATGGGATTTCGCCATCTGTGTATTAACAGCTCTCTCCTCTTACCTGTCATCGTGACCACCCCAAAGTGTAAGGACCTGGTCTGAAGCCAACTGAACAAGAGAAAAGGTAACAGTGGACGAAGTACAGCAGTCATGGGTCTTTGAAATTTTACACTGTGGCGGAAAGGAAGTCAGGAGACACAGATCACTGGAACATACATACACAAACAAACGATAAGAAAAGAAATTACTAAGATACATTGATAATCTAATAACCCAGACTGGGAATATGGAAGCAATACACGAAATAAATTGGTTTAGTGTTTATTTTTGAGACTGAGACAGAGCGCGAGCAAGCGCAAGCTGGGGAGGGGCAGGGAGAGAGGGAGACACAGAATCCGAAGCAGACTCCAGGCTCTGAGCTGTCAGCGCAGAGCCCGACGCGGGACTCGAGCTCGCGAACTGCGAGACCATCACCTGAGCTGAAGTTGGACGCCTAACCGACTGAGCCACCCAGGCGCCCTGAAACAAATTGTTTTGAAAATACATTTAGTCCTGTAGTGCATTTATGCAACAAAAATGTACATTCTTAATTCCTGTTATTTAATGGAGAATGCAGGGGCGCCTGGGTGGCTCAGTTGGTTAAGCGTCCGACTTCGGCTCAGGTCATGATCTCGCGGTCCCTGAGTTCGAGCCCCGTGTCGGGCTCTGTGCTGACCGCTCAGAGCCTGGAGCCTGTTTCCTATTCTGTGTCTCCCTCTCTCTGACCCTCCCCCATTCATGCTCTGTCTCTCTCTGCTTCAAAAATAAATAAACGTTAAAAAAATTAAAAAAAAAATAAAGGAGAATGCATATGCGATCGCTACAAATGCATGGAAGACCTAACCATTGCCTCGTAGCAATCATTTTGCTTAAGAAAAAAACCTACTCTTCCACATGTTCAAACATAAAGTCTAAACAGACACACACTGTGTTTTCTATTAATTCTGTTGAATACTGCTGTGAACAGTTCCCCCCAAATTTGTGTGTTGAAACACTAACCCCCAAGATAATGGATTAGGAGGCGGGTCCTTTGGGAGGTGATTAGGTCATGAGGGTGGAACCCTCATGAATGAGATGAGCCCTCTGATAAGAGACCCCAGAAAGGTCCCTTGCCCCTTCCCACCACGTGAGGAAGAGAAAAGATGTCATCTCTGAGCCCAGCACGTTGGCTCTCACCAGACACTGAACCTGCCAGCGCCTTGATCTTAGACTTCCCAGCCTCCAGAAGTGTGAGACATAAATTTCTGCTGTTTATAAACCACGCAGCCTGTGGTATTTTGTTATAGCAGTTCAAAGTGACTAAGACAAATACAAAATTGTATGTCTCCTCCAACGGGAAAGCGCCCCTGTGTGCCAAAAATCTTGATGTATTTTATTTTACACCATATAATGAAACCGTTTCTGTCTGGCGAGATATATGACGTGCAAGGCACAGATTAGGAATAAGAAAGAGGAAGGAAAATAAATGTATCAGAAGCCTGAATGACAACGCTCATCCAGTGACGCCCAAAAGGTTTTTTTTTTTTTTTTTTTTTTACGTTAAGAAAACTCTGACTTAATTGCTGTTGTGGTACATACACCCAGAAACACACAGACACAGATTTAGTAACGTGACAAAAAAAAAAAAAATCACTTTCCTACATACATCGTGGCAAAATGATTGTGAACATCATGCCAAGATGCTCTTGTAGCTTTTTTCCACCTTGTAGTTTCAGGGTCAATGGATTTGTCTGAATACAGTTCAAGGTGCCTCTGGCTTCTTGGTCATTAGTGGCTATCATACACTTTACACCCATCCTCTGAAATTAAGAAGGTGGATATCCACTGAAATACATTCTGAAATATACTCATACTCACTTATTCACTTAACCTCTAGTACTAAAAATTTATGATCTGCCATAAAGGTTCTTCAGCCCCAATAAGAGCCTTCCACACATTTACGGTGTTATTTATATTAATATAAATTATTCACTAGCACACAATTTGGTATAAAAAACTTGGTTTTCAAGGCAAGTTCTAACATAGAAGCCAAAGAAATGAAACTCGGGATGTCAGCAAGTTGAGGTTATTAGCATGAAAATATCATTAAATGTCGTTAACTAAAATGCAGCTGAGACAGATAGAAGGCCCTTAGCCTTTAAATCAACAACAGTCAATACATGACTTAATTGTACTGCCAGATCAAACTACTGATTATCTGGGCCATCCAGCTTGGCTCTATACTTGGCTGAGTGCTTCACATACGAAATTTATAATAACAAATCAATGGCTGGTTATACAAACTGGAATTTGTTTTTCCAGGGAATTGTTGTCCGTCGATGCTCTATGGACTTCATCTCGTCGTAGAGATGAAAAGCAGCGTAATGTTGCCTGTCATCTCTTTCCTTCCTTTCTTGCATGCCTTCCTTCCCTTTTGCATCTACCCTTTCTTCTTTGCAAGTCAAACAAGCTACGATTTCCCTGCGAAACCAGGAGAGGGGACACAGAGGTGAAGGAGGGTTATTAGCCATTCCTCATATTTTCCAAAGGAAACTTTCTCTGAGAGGTCTTGCAAATAACAGCGATAAACACTTACATGAAACTTAGTTACCCCCGTCCCCAGGCAATGCTCTAAGTGTGTATTATATGTAATAAGTCATTCAGGCATCATTAACAACCACACGGGTAGGTTCTATTACTATGTCCATTGTACAGGTGAGGAAACTGAGACTCGGAGAGCTCAAATAATTTGCCAAAGATCATACAGCTAGTCAGTGGTAGAATCTGCTTCTAATCCAAACTGTCTGTACTCTTGAACATGGATGTACCCCATCCCTCCTCTTCCACCCTGCCTGTGCAAGGAGATAGGTCTCGAGTAATGAATACCATTTCCCCATCCCATGGTGGACCCATTTCAAAGGTTCCTCAAACTCAGACTTGATCACTGGGATAGATGTGTTTTGAGCGCTTACTGTGAGGAAAATAGAATACTAAGTAATTCCTTGTTAACTTCAAGTAAGTTGGGGGAGGATCTTCAACCTGATGACTGAGGCATTAATAGGATAAAGAGCTTTTGCCTCCCAGATAATGAACAACTGGTCTGTCATGATTAAGTCAGAAGAGGCCAGAACCGACCTCAAGGAGAGAAATGTTTTCCAAAATCCAAGCATTTCTCCTTTGATCTTTTTTAAATGTTTATTTATTTATTTTTGAAGGAGAGAGAGAGAGAGAAAGAGACAGAGAGCCCAAGCTGGGGAGGGGCAGAGAGAGAGAAGGAAATACAGGATCCGAAGCAAGCTCCAGGCTCTGAGCTGTCAGCACAGAGCCCGATGCGGGGCTCCAACTCACGAACTGCGAGATCATGACCTGAGCCGAAGTCGGACGCTCAACTGACTGAGCCACCCAGGCGCCCCTCTCCTTGGGTCATTTTCTTCTCAAAACCCCCTTCTAAGCAAAACAAAACAAAACAAAACAAAACAAAACAAAACAAAACAAAACAACCCTATACTTTTGAAAAACGAATGACTATGTGAAAACAAGTGAAAATAGTACTAAAAGGAAAATCTTTTCTCTAAGATTAAAAATAATAAAAACAACACGCAGCCAGGGTTAACGTTTTTATGTAATGCATTAAGCTGTATTAATGCTGTCTTACAAAGGACTCATTGAAATCAATACCTACTAACAACCAACCCAGGAGCAATAGAGATACAAAGATGAATAAAGCAGGGTCCCTATCCTCAAATGGCTTATAAATAGTGATCAGATGATACAGCAAAAACATACCAGCACAGGGGTAGATTCAGAAGGATAGATCAGACTCCTATTCAATTGGGTGAAGTTAAAAAAAAAAAAAAAAAAGAATTTCTCAGCAATACTATTGTCTTTACCCCCTGCACAGCATCCCTCCCCTCCATGGGCATGGCCGGGCCCTCAGGATAGGCCTTTGCCACTTCTGACCGGACCCCTGGGGACATCAGTTTCCCAGAACCCCAGCCATGGTCTCGCTTTTACCATGAGATCCTATGGTAGCAATTCCCCAAAATGACACAAAAGGAAGCTTCTCTCCTCTCCGAATTCAAATGTTCATCTATCCCACCAGGATTTTTCAAGCGAAACATCCCTGACCCATTCAACTACTTTGCGAACTAGAATTTCCAGACTTTTATATCCTCTTCAGTGTCAGCATCCCTCTGAAGCACCAGTTCCTAGAGCAGAGCGGAGCTTCCTTTGAGCATGCTCTTCGAGAGGCTGTGACTGTCACCACACACCGTCCATCCCGATCAACTGAGAAAGTGTGTTACATGAAACACGGGACTCCTAAAAGAGTCATGTCCACCACAGCCCCATGACCTAGTCTGGTAACCCATCACAAAGGAAATGAGCCTAATCTGGGGTGCTTATTCTTGGTGAGTCCATACTGTCCCTGCCTCCCAGTGATTCCTGCTTTATGTTCTAGATGTTTAGTAAAATGTACTAGTCTTTGAGTCCAGGTTACCACTGTGAGCATGAAGTACCTGCTCCTAGTTTCTGACATCCACTTTTGCCCACTTTTGGTTCAGTGGAAGCCTTTCGCGATTTTCCATCACTCTTTCATAAAGACACCTGACTAGCTTTTTCAGTATTTGTCTACCTCATCTGAGCAAAGTTTTGCCTCTTCTCCTACTGAGTTCTTTTTTTTTTTTAATTTCTTATGTAATTTATTGTCAAATTGGTTTCCATACAACACCCAGTGCTCATCCCAACAGGTGCCCTCCTCAATGCCCATCACCCACTCATACTGCACTGTCATCTGGGACTTCCACTTTAACCACGATTGGTTTAGTATTTTCAGACTATAGATTACTGATGTGGCAAAGTAATGAAAGCAAAATGAAAAGTGAATACCACAAAACCCCATAACTTGAACCACTGAAGGCCTTAGGAAGAACTGAGCACACGACAGAGCAAAGACATCTTAGCTGATTTTACCTCCACGGGTTTACTCCTTCACCACAGCCATCCTCTGAACAGAGAAAGCTGTGGTCTGAGAGTGGCTGTGTGGCCCAGGAGACCACCTCTAATTGGAAGGGAGGGAGAGAGGGAGGCAGAAGACAGGATGGCAGCTGGGAAGGACACATTTCTAAGCACTCATTCCATGCTGAGTACTGAGGATACTGTGCTTCTGCCCTTGACCCCTTCAAGGATCTCAGTTTTCTTTTTTTTTTTTTTAATTTTTTTTGTCAACGTTTTTTTTTTATTTATTTTTGGGACAGAGAGAAACAGAGCATGAACGGGGGAGGGGCAGAGAGAGAGGGAGACACAGCATCGGAAACAGGCTCCAGGCTCCGAGCCATCAGCCCAGAGCCCGACGCGGGGCTCGAACTCACGGACCGCGAGATCGTGACTTGGCTAAAGTCGGACGCTTAACCGACTGCGCCACCCAGGCGCCCCAAGGATCTCAGTTTTCAAATCGCACATTATTACAACCACCTCGTGAAACAGGGACTGAAATAGTAATTTTTTTTAAAGGTTACTTATTTATTTTGAGAGCGAGAGTGAGAGAGAGCAAGCGAGAGAGTGCATGTGTGGGTGAAGGGCAGGAGAGAGAGGGAGAGAGAGAATCCCAAGCAGCCTCTGTGCTGTCAGCCTGGAGCCTGATGTGGGGCTCGAACTCGCAAGCTGCGAGATCATGACCTGAGCCAAAACCAAGAATGGGATGCTTAATCGACTGAGCCACACAGGTGGCCCCTGAAATAGTAATTTTTTCCAGGAAATTTTGAGGAAATTGAAGCTCAGATAAAGAAGGTAGCTTGCCCAAAGGCACAGAGATAGCATACGAGCTTTTCACTAGCCCACGTAGGCTTCCAAGTCACGAGTGACAGTCAACGTGGATGCCGTGCCCGGGTAGTACACCTAGATGGTGACCACCTTGTTAAAACACCATTTGTGAGGGTGGTGCTTCCCTGTCTCCTCCAGTCTGGACAACAATTTTCAGGAGGGAAATGTTTGGTTTAGGCATCTATCTCCTCAGCAAGAGAGACTAGTTAAGAGCACAGACTGTGACTCCATTAGTTTCTGTTTAATGATTACTATACATGGACCTACCTCACAGGGCTGTCTTAAAAAATAAATGAGATTATTTATCTAAAACACTTTGTGAATGTCAGATACTATGAATAGTAATGACTCTGAGAATAATGTTTCCACTAAAGACTCTTTCCTTTCTTTTTTCACTTTTAAAACATTTTTTAATGGACAATTTCAAACATCTATATAATCATAAAGAATTGTACACATAAAGAATTGGATGCTTCAGGTACTTGTCTCCAAGATTCAATGTTTACAGACTCTTGAGCAATCGTATTTCAACTATATATCTATACATACACATGCAGTTATGTTTTGAATCAAATTCCTGCAATTTGTAAATATTGTCTGTAAATATTTACGTATATATCTCTGAAAGATAGGGACTCCTTTATTTTTTATGTTTATTTATTTATTTTGAGGGAGAGAGAGAGAGAGTACACATGTATGTGCCAGTGCAAGAGGGGCAAAGAGAGACAGGGAGAGAGAGAATCCCAAGCAAGCTCCACACTGTCAGCACAGAGCTTAACATGGGACTCGATCCCATGAACTGTGAGATCATGACCTGAGCTGAAATCAAGAGCTGGATGCTTAACCACCTGAGCTACCCAGGCACCTCAGTAGGGACTCCTTCAAAAAACACAACCACAATAACATAACACTTAAAATTTTAGCAGTAATTCTTTAATATTATCAAATATATAGTTGATGTTTGTATTTCTCTACTCTCTTCCAGTTTTTTGTTGCTGTTGTTACAGTTTAGTTAGGTTAGGAACCAAATAAGGTCCGTATTTTGTGAGTGTTACGTCTCTCTCCTACCTTTCTTATTATCATTGTAATTAATTTTTCTGTTGAAGAAATTAGATCATTTGTTCAGTTGACACAATCCCACAGAATTCTGTGAGCTATATAAAATTCACTTCTCTCTCAGTATAAACAATCCAACTTTCCTCTATCTCAACTATAATTTTCCACTCATTATAATTTATAACCATCACTTTCGTCAACTGTACAAAAAAAATTTGCCTGAGAAATACTTCAATTAGTTTTACTTAAACCAACATTTATTTAGCGCCATATGTAACTGTTCTGATTTCTTCACAAATACCGGTTCATTCAATTACCATAATGTTATTATCCCCTTATTACAGAAGACATGTCTAAGTCTCAGACGTGAGATGTCTAAGGAACTTGCCTAAGGTCACACAGCTAAGTAGACAGCTTTATGAAGAAACTGAGGTTGGGGAAATAGTAAATGTCCACTTAAATATACTTTTTTTTAATGTTTTTATTTATTTTTGTGACAGAGAGAGACAGAGCATGAGCAGGGGAGGGGCAGAGAGAGGGAGACACAGAATCCGAAGCAGGCTCCAGGCTCTGAGCTGTCAGCACAGAGCCCGATGCAGGGCTTGAACCCACAGACCATGAGATCATGACCTGAGCCGAAGTCGGACGCTTAACCGACTGAGCCACCCAGGCGCCCCAGTAAATGTCCACTTAATCTAGTCATTTTCCATAGTTGGCACTGCATAGCTGAAAAGACCCTTGACCTGGGTTTTGGTCACTACTCCACATATTAGTTGCGTGTTTCTGAACAGGGTCCTTGCCCTCTCTGATTTCCTGATAGACAATGAGCATTTGATAAACATCACATAAATCTCATCCAGAGAGTCACTTCAGGAGTTAACTGAAACCTCTTTTTATAAAATTTCACCTTACAATGAGCCACAGCAGTCAAGAATGCAGTACACAGCCTCTGTTAAGCACCAAATCTTTGGACACTTCTTCTCCAGTAACCAGGCATGAATGTGATTCATGAATCAACAAATATTTATTAAGCTGGGACTTTGAGTTCCAACTAAACTGGCTAGTGTGAACTAATTGCAGGGTGGGTTAATTAAAGGGATATCACAGTTGTCATCTGATTAAATACATAAAATATTGCGCTAAAATAGTCAAGATATGAAAAAGCAATCAATATCAATTATAATTATGTGCATTTGCTTCAAATAAGATTATTGAACTTCAGAAGATAAATATTCTATTTAATATATGTAATAAAACAATTTATAGGATGTGAATCATTGAGGAGTAAGTTAAATAGACTGGAAAGTTAAACCATAACCCCAAATTCAAGTATAGACTTGTTATTGATCTTACTGAGCTTGGGTGTTACCATTCCCAGAACAATTATCTCTAATAAATTGAAGTGTATGCTCGGATTACTTTCATAAATTGATGGATTGTCAAAATAATGGGATATATGGCACTGTTCAAGATTCCCTTTAAATTTAGTTTAACGTAATACAGCAATTTAGAGAATAATGGTTTTTCTTGTCTCTCCACATTTTAAGGTTTATTTCAGATGCACTTTCCCAGATAAGAGAGCGGACAGAGTGATATCCTCTACTTAAAAGAAGCCAGATAAGTCAAGCTCATTTGATTTTTTTATCTTTTTTTTTGTTTGTTTTTTTAGGAAAATCATAAATAAGAACTTTAAGCCCTTCTTGAAGAAGGAAAATATTTAGTTGCTCATCTGTCCTTTTAAAAACCCTGCAGAGGTGTTCAGGAAGAAACCTCACTATCTTGATCTTTGGAAGCCTTTGTTACATTCCAGTGACCAACTGTCCAACTTCATTAACTACGACTGGAAACAGCATTCTCCCTTCCCCCACTTAAACAGGAGAGGCGAAAAGCCTTCTTTAGAGCCGATCTAAATGCTTTCTCAGATAAACAAGTATGAAAAAAAGTGAAGGCTCATTCCAACTCTAAAATAAGGAAGGAAAGGTTTCCCTGGCATGATTTTTGTTTGTTTTCATCTGATAATAATTTTATGTATCATAAGGATGCATGGTGTGTGTATCAGACAAGAAGAGCTCCAACACCGTTTCCTTAAAACATGCAGGTCACGTGAAAAGTATTATTGGTTGTATGTGACTAAGAACAATTTCAACAACGAAAAATAAACGTGTAAAGTGATCCACAGAACGAAAGCAGACACCTTCTGCACTTAGATGAAAGGAAACACACACGCACGTGCACACGCGTGCACACATACACACAAATGAACATGCTCAGAATGAATAGGGCAGAATTCCACTTGGGTCAGAAAAGCCAACCGGGAGCAGCTTCGTAATATTACTACAGTTTTGGTTGGTACTCTATTTTTTGCCTACACAAAACTCACCTTTCTTTATTCAAGGACATCTGTTCAACAAAAAGGCCACAGCCACTGACCAGAATCTTGTTTTATGCACGGTAAAACCCTAGATTGTAACTTGGTGTGCAAGTGTTCCGGGAAACAAGCAAACATTTCTAATAAATTTTAACTTGGTAAACGAGTGATGTATTGCAATACGAGCAGTACGTGATGCTGAATGTCACGTGATCACAACTGAGCCCATGGTCCTCGAAAATTCGCTTTGATACACAAGCGCCTTGGATGACAAGCGTGTTTCCAGAAGGAATTATGCTCACAAACCCACGTTTTACTGTATTTCAAACTATGTCATCAGACTTTGCATTGTTAGTGTAATTTGCAAACTTCAATTGGGAAGTCCTTTATGTGTTTCTCATCGGCACACACACACACACACACACACACACACACCCTGGAAATAGATGTAAGGTCTAGTTTTAAGGAACCCAATATAACAGCTCTTAGCCTTCTTCAAAGAAATGCCAACATGGTGAGCTTTGCAAACGTACCAGAACAGAGGAGGAAAGAAGCAAAGACACGTGTAGATACACACACTGGAGGGTCGTGTTTTGTAAGACAGCACTACCCTCAGGTTGGGGGTGGGGACCACACTAAATATCCATTTTTCTACATATTCAAGGTTTTACTCAGCCATTTTGCCTTCTGCGCAATTATAATCAGATGCTGTGTACCGCCCCAACCCCTGGGAATGGCTCACGGGTAACACGCCAATAACACGTGACCTCTATCACTTATGGCAAAAACGTAAGTCACTTACAACCACCATCCAAGGAAAAGTACCATTTCTGTTTGCCTTTCTATTGTAACGCTCATCCCCTGTATCCAGAAAATAGATACGTTTCAACAATGAAGAGTACACTAGGTCTAATAAAATCAACATGTTCCACATTGAAGTCATTGTTCCATTCCAACACTTAGACCCCTGCAAACAAATGTGAAACTCTGGAGAATTCTGAACAATTATCTAGTCAAAGGCTTTGAAGCTTCTTTATCAAAGACCCCTAGGGCAGCAGAGAATGCAAACATCCTGGGGGGGTTGGGGCTGGCCCAAAGGGCCCTCACACATCACCACCATCAGGAAGGAGGCAAGCATATCAATCCAGGGGCTTTGCAAATTCTGCACACCCCCAGCGTGAAAACATGTTTCCCCTGCGTGTCTACCCTTGGGTTTCTCCAACTTCTGGTTTGAAAAGTAGGATTTCATGTCTTTGCCTCTAGGAGACTAATATCTATATTATATGTCTTACTATAAAATCAAGACTGACTCAACTCATGATTTCCCTGTTTTCTTAAAAAAAAAAGAAAAAGTCTAAGAAAATCCCACAGATGTCATTCTAGGATGAATGCCTGCATGTATACCTCAAGAAACAAACCTCCCAGTTTGCAAACTAAATACCGCACTTAACACAATTTTAAAGCCCAGATCATGCACTTATCTAAAGTAATGTCCAGTTCCTTGCTGCAATCCCAAGTGCTCTGACAGTTAACTGGCCAACATCAAGACCGAGGACTGGCCCAATGGTAACAAAACCTTGGGTGTGTCTTACAAAAGAAAGCAACTGACGCTAAAATCCCTACGCAGACAGGTCACAACCACATTAGGCAAGTAATTTGATCTTATTTACAAATTTCTGCTTCTTTTGTAAAAAAAAAAAAAAAAACAACTAAGTATTTAGGGGAAAAAATAAGCATTTTAAGAATCACCAGATTCTTCCTGCTTTATTTGTACGACTGATAAAACATTCTGAAGTGAGGTCTAAGTTCCAGAAAAAGAAAGTAGCAACATGCCAAGGGTAAGCTTGTGTGAATCTGCAACTTTGGAACCCAAAACATAAGCGGATTCCTGTACAGCAGGAGAGTGGAGCCAAGTTTCTTAATACAAAGGAAGTTCTCGTTTACCTGAAATAAACTCTCTTTACATTTGAATCCCATGGGTTGGTAAATTCCAGTGGAATATGGATCTAAGATAAGTAATGAAATGTAGTGGGAAATCAATGAAATATAATTTAAAGATCATTTGGTCTAGTATTATTTTCAGAAAGGCATGTTACTATCAAATGGAGACCTTTTTCCAAAATACTCATATGTAGGCCTCCCTACTCCTTGTGGGGAAGGGGGAATCAGCCAGCTTTTCTGACTTACATCTCTGGATAGATCCCTCTGATCTGGAACCTGCTTGTTTCAAAGAGGTAGCCATGCACATGACAAAGGAATAGGTAATGAAAATAAAGCAAATAATAATGTAATACAGCTTTAACTATATAAGCGATAAGAGAATACAAATAATTTAAAACAGCATAATTTAAAATAATGTATCAAAATGAATACAAATAACAAACTAACGTAAATAATTGTCTATTCCAAATGACTTCCCATCTATTTGCTTAGAAAATCAATTATTTCTTCCTACTTTGAGGCAAGAGGCTAACAGTCCTAAAAATTTCTGTCCACTGACCTAAGGAACTGATATACTATTTACAGTACATTACGTCAGTTGCTGTTCAAATATTTATTTTCTGGCAGAAAATAAAACTAGGACCTAAGTTTGAGTAGAGCAGCGTCACTGAAGTTTTGGGGTCATCCAGGCTTCCCTAGGCGTAAAGAAAACAGAAGCAGAACCCCTGTGCTGCTGTGTACAAAGGGAAATCTGCTTTGATTACTATGATGTTTTCTTCCCCCGCTTTGTCGTAGGCAAGCAGCTCTTTCAAATAGTCAGATGATCCCCTGAAGAAACATGATGACCCAGCTTGCAGTGTTTTCTCACAGGCTGAGTCTGAGTGGTGATTCTCTGGAGGCTTAAACAGCTGAGTCCCTCCCGCCCATGGGTGGGTGTGGTACAGCTTTCACGGTATGTCAAATAAAAGATTTTGAATTATTTCCCAGAAACTTAACATCAAGAGAATTACCATATAAATATCCCAATTAATACCTTCTCTTTAAAAACCGGAAGTTGTACCAACTCCTGGCAATCTGTGGCCATCAGGAGTGGCCGTGCTGGCCCCTTTGTTCAGTTTAGAGTTTTTCATCCCAGGACTGCTTCTCTCAGGTGCATGGCCTTGTTTGAACCTTGTGGACACTGGGTTTGGAAAACTTGCAGATGGCGGGGGTACGAATGTATTATTCAGGCCTTTATGGACACTAATCTACCCTCCACTACAGGTATGTTCAAAAGTACAATACCTCTTGATATATGTACAATGTTAAGAATAACCATCACATAATAAACTCTCAAAAAGGCGTCATTATTGAGTCATTATTATATCATGTCATCTCTTTCTCCATCCTCCTTAGCTTTACCATTCATTTCTATATTCCTTACCTTTAGAGTTTATTTTGAGAAAGAGAGAGAGGAGGAGAGGGAGGGAGAGAGAGAATCCCAAGCAGGCTCCACGCTGTCATTGTAGAGCCCAATGGAGGGCTTGATCTCATGAACCCCGAGATCATGACCTGAGCCGAAATCAAGAGACAGACCCTTAACCGACTGAGTCACCTAGGCGGGCCTCGATATTTTTTAATATCATGACTAGGAAATAACTGACATCCTGGCTTGTGCATAAAACACATACATTTACATGTACACATGTGATACAAGTGAAATGTGAACAATTATATAAATACATACACAGAATAGGAGAGAGGTTAGTTGGGAGAACTGGGGTGGTTTATTCATCCCACTCTATTTTAGCTGAAGGGCAAAAAAAGCCCAGCTCCAGTGCCAGTCCATCTGTGTTTCCTTTCCAAACCTATACTCTGTGTACTTTAAACCACTGTTCCAAGAATACACTTATTTTAAAACTTCAGGCATTTACTGAGACAAGTAACCTAAATTCATCACTGCCCTAAAAAGAAGAGCCGCCTTTATGGAGATGGGCCATAAGACCAACATTGCCTTCAGTATTCTGGCAAAACAATACACAATGGGGGCAAAAATGGGCCGCAAAGAGATGTCGATACATCTTATTGGAGTCACCCTGCCCTGGGGTGGGATGAAAATGATTAAATTCATAGCTCAAATAAACAACGCACAAATTACTTCTTGAAGGGAGCAGGATAATAATACCTGGAGCGTAAAAAGAGGAAATGAAGTTTAATTAAGTGTTGCCGGTGAAACCCTCCTGGAAAAGCACAGGGGAGGAGGAAAACCAAAGTCCAGCCTGCCAGAGGATGGGAGGGACATGCTGTTAAGTATAAAAGACCTTGATCAAAAAAAAAAAAAAAAAAAAAAGTATGTATTTATTATATATAACATATTATAATACATGCATAATAACATTAGATGCTATATAACACTCATACATATTTGAATGTTCACCTAACCACAAGCCAATCTTCTCTCTCTCTACTGAGATATTGACTTGTCTTTTTAGTTTTTAAAAACACTTCTCTTTTTATAGAGATGAGTTCAAAACTCAAATCGAACTGGTATGTCTCGTTTTAGTTAATATGAATAAATACATATACACATTTAAACACATCTGGTATTTAACCAATCAGCATTAAAAAGTCAGTGAGTTTAAGAACAGGCACCAGACTAAAATTTGTACTTTTGGATGGAACATGTTGAGTTAAGGAAGAAAAATGAGACCAGGAGAAATCCAATTTTTAAAATAATTAAAATTTTTTTTAACATTTATTTATTTTTGAGACAGAGAGAGACAGAGCATGAGTGGGGGAGGGGCAGAGAGAGAGGGAGACACAGAATCGGAAGCAGCCTCCAGGCTCTGAGCCATCAGCCCAGAGCCTGACGCGGGGCTCGAACTCAGGGACCGCGAGATCGTGACCTGAGCTGAAGTCGGACGCTCAACCGACTGAGCCACCCAGGCGCCCTGAGAAATCCAATTTTTAGACTAAATATTAAGATACATGTTTAAAGGTTAATTTTTGAATATATTTTAGGCTTCCCTTGGTCAAAATATGAGACGTGTAGTCTTTATCTAAAACAGCCTTAGGAACAAATAAACTTAAAAGAAAAAAAATTTTTTTTTTTTTTTTTTTACAGGGGCACCTGGGTGATTCAGTCAGTTAAGCGTCGGACTCTTGACTCTCAGTTAAGGTGGGTCATGATCTCCTGGTTTCGCAAGTCCGAGCCCTGCATCTGGCTCTGTGCTGATGGTACGGAGTCTGCTTGGGATTCTCTCTCCCTCCCTCTCTCTCTGCCCCTCCCCTGCTCACGCTGTCTCTGTCTCTCTCAGCATAAATAAGCAAACAAACAAACAAACTTAAAAAAAATTTAAAACAGCCTTAGGAACTATCAAAGCTCAAACCCTTCAAAATAAGCTCTCAAGAAAGGATGTGTCAATAATCAAGGCACACACACGTTAATCCCTTGCTTTCCTGAGACCATGTACATCCACGTGTTAGCCCTTGTGAGTTTCATTGCGTGTAGGAGCCGTTCAGTGCAAGCTGTAAAAATTATCTGTCAATATAGAAAACAAAATTTTCCCTCTCATTTATGATTACATTTTATATTAAGTTAAGGAGTAATTTTGTGGCAGAATTTTCAGTGAATATGTTAAATGAGTGAATTAAAGAATGTAAAATGGCTAGGATTTATTTAGCACTTCTTATAATTACGATTACTAATAATAGGAAATACATATCACTGACTATGTACCAGACTATATACCTTATATTTATCAATTCATTTAGTCTGTACAACAACCATATGCATGAGATTAATAACACTGTCATTCTACTGATGAGGAAACTGACACATTCACAAATGTTACATAAACTTGCCTGATGTCACAGTACTAAAAGGTGGCCCAGCCAGCATTTGAAGGCATGTAGTCTGCCTCCAGAGTCTCTTAATTGTGTGCCAAGCATTATGATAGGACATTGTGATGGTTAATTTCATGTATCAACTTAACTGGGCCATGGGACACCCAGATATTTGGTTGAACATTGCTCTGAGTGAGTCTGAGGGTCTTTTTGGATGAGATTCACGTTTGAATTGGAAGACTGAATAAAGTAGACAGCCCTCTCCAATGTGGGTGGGCCTAATCCAATCTGTTGAAGGTCTGGAAAGAACCAAAAGGCTAATAAGAGAGAATTCACGCTGTCTGACTGCCTTTAAGCTGGAACACCAGTCTTCTCCCTTTGGACTTGGGCTTGAATTTATACCATTGGTTCTCCAGTTTCCTAGGCTTTTGAACTCAGACTGGAACTCTCTATATACCGTCAGCTCTAGTGGGTCTCCGGCTTGCCAACCATGGATCTTGTGACTTCTCAGCCTCTATAACAATGTGAGCCAATACTTTAGAACAAATTTCTTTATATGTGTCTCATATCAGTTCTGTTTCTCTGTAAAGCCCAGACTGATATAGACCTTAATATATATAATCTCACTTAATCCTCATATCTACCCAACTAGAGAAGTAATAGTAGTCACATTCTTATAGATCCCCAAATGATGTCCAATGTTGCACTGCTAGGGAGGTTTGAAGCTAAGTCTAAATCTAGAATCCATACACTCTCCCCGTAGTTGTAGTACCCAATCTGAACATATGAAAACAGATGAGAAAGTTTCAGGCTAAGAGAAAACATCAGCTCTCTGGTCTTTTCCTTTCCCAATCATTTCCACCATGGTGACCCCTTAGACATCTCTACAGATAACCACACACCTTGAAACCCCAGTGAAACTCCCCCTTGAATGGAAAAGAATAAGTAGACTTTTAAAAAAGATTATAAAATATAAGTAGACTTGAACAAAATGATAAATTATACAACCTCTGGAATTCTGAAGACTTCATGCTATCCCTTCACACTATACTAAAACTTAACTCAGTGATAGACCCATCAACCACATTTGGCCCTGTTAGTCCTTGTTCAAGAATCTCACCATCTCCACTTTGATTACAGATCCCTTCTCTCTCCCTTTAAGCTGAGAGGCCATCCATCAATTCATTAGAAACACGTAAGGTTTTGGGACGAGCTCTCAGACTACTGTAGTTACATTACAGTGAGCAGTGACAGAAATCAGGCATCCTTTCACATACACACACAAATAGTTATTTCTGATAACAAGCAAAGGCTATAACAACAAAAAACCCTCCTCTAACATTCTATGCCACTATAATAGCTGCCTTTGACAACTAAATACCAAGTAATCAAAACAAATGTTAATTAGTACCCAGCATTTACTATTCATAGAGACAGGCCATCATCTGTTAATTATCAGACCAATAACAGAGTATCGATCACAATTTGTCAACTTGGAAATAATTAAAACCAGTAAAAGAGAGTAGAATCTTTCAGTAAACAATGGGCTTTCATTTCAGAAACGCTTAGCCAGCTCTTCCATTGTACATTATGCTCTTCGTCAATAAGTGCTTTTCATATAATTGTCTCTCTCTTGATTGTGCTGGTTTTTAAAACAAAAATTATGTGGTTTAGTGAGAACATATTAGGCACATATATCATTTTGGCAGCCAATATCAAGCCATGATGGAATTAAGAGAGTCAATACCTAGCAGAAGTCATAAAATCAGTTTTTCCTATGTGTTTGTACGTCCAAACACTGTTAGTTAAATTCGTTTTCAAAAACCTTTACTGAGTGCTAACTCTGTGCTTTCTTGATATGGATTTAATTATTCAGATATGTGCTTTTACAACGTAAATATACATAGAGCAGTGATCCTCACAGAATGAGGCAAAATCCATTATTTGCTTTGTCTTAAGACTCCTCAGTCAATGTAAAGTCAATCTTCAATCGAAAGGAAAGAAAACATAGATGCTATTGGAACACTGTCTTAAAAAACAGTCCTTAACACACTATCCCTTCTTCAGGAGTCATGTCTTCAAAAACATGTATTTATAATTTTTCAAGAAAATGCAACCTGTAAGGACTAAAACCACTTAGAGCATGAATTTATGGCCAAAGTTTCTCTGACACAAGTCAGCTACCTCTACGTGTGCCAGAGTTCTCCAGTTATCCCAATATAAACTGTCCTGTGTCATAAGGAAAAATTTAATCATAGGGGGAAATTAAGTTTCAGTTGCAAATATAAGAGTTAAGATTGGAATACCTATTTTGCTTCATTTCTGCTTCCATCACAAGGATACGTTCACTAAGTTTTCACACAGATAAATTCAAATTTCGAGGAAGAAAAAACTAACTCGAGCTACTGATCATTAACATTGTCCAAGGGAATGAATGGTCCGTTTCTAGCTGTGGGGACAGGCTAAGTGTTTTCCTCTGCCAAATCTCAGCAGCTCACCTTAAAATTGGCTCTAAAACAACTTTTTCTGTGAGAACTATAGGTGCCCATTTTCTGCCTGAAGAATTTCCATTTTAGATCCTAGAAAAACATGATTCATAATGGAAATTCTGACATCACATTAACTGTAGCAATCCATGGATGAGGCAGGAGAGAATAAAATCATTGTAATGGCTATCAAAGTTCTACCTAGAGAATTGGGTGGCTAAATGGATAACCCCCTGACTTTTCACCCCGGAGACTAGTTGGATTCAAGTCTTGACTGGAGTGACTAAAAGGTCATTCTGATCACTGATGTGAGAAAGGCCTAAAGTGAAAATGGAATGGTCTCAGTCCAGTTGATTCAATGCTGTATTTCACCTCACAAAAGCATAGCAAATGAATAGTCTCAGAAGAGGGACATCAAACTCAGGCTTCTAGAAAAAAGAGAAGGGTAAAAAACAAACAAACAAACAAATAAAACCCCAAGCTAATATTACTGAACTACGACACACAAAGACGGTACCCAAGTAAAATCTTGTTGCGAAACATACATACATTAACAACAACAAAATCCTTGGGCTATTTAATCATTGACATCCTTTCAAACCCTATATCATCGTTGATGCTTTTGTTATGACCTGCTAAATGTTAATCTGGGAAAACGGTAAATTCGTTCAACTATTTAAGTGGAAAATATTTTCAATTTCCAGGGAATTCATTTCAGTTGTAATGAGGAAATAAAATCTAGAAATTTCAAAATGTTGCCAGCCTGACAGACCTAACTATGAATGAAATGGAATCAGCTGACATCCAAATAAATACACAAAAGCTTCCAGTAATGCTGAAGGCTTTTCTTAAATGAAGGAGTTAATAGATGTAGCAGGTTTCAAGAAAAATACCCTATTAAATTACAAATCACAACCAGCTCTCAGCTCTGTGTTTCGTTTAGGGTGAATAATTCATTTGTACCTTAAATTCTTTCTCTATATCTGATTTAAAACATTGCTTCCAACAACAGGTGCTTATCCATATAAATTACCCTCCTGATTCTGTTGGAGAATGGCCGATTACAAGCAGAGACGGGAAAGATGCCATGGTGTTGTGTCAGACTAAGAGATCCTCTAACAAGATTCCAAAAACAAATACCCAGGCCAGAAATATTATTACAGCAGAGAAGACAAGACCCAGTCCATCAAAAATAAATCTGAAACTCAGTTGAATAATATTATATTCATCTTTCATAGTGAATTACATGCAATGTCCCTGCCTCATCATTTTTAACTATTTGAGGAGACCAAGCTTCCACCTTGGATTTACTATGGAATTCCTGGAAGAATCAAGCTTCATAAAGTGACATAGATCAACAATTCCCATTTTCTCTAGATGGAATTACCAGTCTCCCCCATTGCAACTTCCGTTTTGATTTTAATCGATTGGACAATTATCAGCAAACTAAAACACTATGTCCTCGCAATAATATATGAGAAACTGCAAAGCTGGTTGGCATGCCCTGTGTATGGGGAAGATTTTCAAGTATTACTCCTTTCAAGATGCCTCATTACGAGTCTATGATTGCAATCACTAATTCTTTTCTCAAGGGTCACAGAATTGTTCAGATGGCCTAGAAATTGCAATTACGACACAAAATGAGGGATGCTGGCGGATGGTCCTTTCTCTGAAATCCAATCCACTTTTAAAGTACACTGCATTCCAATAATTGCTTTTCATCAGTTCCCTACCTAGTAGCAACATTTTATAATTGTGCATTTTCACTGAAAAATTGCATTAGTCCCCAAAGCACTGGGCTTGTATGAGTTTTCACATCGTCCAAAGTCTTGTTTTCCGGTTCCAGACCTTAGAATTTCCAAATTTCAGAAATACTGCGGTCAGTCTGTTTCCCTTGCAGTCACATGTCTACCACCAAGTGTGAAAATACAGAATGTGAATGAATGACAAGAAGCCACTCCAAATTGTACAGGTTGCTATATTATTAGAGCCAAAAATAATGAATGAATGAATGAATGAATGAATGAATGATAGTGCATTCAGGATATTATTTTCGTGGTAACTGGAGGAGCTAAAGAGAGAGTCAAGTATTAAACAGTAATTCTAAATGTGGATTATTCATGGGGCAACTAACGAATGGAGAGAGTGTGTTTCGGGAGACAAAGAGGGTACAGAGTATGGAGAGTGGAGAATAAAGGAAACAGATTTTCAAAGTTTATCACTGCCAATGTCTATTTGGCAGCCTTGTTTTGCTAAGCTACTAAAAATATAATGCAGTCTTTTTTTTTTCCCCCATCACAGCTGCACATGAACATCCCTCATTGGGTTCATAGATTATAATGGTTACAGTAATATTTTCATAAACATCAACCTTCTGAGAATTGCTGTGTTCTATGTTCTCCTGACCAACAGTGTCAGCCCTATATATGGTTGTCATCATAAAACCATTATTGTAGACATAGGCTTCAAGTGGGGATACGGTATAGAAGTTGGGTTCTGGGGTCAAATGTCTGGGCTCCAACCTGGTTTCCTCACTTGCCAGTTGTGTGGTGCAGAGCAAGTCACTTCTCTTTTCTGTGCCTCAGTTTCTTCATCTATAAAACGGGAGTAAAAATAACCTTTCCCTCATTGGGTGATTGTAAGGATTCAAAGAATTATCTAAGTGTTGAGAAGAGCCATACCTACACATGGTAGAGACACAATATGTACCCATTATTATTACTGTTACTATTATTCTAGAAAGGCAGCACACCCTTAGTAAAAGCCCATCTGAATTCATAAAATAGCATACATAAATAGTAAACTTCCTGATTTTTCTCCCTTTTCCTCTTGGTGAAAGTCCTTGAAAACATTGTTTTCACTTCCCCACTTTCGTCCCCCACGCTTTCTCTTGAACCCACCCCACTCAGGCTTCCCGACCACCTGCATCAAAACTGATCTTACATGGAGCGCCTGGGTGTCTCAGTCGGTGACGTGCCTGACTCTTGATTTCGGCTCAGGTCTGATCTCACGGTTCATGGGTTTGAGCCCTCTGCACTGATAGCGCGGAGCCTGCCTGGGATTCTCACTCTTCCTCTGTCTCTGCCCTTCACCCACTCCTGTTCTCCCTCTCCCCCCAAAAAATAAACATTAAAAACAACAACAACAAAGTTGCCACTGGCATGCATGCTGCTAACGTCAATAGACAGTTCGGCAGTCCTCAGTTTACTCACACAGACGCAAACTTGCCACAGTGATCACACCCCTTCTTAGAATTCCTGCCTCCCCTGCTTCCAGATCACCGCATGCCTGGTTTTCTCTGGTTTCTCCTTTCTCAGCAACCCCCTCACCCATTCTTTTAGTTCTGTTTCACCTAAGGATGGAGTGAACCAGATACCATCTCCACATTCATGTATTAATAACTCACTAAGTGCTGCCTCGTGAGGAACCCTGGGAATAACTGGCGGCAGAAGACGATATTACTGTTCTTGGTGGGAAAGCAAGACCAAACGATTAGCCGCGGTACGATGTGGGTGTGACGGAGGCACCCTCAACAACTGTAAGGGTAACTATGAAGGGCACCTCTTCAACGTTTATTTATTTTTGGGACAGAGAGAGACGGAGCATGAACGGGGGAGGGGCAGAGAGAGAGGGAGACACAGAATCGGAAACAGGCTCCAGGCTCCGAGCCATCAGCCCAGAGCCCGACGCGGGGCTCGAACTCACGGACCGCGAGATCGTGACCTGGCTGAAGTCGGACGCTTAACCGACTGCGCCACCCAGGCGCCCCTGAAGGGCACCTCTTGACAGGGGTCAGAGTAGTACCAGAGTGACTTCCTGGAGGTGGGGGGGACGTTCATGCTGGCTTTGAGGGATGCTCAGGAGCTGGCCAAACAAATTATTTGAGGAAAGGCCTTCCGGATAAAGAGAACGGCCTGTATAAGACATGACCTGTTTAGGAAATGAAAATCTTTCCCCCTTGGTTGAAACAAACTACACGTGAAGGCAAGCAGAGAGAAATGAAATGTAATCAGTGGGCATGGGACAGCTTATGGGGAATAACGTTTTCGGGTGACGTGAACCGTTCTGAATGTTAGAAATACCACTTGGCTGTTAGGACAAAAAAAAGTTTGGAGAGCAGCGAGGCTGAGGTTAACGAGACCAATGAAGGGGCTATTAATGAAGTCCAAGAGAGAGGGCAGGAAAAAGAATGCGGTTTTAAACTTAATCCTAAATAGAAAAGAACAATCGTAATACCATGGAGTTCTTGTACAGTGACAGAGATAGCGAGGCGTTGTTCTAAGCACTCCATGCGTATCTCCTAAAATCCCTTAGACCACTCCATGCTTGTATGTACCGCTACAATCCCATTTTACAGGTAGCGACTCTGTGGTAAGAGCAGGGGAGGACTGTGTCCAAGTTAACAAAGTTCTGCCTACCCGGGTCCGGATTCAAATCCTGGGGCTCAGACTCCATCACACCGTGCAAAAGTGGGAGATAAGAGGAAATGGAGTCAAGAAGAAGCCGTGCAAGGTGCACAGACACGGACTTGAGAGCCCGACAAGCCAAGGCGGAAGGCTGGCCTCGCACCCTTGTCTGAAACCGTGTTACCCGATCTTCCTGAGTCTCGGTTGAAACTGTAAAATCTTAGTAATTCTTTTTTTTTTTTTTTTAATTTTTTTTTTCAACATTTATTTATTTTTGGGACAGAGAGAGACAGAGCATGAACGGGGGAGGGCAGAGAGAGAGGGAGACACAGAATCGGAAACAGGCTCCAGGCTCTGAGCCATCAGCCCAGAGCCTGACGCGGGGCTCGAACTCACGGACCGCGAGATCGTGACCTGGCTGAAGTCGGACGCTTAACCGACTGCGCCACCCAGGCGCCCCAATCTTAGTAATTCTTAAAAGTGGATCTTTGCAGGCTTATCCCAAGGAATTAAATATGTAAACCGGACACACCATACCTAGCACAAAGAAAGCCCACAGGTAGATTACGGTTATCGTTACTGTGATTATTCAAAAATATTGCCCACATTCTCCATATCAGTGATAGTCCCTAGGCTAGGAAAAATGGGTAGAGAGGTAAGGAGGAGGAGGGTGGGGTGGGCAGTGTTTAGGGGACAGAGGATGCTAATTTCAGGATATTTTCAATCCTGTGAAAAGCATTTTCAAGGCAGGAACTAGATCGTAGTTGCTTCTGACAGCTTTCTGACTGGCTTTCTGGCAAGTACTAGTTTCTCAAATATGTGTAGAGATAAATTTAATTCATAATTCAATATTAATACACCAGGATAAAGAAATAATCCCTTTATTTTGTCTATAGCTGACCTGTTTCCCTCACTAGCTCCCCTCCACAAGTTAATAGTGAAAAGCATTGGATATTGCTGTCCAGAGGAAAGCGTAGTTGGATCCAATAGTTTAAATAATCGTTTCAGATAATGCTGTGTCTCTTTTATAAAAATGAGCATCTCTATCTTTTCTATTATTTCCCCTTTCCTCCTGCCTCCCTTCTTTCTCTCCCTAAAATAGCATGCAGGTGTATGCTTCCAGTCAAGATAAGCCCACTCAACATAAGGCTGACAGGAAGCAAACAACAAGACATCAGACTCTTTAATATTCTCCAAAGCACTCCTTCTAAAGATAGGTCTGCTCACGTCCTGCACGGCTGCTTTGCTCCCCCCCACGGTGGGTGAGGATGCAATCGTATTTGTCCATCCATGTCTACTTTGTATGTTGGGATTTTGGCCATCATACTGGTCAGGCTTCAAGGCCAGAAGAGAACTAAAGATCTACTCCAACTAGTTAATAACACATTCCTTATTAAACCTTAGACAACTAGGGATGTCACAGATAGCAGAAGCTGTATTGAAAGGTATGTCAAATCCAGTTATATAAAATTTATCATACAAATTTGGAAATAATTTATCTTTGGAACAAAGAAGAATAAAATCCTAAAATGGAAAATAAATGGAAAGTGTTCAAGTTATACCTAATCAATAAAAAAAAAAAAAAGACTAGTTTTGAGGGTTCTGACATGAGTTGTATGTATGCCGCAAAATGTTCTGCAAGAAAATTATATAGAACTAGCTCTTTTCTTGAGGCAGAGCTATATGCATGTTTGTCTGAAATTAGCAATAAGCTTTAAATCACGTAAACTCTTAGGTTTGGGTCTGACATTTATAGGATATGGGAAGTCTTTAAGAAACACTTTATTTCTAAGTCAATATCCTACTTGGTAGTTTCATCTTTTGAAGATGAAAATTGATTTTTCACAATACTGCAAATAGGCCATTCCCCTCCCCCATCACTATGAAGTGTCAGAAACACAGTCAAAGCCCCAACCAACTGGCCACAGGCAGCCTCACAGTTCACCACTTCAGCATGATCTACACCAGACACCCAGGGTAAGGTGATTTTCCCAATGTTGCACATTTTTAAATAATTTTTTAAGATAGCTAAATATACTTCTGTCACAAGCTGTCATGTCATAGTTATTTTACCTGAATTTTTATTTCAGGCAACAAGGAAAAAAGATTGGTTCAAATCGGACTTAAAATAACCCAGTGTGTTTTTATTTGTGTCAAGCTCATTTCTCTGTTGAGGACTAAAAGATTAATAGATATTGGGTTGTTTGAAATCTGTTGCTATTTAATTAATGGGATCTAGAAAGAAAGAAAGAAAGAAAGAAAGAAAGAAAGAAAGAAAGAAAGAAAGAAAGAAAGAAAGAAAGAAAGAAAGAAAGACCAAAGAAGAATAAAAAGTATTTTTCTGTACCATTTCACTCTTGCTGGAAGAACTGTGGCGGTATGGTAAAGGGAAATGTTGGGATATCTCTCTACTTCCTGCTCACCCACAACCTGGGACAGAGGACTGACTTTCTCCTGGCTCACTGCACATTCACCCCCCATTTCTGGAATCCGTAAGTAACAAATCTTGTGAACTTACTCCCTTTCTATGGCTATATTGAAACTGTGCCCTCAAGCAAAATGACCCCAGGGTTTTAACTTCCCCAAAGTGGGAACCTGAATGTTGAAGGAGCTACTTGCTAACCTCATGTAGGTGCCTTGTGCCTCCCCATCCAGCTGGTCATGATCTACATATTCTTAATTTAACACACCAGCTCTAGCTTCTCACTACAACCACCCACAACAATGGCCTGACAGAACAAGAGGGGTGTCCATTTCTGGATGTGATACTACTCAGTTTCTTCTGGTTTTCGAACACAATGTCTGACATTCAATCAAAAATAACAAGGCACATAAGAAAGCAAGAATAAAAAGTGACTAAACAAGGCTTTGCCTTTATTAAGTTCCTGCTTAGGAGAGAGGACTGTTAGCCAATAGCTAAAATGGACTATAACAAAGTACTATATTAGAAATATTTCCAAATGTTTTAGAAGTAGTACAAATACAAGGAAATGAGTAATTATTTCTGCCCAAGGGGAGGTGCCAGAAAAAAGCAAATAAGAGACATTAAGTGAGCGTGTGCCATGAGGACAGACGGAATGAGCCTCTCGGTAGAGGATATTGCTGTGTGAAGGCACAGATGAATGAAAAGGACATGAAATATTGGTGATTTCAGTTAGGCCAATAGAGCCTTGGGGGGGAAACAGTTCTTGCATGGTTTGGTGCTTTTCTCCTGGTGTCTGTGAATGTACATCAGTACACAAAGCTAATTGTTCTCTGCAAACAGGAAAACAAATTGACTTTATGTTGGGGGTGAAGTGACTCCTTACCACAGTGGCCTCGGGAAGAATGATTCTTGAATACCCTTTAGCTCATTCATTAGCTGCCATTGGAAAAGTTGAGTTTTCTTGCTACTGGTGATTGCTGATATTTAATTGAAAAGATGCTCTTAGATGAAAACACCTGTAATCAATGAAGCCTTTTGAGCATCCCAAAGACGGAATATCCTCCTCTCCACAAAGAGCATATTAGCATAAATTTGAATAAATTTCTGACATTTGTCTATTCACAGGAAACACACTACCAATTTTTTTTCCTTTTCTTATTGAAAAGTTGAATTAGACAACTGTATGGCTTGTAACACTTCTCATTAATGGTAATTAGTTTCTTTATTTGAATAACATAAACATTCACATGTGTGTTTTAGAGAGCTACAAAAATTATAACCTTTTGGAAATCACCCAAAGCTAACAGGGAGAGCTTTTGATTATAAAGTATAGGAAATGGCGCAACTGCACAAAACTTTCAATACAATTAGCTTAAGTCGATTTTTAGTGTGAAATTTAAACTCTTACACACAGTGCACTTTATGTATAGGCTGCCACTGAGCAGTTCAGGAAGCTGTACAAATACTCTGCAATTAGTTTTCACTCCCCTCCTCATTTTCTCTGTGAGAAAGTTGACTCCCTCGATGTAGGTAGAGCCTCTCTACAGGTCAGGATAGAATGTGTGGGTTCCACGGGGGCCAGGGGGCTGTGGGATATTTAAATCTCAGGGTGCCTGGGTGGCTCAAATGGATAAGCATCCGACTCTTGGTTTTGGCTCAGATCATGACCTCATGCTCATGAGTTCAACCCCTGCGTCAGGCTCTGTGCTAACAGTGCGGAGCCTGCTTGGGATTCTCTCGCTCTCCTCTCTCTGCCCTTCTCCCCTTCTCTCTGTCTCTCTGAAAATAAACAAACTTAAAACACTAAAAAAAAACCACACACACACATTATAAATCTCCATTAGTATCACTGATCTTCCCCCTCTTTCATCTAGATGGGGAGGGATCAGGCCCTCCAGGGTCTGTATTTCATTTATTTATACATCCATTGCAATCCTGCATTCCTCTATGTACAGCTGTGCAGGAGGAGATAGAAATGCAACATGGCCAGGGAAACGCAGCCAATCTGCACATCCCTGCTTCTCAGATGAGCAGATGTATTCCCAGGTGTGCAGTCTGCTGCTGCTGAGAGTTTTGGTGCTAGGATAAGCAAGGAGCACCGTCCTGGATCATTCATTTCCCTCAAATATTTTTGGAGAAAACACCATGTTTCATAAATAAATGTAGTTATATCATGAGTTATAACGCAAATTAACGTATCTTTACGATAAGCCAAATGGTCTTCACCTTTGCCCCAGGACACAAGTAGGCTCCTGTGTTCATGCTCTTCTCCTATAAAAGGGACCATAGTGGATATTGCAAGAAACTCTGAGAGCTGCTGAGGCGAGTTAACGCACCGCATATAGAAATCTGGAGGTATGGTTGTAGCTAGTAGGAAGCCGTTCTGGAATAGTCACAATATAATTCTTCAAGAAATCACAAGTGTTAAGAAATGCATTAAACAGAAACTCAACTAACATGAGCTGCCCACCAAAGGAAGAGCTGAGGACAGTTCAGCCTATGGTTTCTCCTGATCCAAGAACCACAGGCCTTCAACAGAATGGATCAGATCTCTCTCCCTCTCTCTCCCTTCCTCTCTCTCTCTCTCTCTCTCATTGTTCTAGGCTTACCACCACCCCCTTTAAGAGCAGTATTCCAGAAAAAAAAAAAGCCAGAGCCCAACAAAAATATCCCCCCCCCCCAAAAAAAAAACAAAAAGTGCTACAAAATTTGTTTGAACTGGGCCCTGGGGCCCAGATACTCTGACACCTTTCTTCCCACTCTAGGTCGTAGGAAGGCGCTTCCCTCAGGAAGTCAACCTTCTGACTCTGGTATAGCGTCCAGAGCATCCTTCTGACACCACAGAGCCCTCCCTGTGACTGACACGTGATGCTGACCCCCAGTGGAGTCTGACCCACCTGAACACCTGCAGAGCAGGCACAAGTCAAGGAACTCCCGCTTGTTATTTCCACAGGAGAATTTACAGTGTTAAGAGAGACTCTTCTGGCTCTATAAATGGCCTCCCTCCACCTTCTCACAATAGCTATTTCTGCTATTCTCACCGAAGCCGCTATTTGGTAAGGGCTGATTGCCCTCTGAGTTAAGTGGTTATTGGCAAAGTGCAGAAGACAGAGCGGCACAGAGGTCAGCGTCAAAAGGGATGCCATGCTTACTTGCACCTTTCCTCTGTAGATAAGCCTACCTCTCAAATGTTCTCAAGTAAACTGTCTGTCCTTTGGTAATTGAAAGAAGAGAGTTGGGGTGCCTGGGTGGCTCAGTCGGTTGGGCGTCCGACTTGGGCTCAGGTCATGATCTCGTGGCCCGTGAGTTCGAGCCCCGCGTCGGGCTCTGTGCTGACAGCTCAGAGCCTGGAGCCTGTTTCAGATTCTGTGTCTCCCTCTCTCTCTGACCCTCCCCCGTTCATGCTGTGTCTCTCTGTCTCAAAAAAAAAAAAAAAAAGTTAAAAATACAAAAAGAAAATTAAAAAAAAAAAAAGAAGAGAAAAGGACACTTCTAAAAACTCTACATCAAGGTTACACCTTCTAGCAACAAAGCTGCTACTACACCTGGGTTAAACCATCAATTCCTTGAAGTTTCTATATATCTCCAGGCCTCCTTTGCCTTTGCTCAAACTAACAGAGCTCTATTATTTTTCTACTTCAGTACATTGTGGGAATTGCTTAGCCTTGAAATAAAAATTCATGAGGTGGTAGAGATAGATAACCACTCATCCAGAGGTAGCTGCGAAGGACATGCTTTGGTGACCTTCCTGTTCCTTAACTTTTTTTTTTTCTTTTCATTTAGCTCAGCAGGCAAGAAAACCATGGGAAAATTTCTTTTACTGGAAATCGGCCTTAAGAGACACCCCCAGGCTTCAGATGCAATGCCTGATTCAGACAGTTGCTCCACACACACTTGGTGGGGGTGCCCACCAGCCACGGCCCCTTCCTTTCGATTCCCAGCTTAGCAGACGATGCATAAAGCACTCCTCAGAAAATCACCTCTTCTAATGTACTAAATGATACCCTGGTGCCCTGTGAGAGTTGATTTCCACCACTGTAGACATTAATTCACTTCATATAGTAAGCAGTCTGCTTCTTGAGAGTAATTGTGTTATAGCATCAAAGCCACTACTTTGCAAAATGTGGCAACTTCTCTTGTGAACTACACCACAAATGGATTCTTGAAGAAGAAACAGGTTGTTTGTTTGTTTGTTTGTTTCCTTCAAATACTATTTCAAAAATGACAGTTATCATTATATATTTTCTAATAATCAATGAAAAGAAAACAACGTCAACATCTTGGTGACGTATCAAAAGACTTTTTCTCATCTCTTTTAATCACTGTAGAAAATATTAAAAATCTTTTCCAGGTGGAAACCAGAATGGGTCGGAGAAGAAGGAGAATGGACATTCTGTCCGAGTGATTTGTGACCAAAAGAACATTGGAAAACCATGCAATCAGTTAGAAAGGCCAATTATCTGAGTCCTGATGAGAATGCATTCAATCGCTGCCTTGTCTTATGTAAACTCAGCCCCTCCACCTCAGTGTCAGAGAACTTCGCTGGATTTTGGGATCCAGAAGACAAGAGAACAGTCTAATGAGAAGGGCATGAAACCTGGAAAATGGCTGTGTCCCCTGGAGGGGACATAAGTACCCACTGGAAAGATCAACTGTAAGTTTTGGAAGGAAATTCAATCAAACATTCATTTCCATTTCTCTAGAAGGGATATTCATTCACTCATTCTTTAACTCAATATTTGTGAAGCATTTATTTGGGGCCACCTACTGTAGTAGTCTATGAGGATACAGAGAGGCATGAGATAAAGACATTTAGCAGGGCTGTGTCACAAAGGACCTTACAGGTCAACATGAAAGATTTGGATTTTAATCTAAGTACAACGGAAATTACGAAGGTTTTAGGTAAAGGACTGATGTGATATGGTTTGCATTTTAAAATACAATGGAGAGATGCGTGGAGTGGGGGAGGCAGAATTGATAAGAGTTTGTCAGAAGTCCATCAGTTCAGCAATAGGAAAATGCATCCGAGTAACAGGTGGGGCCAAGATTCAAGTTACGTTTAAGAAGAAGAGATTATTTTTTCTTTTTCCTTGAAAACTTTAGCATTTAACTCATTTACCTGTTTCCTTCTTCCCTTCCTTTACTCTTCCTTTTTTTCTTTTTTGAAGTCGGAGAATCTTAAGTGTTTTTGCTGAATATAAGAGAAGTGTGGGTTGCTTGGGTGGCTCAGTCAGCTGAACGTCTGACTCCTGATTTCGACTCAGGTCATAATCCTGTGGTTTATGAGATCGAGCCTCATGTAGGGCTCTGTGATGACAGCACACAGCCTGCCTGGGATTCTCTCTACCCGCCCCCCCCCCCCACATTTAAAAATAAACAAACATTTTAAAAAGAGAGAAAGAGGGGCGCCTGGGTGGCGCAGTCGGTTAAGCGTCCGACTTCAGCCAGGTCACGATCTCGCGGTCCGTGAGTTCGAGCCCCGCGTCAGGCTCTGGGCTGATGGCTCGGAGCCTGGAGCCTGTTTCCGATTCTGTGTCTCCCTCTCTCTCTGCCCCTCCCCCGTTCATGCTCTGTCTCTCTCTGTCCCAAAAATAAATAAACGTTGAAAAAAAAATTAAAAAAAAAATAAAATAAAATAAATAAAAAAAATAAAAAGAGAGAAAGAAATGTGAGTTTATCATTAAAAATTGCCAAAACATGCCAGTGTAGGAGAAAGAACATAAAACTGTTTCTCTCTTGCTATAATCTCGTGCCAAGCATGTAACCATTGTCTACAGTTTTGTGTGTCCAGGCTTTATGGCTTTATGAACATAAAAAAAGAAAAATATAAATTAATAATGGTGATTTGGTAAACAATCATCGGCTTTAATGAGTAAATCTGAAATAGCTAAATAATGGCCAACAATACAAAAAGGATTCAGATAGATGGGTATGGAAGAAGACATATCTAAGTAATATTACTCAAAGTGTGGCTGTAAGACCACCTGAGTAATTCCTGTTTTTTATGCATCCCACTGAATCTCCAAGAACGCAGCCCAGGAATCTGCATTATAACTTACTTCCAAGGTGATCCCAGTACAAACTGAATTCAAGAACCATTGACTCAAAGTACGTAACTTTTGTCTTAAACGGTAAATAATTATACAGGTCTTCAAAATAGACAGGTATGACTTAAAAAATCTCTAACTTCCCTTTTAAGAAAAGTTTTTTTTTTTTTTTTGCTTCTAATTGTTTAGCCATCAAAATAGGTTTAGAAGCAAAAAAGTAATTGTCTTCCTCCTCTCTTCTATGTGGAAGGACCTCAACTAGTCACCTGGACTCTGTTTCTCAGTCACTCCTCCAATGGAAGAAAGTTGATTGGCAACTCCGGGGAGAAGCAGCTGACTACATTCTCCCCAGTCTTGCCTGGCACTTTCTTTGGGAAGCCCTCTTGTAGTGTGGTTTTCTTCCAATTCCTTCCATGCCACAGGCTTACTAGACATGGCTCATGGCTAAGTCAGAAAATCTACAGGGAATCCCAATTTTACTGGAAAGCTAGGTCCCATCCTTCACTTTACCTTTCAGTGGTAATAAAGCAGACATTTAAATGTACCTCTGACTTCTGCATCTGTCAACTAACTCCTAAGCAAGTAGGAGGGGGCTCTGCACTGCCTTCGCTGAACCTCAACATCAACTCAGTGGGTCATGGAGACTCATCATTCTCATAAGCACTTAACACAAGTACTCTTCATCTTACTGTAGTGTTGTCTTCCTATACTGTTAAGTGGAGTCCGTAAATTCTACCAATACACAAAAGTAAATACACAGGCTTTTGTTTTGAAATGCAAAACTTCTCCCCGTTCTGTAGTTACAGAATATCATTTCTTAGATCTCAAAGAAAAGTTGCTGACTAAAAAGAAAGGGATTCTCCAGACATCTCAGTAAATATTTAATAATTCAGAAGACAGGAGGGAAGGAAGGAAGGAAGGAAGGAAGGAAGGAAGGAAGGGAGGGAGGGAGGGAGGGAGGGAGGGAGGGAGGGAGGGAGGGAGGGAGGGAGGGAGGGAGGGAGGGAGGGAGGGAGGAAGGGAGGGAGGCAGACAGATTGACTCTAGCTAACCCTTAGTGCCCTTTGCTCCACCACAAACACTCCTTTGGCTAAGAAGGACACGGAAATAGCATGGAATTTGGGTGATACTCCTGTTCAGCCACTACCCAATACTCTGTGAGTCACCGAACACCCAAATACCCTTGGGCCTCCTCTTAGATCCTAGGCGGCCTATTATTTCCTTCCACTGTTTAACTCCTTCCTGCTTCTGTGGGCTTGTGCAGGACTCCTCACTAACAAAGGGCTATCCCTTTATTTTTCATTGAATATAGCAGGATAATTTTTAAACACTAAAGTTTTCTCACATCAAGAAAGCCTGCAATGTCCCCAGGAGACCAAGGACAGCAGAGTGTCTGCAAAATGCAGTCAATGAACGGGTTTAATGAAAAAAATAATTAAAAGACTATCAAACACAAGCATGTTTTCCATAAAAAGGCAACATCCTGGGTGCTACAAGCTCTGGATCATGAATCAGGAAGTCCGAACTTTGGTTTCATTTTTTTTAATATCGATTTATGGCTTAACTTTGGAAAAGAGGTCTAGCATTCCTGATGGTCTGAAAAAGTTTATATAAGGGGATTATAATCACCTATAGGAACCAACGAATTGTTCCAACCCTATTCCAATGAGATTGGGGCTCTTAGGTGAATTACTTTGTCTCTTAGCTGTTTCTCAGGACTAAAATTAGGCAAGTTGGATGGGAATCCCTTTAATGTCCCTCATTTAAAAGTCTAAGACACAAGTGTCATCTCCAGATAGAGTTAACCTGTTGTTTCCCAGTATGTATTTGATGCTAGGCTGTGTGGGTGTTGGAGCAGAGGTGGGAGGTTACCTCTGTAAAGCTAACATCCCAAAATTGCTTTCAAAATATAATTAAGTTGCTTGGCAGAAACCTTCCATTCAGAATCAAAGCACACTTAGAAGACATAAGATACAGAAGATAGTACTGGGCAGCAGTTAGATATAATGGCCATGAAATATTATCGGGCACTTTAATAACTAGTATTTTAAAACCTCTTAAAGTTTGTACCAACTGGTTAGATAAGAGAAGGTTTCTAACAAAATGTCTTCCTTGCTCCACTAATGGGTCTTGGATTTCTGTATGCAAATGCTCGTTTCTTTGCCCCAAGGTACCAAAGATATGTCTTGTCAGCTTAAAAGATGGTTGGTGCAAACCTCAGAGTGAGCCCCTGGTGTTTATTCAAATAGGGCTTTTGATTCTCAAGCAATTAGCCATTCGTGACATATGACACTGTAACTGATGTCATCAGAGTAGCCAATTAAGTGTAATTATGCACATGACACTCCATGATGCAAGGGACTCACAGCACAAACATATTTCCTGGTTTCTGGATACCACGTATTTAATAATTTGGCTGAAATCCATTGCAACCTGATTATGAATTTGGCAATGACCCCCTTGAAGAAACGCAAACTGCTACTCTCCCAAGAAGTTTAATTTGGTATTCCTAGACTTTCCCTTCCTTTCTGCAGGATTTCCTACAACCTTAATTAAATGAATCAACTCTGCGACAGCAACCACTTCAGAGCGATTAACAAAAATAGGCCAGTAGGTTCATTTTGAGTTTATTTCTCTTTTAGCCGAAAGCACAGGAAGCCTTGGGTAATGCGCAGCTGTGGAGAATTAGGCTCTCCTGACTTGATCAAGAGCTGGGAGAGTTCGCGAGGTGGTCGTATGACATCTTGCTCTGTGCGTCCCACCACGTGGCTGGGAAATGCAAAAGGGAGCATAGGGCCAGAGGAGGAGCTCAGATTCGAGAATCAGGCAGGTGTGAATTCAAATCCCTACGCTCCTGCCTACCAGCTGTGAGACCTTGGACAGCGGGCTGAACCCTCTGAGGACTGCGTTCCTGGTCTGTGATTACAGATGAGAATTCCTGCTGCAAAGGGTTGTCATGAAGACTTAATGAAAGAAGCTGGTAGGATAAACAGTAAGCTCTCTATTAATGCCAGGCCCCTTCTCCCCATAACCCCTACCCACTTTCAGTACTCTCCATTGCTGCCTGCATTCCTGCCTTTCCTTGTCCCTTTCCTCCTCCTTCTTCCTTCTGCCCCTGCCCTCAAATACTTAGGACTAGTAGGGAAGACAAGTAATTAGAACTTTCAATACAGTGGTAAGTACATGGGTGTGTGGCTGAGGGGCAGGTAGTGGGGCAAGCGACTGGAAGGAACATTTAATCCAGTCCCAGACCAGGCAAAGCTTAGGGTGAGCCGGTGGTGAGCAGTTGGTGATTATACACGGAGGACAGAGCTCGTACACAGTGAGAGCATCAGGTGCAAAGGCCCAGAGGCCAGAGGAAGCCCAGAACTGTAGGGAGTTCCGTCTGGCTGGAGGCAGGGCACAAACACGTTGCAGGAAATGAAAGCAGAAGTGAGCAGCAGCTAGATCTTGAACTACTTTGTAGACCTCGTCGAGGTCTAGAGGGCAACCAGGGGCGACTGCAGGGTTTTAAGTGGCGAAGAGACAGGCTACAACTTGCGCTTTAGAAAGACGGTGGGCAAGGTATAGAAATTAGTCAAGGGGCGCCTGGGTGGCGCAGTCGGTTAAGCGTCCGACTTCAGCCAGGTCACGATCTCGCGGTCCGTGAGTTCGAGCCCCGCGTCGGGCTCTGGGCTGATGGCTCGGAGCCTGGAGCCTGTTTCCGATTCTGTGTCTCCCTCTCTCTCTGCCGCTCCCCCGTTCATGCTCTGTCTCTCTCTGTCCCCAAAATAAATAAACGTTGAAAAAAAAAATTAAAAAAAAAAAAAAAAAAGAAATTAGTCAAGATAGTGAGGCCAGACGGGAGGGCTTTGGAGTCCTCCAGGGAAAAGACGACAGGCAGCCAGACCCAGAGTTATTATCCTTTCTTTAAAAGAAGAACGACCCTTGGGAACCTCTGTGAAGTTTCTAGCTGGTCGACTAGGCTTACCACTTTTTCCACCTTGCCGGTGTTAACAGTTTATAAGCATGAATAGTTGCTAGTATCATTTTTATATTTCCTTTGTGACTCACGGTATTTAAGTGAGGGTCACGGTCCAGCTGGTGACTGCTGTAGAGTCAGTCACCTTCCGAGGCAGTGACCAACGGCTTGTTTCTGTGCCAAGAGAGCCTTCCTGACTAAACTACCTGCTAACCCAACAAAGCAAGCAAAACAAACTCCTTGACTAGCTTTCTCAGGAATTTGATTACAGTTAAGACATTGTGGGGCGTGTGCGCGCGCGTGTACGTGTGGGGAGGGAGAATGTTTCACAAAATATAACCTCCCCACTTTAATCACCTTCCCCACCTACTCCAGCTAGGACTTAGGAAGACCTATCAGGACCTGTTAGTGTTTAATAAAACATGCTGCATCAATGTAGTTGAAGGGCAAAGTGCTTGAAAAATTCTAATGTCCTAAGAAATGTGCCAATTCCGACACTCTTCTGGAGAAACTCAGTCCTTTCAGAAACAATTCCTCTAAATTATAATTTTACTAAACTTCAAATTAGAAGGAATTGCTCTTTGGAGGTAAAAAAAAAAAAGTAAATAAATGAAAGACTCTAATACTTACCTTGAAAAATAGCTAGCAAACAACCTAAATGGAAAAAGAAAAAACTCAATGGGGCACGGGATAGCTTGGCATGTAGGACTGATGTTTAAAAATGTGCTCTTAGATCCACAAACATACAGTGACCACTGCCATTCAGAGGCACAGAAGCAAATAGCAGGGGGCATCACTTTAACACTGGCAATTTTAAAAATTATTTGGGCTCGCGATATATTTCTTTGCCAGAGAGCGATGAAGTGTGAAACCAATCCAATGAAGCCAGACAGATTGGGACGCCACTACTTACATATTTTTACCAAGCATTCAACATGCAGACACCATTCGAACTCTATGGTTCAAGATCATAAATCCTCCTGTGAGGCTCATTTGTTAATATTTGGGCCCATTTATCATCCCAGAGGATAACCACAAAGGAAAACACGATTGAACACAGCCGATCCATAATATTCGCATGTTTGCATTGGGGCCTAATTTAAACAAAAAGAAACTTCTCTGTGTTTTCTTCTGAAGCCACCTCCCGTGCCCACACGGGTCTTGGGGATGCAAATAGATTTATAAAAAATGTTCCTACTTCTGTTCTCTTTTCTTGCCTCTGACCATTACACTACCGTTTGGCAACTGCCTATCACGCATCGTTCCCTGTGAGAAGCGCTTTACGAACAGGGTCTCGCCGAATTGCAACAATAAAATGATGTGGCGAGGACTGCGGTAGCAGAGTAGGACAGACCGGATGGCTTAAAACAATAGAAATCATTTTATCGTTTATCTTTTGAATGTGTTTGCATTTGGGTTGTCCGTCATTAATTGTCTCGCGGTTCTGGAGGCTGCAAGTCCCAGAGTAGGGCCTGATTCCTTCTGAGGGCTAGGAAGAAAGGATCTGTTTCAGGCCTCTCTCCTTGGACTGCCCATCTTCTCCCTGTGTCTTCACATCTTCCCTTTGTCCATGTCTGAGTCTAAATTTCCTCTTCTTCTGGGGCACCTGGGTGGCTCAGTCAGAAGAGTGTCCGACTTCGGCTCAGGTCACGATCTCACGGTTCAGAGTTCGAGCCCCGCATCAGGCTCTGTGCTGACAGCTCAGAGCCTGGAGCCTGCTTCGGATTCTGTGTCTCCCTCTCTCTCTGCCCCTCCCCTGCTCAACGCTCTGTCCAGCTCTGTCTCAAAAATAAATACAAACATTAAAAAAAAAAATTAAATTTCCTCTTCTTCTAAAGTCACCATTCATATTGGATGCCTCTTTTTAACTTATGTCCCTCTATAAAGACCTGCCTCCAAACACAGTCATATTCTGAGGTACTCGGCTTAGGACTACAACATGAGTTTTGTGGGGGACACAATTCGGCCATTAACCTAGGTATTCTTTTCCCATTTTACAGCTGAGGAAATGTGGGCTTGGAAAGTCTGAGGCCAGAAAGCGAGTCAACTGTGAGGTGACTATTTCCCAGAGTCTGTCTGATTCTAGGCAGCAAGCTCTTATTCACCCCAAGCTGCTCTCCAGTCCTGACCCCAGTCTATGCCGTATCCCATCCCTCTAACCCATCCCAAGTTTCACCACTGGTATGAAAGTGAGTCACTTGATGAAGCAATACAGAAAAATAATTTTCTGCCAGAAGGAGAAATGTAAACAAAGGCACCTTACATGCTTTTATTCATTATCTACTTAACAGGGGATGGTAATATGCATTTTAGAAGCAGAATATAAGAGAACTTAACCCTGTAATCTAGGAGAACACCAATGACGGACATCACCAATGCAAACAAGTTGAAAAGATAAATGATAAGAGCTGAAGAAATGTCTGTATCAACTGGATAATGAAAGGATTCCCATTCAACAAGAGCAAAGAGATAAGTAGAGCCAGAAGGAAGTTTCATATATAGATTAGGCTGGTCTGAAGGAAATCTTCATCTCTCTTCCTGTTATTCAAGAACGACTGTGGGAAGGGTTTCAGGAGCCTCCAAAAACAGCTCAGTCTTCTCTTAACTCATAAAAAAATTTTTTTTTAATGTTTATTTTTGAGAGAGAAAGAAAGAGAGAGAGACAGAGTGTGAGCTGGGGAGGGGCAGAGAGAGAGGGAGACACAGAATCCGAAGCAGGCTCCAGGCTCCGAGCTGTCACAGAGCCCGATGAGGGGCTCGAACCCATGAGACGTGAGATCACGACCTGAGCGGAAGTTGAACGCTCAACCGACTAAGCCACCCAGGCGCCCCTCAATTCACTTTTTAAAATTTTTTTTTTCAACGTTTTTATTTATTTTTGGGACAGAGAGAGACAGAGCGTGAACGGGGGAGGGGCAGAGAGAGAGGGAGACACAGAATCGGAAACAGGCTCCAGGCTCCGAGCCATCAGCCCAGAGCCCGACGCGGGGCTCGAACTCACGGACCGCGAGATCGTGACCTGGCTGAAGTCGGATGCTTAACCGACTGCGCCACCCAGGCGCCCCTCAATTCACTTTTTTTAAAGCCCATTGTAGATTTTACATATTTTGTCCCCGTTCATCTTCAGGAATGTGTTATCATTACAAAGTTTGTAAACATGGTCATGAGTAAAATGGCATATTCACGGAAAATTGTAATTCCTTAGGTCATAAAAATGAAACCTAACATCAACTCTTATAAAACTTGATTCCATATTAAAACATCAAAATCAGCTGAAGCGGCATCTGGCTAGGTTTCTCAGTCGCCAGTCATTTAAGAGCAAATAAGAAGAAATCTGCAACATCCTTACCACTGTGCAAACACTGGAAAATGATTCTGAGCATCACAGGTATGTGAATAACACCTCTGTAATGAGTAAAACTTGTGTTCCTCAAGTGATGCAACATTAGCCACAACTCTCTGGCCAAAGCTGGCTTGAAATGAAATTTACACATAATCAAATGTTCCCATATTATATCAGAACCTGATCTGAACAAAATTAAAAGCTAATTGGTCACATATTTTAACATCGATGAATAGTGCATCCCTCTATCAGTCCCACCGTGGGGTTATCCTCGGGAGTATGGAAAGACAGAGAAGGCCACCCTTTAGCTTTGTCCCAATGAGTTACATTGACAACTCTAATTTTAGTCCTATGGCCTTATGTTCATTACAGACAATGAACTTGATACTGTTTTCCCCCTTCCTTTTATAAAGATCTGTCAAAAGATAAGCATCATTGGCCCAAACCACACCCATTATCAAATACTAAAAATTTCTTGGGGCGCCTGGGTGGCGCAGTTGGTTAAGCGTCCGACTTCAGCCAGGTCACGATCTCGCGGTCCGGGAGTTCGAGCCCCGCGTCAGGCTCTGGGCTGATGGCTCAGAGCCTGGAGCCTGTTTCCGATTCTGTGTCTCCCTCTCTCTCTGCCCCTCCCCTGTTCATGCTCTGTCTCTCTCTGTCCCAAAAATAAATAAACGTTGAAAAAAAAAAAATTTAAAAAAAAAAAAATTTCTTATAACGAGCGGCACCTGAGTGGCTCAGTTGGCTCAGTTGCCAAAGCATCTAACTTTGGCTCGTGTCATATCTCACAGTTCGTGGGTTCGAACCCTGCATTGGGCTCTGCACTAATAGGGTAGAGCCTGCTTGGGATTCTCTTTCTTCCATCCCTTCCCAACTCACTCACTCTCAAAAATAAACTTACAAAAAATTTCTGATAATGCAAAACTTGTCAAGGAAGTGTGGGTGTGCATACACACGTTTTAATGAATTCAAATCTAGGAAATGACTTCAAGTTCAGGTGTATAAAGGAATATGATACACAGCTACAGGCTGTGAAAAAATAAAATAAAATCCAGAAACAAACATCCAGAAGCCATCTTCCCTGTTTTTCTGGGTGGGACCATATCCAGTAAAAAATTCAGCCCATTAGACAACCTAACAATGAGTTCTTATCTTTGGAAACCATAGTGTTGCCCTCATACAGTAACAAATTTTCACCGTTTCTCCCAATCCTACTGAAAAGCACAGTGACACAATTCCAATGCATATGTAAATAATTACTAAGCAGCAGATAATTATGCCCAAATCAATAGCTGGACAGCTGGGTTACTCTATGTCAAAACCCAGGCAATTCAATGAAAGCTCCCCTGAGAAATATTCTCGGTTGTTATGGTGAATTTTGCTGTTACTTTTGCATTTTGATTGATTAATACACAATGCACCTTGGCATATTTTCTATTTGGAATGCAAAATGCTCGTAACACATGAGAAGACTCAGTTGAATTCTCCTACTATTGCTTAATGGATTTTTCCTTAAGCTTTCAGAAACGCAGCAGAAATTTTAAGTTTTATACCTTTAAAAGGACTTCACTTCAGCAATCTAAAAACAATACGCTAGCCTAAAGTGAGATGACAATTGAAGGGGACAAATGCATCAAGAAATCGCTAGCAGATTATTTTCTTTTATAATCTCAGAACAAGAAGTTGATAGTAATTCTTGGAGATGTATACATCTGGCACCATCAAGTATACAGTTAACTTTAGGATTGCTGCATTAGTTCTACACGCGTTCATGGAGAGCATTTACGTGTGCTGTACTGAGACAGCGCATATGTGTGTGTTAACCTTCAAAGGGAATGGAGAAGAAACACGAGAAGGACATTCCAAACATTAAAACATATTTCACTGGGCAGCAGTGAAATCTAGTTCCTACTGTGGTTTTCTTCTTCCGTCTCATGCAGTTTGCCTCAACTGGTCTATTGGGGAGAATCTAACATCCTTTACACATAAGTGTTCCGATCTTCCTCTCTTAAATGACTCCTCACAATCCCCACCTCACTTTCTCAGTGCCGACAGCCAGGCTCACCGTGGACAAAATGTGGTGTTGTGTGCTGGGGACCTTGTGGCGATGACAATTTCATTTAACTTATGTGCTATCTCAGCTGGTGATGTGATTTAGGGAGGTGACTTGAGTTCTATCAGCTGATCCCCAAGGAGGAGTAGGACAGCTTCAACCAAGTACGTTTGGCTTCTTGTCCCCAGACAATTGCACTGACCTATGGTAACACGGACTACCACCTTCTTTAAGTATTCCTGGAAATTTCTATTTCATCTTGTTTCGTTTCTTTTCTTTCTTTCTTTCTTTCTTTCTTTCTTTCTTTCTTTCTTTCTTTCTTTCTTTCTTTCTTTCTTTCTTTCTTTCAACACACAAGGCTTCCTTTTCTCTCAGTTGGCTGCCATTTGAAATTATAGACCTTATGTCTTTGATCCTTATTATTGTCAAACTTGAAGGGATCTGGTTAACTTTCTTCCATCACACAGGAAAACAACACATTCTTCCAAACTTCTTCACCCCACATCCCTGTAACTTGTCGCAGCCCACTCTTCTGATTTGCATTGGAAATACAATTTGTAATTGCCTACAAATTAACTATAGAATTTAAATTTCTCTTCCGGGATTACTAGCGTAGTCCAATCTATTTTGCTTCAGTTTCTATTTGACATGAGTATTTAAATGTAATTTTTTCATTAAACAGATGATGAATGAAGAACATAATTTAATGGTGTTGTGCCTAATAAAATGAGAAGGGTTTGGACAATAATCACTAGTTGGGATTTTTTTTTCCAGAAAATTAAATGTTCAGTTTCCGTATGCCTCTTTTTATAGGCAAAGAGCCTCTGCTATCTCATGATTCCTCTAGCAAAACATTAAAACTAAGCTGGTCCTGGAGAGTTGAATACACACTGGAATTTCCATATACACATAGATGTGTCCTCATGTATTGGATTTTCAGAGGGGATTCTCATCTTTTCACACCAGCACCACCCACGTGTTACTTTCTTACATCAACCTCATCGTGATGATGGGTATGTTCACTTGGAACGTGCTTACATTCCTGTGTTCAATGTGAAAACATTTTCTTTTCATCTCCTCTTTATGAAAGAGTCACCTTTTATTCTGCCACAGTATCTCTAAATTGTGCCACCTAAGCCGTGTTTTGTGCTCTCTGAGAAAAAGGAGATCGTGACTTGCTCTTGGTAGCTCAAATCTCTTGCCTACTCACATCTCCCAAATAAAACAAATAAAAGGACGTCAGAAGAACCAGGCAATGTGTAAACTAAGGCCTTCTGTGCTCAGAGGTTTTGCCTGATAAAAGTGTGCTTGTGTGTGGAAATGTGTTCCTGGCTTAACAGTAGGTCGCTGTTTTACCCCTGCAGACAATTGAAAGAACCAAAGTGCAGTCTACCGAAACCAAGTCTAAGATTAAATATTCCAAGTACAAGTGAATGAACAGATAAGCTATTGTAACACACTGTGAGTAGAAATATAAAACTCAGAAGACCTAAGTTCCCTTAAAGTCCTTTCTGAGTTTCCTATCTTCAATTTCTGATTACTCAGCCGAAGGGAACAGGCTCCCTAGGACCTAGTAATTGAACAGGATTTAAGATGGGAAAGAGAGAGGTCTGTATGTAGATGGAGATTTTCTGGGAAACATGCACGCGAGGACGCGTGCACACACACACACACACACGCACAGTATAAAATGCTTCTAAACCTTAAAACATCGAAGGCCAGCAGGTCTACTGGTCCGTCATCAATGAATGAGGCCAGTCAATGAAATAAAATGAAGAGCTCTCAACACAATCAAAAAACAAGAGAATCTGCATCCAACTGAACTTGTGATATCAAATCCTAAACATCTGGCCACAAAATGCTGGATGCCAATAACCTCAATACCTCTCAGCAATAACCTTCACACACCATAATTTTCATTAGTGTGCTTCATCCCTAATTCTGCAGAAAATCTTTTGTCACCAAACGCATCCACTGCCTCTCCTCTATAAATTAGTTCAAACATATGTCACTCTTCATCTATTACCCTGATCATGCTCAAATCTCAGTAACCTCCCCAAATGCTCCTAGCTTCTCATCTATAGTTTCAAAATTTTGCACAACTGAATCTTACCAGGGGGTCCCTTCCCATTGCCCATTCTTTTGTCAAATTCCCCAAGTCTAGCCATAATTTTTAAATCAACAGATTTTCTACGGATTTCTTCCATTTATTCCCATATGTATTTTCTCCCTATTCATCCTATAAATAAGCTTATATTTTCTGTCCCTCAAGTTCTATTTTATTCAAAACGAGAGTGGAGCTGAGACATCAGTTGGGTTTTGGTAAGCATTTCTAATTTTACCTTAATTTGATTATCGAAAAACATGATTTTAACAATTAATGCCAATCACAGCAAAATAAACCCTTCTATCTTAATACAGATAATTCAGTTTTTAAATTAGTTTATATCTTCTTTATAATTATGTGTTTTATCTAATGTGTATATGCATGCTCATATGTGATTTTGAATCTATCCTATATTATGCTTGTATCAGCACTTACAAATACGTACAGCACACTTAAATGTCTAATTATTTTCATCTTGGCCTTTGGTGAGGATGTTGAGATCAGTGTCTGAGATTCCTCGAATAATGGTTTAATGTTTATTATATTATTTAAATGTTATTATTATCCTACCTCTACCTTTCCATGCAGAGGCCCCCGAAACAAGTTTCAGTGAAGTTTACAGGAAGGAACCAGCTCATTTGGTTTAGCTGAACATGTAAGACTCAAGGATTCTTTTTCACCGGCCAGAAATAATTATAACCAGACCCATTAACAAGACTCTGCTTCCATAGGCCTTCCTCAATCAGATAACCTTTATTTAATGTCTTAGGGCTGTGTTCTGCTGAAACTTGCTCTGGTCGGTCCTCCTAGTGAATTTATTATCCAGGAATGTAATTTAATCTGTGATTTCAATTTCTCACCAGCAGATCATATTTGCCATTATTGTCCCTAATAATATCTATCTATGTATAGATAGATAGATAGATATAGATATTATAATATATCTATGTATCTATATATCAGAATGAATATATATATAAAATATATATATATAAAATATATAATAAAATATCTATATATAGATATATATATTCATTCCAGTTGTTCTTTACTCTGGGAAATCATAGGGTTAAAACCAAGTACTTTTCCTAAACGAATACGATACACATTCCTAATGTATACTGTCTATTATTGCCAGAGACCATCACATTTAGCAGACTGATCCCTTAGGTCCAGATGTTTGCTGCTATACAAGTAAAATACATGTGCTCAGGGCTTGAGATGCAGAGGAAAGTGTGGACTTGTGATGTCAGCTCACATGGAGTGACCTACCCAACACAGGGGTTTACATCACAGGGACAGCAGAACTGCGCCACAATAAAAAAAAAAAAAAAAAAAAAAAAAAAAAGAAAGAAAGAAAGAAAAAAAGAAAAAAGAAATGTGCCACAATAGGGGTGCCTGGGTGGCTCAGTCGGTTAGGCGTCCGACCTCTGCTCGGGTCATGGTCTGAGCTTGAGTTCCAGCCCCACATTGGGCTCTCTGCTGTCAGCAAGGAGGCCACTTCAGATCCTCTGTCCCCCTCTCTCTCTGCCCCTCCTCCACTCATTCTCTCTCTAAATAAACTTAAAAAAAAAAAAAAGGAATACACCACAATATCTGAAAAACCTGAATTTGGATTTCTAGACTCCTCTGGCATTTATATAAGACCCACAAAAAAAGTGAATCCCAACCATGCACCTACTTGACTTTAAAAGAGGCCAGTGATCAATCTTAATTTCAAGACCTAATTACAACGAGACCACCGTGATTCTCATCTCTAAAAAGAACAGTAATTCTCAACCAGGATAATAATGCAAGATGAGAAGAACCACATGGGTAGTTTGAAAAATTACACATATCAATATAATATAATCTCATCTTCGGAAAAAGCATCTTATTGTTTTAATTATACAAATGAAAGAAACTGAAGGTTAAAGAAAATCAGGGCAAGGGATTTTTTTTGTTTTTAAATCAAAAGAGAGTCTGGGTTTAAAATAGCCAAAAACCAGTGAGTGAAATACTCTTTCAGATCTAAGACCTATGGTTTCCGCCTCCGGAGAACAGACTGCTCCACCATCAGCATTTGGCACTGAACATGGAAGGGCTGGTTATTTCCTGTAATTAGTACTGCATATCAGCAGTAATAATGAATTTTAATCTTGCTTTGATTAAATATAAAACATTTCATTCAAATATTAGTCAAACACGCAGATAACACAAACATCCGTTCAGATCCTTGTATGACTTGGCTTATCCTAACCTCAAACAGCCCCAGAGTACCCCAGGCCTGCGAATCTTGTATCATGTAAATCACATCCTGAAATGTTTTTAAGAACTTACAACTTGTTAGTTAATAACTAGCTAACAATGTGTATCCTGTTTATCTTAAAATCACTCCTGACAGAGGAATGGGCTTCAGAGCAGACTCACGTGGACAATCTCCCCGGTGAGTAAAACGTTTCACACTTAAACATTTAATGTTTAAAGATCAGGACTGTTAGTTAAATGAATTAATCTGGTGTGAACACTATTTGCATTTTTTAACATCATCAGAATTTCTTTCACCCCCAACTGTTTAGTACATTGCTTGTATGATTATAATTAGCAAGAGAGGGAGAAAAAAGTCATTTCATTCAATGCTAAATGGTGTTCAAGAATTCTCCAAAGAAACACTGAACAAGTGGGTGGGGCAAGGGAGCCAGGAGGGCTCTTTTTAGAGACAAGGCACCCTTTCAGTATGAGGAAGCCCAGTGCCTTAAGACAAGAGTTCATTTTCCCACATGTATCCAGTATTCAACCCACTCGTCCGAATATCCTGGTAATATTTTTTGAGCCCCTACATCGTACCAGGCATTGTGCTAGATGATGAAGGACATCAAGTCACACAGAACAACAAGTTTCTGACTGACGACCGGGCTGGAAAGTTAGTTGACCTCTACCTGGGTCAAGAGAGTCTGAGATTCTACCAGGGAGCTGTTAGCAATCAAGTTCAAATGCATGTGGTCTCAGCATCCCGGGGCTTTGGGAGGACGACGAAATCCTTCCCAAGAACTGGCCGGAGTCTCTGCCTCCTCTATACCAACTTCCCCTTACTCTTCCGGTTCCAGCCACACCCACTTCCTTTCCCTTCTCTAAACCTGCGGAACCAACTTCCACCATGGGCTGCCCTGGAGGACCCCTCCACTGAAAGCCCCTGCCAGGCACCATCTTCCTTGAGGTCTCGGCTCTCAAGTTACCACCAGGCAGTCCACACAGCATGTTCTGTCATCTCCAGCCATTCACAATTCTCAGTCATCTGGTTTACCTGCATCCCTGTCTCTCTGCTAGAATATACACGGAGTGAGAGCCGGGACCTTCTCCGGAGAATATCACATCCAAGTTAAGTTGAAAAGACCAGCAGAAGTTAGCAGGAGAACAAAGGAGAAAGGGGAGCAATGCTTTTATACACATATTCATTTATGCAAAAAAGTATGGAAGCACAAGGGCTATTTGCTTTGAGATAAGGGACTTATGTTAAACCTCTTTCTTACTCGGTCTCTGCCGCAGTGGCCTTGTTACTACCCACAAACAATGGCAGGGCTGACTAATGGAACACACACTGCGTGAAACTCCACACGGGCTGATTTGTGTACATTAACTCCTAAAATCGAATCCACCTTACCACCCCACCCGGTAGGGGCTGAGATACCAAAAAAAGTGAAATAAACTGCCCAAAGTCACTCAGCTAACAGAACAGAGCCAGACTTCTGGTACAGGCTAGTCAAACTCCACAGCGCTGAACTACTGAGCTGGACACCCCTCTTTTTTTTTGTACTTGGGCAATGAATGTTCCTGGTAAAGTAGCAGAAGGTGACAGGGCAGGGCGAAGAGCAGAACATCTGGCCTGCGTGCTGGGCTCAGTCAGGCATGGTACAAACGGTAACCGCCGTGCCTGACTCATCGGTCCCATCATGCTCCAGGCCAGGGGGGAGCCCAGGATGACCACCTCAGGCCCGCAAGTGCCTGTTTCCTCCAGGATGCCTGGAGACAAGCGGTGCCGCTTTCTGTGTTTGCTATCTTACGAGGAACGTTGGGACCGGCTGAGCCATCAACAGACATTTGGAATTGCACAGAAGTTAACTTGTTGAATTGGGTAGACACCCAGGAGCAGCACAGGAGAGAACGGAGCTCAAGCCCGCATCAGTGGAAGGAACGGATGTACAAGTGGGGAGCCCAGGGCAGAAGGAAGGGATGCGGGCGGACCGCTCAGGAAGAACGAACTCCTCAGTGAACACCACTGACTGGTTGTCGCCATCCCTGCCTGTCTCTCCACAGGGCAGCCTGCGAGTTGCCCCTGTGTGAAGTCAGGCTGGTGAGTAGGCAGGTCATGAGGAAAACTCCTCCTCATTTCTCCCAACTAATTTGGTAATTCCCAGAAGACCTGGAAAATAAAGAATAGATGATTTATGGGACACAGCAATGTTCTCTGTTCTAACCCTTGTGGGTTACTTATAGAGAATTACTATCAAAAGTCTGAATACACACACACACTTGTACACACTGTACCAACCTTCTGAATGTCCCTGCTCTGCCCTCTGCCAACCTCTCATCTGGCCCTTATTTAAATAAAGGCCAAACTTGATCTGTCATTTGTGCCTAGGTCTGATGCCCCCCCCCACCTTTTTTAATGTTTTATTTATTTTTGAGAGACACAGAGAGACAGAGGATGAGAGGGGGAAGGGCAGAGAGAGAGAGGGGGAGACACAGAATCTGAAGCAGGCTCTAGGCTCCGAGCTGACAGCACAGAGCCCAACATGGGGCTCAAACCCATGAACCGCAAGATCATGACCTGAGCCGAAGTCAGATGCTTAACCAACTGAGCCACCCAGGTGCTCCACACCTGGTCATTATTACATTTCGGGGTGCTTATTGGCCTTAAATCCTCTGTGGCAATGACCCTGTCTTACTCATCTTTGTAGACAGATAGCTAGCACAAAAGCTGGGACACAGAAAATTCTAAGTAAAGGCTGGATGAGGGAGTGAATGAAAGAAACCTCCCTAGCTTTTTTAAGACAATGCAAATTGAAAGAAATGAGTTATATTCTTCATTCCGATTGACAATAACTTCAAATGGCAATATAATATCATTAACTGATTTAATATTCTCATCCATTATTTTATTCACCCTGCCTTCTCTAGCAATCAGGAAGCAAAACTATGGTAACATCTCAATTATCACCTAAACTAAGGAACAATTTGAACATATGTGCACTATTGGCCTCAGAATAACTCAGGCATTTTGAGTTTTAGAGGTTTTCTGGTAAAAAACCTAGACACTTAAAGCTATTCTCTTTAATTAAAAAAAATAATTACCAAGGAAAAATTTATCTCTGACAGTATTTAACTAACCAACCAGAAAATGTCAACTGAACAAGTCACAGAAGTTTCTGTTCATTGTCTAAAGAGGACAAATTTAACATCATCCGTTATTTAAATGCCTCGAGGACTCCTATCTGCTTCATGGGTCAAATTAGCTGTGATTTCCAGTGGAGTAGAAATATAAGAAGGAAAGCACCTGGGGTGGAAGAAAGATCTCATGTGGCCTTCAAAATTCAGACTTGATGGGGGGGGGGGGTGCCTGGGTGGCTGAGTCGGTTAAGCGTCCGACTTCATCTCAGGTCATGATCTCACGGTTTGTGAGTTCGAGCCCCACATCGGGCTCTGTGCTGACAGCTTGGAGCCTGGAGCCTGCTTCCGATTCCGTGTCTCCCTCTCTCTCTGCCCCTCCCTCGCTCACACTCTGTCTAGGTCTCTCCCCAAAATAAACAAACATTAAAAAAAAAAATTTAGACATGACAGAGTTCTGAGGTTGGTTTGAGGCTCTTCTATTATGGGCTATCCTTACAAATGTGTACTTTTGCCTTTGAAAATAATTTTCTAGATGATCAAAACTAAATTTCCTACAATCAACAACATTTTCATTGACTATTGATTGGTATAAGATTTCAGGGTTTCCAGGATGTCACTAAGGAAGGACAAATCTTGCTTCACAGCCCTGACATTCCAAAGTATTACATGACTTTTCTGTCTCAGCTTTGGTAACCTAATCTATGCTGGGTGAATAAATCAACCACATTATTATTTTTACCACTAAGATACTATGTTTGATGAAGGATCTTGGCCTTTCCCAACCCAGGCAGGCCCACAAACCACCAGCCCGTCGCATTCCATAGGCAAAATCGTAAATATTTGGGAAATAAGACGCCAACAAGTTTGCGCCAGATTACGTCGGTCGTGAGGGGCTGCTTCACAAGGAAATCACATGAAAGGTTTTGTCTTCATCCCCTTTCGTGATAAATTTATCTACTAAAATTGAAAGGGGAGAACATCAGAAAAAAGGAATTCTAGGTTAATTGTTATCACCTTACACTTTTAAAATGTTATCCCACTTGGGCACCTCTTAACAGATGCCTCCGAAGCAAACTGTCACAAGTGAACAAAGAACTTTAATTTGCAGCGGCACCAACTCCACACTGTATTAATAAAGTCACTCCTTGTTGTCTCTTAATGACGAGCTGTCAGATGGCTGGCTTTGATTAGAGCAACAAACTTCCTGCTATGAAAGGCCCCGTTCCAAGTGAGAGCCGTGCTTCCTCTTGGATGGGAGGCTGGGAACCTTCCTCTCCCGCGAACCTAGCTTTGGAGGCGCCTTGCACGGAGTCCAGTCCTGAAATCTTTAAAGACCGTTCCCCGAATGCGTGAGTGCGAACAAAAGTCTTCATCGCCGGGCCTGTTATAAATAGATTATTATCTATCCAGACTGGATTTGTGTCCCCGATCGGAGCCTCTTTTATGCGACCTCGCCGGCCTCGCCTTGTTGCCCCAGGGCGGGACACGGGGTGGGGGGTGGGGGGGTGCTCCGCCGCATATTGCCTTATGAATCTTCCTCAAGTACCCAATTATCCTCCTGCAGCAGCGTGTCAGTGTCCTGACAGCTGGGAGCCGCGGGCAGGCGTGTCTCCGGAGGTGAAAGACAGCCGGGCACCCCCGTCCCCCCACCGCATTTCCATTACCACGTGCAGGAGAAGAGGCTCACACAATGAGAGGAGTTCATTAGGGATGCCACGGAGGTCAAAGACTGCTTGGAAGAAAAGGCTGAGGTGAAAATTAAAAAAAGAGAAGCGCCAGCAGAGGCCGGACGGGTTGCCGGTGCATTCACGTTGGAAACGCAAGCCTCCCCTCCCGGCCCTGGGAGCTGCTGTGGGAGAGGGCGCGCGCCCAGACTGATTTTAATTGAGATCAATTTCACAAGTACCGTCTTCTGCAAAGTCCTTCAATTGATTGAAAACCAAATGAAGCTGGTGTAAGTGGTGACAGGTTTTGCGGTGGCCTTCCCCACCCCCCCCACCCCTTCACCCCCCCACCCCCCCACCCCCTTTTTCCCCAGCGCGAGGATTTTCCGAACTTCTGGAGATTCTATGCTAAAGAAGACATCGGTCGTTCTGGACCGGTCTCTGCATGTATATTTAAAAAGAATTATGACTTGAGCTGGACTTTTGGGAACCTCAACTGTTACCCCAATTACTTGTCAGCAACGTTTGTTCGCGAGTCAGAAACCCAAAAGGCCCCAGACTTCTACCTGTTGCCTAGAGAGTAGCCTCGCGAGAAACTCCCTGGTTCCACTTGAGGACCAGAGGACCAACAGTCTGTCCCTGGCTGATTGCATCTTAAAAGGTGTTTGCTACCGGGAGTTACAGTTTAGAGAATGGATGTGAGACCCACACTTATCCAAATGAGTATAAAGATCACTTGTGTCATGATGCTAATGCCATTTAATAACCAGGAACATCTCATAGCTAGGCAGATGTACAACCCCGTTGTTGTTTATCTAGCCTTATCTGGACCTCCATACTTGACAGACCCCTCGCTATGAAAAAAAATTGCCAAATACATGTTGACTCCAATAACAGAAAACGACCGTGAAACAAGAGAAAACTCACACTATAGGGTATCCTATGGGTGACAGTGAACTGTTCCTCATACTGAGGCCCCAATAATAAGACGATTTCTATTAAGATGCATCATAAGTGGATTCAAGTATACCACACAAAGGAGTTATTTATTCTAAGGACTAAAAACCAACAAACTAAGGAAAGCCATAGCTACTCTCATCTAGAGAAGTTCATGAACAATGAATGAACAAACAGATTGGGCAGGGCTCTAAAGTATGGAAAGTTCCTTTTTATACAAGTACGCTAAAATCTCTGTATTTCAGTATGTTATCATCCCCTTCCAATTGTTATTACAAGAATCAAGTGACGTAATGTGGGGAAATCATGAGGTTTAATACCTGGCATGCAGTAGGAGGGGTGTGTGTGTGTGTGTGTGTGTGTGTGTGTGTGTGTGTGTGAAATATAGATATCCTATTTATGTTTGAAGACAATGTATTTATTGCAACGAGGCTGCAACTGTTCAAACTACAACTGTTTTTGAAACCCCTGAATTCCTTTCAGAGCTTTCAGCACATTCTCTTTAGTAAGATTTATGTAGTACTTAATATCTGCAAAGAACAATCTTAGACAGACTGGAAAAACTTCTGTGACAGTGGCCTTGATTTCTGAGCAGTGCTGTCATTCAGGAGTGAGAGTTATAAAAGAGGCTCAAAAAAGCAATCCAGAATATATCATTTGGGGGCAAGATTGAGATGTACTCTATCAAACAAGTATATTGTTGTTTGGGTGACTTCCTGCCTAAAGCCAACTCCCAAAGAGGAGTTCAAAGAGGGAGTAATAATGGCTTCAGCAGAATAAATGTGCAGCTTCCGGGATGACTGCATTAAAACCCAACACTTATTTGGCTGTGTAGACACTGGAGGTTCTGAAATACACATTTTTATTACTTTAAAATAAAGCCCCATCCTTACAGGTAACAAATCTAGAGTCTCTCAGTAAATCTGAACAGCCGACACACATTAATAAACGTTTAGTGTATACGTTTATAGGTTGGAGAATAAGACAGATTCTAGTAGTTAGTTAGTGATTGCAAAAAAAAGCAAGAAATCCAAAAAAGACTAGTTGAGTTCTACAAGAGGAAAGACTGAATGATGTCTTTCGTTATAGAAACCTGAAAGCTAGAAGGAGTCCTGGAGACCATCTGGAGTTGTAGACCAATGCTCTCATTTTCAAAGAGGAAACAAAGATCAGAGAAATTAACTGCTTTGTCTAACCACATAGACTGAAAGAGGGAGAATGAAAAATTGGATCAAGATCTTACTCCAAGTTTCCACTACAGTTTGTTGTTTGAGAAATGGGATGTTAAAGAAGACAGAGTTTTTTTAAGAAAACTTTTTAAAAAATACTTCCACAAATAATATCACTTTTAACACCACCGTTAGAAATCTAATAACAGTGTGTGTCTTCAACACCAAGAAACCAAGGACCTAAGACATTAGCCCAGTGGCGGGGCTATTTCTAGAAGCGATCTCTGGTCAGCAAGAGATATCTACAGCCCATTCCTCCTTCTTCTATTCTTTACTCACGAGGCATCATTGCCTTAAGAGTAGTAGGACTTCCTGTGAACTACTTCCTCCGTGGGACAGAATGAGCTGAAATGTCCCCTTATCCACTTATAAATTCTTATAACTTTATAAATTTATTATTGCCATTTTGGACTAGACCAAAAAAATACTCTTAGTCATCAGTTGTCAAAAATTAGTTTTACCTTGTTCATACGAAAAACTCAATAAGGGTTTCTATGAAAAAAAAAGAAACAGATACTGCCTCCCATCAAAAAGAACTGTTTATAAATGTGATAATTCACTTTCCCTTTTAATTCCTGTACCCTAAATTAAGTATGACAACTTTGCATTACTTTACGAATAGCTCATTAAGTAAAGTTTGCCATTGAAAGAAAAGATCCATAAATGCACCAAGGGACATACCACAAAGTGAAGTTTCTGAAGGTAAGAGGTTGTATACTTGGAAAGTTATAATTTAGACTCAAAAGATAAGTATTCCTAGTAATTGTCTAATAATCAAATTATTTCACTTATTACATGTGATTATATTCATTTATATTTTAATATGTCTCCAACAACATTTTATTTTTTTTTTTTATTTTTTTTTTATTTTTTATTTTTATTTTTTTTCAACGTTTATTTATTTTTGGGACAGAGAGAGACAGAGCATGAACGGGCGAGGGGCAGAGAGAGAGGGAGACACAGAATCGGAAACAGGCTCCAGGCTCCGAGCCATCAGCCCAGAGCCCGACGCGGGGCTCGAACTCACGGACCGCGAGATCGTGACCTGGCTGAAGTCGGACGCTTAACCGACTGCGCCACCCAGGCGCCCCCCCAACAACATTTTAATTGAAAAGTACACCATGCATGTTTTCTTCATGGACAATTTTTTAAACAATTTTTTTTTTATTTCTCTAAAAAGTTATTTTAAGCCCCAACTTATAGATCTCAGATGAAATATAACTATCAAGCAAATTGCAAAATCTTTAAAATCCCCCCACCCCAGATAGCACTCATTTTACCGATTTTCCAGAGTAACTTTTTAAGAGATAAAAGAATGTAAAGACCTTGGATTTAATCTCACAAGCACTGCAATATGAATTTGCCACATCCCACCCCATAGACAGTTGTATTTCCGCAGAAAATGAAATCATTTACCATGTCTATTTCCTAGCAAGCCTTGTAGCATCAGGAGACGGAATCATTTTTGACAATAAATCATTGCTCTCCTGAAGCACCAAAATAGCTTCTCTCTTTCCAAAATTGCATTACCACCATGTTTAATGTGTTATCATATAGAAACCCTTGCAAAGACAGGGGACTATCTAGAAAAATTATATGCCTTCGTTTGCTTCCTTTTTGATTCCACTAAATTTGATAGGGGAAAGGAAAGAGAATTAACGTGTATAAGCATCTGATATCTCCTATGCTTTTATATACATTCTCCCATTTACTCCCCCTACTAGCAAGTAAGGAACTATTACCATTTTATATATAAGGATACTGATGCTCAGGGGGCTTAAATAGAGCTTTCCACGGTAAGGAGCTGGTATGTTTTGAAGTTATGTCTGAAGCCCAATATGGGCTGACTCTATTTTAGTACTAAACTAATTTAGAATAACAGTATGGTAAATATGATTTTTCTTTCGATTTTGACAGTTTCCAAGCCAAGCATCTTGCCTTTGAGACCTTGGATCTAGGCTTGTGCTCTCTTGTTCACTGCCTTCATGGTAGGACTAACTGGCCCAGAGAGATATTCTGTCTTACTCACCTTTCCTGCTGATCCTCATTTTACTAATTCTTACTAGGACTGTCAACAGATTCTATCCCTTCAGTTCAAAGGTTAATAACCTAAGATGCCAAACAAATAGAGCATTACAAAGAAAGAACCTACTCCAAAAACTTCAAGGGAAAGGCACACTCTCACTGGTTACCACATGGATCAGTATAGAAAGAATCTCCAGTTGGCCAGGATGACACCTTGAGCAAGCAGACCCTTCTGGTGCCTTCCAAACTGTATCTAGTTGGATTTTGACAAGGTTTCTCTTTAAAGAATGAAGCCAGAATTTCTACCTCTGGTGACAGTAGATGAACTTGTTACCAACAAACGGTCCCACTTGAAACATGATGAAAAGCTGGACACACGCAACCACAATTTTTGTTTAAATATTGGGGAATTATGAAGGCAGCCAAGATGTGAAGAGTAAAATCCTAGAGACTAGGGAAGCTCCAAGAGGTGAGCCTGACATCCGGCGTGGCTTGACTGAGAAGCCACAGAGAACTTCCACCGGTCTTAAAGAGCAAGAATGGCAGAAATCGGATTCTGAAGCCCACTGGATTTCAGTTCAGAACTCCTCTCCCAAACAAAGATGAGTGGATGAGAGACACATGAATGAGAACAGATGCATGAGAAACAGGGCTAATGCCAAACTCCAGATCAACTCAATCCTCCTTTGGCTTCAAGTTATCTTCATTTATCTTCACTACTGCCTGAAAGGAAAATGCATTCTCTTTGGATAAAGAGAACTATCACTGAGAATTTCAAGTTACCTCGACATGTTATTGTCCTACATTTGCTAAGAAATAAAATAGTATCAAAAATATTAGGAGACAAGGCTGGATGAAGAAAAGCCACAGAATGGAATTTAAAAGTGTGTGTGTGTGTGTGTGTGTGTGTGTGTGTACATATATGCATACATAGAGATGTCTTTTTTCCCAGAATTTGTCTAAAATTTCAATGCAAACACAATCACAATTCCAGCATGCTTCTTTTTATTAAATCAATGGGCTGATTCTAAAATTCTCATGGAATTAAAAGGGGCCCAAAATATTGTCAAGAAAGAGTTATTGTACTGCAGATACAAAGATGTCTTTAAAAAAGGTCTAGTAAGTAAGAAGGGTGTGGAATTGGTGCAAGCATGGACAAATACACCAATGGATATAATAGACCAGAAAGAAATTCTTACTTATATGGGAATGTGATTAGAGCACAGCGGTGGAGATAGGATAATCTCGTTAAAGGCTGGGCCAACTGGATACCCACACGGCGGAAAGTAACTTGCTCTCTACCTTATCTCATTATAAAAATAATTCCATGTGATTATAATTCTAAATATGAAAGGTGTTGTAGCAATACAGCATGTAGAAGATATGTAAGAGAATACCTTTATGACCTTTAAAGATTTTTTAAACACAGAAATAAAAGCACCAATCATAAAGGAAACATTTGATAAACCAGGCTACGTTACATTGCAAAATGCTGTATGGGCGCCTGGGTGGCTCAGTCGGTTAAGCGTCCGACTTCAGCTCATGTCATGATCTCGCGGTCCATGGGTTTGAACCCTGGGATGGGCTCTGCACTGACAGCTTGGAGCCTAGAGCCTGCTTCCAATCCTGTGTCTCCCTCGCTCTCTGCCCCTCCCCCAATTTTGCTCTGTCTCTCTCACTCTCAAAAATAAATAAACATAAAAATGTTTAAAAAGGAAAAGAAAAACATTGTGAAGTGCTGAAGAGGCAAATCACAAAGTCAGAGATGGTATCTGAAATATATAACCCAAAGAAATACTAACTCCCAGAATACACAAAGAATTCCTGTATTTTCTATAACAAAAAAGACAATTTGCCATTAAAAAAAGGGGCAAAAAAGGGGCGCCTGGGAGGCTCAGTCAGTTGAGCGTGGGACTTCTGCTCAGGTTGTGATCTCACAGTTCATGGGTTCGAGCCTCGTGTCGGGCTCTGCGCTGACAGCTCAGAGACTGAGGACTGTTTTGGATTCTGTGTCTCCCTCTCTCTCTGCCTCTCCCCCACTCACGCTCTGTTTCTCTCTGTCTCAAAAATAAATAAACATTAAAAACAATTTTTTTAAAAAAGGGCAAAAAAGATGAGTAAGTACTTCACAAAAGAGGATATCCACGCGACCAATAAATACAGTCTTCATTTTCCATGGTTCTGATATCTATATGTCACCCGTCACCCAACAGCACCGCAGATTTCAGTCACCACAGTTTCTTACCTATAATGGCATGAAATGCAAACTTTGCTGATAGTTCTTTAGTCACAAGCTGCTGTTGTGAATAGTTGCGAATCATGACCAACGACCAATCACGTCACTTCTTTCAAAGTCTGTCAGTGATCGGTCACTGAGAATCCGTTATTTGGTTCCCTCACAGACAGCAAAGCATGCAGCTGTGTTTCTTCCCTGTAGCCCCGTTAAAAACTCATATGATATTTCACAAAAAAACAAATAATCAACAGAGGGAATAGGCCAACTAGAGGAAGTGCAGGAAAAAAAGGAAAGTTAAAGAAAAAAAGGAAGAGGGATAATACTGAAAATAGAACCAAAACAATGTAAATGAAATGAAAGAAGAAATAACCGATCGTGAGAATGTGGACCCGGCCACCATCTGAGAGACTCTGGATAGGCAACCGGAGGAACTCTGTGAAGGCAAATGTATCCACGTAAAAGTGGTTGTGATGAAAAGGATTACGATCTCCCAGAGAAAGTGAGTCCAGTAAAATAATTTAGATTAAAGGACCTCTCAGGGGTAGTACACAAGATTGTAAGCGTGGGGGGTAAACTTAGGAACCCCAAACTTAGCAAGGTGAGTGACGAGTTGCCAAGGCATAGAAAAGATGTCTCTGCACTGGAAGCCACACAACGGGAAGGCAGGACCTGTCCAAACTTCTCTTACTCAGCTTTTTGAAGGTCCTTGAAACGTTCTCAGGGGGCCCATGAAATCAAAACTTTTAAAAATAATACTAAGATAGTAGCTGCCTTTTCCTCTGTTCTAAGGGATGGCTAGAAACCTGCAGCATCTTAGCATGAATCAAGCAGTACCACCGAATGTATGAGCTGTCATGGATGGTCCTCTGTCCTGTACTCACGGTGAAGAGTAAGAATGAGAATGGAAGGGAAGAGGAGAAGGGGCAGGAGGAGGGGGAGGAGGAGGAAAGCAGTAGGGGGAGAGGAAGGAGGGCAGGAAAGAACAGGAAGGAGGAGGCAGAAGAGAAAGAGAAGAGAAACTAGCTTCACTTAAGAGTGTCCTTGATTAAGTAATAAATTTGTGTGTAATGCATTTATTATTTTCAAGTGAATACATAAATATTTAAAGTATTTCTTGGTTTTAATTTCTAATACAGCAAATACCAAGAGATGTAAATAGCAGGAACAAAAGGTCTTTAGATCCTCAATAATAATAATTTTATCAGGAAAAAGGGGTCCCGAGACTAAACGCGTTTGAGAACCACTCAGGAGATACAAGGTCTCTGATTCCTGTGCAACTACCCCACTTAAATGTCAATGAGCCCCCTTTTAAGTGCTTAAATCTTCTGAAGTAGTTAAAAATATTCATTATTCAGTCGTTTGTAGGTTCTATTTACTTAGGCAGACTTCTTAAATGACACCCAAAGATAAAGTTCAGCCTAGTTTCTGACCCAATGATCAGAATTTCCCAACATAAGTCAAAGGACAGTATGGGTGTGAAGTTACCTCCTTTCAACTTATTCAAGGAGTAAAATATGGCTTGAGGGCAGAGATAAGAGGAAGTTGTTACTTGTCTTTCAAAAACAAGTATCTTTGGTCGTCATGAACTTCATTGAAGAATAAAACCCTCCACACCTCTACGCCCCAATATATTTTTCGCTTAATTTTTACACATAGTTTTACAACAGAGGTTATTATGAGGTAGGGTCTCCTCCCCAAGGAAAAACAAACAAACAAACAAACAAACAAACCCTCAAGGTAACCTGGCTGTGTGTTACAACATCCCTCATGACCTTGTAGCATGAGACCACTTAATCAGACTGCATGTCTGTGTGTGTTACCATATATGGGAGACAAAGAAGCAGAAAATATATTAAAAAAAACTATGCCACTGGGGCGCCTGGGTGGCGCAGTCGGTTAAGCGTCCGACTTCAGCCAGGTCATGATCTCGCGGTCCGTGAGTTCGAGCCCCGCATCAGGCTCTGGGCTGATGGCTCAGAGCCTGGAGCCTGTTTCCGATTCTGTGTCTCCCTCTCTCTCTGCTCCTCCCCCGTTCATGCTCTGTCTCTCTCTGTCCCAAAAATAAATAAACGTTGAAAAAAAAAAAAACAAAAACAAAAACAAAAACAAAAAAACTATGCCACATGGCGTTCAGGCTCAGTTCTTTGGGTACGAACCCAACTGAGTGGTGCCTGCAGGAACGAAGTTCTTCCTGGAAAGAAAAGCCGCAGTGTGATGACTTGGTGTGAGAATCCTGCTACTATTACCTAAAATGAGGTAGATCTATAGGAAAGTATGATTAAATAAAAATTTACTCAATGTTTCAAAGTATATGAACAACAAAGGCACACCAAGTGTTAGATCACCTCTAAGAACTGGTGAGAAAAATATAACATAAAAAAGATTTAAAACTATAAAGAACATGGGGACAATTATCTGCAATTCTTAGCATTTAATTCAGAACCTAATCGTTTTTTTCAAGATTATTTATTTTGAGACAGAGAAAGTGGGGGAGGGGCAGAGAGCGAGGGGGGGGGAGAGAGAGAGAGAGAGAGAGAGACAGAGACAGAAAGAATCTCAAGCAGGCTCCGCACTGCCAGCACAGAGCCTGATGTGGGGCTCAAACTCACAAAACTGTGAGATCATGATCTGATCCAAAACCAAGAGTGGGACGCTTAACTGACTGAACCACTCAGGTGCCTCAGAACCTACTAGTTTTGAGGTTAGATTTTTGTAAACTTAATATTAAGCCAGGCTCTGATTCTGATTTTTAAAAATAGTGCGTCCACTAAAAATAACTACACAGCATGGGCTTCCTCAGGTGTTCATCTGGAAACGAAAGCAAAATCCTCTTTCCCACACCCAGGGCTCTCACTGAGGCAAGTGTGAGACTTTTGTGAGGTTCCTGGGTTCTGTGAGGTGCATGTGGAAGTGACCAGAGCTTAGGGTCTCTGGACCAATTCTGGACCAACCAAAGCCCAGACAGTATTTCAATTCTGGCCAAGACAGATTAACAGGTATCACATTTAGCCCCCCACTTGTTACAACTAAAAAACTGGACAAAATACATGAAACAATTTTCTAACACTGGTCATTAAACAATGAAGGACGTTGATTCCCGTGAGATGAGAAGCAACAAGGTGAGCCCTGCAATTGTTGCAGCTTCGTCTCTCGTGAGAACTTCCAGGCCATGACTTAAGGACAGGAAACCAACACGGGGTGGGATGACCATCCTCAATTGAGGACACAGAGATGAGAGTCCAGTGAGGCAAAGGCAGCTAGAGTTTTCAGAAGAGCACCAGGATATAAAGGCTGTACAGGAAATAAATAAATAAATAAATAAATAAATAAATAAATAAATAAATAAATAAATAAAAGCTCAGGGAGATTTGTAGAAGGTCTCTTTAACTGAGTACTAATCAGTGTATGTATGTGATAAAGCTACCCAAAGCTCACAAAAGGAGTAGATAGAGCCTTCCTCAAGACTCCTATAGAGCTGGGAATAAATAGATCCTGTTTCCACCAGCCAGAGTGGTACATCTCATAAGACATGGGGCATTGTGCCCAGTGCTCAGATGAGTTTTGCCTAGGCAGCGGGGTAAAATTCCCTCTAGAATATGCACTGATGAGGTCCATATTAACAAATCTTAAAAGCACGAACTGAAGGTATTAGGCTGTTTCCAGGTATGTAGGTAGCTTAACTGCATATCAGACCAAAGCTCAAGATATTTACAAAGTAAAAAAAAAAAAAAAAAAAAAAAAATACAAGGTAAAATTCACAATGTCTCACATCCAGTAAAAAATTACCAGGCACGCAAAGATGCAAGAAAATAAGAACCGTCAATGAGGAATAAAATTAATCAAAATCAACACTGAAATGATACAGATGACAGAATAGTAGACAAAGACATTAAAAACACTATAACTATGTTCAATATTATCAATAAGACAGGGGAGTGATTGAAATTAAATAGAGACATGGAAGATCCACAAACAAAAGCAAAACCCAAACCATACATTTCACGATGTGTGCCTGAGATCAAAAACACACCAGATATAATTAGCAGATTAGGTATTACGAAAAGAGTAAACTCACAGACACGGCAATAGGAACTACACAAAATGAAACATATAAACTAGATTTAAAAAGAAAAAGAAAAGTGCATCCGTTCCCCGTGTGGTAACTTCAAGCAACGTAACTTAAAAATGAATTTGTAGTTAAAAATCTTCCTATCAAAAATACATAAATAAGTAAAATGTCCTGCTCAAATGGCTTGAATGGATTCTACCAAACATTTAAAGAAAGAAATAATACCTATTTAAATCCAGTTTTCCAGAAAATTGAAGAGTTGGGACTACTTCCAAATTCATTTCATGAGGCTGATATTACCCTGATGCCAAAACCATTAAAAAAACAAAAAAAAAAAACAGGAAAATAAAACTACAAAACAATATCCTTCATGAACACAGAGATAAGAATCCTTAACTAAATTTTAGGTAACAAAAGGCAGTAATGTGTAAAAATGGTAATAACAGCATGACCAAGTAAGGTTTATCCCAGTAATGCAAGATTGCTTTAACACTAAAATTTCATTTAATGGAATTCACCATATTAACAGACTAGAAAAGAAAAACCATATGCATCACAATAGATTCAGGAAAAAAACATTTAAACAACTGGGGGGCACCTGGGTGGCTCAGTGGGTTAGGCCTCTGACTCTTGATTTCAACTCAGGTCATGACCTCACAGTTTGTGAGTTTGAGCCCCACATGGGGCTCTGCACTGATAACAGTGAAATCATCTGGGGATTCTCTCTTTCCCTCTCCTTCTACCTTTCTCTCTCTCTCTCAAAATAAATAAACTTTAAAAAAAATTAAAAAGAAAAAAAAGAAAACCCATTTGACAAAATCCAGTAACTATCCTTTGATAAAGATGCAGGGCTCAAACTCACGAACCGTGAGATCATGACCTGAGCCGAAGTCAAATGTTTAACTCACTAAGCCATTCAGGCACCCCGAAAAACCTACAGCTAACATTTTAATAATGAAAGACTAAGTGTTTTCCACCTAAGTTTAAGAACAAAGAAACAATGTCTGCTTTCAGGATGTCTACTCAACATTATAATGTAGGTTCTAGCTGGTGCAATACAGAAAAGAAAAAAAAGGCATCCAGATTGAAAAGAAAAAAAAGTATGACTGTCATTATTTGCAGACCGCATGTTTATCTGTGTGTAAAAATTTACAGGATAATAACAAGTCCACTAAAACTAATCTATCTATGAGTTTGGCAAGTTTGCAAAGTACAAGATCAATATATAAAAATCAACTGTATTTCCATATATTAGCAAAGATTGAACAATAGGAGATTGAAGCTAAAAATGCCATTTATGATAACAACAAAAATGTGACATTCTAGGTTTGGTTTGTACCTCCTTTTTTTTCTTCTTCTTAATTTCCACATAGGGGAGAGAGATTCAACTATGGCAAACAAACTGATGGTTACCAGAATGGAGGTGGGTTGGGTGATAGGTTAAATAGGTGATGGAAATTAAGGAGCAGACTTGTCATGATGAATATCCAGGTTTGCATGGAAGTGTTGAATCACTATACTGTATACCCCAAATTAATATTACACTGTATGTTAGCTAACTGGAATTTAAATAAAAACTTTAAAAAAATTTAAACATGAAATTCTAAGAAATGAATCTTACCAAAAGGTGGGTAATGCTCAATTAAAAGTATAAAATATTGTTAAGAGCAATTGATGAAGAATGAAATAGATGTTTATGGGTTGGAAGACTTAATAATATTGTTGAGATATCAATTATTCCCAAATTGATCTATAGATTTTTTTGCAAAATAAAATTACATGAAAATGCAAAGGACCTAGAAAATCCAAAGCAACTTTGAAAAGGCAGTTACACTACCTGATTTTAAGACTTACTAGTCAAGGTAGCATGGTATTAGTATCATAATCAAGATAGAGAAATAAAATAAGAGAAAAGAGAGTCTAGAAATGGACCCAAAGTATATGGTCAATCAACTTTTGAAAAGGATTCAAAAGCAATTTCATAGAGAAATCATAGTGTTTTCAAAAAAAAAAGGTGAAGAATTACATACCCATATGCAAAAAAAAAATATTTCACCTAGTTTACAAAATACTTAATTATTAATTTAAAATAAAATTTCATAGAGAAAATGTAGGAAAGTATCTATTTTGGGTTCAGCAAAGATTTCTTAGCTATAACACTGAAAGGAAGATGAATAATATCAAAATAAGTTGGACTTCATAGAAATTAAGAACGCTTAAAGGCAATATGACAAGTCCACAGCTGACATCATACTCAATGGTGAAAAGCTGAAAGCTTTTCCGCTAAGATCAAGGTTAACATAAGGATGCCCACTTTCACTACTTTTATTCAATATCGTACTGGAGTCCTAGACAGAGCAATTCAACAAGAAAAAGAAATAAAACGTACCAGAATTGGAAAGGAAGAAGTAAAGTTGTTCGTTATTTGCAGATGACATAATACTATATATAGAAAACCCTAAAGAGTATCAAAAAAACTGTTAGAATAAATGAATTTGATAATGTTGCAGGATACAAAATCAATACACAAAAATCTTTTGTGTTCTATACACTAATAATGAACTATCAGAAAGAGAAATTAAGAGGGGCGCCTGGGTGGCGCAGTCGGTTAAGCGTCCGACTTCAGCCAGGTCACGATCTCGCGGTCTGTGAGTTCGAGCCCCGCGTCCGGCTCTGGGCTGATGGCTCAGAGCCTGGAGCCTGTTTCCGATTCTGTGTCCCCCTCTCTCTCTGCCCCTCCCCCGTTCATGCTCTGTCTCTCTCTGTCCCAAAAATAAATAAATGTTGAAAAAAAAAAAAATTAAAAAAAAAAAAAAAAAAAAAAAAAAAAGAAAGAGAAATTAAGAACAAAATCGCATTGACAATTGCATCAAAAAGAACAAAATACCTAGAAATCAATTTAACCAAGAAAGTGAAAAACATGTATACTAAAAGGTACAATAATACATTAAGGAAAGAAATTGAAGAACACACAAATAAATGGGAAAATATTCCACGCTCATGGATTTGAAGAATTAATATTATTAAAATGTCCACACTACCCAAAGCCATCTGCAGGTTTTGTACAATCTCTATTAAAATGTCAGTGGCATTTTTTTCACAGAACCAGAATACAAAAACATACAATTTTTATGGAACCACAAAAAACCTTAAATAGCCAAAGCATTCTTGAGAAATAAAGCTGGAGGCATCACACTTCTTGATTTCAAATTATATTACAAAGCTATAGTGTAGCATTATATACTACGGTATGATGTTGGCGTAAAAACAGACACATAGATCAATGCAATGGAATAGAGCCGAGAAACAAACCCCACACATATATGATCAATGAACATATGACAAGGAGCCAAGAATATACAATGGGGAAAGAATAAATGGTGGGGAAATTGGACAGCCACATACAAAACAAAACAAAACAAAACAAAACAAAACAAACAACAACAAAAATCAGAGCATTCTCTTCCACCACACACAAAAATTAACTCAAAACAGATTAAAGACTTGAACATAAGATCTAAAACTATAAAACTTCTAGAAGTAAACAGAGGCAGTAAGCTCCTTGACATAGATCTCAGTGATTATTGTTTTTAAACTGACACCAAAAGTAAAGGAAACAAAAGAAAAAATTAACAGGTGGGACTACATCAAACTAAAAAGCTTCTAAAAAAAATAAAATTAAATAAAAATTAAATAAATAAATAAAAAGCTTCTGCACAGCAAAAGAAACCACCAACAAAAGAAAAAGTCAATCTACTGAATGGGTAAATCATATTGCAAATCCTCTGACATGGGGTTAATATCCAAAATACATAAAGGACTCATACAATTCAGTAATAAAAACAACAACAATCAGATTGAAAAATGAGAAGATCTCAATAGTCAGTTTTCCAAAAAAGACATGCGGATGGCCCAGAGGTATATGAAGATATGCTCAATATCACTAATGATCAGGGAAATGCAAATCAAAACCACAATGAGATATCATCTCACACCTACTAGAATGGCTATTATCAAAAAGACAGAAATGACAAGTCTTGGCGACAATGTAAAGACAAAGAGAATCCTTGGGCACTGTTGGTGAGAATGTAAATTGGTGCACCCACTACGGAAATCAGTAGAGAGATTCCTCAAAAATTTAAGACTAAAACTACCATATGATTTAGCAATTTCACTTCTGAGCATTTCTCCAAAGAAAATGAAAACACTAACAAATAAAGATACATGCACCTCCATGTTCATTGCAACATTATTTACAATAGTCAAGATATGGACACAATCTAAGTATCTATCAATGGATAAATGGATACAAAATTATGAGATATATATACATATAGATATACACAGATATATAGAGAGTTATATTATTCAGCCATAAAAGAGACTGAAATCTTGCCATTTGCAACCACACGGACGGATCTTGAGGACATTACGCAAAGCGCAGTAAGTCAGCGAAAAACAAATACCATGTGATTTCTCTTATATGTTGGTTGGGGGAGGGGATATACAGAAAACAGGTTGGTGGTTGCCAGGAAAGGGGGATGAGGTGTAGAAGAAATGGGTGAAGAGGGTCAAAAGGCAGAAAAATATAGTTTTAAAAAATATATTTATTGGGGCGCCTGGGTGGCGCAGTCGGTTAAGCGTCCGACTTCAGCCAGGTCACGATCTCGCGGTCCGTGAGTTCGAGCCCCGCGTCAGGCTCTGGGCTGATGGCTCAGAGCCTGGAGCCTGTTTCCGATTCTCTGTCTCCCTCTCTCTCTGACCCTCCCCCGTTCATGCTCTGTCTCTCCCTGTCCCAAAAATAAATAAACGTTGAAAAAAAAAAAAAAATTTAAAAAAAAAATTTATTTTATTTTTATTTATATTTTATTTATTTTATTTTATTTTATTTATATTTATTTATATATTTAAATTATAATATAATTATAAATTATATATTATAAATTTATTTTATATTATAAATATTATAAATATTATTATATATATTTTATTATATATATTATATATTTTTATTATATATTATATATATTATATATATTATATATATTATAATTATATATATTATAATATATAATATTAATATATATTATATATTATAAATATAAATAAAATATTATAAATATAATATAAATTATAAATATAAATTATAAATTATAATATAATATAATTATATTTTATTATATTTTATTTATATTTATTTATATATTTAAATATATATTTAAATATATTTTTAAAAAATATAAAAATATAAAAATAAACAATTAAAATATATAATATATATAATATTATGTAAGATGTTATATATAATACATATATAATATATAATAAAATATTATAAAAATAAAATAATAATTTTGTACACTGATTACCTGTTGAAATGACAATACTTGGGGGCATATCAGGTTAAAGAAAATATATTATTATAATCAAATCTTTAAAACTATCAGAAAAGAGCATAGGAAAGAAATATCTTTATAATCTCTCTTGGGAAAGACTTCTCAAGCTGACACAAAAAATACAAACTATAAAAGATTATAAAATTTTGCTGTATCAGAACTACAAAAGTCCATAAAATTAAACAAGTTAAACAGCAAGTGGCATGTTGGAAGCAAATATTTATAAGATATTAAACAAAGGATTAGTATATTGACTATATAAAAAAAGTTTTAATGGATAAAGATGTCTAAAAGGTCTAATAGAAAAATGAGTTGAAGATATTAACTGACAATAAACAGAAATAAAGGTATCAATAAACAGATTTCTATTCAATTGTATAAAGAAAATATATAATTTCTTCATTTTAAATAACTGAAGTTAATCTTCCTTATGAACCTGCACCTCACTGCTATGGGTGATTGGAGGATGGGAATGGGGAGCAGGGCACTATAAACTTCTCAGAGAAGTGAACCTGTTTTTGTTCTAATTCACCTTCAGATAATAAGCCCCCAACTTCTCCCCAAAAAGACCCTAAGACCCTGACCGCCAAAGGAAGAATAAATATTATTTGATGCACTGTCCTTAATAAGAAATCAGACCAGAACATTTCAGAAAGATTTTCAACATTAGTTGAATCAACCTTCATTGTAACCAACTGGTTAAAGAAACTAGAATTCAGATTACTTGAGAATTCCCATTTAACTATTAGCTCATCTGTAAAATGAGAAAGTTCCCTTAGAAAATTCCTGGGTGTCTCAGTTGGTCAAACTTCTGACTTCAGCTCAGGTCATGATCTCTCAGTTTGTGAGTTCCAGCCCTGCGTCAGGCTCTGTGCTGACAGCTCAGAGCCTGATGCCTGCTTTGGATTCTGTGTCTCCCTCTCTCTCTGCCCCTTCTCTGCTCGTTCTCTGTCACTCCCTATCTCTCAAAAATAAATAAACGTTAAGAAAATTCATTCGCTTACTTAGCAAAGACCTATTTAGTGCTTAATTTGTGCCAAATGCTGTGTTTGGGAAATACAGATATGAAAAAACTAAATCCCTGTAATCATATTACTTGTAGGTTAGTAGGAGGAAAAAAAACAAAAACAAAAAAAAAACAAAACAAAAAAAAAACCTCTGCTCTTAGAAACTCATTATGAGATTGAAAATAAGCCACAGGTTGGGGGAGAAAAAGTGCACATCTTCCATCTGCTAAAGAACTTTAATTCACAATACATAAAAAACTTAAAATTCGGGGCGCCTGGGTGGCGCAGTCGGTTAAGCGTCCGACTTCAGCCAGGTCACGATCTCGCGGTCCGGGAGTTCGAGCCCCGCGTCAGGCTCTGGGCTGATGGCTCAGAGCCTGGAGCCTGTTTCCGAGTCTGTGTCTCCCTCTCTCTCTGCCCCTCCCCCGTTCATGCTCTGTCTCTCTCTGTCCCAAAAATAAATAAACGTTGAAAAAAAAATTAAAAAAAAAAAAAAACTTAAAATTCAATGACATGAAAACCACCCAGTTAAAAGTGGACAAAATATTTAAACAGATTCTTCAACCAAGAAGATATACCAATTCAAATATGTAAGTGAAGAGATGCTCAACATCATTAATCACTGGGGAAATACAAATTAGAACTATGAGATTCCACTACAAACCCGTTTGGATCTCTAAAATAAAAAAAGTCTGACCATTTCAAGTGTCGGCTAGAATGTGAAGCATTTGGAACCCTTACCCATTGCCGGCGGGAATGTAAAATGACACAATTGCTTGGGAAAACAGTCCAGCAGTTTCCTAAGAAGCGGTCCATGACTCTACGATTTGATCTAGCCATTCTATTCTTAGAGCATCTGATCTTACAAATATGTGTGTACGTAAATGTTCACAGCAGCTTTATTTGCAATAACCACACAACCCAAATGCCCATCAACAGGTGAACCGATAAGTAAATGTTGTTTATATAGCCATATAATTATAGTATAGTGATAGCCATGCAGTAGTCTACAATAATATTGCTGATTAATATTCATCAATAAAAAGCAATGAACTACTGATACACGTCATAACAAACTTTCGGTAGGGATAGAGAGGCTCACTATCTGGATGTGGTGATTGTTTCATGGGTACATACATAAGTCAAAACTTAAACAAGTCGCAAAAGACAGAGCCCAAGCAAGAAACAGAGTCTTACTTATAAAAAACAAACCGATCATTACCGCAGGGGATGGGGTACGTAAGTGGTGGGGATTAAAGAGTGCACTTGTGACGACGAGCACCGGGGGACGTATGGAAATGTCAAATTGCTATATTGTACACCCGCAACTAATATAACACTGTATCAGCCAAGCAGAATTAAAATGAAAGCTCAAGCTAAAAATAAACGCAAATAAACTATAGTGAATAAGCAAGAACAAAACAAAACAAAACAAAAAAACCTTGAGCCACTGTATACTTTAAATCTGGGCAGTTTATTGCATGTCAGACACCCGTGTGCAGTGTCCCCTTTCCACAAACTCCCATTTCTCAAACCGCTCTTTTACGGCTTCTCTCTGTCAGATGTCCTTAGGCAGATTTTATCTTTAAATGTTTGAATTTGAATAAAAGTGTTGATAAGGGCAAGGAACGGTACAGATTAGGTCCTGGGTCTTTCTGTCCGCTAGAAAAGAGAGCGTTAAGAGAACAAAAAGAAAAACCTTAAAAAGGAAGAAAATCATCCTGATTTATTACTCGTGTTACTGCGAGCGATCTGGCAGGAAACAAAACCAGCAGTTAATCTGCCAAGCAGGAAAAAATGCCATCCCTTTGTTGGTTGTTATGAAGCATTCGGCTGTTTTATGGTGGGAGTCTATCAAATTCAATACATTTTACATGATTGCAAATTCCTTAAAATATGAAGATGCTGTAACAGCGTAACAGTGAGGGACTGTGATACTTGGCGATAACAAATTTCGTTATTCTTTGTAAAATCTACTGTTTTATTTTTAATAGTAATGACACAAATTGTTATCAATGTTACTTTACTAGAAATGAGTATGTGTGCTTTAATGCGCATATGAAAAAAGAAAAATTGCTTTCTTTCAGAAGTGTAAGTCAGGCATAGAAAATAGTGAGGAGACCAACTTAGGGGTAAAATGTATCTATAAATATCTATGATAATTTACTATAAATTACACATTATCCCGCCCCCACCTCTACCCCTCAGTGTTATGCCCTTAACCAAAGATGTAGGATGAGAACAGATTGTACCATTCTTTATCTTTTCTGCAGAAGCCCAGTTAAATGCAACCCTAAATGGAGCAGCTATTTCCAGGGGTAATATAAGATGACACTTGGGACGTGCCAGGAGTGTTTCAATTATGGGGAAAGAGCCTTGCCTGAAAGTGGCTTACTCACCCACTATGGGGTTGAATCTGTAGGGTGACCATTTACAACACTCCCCATTAGCTATGACCAACCCACCCATAGCCCCCCTGCCCTCGGCAGGGCTGAGGTCCCCGTGGCCTGACCTTCAAGTCCCTGCTTCTCCTCCAGCTCTCTACCGTCACTGGACACCCTCCCTGCCTCCTCCGTGACATCATCCTGACCCAGAACCACTCACCCCATCACCACTCAGCCACCCTGAACACTTCACCCCCCTCTGGGTTTCTAATCTCCATCTCCGTGTTACACACTGACCACCGAATCAAACGTCTCTGCTGTTTTCTCACATTAGATGTGACTTCGTCTCTCTCCAACTCAAAACCTCCTGAGGACAGCCCTTCTTGCTCCAGCACCAGGGCCAGCGGCCAGGAGGGTCTTGTTTCCAACCAGGGCTCCCAGCTCACCCTCCCCCGAAGGCTCTTCAGGTACAGGTTCATGGCATCTGAGGCACCATTTTCTCCCCTTCTCCACCGTCCTCACAAACTTCATTTCTCTGCCATCATTCTCAGAACCTGCCTCACCACTTGAGAGGATAACTCCTCCAGCACCTGGGCCTTCCCAGTGTTCCCAGCCTGGTCTCACACAGCAAAGGCCAGGTTCACCTCCTGTCAGCCGCACGCACTTTGAGATTGCCCTGCTCAGGGATTCTGAAATACCCGCTGCTAATCACAGTTGACCGTCCGCTGTCACTTCACTGTCCGGTCACTTCCTGCTGCTAAACCTGACCACAAAGTCAGTGTTGTATTTTAATGGGATCTACGATCACCATCAGCAAACGAAGACACCTAGTTATTGGGACGGAGACGTTAACATTGTTAGCAGCTTTGAAGATCCGGTTTATAAGCCAAAGCCATAAACATCAGGAAAACAGTCGCTGTCTTTAAGAAAGAAAATCTTCCTTTTGATTTAGCAAAGCAAGTCCATCTATATGCTAATTTGAATGTTTATCAGGCCCTTCACCATCTGCCTCTAACTTCCTTCATTTCCTGCTCCCATGCCTTCTCCCTTGATCGGGTGTCCCTTCCGGCCTCTTAGCCCTGCCCCTCCAGACACCCCAGGTGGCTTTCCTCCTTAGGCCTGTGCCTAAGCTCATGGGTCATCTCTACCAGAAGAAATTTCCTCTGGAAATTTCTCTCTCTGCTGTCATCAAATTTAAATGTTACCTTCTCTTTGAATCTTTCCTAGATCTCTCAGGAGTTTTCACTCCTAATCCATTTATTGAGTGCCTGTTACAGATCAAGCACATTCTAGAATCCAGAGGTTCACCAATAAACAGATGAAAATCCCTGCCCTCCTGGAACTCACTTTCCAAGAGGAATAAGTTGATAATAAACAAGAGGGCAGGATAAAAAGAGATGTGCTGCAAACCAGGCTAGAAGAATAGGGAGTGTTGAGCAGCTGAAAGGGGAATTGTAAACATAAATAATATAAAAAAGTAGCATGGCCCAAAATGGCCCCAATGAGGGGATGACCTTTGAATAAAGATCCAGGAGCTGAGAAATGAGCCTGCAGCTGAAGAACGGTGAGATCACTGTTCACTGCTAATATCTTGATGTCCAAAGTTTGACCGTGGATTCTGTGAGGACAGAGACAATTTCTTATGGATGTTTGTGTTTCCAGTTTCCAGAATGGTTCCTGGCATCTTGAGGGGTTGACAAATGACGTTTGAATTAAAATTAATACCTACAGCATGCTCTCCTTCTCCCTATCGGGGTACATTTCACATGTGCAGGTGACTTTTCTCAGAGGTCACATTACAAATAGGCAACTGAGCGACAGATGACAAACTTCAATTACCATAAAAGCAACACCCCCCCCCCCCCCGTGCTTTCAGTGCTCATTGTAAAATAAACAGGGAAAAGGTAACTGTCCTTGGTTTGATATATTGAACCTTAAAGCTAAATTCTTGGCCTTCTCCAACATATTTACAAGTGTCTCATAAAATGTAAAGGAAATTTATTTCTTTTGCACGGCATTTTGTTAAAGTAAATGACCAAAAGTTTCACGCAATGCATCATCCTTGAACTATAGCGATTCCTTGCAGCACCACATTAATGGAAAATCACCGTCAGTGCAGTTTGAATGGATTCTGGGAAGGCAGGACAGTTTTCCACGTTGATAAAAATATTTTAAAATCTATATTTAAATGATACCGCTAAGCCAGTAAATGGTTACAATACGTATCGAATGCAGCACATTCAAGCATGAGATCTTAATGACACAGATCAGGTAGGAGCGTCTACCAAAATACATCAGAAGCTTGTGACCAATTGACAACCGTCACAAATACAAAACCCTCATGGAATCAGTTAAAGTGACTCATAGAAAAGCACAAAGAAAGGTTTATCCCTGCTGAGATGATATCACTGAAGAACAAAACTATCTCTAGAATATCTGCGTCAATTACGTTGTTGGGGGAGCGATAACATTTTATAGTGTGAACGTGTATTAGGCACTCACTCGACAAGATGACCTCAACAGTGAAGCAGAAGGAACATATTCAGGATGGGTCTTTACATTTCAGAAGTTGTGGTTGTAATTCTAAAAGAAGCCCATGAACATAGACTGGAACCATGCTTTCATCATATAATTAGAGCTTTTAGTCTCCTTGTTACAATCATAGATTGCCCATAAAACCTAAGAGAAAAAGAATGTTTGATGTATGATCCCCATATTACTCTCTGAATATAATTGTTTTTACATAAACATTATGGTTTTTACATCTTTGAGGGTTTTTGTCAAAGCTGTGGGCAAAACATAAGGTTCTTTCTACAAGTCAATTTCAGTCAATTAGTAGTGGCTGGCCGGATCACTGTACTGAGGAGAATGTGCACGAAATCTGCTATCAGCAGGCAAGACTGCGGTGATCAATTATTAATGTCTGCCTCCGGCGAGGGTTAATGTTATAGCGTACGCTATTCTAGGTTTCAAAGGATGATAATACATTATTGCAAGCACACATGGTGATACAGGAGAAAATCCAGCTTGAGACCTGAAAAGAAGGACGGAAGCAGGAAGAGAGCAGACCATCGTTTTGTCCAGCTGTCCCTCCTCACTCGCAGATTCTCCTTTTGCTGAAAGCTTGCATTTATGTTTTTGCTTGTTTGTTTTAATAAGGCAGGTAATTCCTTCACAGAGTACAGACCAGCTACCTGCCTCTCAGGACATGAAACAATGAGAGAATGACCGTGTATCTGTTGAGGTTCCATCAGGAAAGCAGAACCTACGCTAGATATTTCACGCGGGAAGAGACTGCATGCAGCGCTCTGTAGCAGAATTCAACTATGTTAGAGAGGCGTGGACATGAGGTGCAGAGCCGCTCTGCGCTGTCCCATAACCCAGGTTAGAAGAAGTTGGGGACCTGGATGCAGAGATCATCCACCAGATGTTTCATGAGGAAACCCTGATTTGAATGTGTGCTACTTGTGTAGAATTTGTACTACTAACCTTGGCTTTGAGGTTGGTGTTCACGAGTATGAAAGGTGGGTGGAAAAAGGTGAACTTTAAGCCTGGAAGAGAACAGATGAGCTGCAGGTGGGCCCCAGCTCTCCATGACAGCTCCCAGAGGCACAGTCTGTTAGAGCCCGGGCATCAGCCGCAATCCTCCAGCCCCCGATTTGCTCTACCCCCATCGCCTAGGAGAAGCTTAGATTGTCTTCCTTTTCCTACCAAAGTCTGTTCAAGGACCTCTGGGGATATGTAGTGCTTAAGAAATGACTATCACAGCCACTATCCCCTTTTTCTCTCCTATCCAAAGAGGACACGAAAATAGTTTTCAGTTTTTATTTACAGAACATTATATCATTAGTGCACTCATTGTGATTAAACACAAATTTAAACTACTGTTAACCTTTTCTAATAAGTACGGAGCTTAAAGTGACCTTGTACAATATAACCATTTTTATTCATTGTCCAGAAACTTGAAGACACCATTACGCTTTTTTTTTTTTTTTTCTGGCAAGTAGACCTCCAGTTTCTTTTAAAATCCTGTTCTTGCACAGACTAAAGTCTCCCTTTCCAGCACATCTTTCATTCATGTTGGTCTTGCTGAATGTCCTAGCTTCATTGCAATCCCATCATTGAGAAATTGATAAGTTTAAGATTTTTTTTTCTTTTAATACTGTCTTTTTCAGGTAGACATCTAAATAATCAGCATTCAAGATATTTCTGTAAGAGTCTGGACAAGATAAGAAAGCCAGGATTAGGGTTACTATTTAACATTATTCTAAGAGTTCTGCCCAATGAAGTAATATAAAATAATGAGTGGCATAATTGTAGGAAGAAAAGAAGCAAAGATATCACTTTAAAAAATCGGAGACGAAAATCAAATCATGGTACACTATTTGGCCCAGCAATAAAGATGTTTAAAAGTTCTGATAATGTGGGGCGCCTGGGTGGCTCAGTCGGTTGGGTGGCCGACTTCGGCTCAGGTCACGATCTCACACTCCGTGAGTTCGAGCCCCGCGTCGGGCTCTGTGCTGACAGCTCAGAGACTGGAGCCTGTTTCAGATTCTGTGTCTCCCTCTCTCTGACCCTCCCCCATTCATGCTCTGTCTCTCTCTGTCTCAAAAATAAATAAACGTTAAAAAAAATTAAAAAAAAAAAGTTCTGATAATGTAAATAGTGGCTATTGGTGGTAAAAAAACAACAACAACAACAACAAAACAAAACAAAAAAACCCCACAAATCGTGATGTATGTTATTTGGGAGGAAATGAGGAAGCAAAGCAGAGGAATTTAAAAACTGAATTTTCATCCAGAAAATCTATAGAAGTTGATATATAGGGAAAGATCAGTATAATCAGAGCATTTAGAAATAGAAAGAAAAATGCCCGGAAAAAAGTGATCAAAAATTGCTTAAAGAGGTAGCTTCTGGGGAGGGCAGAGGAGGTGAGAAGGGCTGTGACAAAGAGATTGACTTTTTTTCATTATCAGCTCCTTAATGGTATTTGCTATTGATTTATTTAACTATGCACATATAGATCTTGGGTAAAAATAAATCATGATTATCCACACCATGAAATACTATGTAGTTGCTCAAGAGAATAGGGTACCTGTACATGTGCTAACATTAAAAATAGTCTAATGTATGGTAAGTGAAAAAACTGCACTGCAGACTTTTTCAAAGTGATGGAGAAGCATTTTCTCTTTTTATTCACTTAGGCTGCATAGTACTACTGTATAATACTACAACATGTATTATTTTGTAATTAAAAAATAAGTTCTTAATCCAAGAAAATCCATTGAACATTTGCTGAAATCAGTGAAAGTGTCTAGAACAAGGTAAACAAATAGCTTTCCTATGGATCTTTAATAATTATTAGAACATATAACGTGAAAGCGTCCCATTCACAATGGGGACAAGTATAACACACTAGCAATAAGACAGATAACACATGTACATAAGCTGTAACGTTTTATAGAAAACTACAGATGAAAACACGTAAGTGGAGAGGTTAACCATGTTCCTGATTGGAAAACTCAATATTGCAAGCCCATAAACTCTCCTAAAATTAATTTATAGATTCAGTGCAGATTGCAACAAAATCCCCCATAGATTTTCTATGGAACTTATCCTGCTGATTCTAAAATCCATCTGGAAGAGTCAATGTGCAAAATTAGCTGAGAAAACGCTAAAAAAGAAAAAAAAAAGGGACTTGCTCTACCAGATATCAAACACATTATAAAGTTCCAGTAGTTTCTAAAAACAAGGCACCAGAGCAGGAATGAACAAGAAGATGAACGGAAATGGGAAAAGATAAACAAGCAATTCACACTTATACATTCTGATGGACACATGAAAAGATGCTAAATCTCTCTGATCAGAGGAGAAATAACAATTAAGCAATGAGCTACCTGTTGCCCCATTTGTTGGAAGTATTAAGGAAAAATTAATAACACTGTATTCTGGAAGATACGGGGAGACTGTGTCCCCATGTGCCATTGGTGTAAGCAACCTGTTTCAGCCATTCTGGGGACAATTTGGCAGGAAATCTACATGGTTAATAGGCTTAAACTTTGACCCAGAAATTCTACATCTGGAACTCTATCCTGGGTAGTATTCATACATGTGATAAAAAGATACACACACAGGAATATCTGCTGACCAAAAAAAATCCTGGAAATTCCCTAAATATCAATTATTATGTTAAAGACGATGAACTCTGTAGCCATAAAAATAATGTGGTACAACCTTATGTATCAAATGGGCAGATATCCCAAGGTATACTTTATACTGAAAGCAGGAAAAGCAAATTGCAGATGACGTGTAGGAAGATACAAGTCATTTATGATCTATATATGTATGTGCATATGTACACAGAAAGAGCTTTTCAAGAACATACATAAAATGTTTAACAAATGTTCCTTTTGAAAGGAGAGATTGGGGTAGGACAAAGACAGAAATTCACGTTATACTTCATGTATTCTAAGATTGATTTTTTTTTTGCGTGGGAAGAAATGTTCACATCCATTTGTAATTAAACATTTTCTCTCTCTTCCTTTCTTTTATTTTAGAGAGAGAGAGCACAAGCAGGAGAGTGACAAAGAGAGAGAGAATCTTAAGCAGGCTTCACACAGTGTGGAGCCCGATGTGGGGCTCAGTCCCATGACCCTGGGATCATGACCTGAGCCGAGATCAAGAGTCGGATGCTCAACTGACTGAGCCACGCAGGCACCCACGTCATAGTTTCATAGTGCAATAGTAAAAGCATTATAAATCCATCTACCAAAGAAGAAAGCCTATGGCAACCATATTTTTATCACTTCGTGTGTAAGTCGAAACTTTAATTTTATCACCTGGACTTTTTTTTTTTTTTTTTTTTGCAAGAAAGAAAAACTACACGTGGTGCAGAACTCAAAATTAAGTGCTTACCTTTCAGTTTAATCATTACCTTTTGTCTCTTTTTTTTCCACTATGATAATTAAAGTTTCTGTGGAAAAGAAGAGGGAGAGAGAAGGATACAAGGAAAATTTGAGTAATTCCAGAAGATGTGCCAATAGTATTCTTACTGCATAAAGTGACTCATCACCTCTCCAACCTCAGAGAGGTGGGAAACAATAGTCTGGAAAGTAGCTTTGTCCTAATAAAAACATGCACGCTCGTGCGCATGCGCACACGCCAAAAACACGGAAGAAGCAGACAAGACCAAACTGCTTGCTCAGCTTTTTCTTAGCCCCTTTTAGATTTTTCTGGAAAGATGTTCCAAACTAGCCTTTGCCACTAAGTCTCCCCTATTCTATGACAAGGCCTTTTTTTGTAAAAATCTCAAATTGCCATGCAAATTGTTAGAGGTGATTATTACCAGTTCCTGCAAATTACTTTGTAATGCCTTTCGTCCTTTCTCTAATCAACCCCTCACCATAAAAATAAATAAATGTGAGGCCTTTAAATGAACAACAACAGCCCTTTGCCTCGTGCCTCATACGTGCAAAACTCGGAACAATAAACTGTGGGAAAACACAAGCTAAGACGCAGGCCTCTCTCTCTCTCTCTCTCTCTCTCTCTCTCAAAGCCCTCATGATGTCATAGAGAGGACAGCTATGTCAACAACCACTTTAATATCAGGCTGAATCCCATAAAGGCTTTAATAACAGGGCAGCTCACAGGGAGGAGGGTGATCTCTAACCAGATGGGCTCCAGAAGGCTTCATGTGGAAAATGACATGTCGTCTAGGCCTTGAAAAAAATGGGGGAGAGGGATATTCCAAGAAGGATCCATATGACAAAAGGCTTAAGAGTGAGAACTGCCAGTGATTTCGTGGTGAAGCTTGGTGTGCAGGGGAAGTTGAAGGGAAAAGGAGGCAGATAGACCTGGGAATCTCTCCCAGAAAGATGGAACACAAGTTCTCAGTAGCATCCCGGTAAATGTCTCCTTTATTTGAGGATCCTCGGGGTTTTTTCCTGGTTTGGGATTTATTTCTTGTCTATGGGAGCTATGTAATAGGAGGACGTCACTGTATTTGCTAAATTGGACATTCTGAATCAAGTTAAAAAAAAAAAATCTGTTATTCCCAAATCACTTCGTTGGTAATCTGATCACAAAAAGAAAGGTGATTCCCACTTAAACACAGAGGGAGAATGTGGCTGGTTAGAGCCACCAGGGGAAATGGCACTTTTGTCCTCGTTGGCTTCCTAAAGCAGCTTGGGGCACAGGAGAGGGGGAGTCAGAGGCCTGAGGGGCACTGAGGAGGAAGGGCCCAGAGCTTTCAACAGCCAACACTAAAGCAGAAATGGGGATATACGTCGTTCTTAGCAGCAGACTACCAAGGAAGTCATCTGGGGACTCCAGAAAGCATTTTTATTTAAAGCCCTCTTCTTGAAGGATGCATATACATCCCATCGAGCTGGCAGCAACAAATCCTATGCAACTACTCGTTAAGCCTGAGTAAGGCAAACTTATGGAATCATAGGTAACAAAAGTAAAAATTAAAAACACACACTCACAGAGAGTAATTAGATATTAAACAGGCAAAAATGATAATCCTTTCATAGCCTTTGCTTAAAGAAACGGCCTGGGAGGGCAAAAACACCAGAGGGTTGAACATAGTTTAACTGTTCATTTCTAAGACCTCCATAGGAAAAAAGGGGGGAAAAAAATAGACATACGAACTATCCTACTGTATTTTCAAAAGAATATTTTCACACTAGAGATAGCTCCTTCATTGAAAGATGGTATCGCATCAAGGGTTGTCTTGGCAAAAACTATGTCAGTTGACATCTCAGGGACCGCAGCTGTGGAAATGGCTTCTGCGGCTGGTCGAAGGGACAGACTCAGAAAGCGGTGGGAAATCACCCTCTAATTATATTAGGCTTGAGTCCTGGAGTTGACTGGGGAAAAGGCACATGGTAGGAATTCTGTACATACTGGGCGGGGGGACGGACTGATCTTCACAGGTCTGTTGTCCATTCTTTCCAAAACAGCATTCTTTTTCTCTTCCAATTATCAAAATACTCCGTTGTCAATGGTAAATTTTTATAAGGTAGAAAAAAAATTCAGAGAGGGCAACACAACTCACAATCACGTCATGTAAACCTAACAATTTTTCACTTTGAGGTTTCTCTCTTTTCCTTATGTTCTTCCAATGCTTTCCAAACATTAATTTATAAGATACATCACAGAGTTTATCTGACTGGTATATATACAAAAGAGACCTATCCACGTGAAATGACAAAAGAAGCACCGTGGAATAATCGTATAAACTACATTAAACTATGTTTGTAGATTCAGTTGCTTAAATTTCATCTTTAAATGCAATAAAGGCAATACAGTGGAAAATACAATAAAAACATTCTTTTAGGGGAAGACATTCATCACCAGAACCATATTCCACAGTAACAGTGCAAATGCCCATTCTAGTTAAACAAGGTTGAGCGATTCCCCCACTTACTTTTCTACAATCTTGGGACCCAATAAAGGAATTGCTACCTAAGTAAATTTTATGAAGGTTATAGTAGGGCAAACTCAGAACAAAGGAGATATAAAACAATAATATTTAAAGCAGCAATGAAAAGCAGCATAATTTAATTTCACCAGCAGATGCTTGCTTGGTGCTATTTGCTTTACCTTTTGTAGGATTTAGGAATTTCTAGTGGCAAAGAACCCACCAAAAACCTAGATACTTCACGCTTTTCAATGTGATACACGTATCAAACATATTTGATTTTCAATTAATTCTGCAAATATTCTGTTCAGTCACGAGAGAGTAGAACAAAATGCCAATTCAATTTGCACATGATGTTAAATGTTTTCTGGATTTGTGTTTTTATTTATTTTTAATTTATGGAGATCCTGTTTGCTGAATATTAGCATAAATGTCCACTCAAAGAGAGTCTTTCAATAAACACAATTGGCTTATTTCTGTGTGTACTAGAGGAGTCTTTTTCTACGAAAGGATCACACACAAGCACATCTCTGGGCATCAGTGAGAAACCAGGATGATGGAGGAAATCTTTCTGCAAAGTACACGGACCTCAAAAGTATCAGGACAAGTTTGACCCACTCAGAAGATGGCTTATAGTATATTTATCTCTGCTGGTCTCCTGGAGTTATAATGATTACTGTCAGCAGGGATGCCCTTTCCTCTAGCAGAGCTGACACTGCTGAGTACAAATTAAAGGGAAATCAGATTTTTTAGTAGCTGAAAGTGTGGCGCAAGTGGGGGAGGGGCAGAATCTTTCCTTCCCTATCTTTCTTCTGGCCATTTTGAGTTTGTCGAGGAGACTCACACTAGAAAATTTAAACAGAGATGATGCACGCTGAATGGGGAAGTTGTCACTGTCGAGTAAAGTGGTGGGAGACCACTACCCACGTTCCTTCAGCTTTCCCTACTCATTACAGAGACAAGAGAAGATGAATCTCACAACTTCATCTTTTAGAACTTGAAATATATTCTGTGACAAATTCCAGATGCGAAGGATGCAAAGGAAAAGACAAAGGATGCAAATTTCTTAAAAAAAAAAATGGACTCCATGTGTAAAAAAACTCAGAGAAATGGATTAATGGAACAATTATAGAATCCTTTATCTTTGGAGATTTTTGTATTAAGGTTTCAGGATTTCCTTGCGGAAGAAACAGTGACGTGTTTTCAAATCACTGATGAAAGGCTTAACATAAACACAATATTCTTCGTTCCCATTTTCGTGTTTCTCTAGCTTCATGATAATTCGCACTAAAAACAGAAGTCAACCCCTGTCCTGACCGGATCCCTAATTGCATCAAGGTATGCTCATGTGGTTATGACATATTATCAGATGTTGCTTTTATAAAATCTCCTACAAGACAGTGACCAGTATACTGTGAAATATTAATAATTAAAAACAAATCCCACTTGTCAAAATAAATACATCTGTCTGTTACAATATCTTTGCTTCTTCCCTTGTACTTGTTCTCTGAAGCGGCAGGTGTCAAAGTGGCTCTCTTTGTTGTAGGACATGTACCCAATTATGCACACCATTTAGAAGGGACCTGACAGCAAACTAAAATGATTCAATGCATGCCAGAGGGATGTAGCAATAGGGGAGAATCTAGACAATCAAAGGACTCTAGTTCAAGGACAGTCAAAGACAACTGAATGGGCCCCTAACCAGAACTATTCCATCTGTGATCTTTGATCCACACCATTGCACCCTGGACATGCCCACCCATCGTAGGGATCCTGGAGTGAGGGGTCCTGACACACAGATGTGCATTCATCAACAGGTGAAAGAGATCAATCTCCTGAGAGGGATTTCATTTATTACACAATCTGTGGCACAACCAGGTTGCTCGGGTTTGCATGTAACTTTCCATTCCTTCACGAATTCAAATCACTTTCTTGCCTATCAAAATGGAAACTAGCCACTTCCCTCCGTCTCTCGGATTTTGCGTCCTCATTCATTTTAAGAATAAACTGGAGAGCCAGCTTGCAAGGTCAGAATGAGGCCCTTAACTGTCAAGTGAACTAGAGGGTCCCAGAGGCCCGCCTAGAACATCCGTCTCTGAAAGGAGATAGTTATGACCTCGTTTGTTATCTGTTCCCAAAGTTTGATAAGTTACAAACGGATGCATCTGAGCTGTTTAACTGAGAAAGGTAAGTCCATCAAATACTATAGTTCTTTCATCTTGCACTTAATTCAGATCATTATGCTGAGGAACTACCACTTACCAGTAAGCGTGGCTGATCTGTTACTCCTACTCTCCTTCCTGTAGACTCTCATGTGGGTCATCTGCCCTTTGCTGCTGTTTCTTCCTACTCTCCTCAGGATGTGAGATGCAAAGAAGGGGACGAAGTGAGTGGAGGGACATCGCTCACCAATCTACACCAATGAAGGGAAAATGGGGAAACCATGAACCTAAATGAGAGGCAAGCTTTCTTAGCTAAGTGAACGGAGTAAGGTCCTGCTAACGAATGAGGATGCCCTGGGTAATCTTAGCTCTGTTCCTTCCAGCAAGTCTATTTTCCGCAAGATGGGCTTTATTCTGAGAGCCATTAATAATTTGATGGCTAACAACTTCTTCCAAGATCACATGATACCCCCACACTTCTCAGATGTTTGAGAATTTTAAAGAAATGCCTGCCTTAAAAAATGTAAAAGATATTGTCTTCCATCACAATATAAGGTGTGTTTTCCCCTAGATTTTGTCATTACTTCTTCCAAGAGAAAACAACAATTTGTAATATTTCAAGATTATATTCTTCAATAAAATGTCTGAGGGTGAAGTCACAAATGCAAATGCGTTTTAGTGATGACACTTATTTGGAATCTTAAGATTCCATTTTTTTTTTTTTCATGGTTATTCGTGGCTCTGCTGGGCGGGCAGGGGGGCCAGGGGAAATCCTGACAAAGTTTGCTCCTAAAGGGACTATACTTAGAACTGCCTATTGCCATCCAGAACATGAGCCCTGATAGCCAATCTGGAAATTTATATCCTCCTCAGCCCAGAATATTAGGGACAAGTCTGTGTCTAACCTCACTGAGCACTCTGGCAGACAGGAAGGATGACCTAAATAAAACTTGGGGGATCAGTCTCGAAACGCTGTCCCAAAGAAACCTTGACCTGATTTCCCCAATTCCTACAGATCATGAAACCTAAAAGGCCAAGAAGGGGTAGCAAACCATGGCAAGGTCTCCTCCAGCCCGGCAGTGGTTCACCCTGGTGGAGAGACAGGGTGGCCAGAAGACAGAGGTCTAGAGAAGGGAGGAATGCTGGAAGTCACTCTATAAATCCTGTCTTCCAGGGCATGCCGGACTTCAGTTTTAGTAAAACCCACGAGCACCATTTCAGACAGCAGTCATGACTTACTGCCCTTGCACGTAATATACTGTCGAATATGAAAAGAGACACAGGAGAGGAAATGATCCAGATGTTCACACATGTACGGTTCCCATGCTTGCCTGAGAGTCCTTCCACAGGAGGAGTTGGGCCATGTCAGCGTGTTAAAAGGACAGGCGCATTTCTAATTCAAGGCCCTCAAGACCCATCAGCTCTTCAGCAGCCTCAAAGCTCCCTGTCAATGCTGTTAATGGCAAAGCTAAGCGCGTGAGTGTCTTCGGTCAGGGAGCTCCTAATAGCATCGTGATTGCCCAATGATTGAGAACAATCATAGGGAGAAGACAGAAATGGCCTATTAGGACTTCGTGGCCATCTCCCCTCCCTCCCCACAGAGCAGCTTTCTTTCCACAGGCACAACAGAGCCGTGACCTACAGGAGAGGTACTATATAGTGTTCCCTGGTTCCATGGTCAGATGCCACAAACCATGAAAATCTGACACTGGGGGACGGAACTACAAACCCTAATGCTATTGATGTGTACCCTGTTGTGACGGATCGCCAAAGATCTATTCATTATAGCTTATTACTGATATTCTAGATGCTATTTCTCTCATTTTTAATAAAAGCAATTTAACAGAATTTCCTAAGTGGAATACATTCATTCTTTTACACTCCAGGGGAACCACAGGAAAAATTATGCTTACTTCTTTTCTCGATCGCCTTTCAAATTCTTTCTCTTTCTCATGAGCCACCTCTCCACCATTCAAACCATCCCACCTGTTCCGGAAGGAAGTTATGCTAGTGGAGAAGGCTGGAGTTGATGTGAAAAAAAATACAAGGATACAAATACAAATGCTTTTGTATTTAGTCTCTTCTCTTAATCACATGATCTTTTGGGGGGCATCTCCTAGGTGATCACTGATAAAGCTTTACTGACAGCAAAATAATCTACAGTAGACAAATTCACAGAACCAGGGGATGGAAAAAAAAAAAAAAACCACAGTATCCCAGACATGTTTCTAGGACCAATAATACGGAAGTTATTATTTTTGTTAATGTTCTGATAAGATGTCCTGTCTCCTGATCTTATTTGATTAGGAAACTCATTTCCCCAAAGAATACCTATTAACCTACTAACCATTCACAACCCATCAGCCGTCACTTGCCAATCTTAAAGCTTTGGACTTAAAGATTAATTTTTAAAGCTGGTAGGAACACAGGTGTTTCAGCCCATTCTGTTATAGTCATACTCTTTGACATTTTCTATATGAAAACTAGCCTTTGAGAAGATGTCTTCTATGCTCATTTTTTTAAATTCTGGATAAATGCCCTTAATCTCAAGGTCTACCTGGCTGTGGTAGTTTGGGCTCTGGAGTAATTCCCACTCATTAATGGAGTAAATTACATCTCTGTGCCTGTTTCCTCATCTCAGAAATGAACACAATGATCAAATTAGCTGATCCCCAAGAGGTTTCAGCATGTCCTTCCCAGAGCACTCAATAAATGTTGGCTATTACTAACACCATTATTACATATCTGAGGAAGACTGAGAACAAGCCCCACAAAACAAACATGACCCTCATTCACCTTTATCCCCATTCTTACTTTCATCCCTTGTGCTCAACGAAATGGTCTCTTCCACCCACATTGTGACTTAAAAGTGGAAAAAACCATATTGGCAGGAGACAACAATCTGGGTCTTTAATTTCTCTAATCTTCTCATCTCAATTAGCAAATCATTTCTGAGTGCAGAGGTGGGCAGAAAACTGTGAAGGTTTTTAATGACCCCTCTCTTCACTTTCTCACTAAGGTTTGCTACATTTTGAGATCAATAGTATCAATTATCCTAGTTTCCACACCAACCATCATTTTTGTGGGAAAGACTCAGTAGAGAGGATTCCACGTTTAAACTGTGGTCTTTCATCTTGGGCACTGCTTTTGGTGGCTCTGAGTACCGCCCACACCTTCTACAGTTCACAGAGAGAGCTATGAAGTAAAACATCCTGGGGAACCTGGGTGGCCTCGGATGCTTAACCAAGCATCGGACTTTGGCTCAAGTCATAATCTCTCGGTTTGAGAGTTCCAGCCCCACATCGGGCTCTGTGCTGACGGCTCTGAGCCTGGAACCTGCTTCGGATTCTGTGTCTCCCTCTCTCTCTGCCCCTCTTCTGCACGTGCTCTCTCTCTCTCTCTCTCTCTCAAAAATAAACATTAAAAAAAATTAAAACTGATCCCAAGCTATCTTGCTAACATCCTCAGAAACATAATTGTAGTTTAACACATTAAATGTGCCCAGCATCGCTGGGCTGAGACCCTGGGCTGCTGGGTGGTGGGGGGAGTCCCTGGAGGGGCTTTTGGGAAGAGCCCTGAACTGATCCCAGAGGCCGCAGGACTAGCCTGAAAGGTTTATATGATGTGTTTGAACAAAGTGACAAAGGCTATCTTTTAAGTACTGTGGAAACCCCCTTTGGATGCTTTGGAGAAAAATATTTTTCCCCATTTAAAAAAAAATGTTTATTTTGAGAAGGAGAGAGAGCATGGCTGGGGGAGGGGCAGAGATAGAGAGTGGGACAGAGGATGTGAAGCGGGTTCCATGCTGACAGCAGAGAGCGCAACGTGGGGCTGGAACTCAGGAACTGCGAGATGATGACCTGAACCGAAGTCAAACACTTAACCGACTGAGCCACTCAGGCACTCCCCATTTCTAAAGACTTTTAATTTAGAAGTAATTTCAAAATCTGAAATGCAAAAATTAACATAAAACTAGGAATGGCCATGTACTCTTCGACCAGATTCACCTTTTTTTTTATAAAACTTTACCTTATTTACCATTTGTTCTCTCTCCTTTTTTCCCCTGAACTCTTTAAAGGTTACAGACCTCTTTATCCCTAAAATAGATACATATATCAAGTCTTTTATCATCCAAGAATAGGGATACTCCCTTACATGATGACAGTATAGTTACCGACTTCAGTAAGTTTTACATGAATACTGGTCTCCAATCTACAATTAGTATTCCAAGTTTTATCGGTTGTCTCAAATATGCCTTTTATCCCATTTTTATACCCTCCAGTACCGGATCTGGTCTACATCCAGATTATTTCCTTTACCAGCCATGTCTCTATAGCCCTTAATCTGGAACATTAAAGAGTCTTTTATAATAACTTTCAATATCTTTTACAGAACTGACACTTTTTGAAGAATATAGTTCCCTACACCCTCATTTATTATTTATTGGGATAGAACATGCCTCACGTAAGTTTGCCCGCTTGTCCTCGTGATTAGATTCCGCTCTCGTTCTAGGCTAGAACACTGCTTAGGTGATGTGTCCTTCGGTATCACGGCTTATGATGCATAATGTCTCATTGGTGATGTCAATTCTGATCATCTGGTCAAGGCACTGCCCAGTTTCTGGACCATACCACTCTACAGATTTTCCCCCTCACCACTAATAAGCAGTATGTGGGAAGACACCAAGCCCATACAAATACCCACTTCCTCCTCATCAAAATTTCTCCCTAAATTTAGCATCAATGGATAACTCTTGCTTGACCCAATCTTTACCCATGGCTTTTCCAGCTCCCACACACCTTCCAGCCCTCCTCATTCACCACGTAGCCCTCAGCATTCTCCTAGAAGCAGACCCTCCTTTCTCCCCCATTAATTATTGTGTTTGCCTTTCGATTACTGGCAGGACCGATGAATTCCTATTATGTTTAATAGTTTATAATTCATTATTGTCCTTAATTATGTGGATGCTCACATTGTCTAACATTTGGCAGGAGAACCCCCTTCATGCTGGTTTCTAAGTCCTTGCAGAGTCCCCCCACCTTTTCTTAGTACCTCCGTCTTTTGTGGTAGAACAAGAAGATTCAGTTCCTTCTACCCATCCCTGTCCTGCAATCGGCCATTTCTTCATGGATCTCTGATTCCTTAAAGTGGGAAACAGATAAGGAACTAGGAAGGGTCATTGCTACTGAGGTTTTTCCTTCTTGACATGTTCAGCACACAGAGCTTAGAAATAGGTGCACATACATACATACAGATACGATTGCATACAACTATAAATATAGTTATATACACATAACTATAAAAACTACATATTTTGTCAATCACGAATTCACCCAAGTATGGCCAGTTTTTGTGTATCCCCATGGGAGGGCTTGTCCTCTCCCATTTCATATTTGTGTGTCTGTTCCACAGTGAGATCCCAACAACATCAACGCATTTATTTGCTCGTACGAATAACATATCTAAGATAGCTCGAAAATTGCTTTGCTCAATCCAAAAACAAACTTAGTAAATAGAGGTGAGGATTTGATTGCACCTGCCACTCCCCCCTTACCAAGATGGAGGATTTCAAACCAAATTCTGTGCTTCTTTTTTAAAAGTCTATTTAAATTCAATGTTGTTAACATACAGTGGAATCTTGGCTTCGGGAGTAGAACCCAGTGATTCATCTCTTACGTATGACACCCAGTGCTCATCCCAATAAGTGCCCTCCTAATGCCCATCACCCATTTAGCCCATCCACCCCACCCAACTCCCTCCAGCAACCCTCAGTTTGTTCTCTGTATTTAAGAGTCTCTTATAGTTTGCCTCCCTCTCTGTTTTTATCTTGTTTTTCTTTCCCTTCCCCTATGTTACCTGTTACGTTTCTCAAATTCCACTTATGAGTGAAATCATACAATATTGGTCTTTCTCTGATGAACTTATTTTGCTTTTCTAAGGTACATGGATCATTCCTTCCTTCTCTCTTCAGTGCCGTTAAAATATTCATTATGAAATACTTCGTTTATTTCAACCTGCTTCCAATTCTTAACTAATTTTATTTTCTGAATTTGAATGTGTTAACATCCTTTCAAAAGTTAAGATATATAAAAAGATATACTCAAAGAAGTGTTCTTCCTTTCCATATCCCTCCCACCGTATTCTCTATTCACCCCTCAGAGATAAACAATTTTATTGTTTTCTGGTTTATTCCTCCTATGCAGCTCTTAGTAAACATAAGCAGAAGTATATATGCTAATTTTCCCTTCTTTCATACATAAGAAGTCTATTAATATATTTTGTGCACAGCTTTTTTCATTTAAGTATATACCCTGGAAATCATTCCATTATGGAGGTTTTCTCTATTTTTTTCTTTACCTCTGCATAATGGTGCAGTGTGTGTATGTATTCTAGTTCATGCAACCAATCTCTCTGCTTGGACACTTGAGTTCCCAATATTTTGCAATCACAACAAATGCTTCAATTTTTTTTTTTTTGTATTGTATATATTTTTTGTATTGTTGGAAGTCTATCTTCAGGGTAAATTCTTAGAAGTGGGATTGCCAGGTCAAAAAGCAAACGCACATATTACCAAATCCTCCTCTGCAAAAATTGTACCATTTTCTATTTCAATAAGCAATGTATGAGAGCACGTGTTTCCATACAGCCTTGCCCAAAGAACGAATTATCAAGTTCTTAAATTTGCCAGTCTGGTGGATGAGAAATATTACCAGTGTTGTTTCCATTTATTTATATGTCTTATTATGAGTGAACTTGAGCATTTTTTCAGACGTTCTCTTTTTGTGAATTGTTTGTGTCATTTGCCAGTTTTTCTATAGGATTTGTATTCGTTCCACCTTAATTTTTAAAAGTTGTTTACTAATTTTATCTGTGATAAAAGCTGAAAATATTTTCTCCCCATGGCCACTTGTCTTTTAACTTCTTTGTTTACAGTGTTTCCCTCTTTGAGTGTTTTGTTTGCTTTTTGACCTGAAAAGCTTTTATTTTTTATGCCGCCAAATTTATCTTTTGTTTTGTTGCATTAGAATTTTTATAATCATTGCTCAAAAACCTTTCCCTATACCCGAGTTTTAAAGGGATTCGGTCATGTTTTCTTCTGGTATACATATACTTTTATTTTTCCACTTTTATTTTATTTAATTTTTGAAAGAGAGAGAGAGAGAGAGAGCAGTGTGTAAGTGGGGGAGAGGTGGGGTGGGGGGACAGAGATTCTGAAGCAGGTTCTGTGCAGACAGCAGAGAGCCCAACGTGGGGCTTGAACTCATGAACCGTGAGACCATGACCGGAACTGAAGGCAGATGCTTAACTGACTGCGCCACCCAGGGGCCCCTATTTTTTTCACTGTTAGAGCTCTGAAGCCTTTCGAGTATATTTTTGTACGTGGTCTGGGGAAAAGATCTAATCTTACCTTTTTCAAAATGGCTATTCAGTTGTCTCCACACCTTTCATTATAGGAAGACCTCTCATCTCCATGGTTTAAGATACTACTTTTACCTTCTATTGGATTTCTATACGTAATTGGGTTATCCTGGCGTTGTATTCTGTTCTACTGGCTTCTGTTTCATAGACGGATTCTGTGTTTTTTGGTGCACAGATATTGATAATTGTTATAACTCCCGTAGAATATGGCTTCTCATGTTATAAAGTGTTTTGTCTTTGTCTTATTTAATGCTTTTTAGCTTGAAGTTCACTTTTTCTGAAAACCTATAAGAGAGTCTTGCACCTATGTGATTTTAAATGTCACATTCATTGTACAGTATGATCAACACATTTTTTTTTTTTTTGATCATTAGCACAGCTTTGTACTAGAAAAGTACAATGACAAGTAAGTAATTGGATGTGTGATGTGGGGAGAGTTTGCAACCTCTTCTGTGTACATGGCATGGTAAGCTAGAGAATTAAGGAGCTATTGTATTTAATAAATTACATAAATGTTCTCGTGCATTTTCGTGCTGGTTATAATTATGCATGGCAAGAGTTGATTTTGTTACACAAATTCCGATTAATAGAGTCACTTTGAATGTCTTGTTTAGAAATATGTTTTTCTGTTCATTTAGTATTATTCAAGTTTTGAGAAGCTTGAAGGTCTTATAAGAGAATTGGGACAAAGTAGATAGGTATGCTTCCTTATTGTTTCATAAGGGACATTTTATATAAAAATAATTGCATGTGGCAGTTTGAAAGAGACTACATATGACAAAAATGAGGCCCAGCAAGGTGAAATGACTTGCCTAGTCACACAGCTAGTTAGCACAACATCACTCCCATCACGCAGGCTGCTTAACAATTAGTCAAGTGCTCTTTTCATGCTTACGTATGAAGTCTATTTGTGTGCACCTCAGAGTGCCTTGTTCACTCTACAAATACTTTGGTCAACAGAAAAATTTTCGTGCCCCAACAAGCCTACGTGACACACGTGTGTCTTTCTTCACGGGCCATTTATATGAGAAATGAAACATTCACCAACCTCCTCTTTGGAAGGAAACGCAGGAATGGCAAGGAAAATACAGAGGGAATGGGGATTTCAGCACGTGAAAGTAGTCGCCGGGTGTTTTTAGGATGATGACTGAACAGGTATGTAATGCATGTGTGGGTTCTCATGGTCCTCATCGCTTGGGCTTGTCCTTCTTGTCAATCTAAAGGACCCCCATGTGACTGGCACCAATTTCCAGGCTGACCAAGAAGATTCTAGTGAGTTGTGTGGGAGGATGGATGGCAAACTAGCAACAAGCGTGCGTGTGTGCGTGTGTGTGTGTGTGTGTGCTTAAGAAAAAAACTAGTCAAGCCACCCAGACAAAATCACTCCGAGGTAAAAAGCCGTTAAGAGTCATGAAGAAAAAAAATCCCCCCCTGCGAGCTGGAGCTTACTGCTTACTCACATGCACTTATATCAGGATGGCGGCCAGCAGCAGGAGAAAAAAGCAGAGGCTAATCAGAAGGAAGAAAAACCGTACCCTACAATGCAAACATAGAGCAATAGCAGTGTCCTAGAAAGGGGAGTCGTGTTTTGGCAAAAACAAACAAACAAACAAATAAAATATAAATAAACAAACAAACAAACCATGTAGCGATGGAGAATTTAACTCCCTAAGAGTCACTCAAACTGTGTCGGGCTTCTTTCACTCTCTCCCCCAGTTCCAAACCTTATCAATCCCCAGGGAGCTCTTTGTACAGAGATAATTTCTCAGGCCACTCAGAAGGTAAATTCATACATTTATGGGAAAGCGCGTGATGATGGTGTGTTTGTGCGTGAGCGAGGAACAAGGAATCTCCCGGTCTATTTTCAAGGGAGAAAATTCAAAGAATTTTCACATCACCACCTACGGAGCAGGACAATGCCTTCCGGAAAAACAAACATTGTTCCTTTCATGGTTTTCAGGCTGCAATGCAAAATTCAATTATATATATTTTTAAATCCTTATCAGGATTGTTTCATCCTGCAGGAGAAAGTTGCCATAAGTCAAAGCAATCGCAAATGCTAACCAAAAAAGGGCGGTGGAGGGGGGGAGACAAAAAGGCTCGTTACAGAACCCTCAGTATCAGGAGATTCTATTCTAAGCTGTTTATTAAATTCTCCTTGTCATTCTCGACTGTATCTTCCAGGCTGTGATCGGTGTCGTAAAAGAACAGGAAGAGCATGAAGTCTCAACGGCAACTCCTCTTCTCCACACCCATGGGGAATATTTCAGAGCTCACAATGGGTTAATAAAGAAGCCCCTGATTCTTGATCTCCTGGATAAAGAGCTCACCAATTAACAAGCCCACAGGAAAGCACAAAGCAGTTTCATATCAAAACAGAAAAGCCCTGCAATTTGCAACTGTCCAAGAAATGCATGAGCTATCAGTAAATAATGGAGAGGAATCGAAATTTTGAAATAGGCTCGGTGCAAATGTAAAAGCGACTTTTTCCAGATAAATAATTCTAGCTGAACAATTTCATACACACAGAACATTTGAATAATTCCACAGAATCCATTTTACCAGATCTTTCTGCCTAATTACAAGTCTCTGAACCAGACAACGGTACTTGAAAGATCAATGCCTGGCTGCACAAAGCATATATAAAGCGTAATTAAGAGGACTGCTCGACAGAGCAATAGATAACATGCATATGGATGTGTGACGTCTTCACATGTACACTTTATATTTGTAATATGTGCAGTGGAGACATACATTTCCACTGTCCTAAACGTCTCTGGCTGCCATTTTGTAAATGAAACAACCAAATGAAATGGGATTTTTAAAAAGCAATGCAAGCAAGCTTTGCATATTATTCTTATTTGAATTTCTGAGTATGAAGCAAGTCAACTTAACTACATCTAGGAGTATTTATTTCTGACTGCTACTTTATTTCCTATTTAGATCAAAATTGGATGTTTCTGGAAATATGTGGATTTTAAAGAGGTTTCATAATTTGTCCAAGTTGCTTCTCATTTTCTAATTTTAAGCTGAGACAATAAAACATCAGTACCTTGGACTACTCCGAAGGTATACTCTGCGGAAAGGAATATGGTAGAGTGTGTATTTAAGGACGGGCATCTGTGAACTTGGAAGGCGTGTTTAATCTCTAAGAGGCAAGGAAATGGAAGTCACAGATTTGGGTGTTTTCAGCTCTCAGAGGAGGCAGGTCTAGTGAATGTAAGAGATGGCAGGCAAAAAAAAAAAAAAAAGGGCATCTAAGACATTGGCTGGCACCAAGGACATAAATAATAAATAGTGTTGACCCAATAAAGTGACAAGATTCAGCAACACGTTAGATAAGGAAAAGTGGGAGTTGAAAATTGTGGGAAAATGAAAATGTATGCCTTGACTGTTGGATAATAGACTGTTAGAGTTGCAAAGAGCCATAAAAACAATCTGGCCTAACACTCCCATATGAAAGAGTGAATCGGGATGGGAGCCACAAGAGGCCACTGAGGGCCACAGGCTGAACAGCGTCTGCCTTCTCTATTTCCACTACACCACAGTGTCTCCAATGCCTAGACCCCTCTCACCCAGTGAGAAAATTAGTGGGAGAAAATAACAGAAAACATCAGTTTCTCTGCTTCGCTGTCCTTTCTTATCTGTGTGTTTTGCTAGATTCAGAGGAGAATGCCAATGGTTACCAAATGCTTATAAAATGGTATATTTATAAGACAGTAATAAGCCTTATTAAATCAGAGGCAATACTTGGACTTTATGATGAAACCAAATGGCTTTTAGTGCAATTAAAGGACATGTAGCCAGAGAGATAACACACTTTGTCTATTTGCAATTTACAGGAAAGATACAAAGCAACTGAATAAAGAAAGCTCCTTTGTCTCTATTTACTTTCTGTTCCTACATGTTGGCCAATTAAGATGTAGTTATCACACGCTTTTATTTATCAGTAGTTTGAGATAGCAATGCTTCTAAATGGCAAAGAGTAAAATCAAAATTGTTTTTATTGAATACCGAAGGGATCGCTCCTTCATTGCCACGGGGGTGCTAGGAATGGTTGAGCTACAGCACTTTGACCCCTGCTAGACCCTGGAGCCCTGTGACCTGTCTTCAGCTTCCTCTTCGAAAACACTGACACAGCTGAATCAAGAATCTCTCAGGTTTCTCCTAGCTCCCCTATTCTTCGATTATTCTCCCTCATATTTGTATTCTTCATGTGTATGTTGAAATCTCAAAAGCCAAGCAACTCTCAGAGGAGAAATGCTCAAGATTAGCAAGAGACAAAGTTGTGGCTGCAATACATCAGGACTGTTTGTGGATTTCAAGGATCCAAAAGGCTCCCAGTCCCCACAACTGATACAGGCTCGACTGTAATTATTTGGAATTTTAACCAGAGAGCTTTAATTACTCTCTTTATTATAAAAGAGAAAGAAGGTTGACTTTTCTAAATCTGATTTTTGGCGGAAAGTCTCTTTGCCAATTCCTTTGGACAATAAATTCTGAATAGCGGTATTTTATATCTCCCAGACAAATGTTTCTTTCATGAAAATGGGTGGGGATGAATGAATTTCAAAATGTCATCACTTAAGCTCCCATTTATTCTACTCTATTACAAATTCAATAACCTTGAACCAGAGTTAATAGAAATTCATGATAAGTAATAAAAATCAAACTGGCCTCAAATTCCCATGGCTTCAAATACTGCCTATAAACCACCAATTCCTCAATTTCTCTCCCCAGCCTAGAGCTCTCTACTGAGTTCCAACCAAAGTCACACGGACAGACATCTCCACCTGGATGCCCTACTGGAGCCTCGAACTACACAAACATATCCATCACCTGCTTCCTTCCCTCCCAAACCAGCTCCCTCTTCGGCGTTACGTGTCTCTGCGAATGTTCCCGCAGTCCAGGCCAGTGCCCGAGTTGGGCTTCAGGAAACTCTCCTCTCCACTGCCCCAAACACTGTTGATTCAGGCTCCAAATTGCCTCAGATACATCCCATTCTTCCCCACGAGTAGCATCTTGAGCCAGCATTCTAAAGTCAAGTCTGATGACTTTCCCCCCGAAAGTTCTCATCCTCCTGAGCCTTTTGCAAGTTCCCAATATCCCATATGCTTTGTTCCCTTTTCATAGTCTTTGTATGTATCATCCCTTTTTAGTGGGAATGTCCTCTGCTCTCTTCTCTGCCAGGCTAACCCCATCAACCCTTTGAAACTCGCGTCAGCCCTTCTACTGCTCACTCTGAGCCTTCATGGACTGACCATTTATTTTCCCATAATACGAGAGCCATCTCTCCACCACAGTCCCCACTGCATGGCATTTAACTGCTGTTGGACTGTGAGGCCAGAGGAGCAGAGTCTGTGTTTTATTTACTTTATCGACTCATGCCTGGCATAGAATAAATGTCCAATAAATTATAATGAAATAACAAATTTGTACACGGCAATGGGTCTAAGACTTAGGTAATCCCAGTCCCAGGGTGCCGAGGACAGTCCAGGTACATACTTGTTGTCCTCGCCTAATTATTCACTCACAGAAGCATCGATGTGTGGACGATAAATTATATACTCGCTATCAGTCAAGACACTGATAGATTAATAAGACGCCTCTAGTCTTACTAATTACCAATATCATTTAAAAGACTTGGAGAAATCTGGGAAGGATGAACAAATCTGGGAAGGATGAACACTGAACTAAAATTTCAGGGGACTTTTTTCCTACTTTTTGTACTTTGATTAGTTGACTTTCCTTTCATTCATCGTATATGCATCACTTTTACAAAACTAAAGCTACTTTTAAAAAGCCACCATCTAATTTATCTCATGTGCATTTTTTTTTTTTTTTGAGAATATTCAGCTTCATCTTTACAGCTATGGAAAATGCCAAGATTCTTCAAATTTTAAGTCAGCTAAGCCTGGGACAAAATGGTCCCATCATAAAGATGAAGGACATTTGAAGTTTGTGATTATACTCACAAATCGGTCATCCAAACCCGCATTCCGAGAACAATGAAATGAGACTAAAATCAACAGTTCTGGTGGTCAGGATGCCAGAATATCCAGACACTGGGTCTGAAGCTGCTGCACAGGGTCGACTTCCACAGCTGGTGATGAGGATAAATGCACAGACCAAACTTTCAAATAGTAACCAGCATATGGAAAACATTAAATGGAACATAAACATTGCTAATCAGAATCCAACAGAGGTAATCTAAAAAAACATCCTCTTGTGTGAATATGCTTCCACGATCAATTCTATCTTGCAGGGCAATGGGTTTCACCATTTCAAACAGCTAAAGCTTAATGGAATGTTCATATGGAAGAAAAGTAATGTTTCCTATCAAGTTTTTATAGTCATTAAATGTATATGGCGAAGTGTCATTGGTCAAGAACTTTTAACTGGTACTTAAATACGTTACTAAATTTTTGATTGATTTGCCATTCCAAAAGTTCCAGACCAATTACTTCTAGTTACCTTCTCTATTCTCTAGCTGACATGCGGAGGCACCAAAAAGGGAACAATACAAGCCCATTTGTGCTGCATAAACAGAGATATTTAAGAAATTATCTCCAGCTTTGTAAATCCAGACTTGAAACTGTTGCTTACATCTCTTCCAGAGTTGAATACTTCTAGCAGAGGAATGCTTCGTAGGTCTTGTACATCAACTGGAAGGGGGATGATGGTGGGGTACGTCCTGGTCTGCCAGAGGTTTTGATCTTTCTTGGCAGTGGTCTTGGGATTGTAGCAATGTTCTCCACAATCTACTCCAAGACAGTTAGAAAGCTGGCCTCAGACACAGAAGTCTCCCCTACTAACCAGAATAGAGCTAACTAGCTGATGATCTGGTAACATCAAGTTCCCGGAATATGTGTTCAAATTCTGTCACATAACCTTCATCAACCGACTTAAATCTCTTGAAGAGTTCCTACAGAACTCTGGGTTTGGGTGAAAGGAACAGTCTCTGTCACCTCAATTACAGAGTATTACATCTAAGATAAGCTCCAAGGATACACTTTCACTTAAATTTCCTCCTGGGAGATGAATTCAACTTGATGGCAGTGATATTCCACCTGCTCAGAGTGACATCCTGCCAGGGTTCCAGGAGCCCTGATGAGAGCTGTCCTCAGTGAATCACAATGTCTGGAACTAGTATCTGAGAGGGATTATGCTTCTTCTCAATACATGCCTTCTTCAATACTTTCCATCCCATTTGACACACTTATAGTCTATATGCCTAGCCCAGAGTGGCCCCCAGAGTGTCAGATCAATATCACTGACTGACTTCTGGGAATTTCCACTTGCATATCCCACTGGAACACCATACTTGGACTCAATCCATCTAAATCAGGTTGCTTAATCTGCAACCCCCCTCAAAGCCAGTTCTTTGCAAATTCTGAATGGTTTCACCATGTACACAATTAGCAAAATCTTAACCTCGCCTTTGATTATCCTCTCTCTCTCACTCCCTGACTCTACTTAGTCACCGTTTTGGGTTTATTCTACCCCTTAAATGTTTCCTGCATCATCTAATGACAATTTCATGTCACTACCCCGTTTTAAGGCACTTTCCCCTCTCCTGGATTGCTCCAATTAGCTTCCTAAAGGTCTCCTTCCTTCTATTATCACCTCCATAATCAGTGACCTTCTAAATTTGCTCTCTCCAGGTTGTTGCCAGAGTGATCATACTAACACTCAAATTATCAAGTCGTTCCCGTTTAAAACTTTGTGTGCAAAATGAACTCGAAAGCGATTAAAGACTTAAATATAAGACCTGAAACCAAAACTCCTGGAAGAAAACACAGGGAAAAATTTCTTTGTCATTGGTCTCAGAAATGATTTTTGGGGTACAGTATCAAAAGCTCAGGAAACAAAAGCAAAAACAAACAAGTGGGACTATATCAACTGAAAAGCTTCTTCACAGCAAAGGAAACAACAAAATGAAAAGGCAACCTACCGAGTGGGAGAAAATATTTGCAAACCAAATATTTGAAAGGGGGTTAATATTCAAAACATATAAGGAATTCACACAACTCAATAGTAAAAAAAAAATAATAACCCAATGAATTTTTTTTACATGTTTATTATGAGAGAGAGAGCACAAGCGGGGAAGGGCAGAGAGAGGGACCCTACGTGGGGCTTAAACTCATGAACCGTGAGATCATGACCTGAGCCAAAATCAAAAGTCTGATTTTCAACCAAGTGAGCCCATCCAGGCACCCCTCAAATAACCCAATTTATTTAAAAATTTTTTTTTTCAACATTTATTTACTTTTGGGACAGAGAGAGAGCATGAACGGGGGAGGGTCAGAGAGAGAGGGAGACACAGAATCGGAAACAGGCTCCAGGCTCTGAGCCATCAGCCCAGAGCCTGACGCGGGGCTCGAACTCCCGGACCGCGAGATCGTGACCTGGCTGAAGTCGGACGCTCAACCGACTGCGCCACCCAGGCGCCCCTCAAATAACCCAATTTAAAAAATGGGCAAAGGACTAGAATAAGCATTTTTCCAAAGAAAACATACAAATGGTCCACCAGTATATGAAAAAGTGCTTGACATCACTAATCATGAAGGAAATGCAAATCAAAACCACGGTTCATATCACACCTCACATCTGCTAGAATGGCTACTACCAAAAAGACACGAGAGAACAAACATCAACAAGGATATGGAGGAAAGGGAATCCTTGTGTCCTGCTGGTAGGAGTATAAACTGGTACAGCCATTATGAAAAACAGTATGGAGGTTCTCAAAACCTTAAAAATAGAACTGTATGACCCAGCAATCCCACTTCCAGGTATATATCCAAAGGAAATGAATCAGTATCTTGAAGGGGCACCTGTATCCCCTATGTTCATTGAAGCACTGTTGACAACAGCCAAGATAAAAAGACAACCTAAATGTCTGTAATTAATAAATGATACACACACACACACACACACACACACACACACACACACACAGAGAGAGAGAGAGAGAGAGAGAGAGGAATATTCAGCTATGAAAAAGAAGGGAATCCTATTTGCAACAACCTGGATAAACCTGGAGGACATTATGTTAAGGGAGATAAGCCAGGCACAGAGAGATAAATGCTGTATGATCTCACTTACATGTGGAATCCTAAAAAGTCACTCACAGAACCAAAGAAAACAGTGCCTGCCAAGCGTAGGTATGGGTGGTGGGGGTGGGGGGCGGGGGATGGGGAAATGTTGGCCAAAGGATACAAACTTTTAGTTATAAGATGAATACATTCTTGTATCTAATATATAGCAGAATAATTAAAGTGAATAATACTGGATTGTAGATTTGAAATTTTCTGAGAGTAGATCTTAAGTGTTCTCATCACATCCACACATGCATACAAAGGGTCACTCTGCAAGGTGATAGATGTATTAATTAGCTTGATTATGATGATCATTTTACAATGTATACATATATTAAACCATGTTTTACACCTTTAAAAATCACATTGTACCCCCTAAATATATACCACTTTTATTTGCCCATCAAACCTCAATAAAGCTGGAAAGAAACAAAACCGTGTCCCTTGAATCACCTCTCTAGTTTTATCTCTTTTTGTCCTTCCCCATCTCTATGCTGAGTTCCATCTTCAGTTACAGCAAACATCTATCACTTCCTAGGTTGTCTGTCCTCCCTCACCTCTGGGATTCCTGCTCCGTATTCCTAACCACAATTCCCATCAATACCCCTTTCATTTGGCCAACTCCTACTCATCTCTCAGGTCCCAGATCATGTAACCCCCTGAAAGCCTTCTCTTCTTGTGGACTCCAAAAGCATCTTACCCTTGCCCTCATCTCCCATGTTTTAACTTACATAGACTAGATGCCTTCTGCATTTGTCTCATTCCCTGTTGGATCCCTAGCGCCTAGCAAGTCCCTGGAAACCATCACGGACTCAATAAATATTTGCTAACTCAAAGTCTGAGCGTGAGTTCCTTTTCTTCCTACGTCATCGCTGCGAATCCTATGCAAGTTACTTAACTACACTGAACTCCAGTATCCTTTTAGTAAAACAGGGTACCAATACCTATCTCACAAGCTTGTGCCGAAGGTTAAAAAGCTCACATACACAGAACACTTGGCACAGGGCTTGCCATTGATAATGATCCTATTGTGCTGCAACCTGATGACCCAAGGGTCAGTTCTGGCCTGTTCACGTATTTTATTAAGCTCAGACTGCTACTTAAGTTTTAATGGTTTCATATAAAGATTTAGTTTATTATGAGACGAGTCTTAAGAGCTGACAGCCCTGGATCTGTATTTCTCACGCAACATTCAGCCAGAGCCCATCACCCTTTCCCGAATAAAACACAAAGTTCAGTTTGCCACAGGCCGCACTAATCCTTATGCCCTTATCCCTGGCCTGCTTCTCCGCTTAAGCCCATCTGTGCCTAAGACCTTTGCTGTGCAAAACTATGGAAAGCCCTTTGAGATGAAACACCGGCACACGGGAACAAGATGACACCTACTACACTGGAGTTCACTGTCACCGGCTCTCTTTCTCCAGACGGTCTGCACGTTTAAGCTGCAGTAAATTTATAAATATATTCAGCTATAGGAAAATTCTAGGATTCTGACCTGGGGGGTCAGCGTCATCACCTCAAGCAGAAGAAGGGACAATATTCCTTTTGTTTTAGAAGCAGACTGGATGAACTTAGAGAAAGGAACCTGGAGAGCGCTTCTTTGCAAACAATTTCTGAACCAGCTTCCACAGGTGGTGCTGACTGAAATGCTGACCTTGTATAGCCCAGGGGAGCTGGCCTTTGCTCAATTTCTTAAAAGACAGAGGTCAGGCCCTGTGAGTCCCAAGGGGGAGATCAGCGCTTCTCCTCGCACTCGCCATCAGCCGCCGGTGGCATTTCTTCAAATCATCCAGGCATCCTGTGGGGCAGGGTGGCGGGGAGGGGTAGCCCACAGAGCCTCTGACTGTGGCATCGCCTTCTTAAAGTCCCGGGACACTGGTGTTCCATGCCCGATGAAGGGGGCTTCCCATGTGGTCTCTGATGTTCGGTTTTGTTGTCTCTCTTCACAGAGTACAGAAACCCGTGTGAGCAGCCTGATCTCCGTTTCTCTACAGATCAAACTACACCCAGCATGCTTCAGTAACAAGCTCAAACTTCAGGGCTGCTGGTCGATGCTAATTCTGACTCTGATCCTAATTTATGATTTGACCAAGGGCAAATCAAGGGCCTTCTATGAATCCCATTTCTCTTTGGTGATTGGGAGAATTCCTGAGTTCAGATAGATGGTCCACGTACAAATACGTGCACATCCAAGGGTTTATAATCACACCATAAAATCATGCTTTAACTATGATCTAGTTGAATGAAAGGATTAGGAAGCATACCGGTTTTGAAAAAAAAAAATCGATGGATGTATTTGATAACGTTTCTACAAAAAAAAATGAAGAAACATATTTATTGTTCTGACCAAGTTCTAAGACTCTCTAAGTCTTGACGAGATACTGACACTGTCTAGAAAAAAATTGCTCCTTCAGTCTCATAGTTGAGGTTGTGTTTATTTCCACGAAAGCATTAACTTTATAAATAAAAAAGCGTCTTAGATCAATAAACACTAATAACAAAATAAGAATAAATCTAATTTATTCTGAAGACTTCAAAAATATTTTCTAAGGAATGCTAGTAAAATGTCTCTGTCCACTCATCTCTAATGCTTCTTGGAATATAGTACCCTATTCCTCCCTCGTCCCTCCGAAATAAAGACACATTAAGGGAAGTCCTAATTTCAAAATGGCAGAATTCCAAGTCTCCTTGTCTCCTCAGTTTTCTAATAGGAGTAGCATTTCAGGAGCAAGGACTTCTGGGCTTGGTGTCTACATTTTACAGTCAATAAGAAATACTGTTTATAATTTCACGGAAGGTAAAACATTTCACCAAGGGCAAACATTCATCACGCAATGAATCAACATCCAGTCACCTTTATCCCCATTCACATGCAAATAACGTCCCAATTTTCCTACTTGTCATTATATGTGACATTTAAACTGAGCTACTTTGGACCTACAACACTGGTTAACCCCAGGCAAGTTAAGATCCCAAACAAACCCTTGCTAATATGTCAGGCACTCATAATTTTTTTTCTTTCTTTCTTTTTAGCAAAGCCTTCTGAAAAAGTATACCAAATCCTGTGTCACAAAATGCTTCGGAGTATACACTTTACCCAAGCAGAAAAACTCAACTTAAAATTGCTTCTCATTCGTAGAGAAGTGGTAAGTCTAAGCAATTTGGGATGATTTTCCAGTTGGAGATTTTATTCTCTTCCCTCTAAATGTTTCCCCAGGATAAAAGGAGTAAAATTCAAATCAGACAAGTGGTCTTTTTTAAACTATATCAAAGTGAAATGAAGGATTGGAAAACTACTACACGCTTGGATAAAATCAGCTTCTTTACTGTGCTTTTTAGTTGATCTTGTCCCCCTTACCTTAGATAATTAAGAAAAAAAGCTATCTACAAAATTAAAAGGACTGTAAAAGACTCATCTAATTACTAAGCAAATATTTAAATTCCTCTTAAAAAAACTGATGGAATGCTGAAGCCCATAAAAATATATCTGGAAAATATATCTAATATAGAGGAAAAATACAGTATACAGGGAGAGTATAGAACATAAATTATCAAATATATTTAACTATATTTAACTATGTACTTTAACTATAAATACATGTTTAACTATATAAACAAAAATACATTCTTAATTTTTAAAAGAAGCATTAACAAATAGAATGAAATAGTCTTTTTGACTTAATTTTCAGGAGGTCTCAGTGTAATACGATTGAAACTATTACTCAAGCTTCATGGTTTATACTCAAGTACTCAAGTATAATTATATCATATGATTCAGTCATTTTGCAGACTACCTTTCACATAAAGGTACTCTATTTCATACTTTTAATAAAGGTGTTTTCTGGAGAAGCTGGGTGGCTTAGTTGATTAAGCATCCAACTCTTGATTTTGGCTCAGGTCATGATCTCGTGGTTCATGGGCCTGAGCCCAGCATTGGGGTCTGTGTTGACAGCATAGAGCCTGCTTGGGATATATTTTCTTCATTTTCTTCCTTTCTTTTCTTTCTTTCCTTCCTTCTCTCTCTCTCTTTCTCTCTCTCTCTCTCCCCCTCCCCTGCCCATGCTCTCTCTCTCAAAATGAATAAACATTTTTTTTTTTTAACAAAAGATGCTTTCTGATAATTTGATTATGCATCCTCCCTCCAGCCCCTGCTGTCCAATTTAAATCATGTGGGATTATCTTCTCATGCGCTGCTCCGTCAAAACAGAAACTGTGATGTTCTGCTACAGAAGCATACGGATATTTTTATTGCATGCATACAATTTACTCAAGAACATTGCATGAGTCATTACGTTCTTCTCTTTCCCCATTCTTAGGCTTTAGCTCACGGGTAGACTTCTCCATTGGTCCTGCGTCTGTATGAGAAACCACACACGTTGCTTGTGGCTCACGCAGCACCAGCGGTGGCAAAGTTTGTGGTCCCACACCCTCAGGCTCCTGGCCCGTTGACCACCCATCTGGTAGAACTAATTCTGTGACGGCAACAACATACTTTCATTTGTCCCCTCGTGAAACCTGAGGTCTTTTCTTTAGTCCAGCTACCCTGTGTTTCCCTTCTAACAGCTCTCAAAAAAACAGCAGATACTTGAGAATCTATGAAAACCCTTTGCTCAAGAGGAGGAGTCTGAGCAGACCTCTCTCCCTTGGACACACAACAAAATGTAGCGTTCCATTTGGGGCAAGCCTTGTTATCATAGGCGTTGTGCTGTCCGAGGTCACCCTGAAATCCCACACAGATCCCATCACGAAAGACCATGTAAGCGACTTCAGGTTGCTGCTTGTTTAGCAGCAATATTGCACTTTGGCCACAAAGGCTCTGGGTGAGCCCCATCAAATAAAATGGAAGGATATATAGGACACTGGAGAACAATGGAATGTGAGGATGGTGGGAAGATTTTACGATTTTTTTCCCCATCCCAGCTGGAGGGATCTAGGAGACAGGGAACATCCCTGGAATCTGAGTAAAACTTCTGTCAGGATGGAGTTCTGGGTTTAGGAGGAAAGGTCTGCCACTTGCTCAACCCACTTCCTGGTCCTCCCTGCTGATCTAGGTCCTAAAAGTCCACTCCACAGGCAAAAATAGTGCTAACGATTAAAAAAGAAAACATGCTTCCACAATCAGTTTCATGAGCTGGCAGTTACACCCCCTGGTGTAAAAGCAAAGGTCTCGGAAAGTAAGATGAGTGACAGAGATCGGACCCCTCACCTGCGCTCCGATCTCTGGCCAGACCTCTCCCCGCTCACCACTTTATTTCTCTACACCAAGCAATTCTTTCCTTCCGGTGTATTCGTGAGCTTCTCCCAGGACAAGCACAGAGCACGTGCAAAAGGTCAGCTCAAAATATAAATCTCTTGCATGTGCAAAATGTCAGCCCTAAAACAGCTCCATCTCTTAAAAAAGGTGAATAAATAATTATTCACGTGTCCATCGACACAAGGATCTGCAATATCAAATAGAATGTCAACGCAGAGAGCATTATATAGATAGGAAACAGCTAAGCGTTCCTCACAGAATAATGAATAGATTGGTTATTATGTCGTGATGAGTTCATGTGCTAAATTTCTTGTATGTGGGGAAGTAATACTTATCCTCACAGAGTTAGGCACACCTAAGTGGCACGGGCTTTCTGTTCCTTTTCTGGGACTTCATTCTGGGGTGACAAAGGTGTAGATGGCAGCCAGCTACCCCCTGCCCCCCGGGATGCCGTTCGCATTGGCACGGAGTTCCCACACACCCAACGTGGGAGAGGGGTGGCCTTGGAGGAAGCAGGCAGGTTTTGACCTTCCATAGGCATGTTTTATGGAATTAGCTTTGAGATTTTGCAGCCTCGGTTTGGAATTATTTATAGTAAGACCGGGGTTGCATAGCTATTAGAAACAAAACAAGAAGTCAGTTTATTTGCTCTCACATTGATGTTTCACTAAAACACAGCTTTGCTTTCCTTATCTGTACAATGAAAGGGTTGGGCTACATGACCGTGGCACTGAATGCCGGTAGGAGCCTCTCAGAAAGAACGTCTTTCAGGGAACATGCAAAACGGGACGTTGCAGCTCAAATGGAAAGGTCACATGTTAAAAATGCGTTACATGAGTAGGGTAATTCGGCCACTGAAATAAAGGACTTATTAACCTTGAACATTGCCATGATCACTGGGTCTTCCAAATTGGACTTGAAAAGCCTTTTGGAATCCTGCAGGGTAAGTCTCCCATTTCACAGCTGAGGAGTCTGAGGCCCAGAGAGATGACATTTCTACCCAAGGGACCTTTACTCAGGGCCTTTTTCACAGCTCATATATAGAATTAAATGCACTGACCATGACAATGAGAGGCAATGGAAAAGCTGGAAACTAAACACTTTTATCAGCCCTTTCAAGTGGGAAGGTTTAAAAACAAATGGATTTTCTTTTTAACTAAGAAACAATTACGAATGTCACAAACAGTGGGCCGCAATCTAGCTCATTATCTCCCCACACAGAAAGAGGGAAAAAACATCGTGCGATGTGTGTACAATAACCCCATTGTTCACTTTACAGAAAACAAAAAGGAAAGTTTGAACAAAAGGGATAATTCATTATTTCCGGATCTGTACGAATTAAAACAGAACAATAAAATAGGAAAATAAACCAAACGTCTTCATGGCAGTCTGTCATTATTGCAACAAAAAAGCAAGTATCCTAAGAATGTGATTTTCTTTGAGGCGTTTTATAATTAAGTGAAAAATAGCTTTAGTAAACACATCACGAATTCAAATTCCAGCGAAACAAACAAGGATTTTACCGCCAAACTCTAAAACTTACTCAAAGTTAATAGGTAAGATGAAGAGATTCTGTGTTGCATGCTTTTGATCAAATACCACACATGTAACCACAGAAGTCTCTCAAAGGCATGCGGGGCCGAATACCAAAGAAAGCTCCCAGCAGGGCTTTGAGGCAGCTGGATGTTAATCATGTACAAAACTCTTAAAAATTTAGGATCTGAATCATCATTTTAAAACACACACACACTCTTTATAGACATTTTGAAATTTTATGATGAGAGTCTAATCATCTACCCATTAGATTTTTGAGCAAAAGAAATTTTTTTTCAAGGCCGGGAGAGGGAGAGTGTCGGAGAGCTTGCAGAAGGCGATAACCAAGTTGGGGGCAGCCTGACGCGCAGCAGTCCTAAAATACGCTCTGACTGGTGCCTCTCTCCTGAACACTGCACTTCACCACATCCGGAAGGTCCACCTTCCAAATGGGTGTGACTGTCTTGATCGCACCCACTGATCACGTCCATGGCGGCCAATGAGTCCAGCAGCTCCTACACAGAACTTGCCAGCAACTGGGCAGGAGATGGCATTGTGTGCTACCGATGCCCGTTTCAATGGACAAATGTGGGAAGGGAAATTCTTGGGGGAAATCTCCCAATGTTGGACTTCCAACTTCGAACCCAATATCTTAGCTGAAAGAGCTGAGCATTGAGCTAGGCTGTTCCAGGCAGAAAACTCCAGGGTTCCGGTGAAAAGTCCAGACTTCTCGGATCCCGTGTCCAGCCATGCCCATCTATCAGTGTGCGGCTATTATTAATGTCTACTGGATGTTAAAGGAGATTTACAGAGGATTAAGGAACCCAAACTTACTATTATGCAATCTTTAAGTTTCTACAAGAGTTCAATGAATCTTCAAAGGGATATTTGAGGAGTTGAGGAGGCAGAACAAGGGAAGCTAACACTAAATTAAAAAATACTTAACTGCTAGGCAACAAGATAAGCATCTGAGTGATCTTCTTAAAGACAAAGTCCCCAGGTCTAACTTTACAGGTCATGGCATGGACAAAAAATCTTGCAAAGCCGGTGGCCATTTGGGTTGGCAACTTTTCTAGGTGTTCTTCCATTTTGGTATCAAGGAAATAGCATCCCTAAAAGTTTATTTCTGTTACTAAGGATACTTCCCATTGGACCCGTTTTTAATGGGAAGAACACAATAATACCGGTTTATTTGGGTAAATGTTTAGGTTAAAATATGTTTTCCTTTAATTTGTGAGACATGTTTTAGCGTTTTGAACATACTTTAGGGTTCCTCCTTGAAACGTGGTTAGATCTTGCAGAGCTCTGTTTCTTTTGTTTATCATCTCTTACCACCCGTAAGCCTTTTTAGCTGTAACCCGTGTGGTCTCCACTGAACAATTCAGCTTTCATGCTCTTTTCCGCATCTCTACCCTTACAAAAGAACCCGCAATATTCTTGCCCTTTACCACCAGCAGCAACCTTTCCTAATTAAAGTAAATCAATAAATAACTGTCTCAATTAGAAGTTGTTCATGTTTCTAAGTGGCTATTAAAGATTACCTGTCATCATAATAAAACAGAAAAAAAGCAACGAATGAAACAATGAGAGTGCGTCAAGAAGCAACCCCGGGCACCCGAGATTGGAAAATAAATGTATAAATAAATAAGTGCCTTCAGTTCTGGAGATGTAAAATACATGGAAGGAGAGAGAGGAGTCTGAGATTTAAGTCTGGTCCTACCACTTTCCAGCTTTATGACTGTGGGCCAGTCATTTCACTTTCTTCCATTTATAAAAAGGGAAGGAGGATATACTCATTTGCCTTTTTAAGCATTTCTTATTATGAAATATTCAAATATACACAAGAGAATAGGATAATGAACACTATATACTTATCATCCAGAATCAAAAACTTTCTAGATTTTTTTTTTTAAATTTTTTTTTTCAACGTTTATTTATTTTTGGGACAGAGAGAGACAGAGCATGAACGGGGGAGGGGCAGAGAGAGAGGGAGACATAGAATCGGAAACAGGCTCCAGGCTCTGAGCCATCAGCCCAGAGCCTGACGCGGGGCTCGAACTCACGGACCGCAAGATCGTGACCTGGCTGAAGTCGGACGCTTAACCGACTGCGCCACCCAGGCGCCCCAAAAACTTTCTAGATTTTAACATACATGCTTCACCTTTTTTTTCCCCCCTTCTTTTAGAGCATAAGCGGGGGAAGGGCAGAGAGAGACAGGGACAGGGGATCCCAAGCGAGCTCTGTGCTGACAGGCTGACAGCAGTGGGGCTGGAACCCACAAACCGTGAGATCATGACCTCAGCCCAAGTCAGACGCTCCACCGACTGAGCCACCCAGGTGCCCCGCTTCACCTATTTCTTCTCTAAGTATCTTTTTTTTTTTTCTTCCAAGATTTTATTTAAATTCACGTTAGTTAACATACAGCATAGAGTGTAGAATTGGTTTCAGGTATAGATTTAGTGACTCATCACTTACATAGGACCCCCAGTGCTCATCCCAAATGCCCTCCTTAATGCCCATCACCCATCTAGCCCCGCCCCTCCCCATCACCTCCCCTCCAGCAACCCTCAGTTTGTTCTCTATCGTTCAGAGTTGCTTATGGTTTGTTTCCCGTGAAGTATCTTAAAGCAAACTCCTGACATTGTTATGTTTTTTAGCCCTATATACTTTGAGCATGCCTTGATTAGAAATATGGACATTTTCTTATAGACTCACATAACATTTTATTCGATAAAATTTTTATCACAAGAATTTTTATGATAAGATGTTTACGTGATAATAATTCCTTCGCAATTATGTAAAAACGGGTCGTTCAAATGTCTTTGCCGCAAAATCTGCTTTTTATAGTTTGAAAAAAAAAGATTACCTCTCCTTAAGTTTTTTAGGGTACTGGCTGCCATGCAAAATAGAATGGAGGTTCAAATTGATAAATCTGAATAACTGTCACCTTGTGATATTCCAAGAGTGAACACGTAAAAATCCTTCCAAAGAAAGACGCAAAGCAAACATCCGCAAGCACATTTTTCAACCCTTTTTAGTGGGAAAGGAGGCAGCTGTGAGGGAGCGTAAGCCTTACGCTGTCCCCTCTCCTGCTATCCCTGCAGGCCTCTGGCTGCCGGAACTTTGGAAGAGGATGGAGCACCCCCACTTTGCTCAAGGAGCCCACTAAGATGAAAAGGGATCATGAATAACTCCTCCGGGGTCTCCAGAACAGAAGCTCCATTCTTCCTGACCAGTGTGGACACAGCTTTAAGGTCTGCAGGAAGCTTAGGGAGAAACAGGTCTTACTGGAGACACCATTCACACTCCTAAAAATATACATTGGCCGGGCCGTATAAAATTTAATAATCCTTATCTCGAAAATACGTATATAGTCACAGGCCAAGTTCTCAATAATGCTCAGCACTTTTTAAATTAGAAACTTCATTAATTGTGCTTTTGTATTCCGTGAATAATTCCTATAACTACAGTATGATGCTTAGAATTGTAACTACCTCGTAGTTAGAAATTCTGGCTTCCTGGCATGAATTCCGAGACTACAAAAATGCAAAAAAGGTTTGACGCTGAATAACTCTCATTTGCCAAGTACTTGCCATTTACAGCTTAAGTAATTAACTTGGTCTCGTCTATCTTTAGAACCAGCATACAGAGCACCCTGCCTGTACAGAACTTGTCCAGGTCAACGGATGTTTACATATTTGCACGAACTACTCTACCCTACTGGGAAATACCAACCAGCCTTTGCTCTGACACAAACAAATTAATAAACACATTTCAAAACATTAGCCTAGCGAATCATCGGATAAAAACTCACTCATATATTTGTCTCCCATCAAGATGCGTATACAAGTAACACAAAATAAATTTAACAGCACGATCCCTGAATTCCAGAAGGTCACCATCTAACACAGAACAGACTGAAGCCGACAGACTCATGAAGAATAAATGTGCACATAATTTATTCCATAATAGGCTATAAAAGCGTCTCACATCAAGGACTGAGACACCCCATATTTATTAGCCCAAACGTGATTTGGCCAACCTGCTGGTCGCAGCACACATAGTCACTTGGGCCCGCGGTCACAAAATAATGCCACACAGCTCAAGGTAAGCCCTGCTGGGCAGAGCTGAATTTTAAACCAAGCTTGGGAGGCAGGTGGACATCAACACCATCATGTACCAGATACTCATGTCTCACGTTCCTAATCAAGTTTTCAAAGGAATTCCCTTTGGCTGTGATTCATAGAGTGGAGGAAGAAAATGCAATCATGCTACTTTAAAACAAAATCAAATTGCCAAAGTATGTATCTAGGCAGAAAAATATCTTTATGTAATTCCTTTGAAGCCTTTGGTGAACAAATGGAGAAATTTCAGGAGTGGAGATAAATGGACTAATGTTCCTAACTGACACAAAAAAGTAAGCTACATGTGCCATAACCATCCTATTTCTTATCAAGAAGCAAAGCATTTTCAGAAAGTCATTTTTTAAAGTAGCATCAAAAGTGATTTTTCCTTTGCTTTACACTATATATATATATTTTTTTGAATATTTGGTGCAGAGAGAGACAGAGACAGCACATGAGCAAGCAGGTATAAATGGTAATGCTTTTCTCTATAGTCCCCATTACCATTACTAAATGTAATTGAATGTATTAGCAGGTCTCTGTAGGAATGTGATATGCTAACACACTCTAATTTTCATTAGTTTCTCAAAACTGTCATGTGAGGAATTTAAAATATGTGCTTGAGAGAAATTAATAATGGCTGGTACTGAACAAAAATATTAAACTGGCTTAAAATTAAAAAAAAAAAAAAAAGAAAAAAGAAAAAGAACCTGCCTATGAAAAGGAAGACACTTCAATCATCCACAGGAAAGGCTTCTGATGACTGGCCACCATTCATTTTCCTGAAACAGCTGCTTTGCCAAGAGCAGTAACAAACCAAAAAAGTCCTCATGTCCCCATCATGGTAAACATCTTTTTTTTTTTTTTTTTCTGCCCAGGGTAGAGTTAGGGGAGCTAAAAATGTTGCCGAGATTAAGGGCTTCTCTTTGTTTTTACAAAATGAGAGGTATACAAGTCTCACAGTCTTCAGTTAGACTGCATTTCTGTTTGAGAAGACAGTCAATGAAGAAACCAGTTCTGCTAAGACGTTAATACCTGGGCCGTTTGGGGAGTTTCAAGATGGCGGCCACTTTCTAGTCCTTCATCCCTTGCATCTAACAAGCACACCAGGGATTGAAGAACGCTTGCAGGCAGTGTTTTCATTCTACCCCTGAAATGACCCCCAGGACAACAGGTGGGTATTAACCCTTCCACTGTACAGATAGGAAAGCTGTGGTTCTGAGACATAAAGTGTACCTGCCTGTAATGACACAGGTTCACCAGAGATCTGGAGCTGAAATGAGTTTACTCCGTGCCATGTAAAGTTTATGGAGAGGGGCGCCTGGGTGGCGCAGTCGGTTGAGCGTCCGACTTCAGCCAGGTCACGATCTCGCGGTCCGTGAGTTCGAGCCCCGCGTCAGGCTCTGGGCTGATGGCTCGGAGCCTGGAGCCTGTTTCCGATTCTGTGTCTCCCTCTCTCTCTGCCCCTCCCCCGTTCATGCTCTGTCTCTCTCTGTCCCAAAAATAAATAAAAACGTTGAAAAAAAATTAAAAAAAAAAAAAAAAGTTTATGGAGAGCCTTGGATGTCCCAGACTCTTTGGTGCTGACCTGAATATATGGGGGCACTCCTCACCCTACCTGGACTCCCCCTGTTGTGGCTGTGGGATTTCCCCTCTGTAGAATGAGAAGGGCTCGGCAGATAGAGCCCTGTTTCCTGGAGCGTCTTGGCTGGCCCCAGAAAATGGTGGCTGTGCGGTGCTTGGGCAGCTCTGTGCCAGGCGAACAGTTTTCCATGGGCTTCCAGCACCCAGATTTCAACCCACTACTCAACCACTTCTCTGTTCAGTGTCTTCACATGGCTGGAGCATTACTGCCTGGAATGAGTAATTCTAAGATATATTCCTCTATTTACCCAAGACATTGCTGTCGTTGTTTTCTTCACTAAGTCCACTGTTTAGTCTGAAGTAAAACTATATTTGAAATTAGGCTGCTGCCCTTGTTATCACATTCGGTTACAGAGGGGGACCATGGGTCCCAGGGCCTGCTCATCAAGAATTTAGATCATACTGTGAATAATATTTAACATTTGGTAGTGGCCTGCCACATGACAGACCATTTTATGAGGATTATTAGGTGGAGAAAAGTTAAATAACTTGAGAGGCTGGACCTTCACCCAGGTCTCTCTGACCCCAGAGCTCAAACACTTAACTGGACAGCAGTACTCTCAGCCATCATGCCGGGTCTTGGCCACAAAAATAAATAACATTGATTTAAAAAAAAAATGACAGATACAGAAATAAAATGACAAGTTAACCTTATTTTTTATAATCCAGACCAACTGATATAAGAAGAAGATGAGGAGACTTTATAATTTCATTCCTATAGTTTCATGCAAGTATCTTGACCACATGCTCATAGCAATGAATTACTTGGAAGATATTCTAATTTCTCAATTTTTTTTTTAACGTTTATTTATTTTTGAGACAGAAAGCGCGCACGAGCAAGGGAGGGGCAGAGAGAGGGAGACACAGAATCTGAAATAGGCTCTAGGCTCTGAGCTGTCAACACAGAACCCGATGCGGGGCTCGAACACATGAACCGTGAGATCACAACCTGAGCCGAAGCTGGACGCTCAGCCAACTGAGCCACCCAGACGCCCCAAATTTCTCAAGTTTTTGATGATGGATGTCTAATTTCTCAACTCTTGATAAAGGTGTCATCTCTGAGTGCCTAAAACATGGTGGAAAACCTCACGAAAATGTACATTTCTTGGTGTCCAAAGCACTTAAGTCCTCCTATTACATACATTTCCTTGCATCGTCAGAGCTCCTCAGCCTTTTTAGGTCTCTCCAGTCATTCGTGCTATCATCTCCTCAGAACTCCCAGAGCACAGATACAGCCACCTGCTGGGCACCTTGCCAGATTTCATCTGCCTTCCAATAATGTATGGACACATCATTTCTCCTGCCTAAACGCCAAACGTAAGACAACAAAGACATTCCTCTGTGCATGTTTGTATGCCCAGCACCTACTACAGCAGCAGGTACGTGTTAGACGATCGACCTCATCTTGGTTGAACCAATTACTAAACAAACAAAAGCACTCATGGATTCTATCGTAATAATATCGCCAGATAGAAATCTGCATAACAAAGGACCCCGACTCAGTGGCTTGCAAGGTCAAAGATTTATTCTTGTGCATAGATTTGCCTAGCCGAGCAGATCTGAGTGGGCTTCAGGTTGTAGGTCAGCTGGGCTTGGCCCCAGGCAGGTTGGCTCTGGTCTGCTCCATATGTATTCATTCTTGGGCCCAGACTGAAGGGGCGGTGGCTACGCGGGCATCCTCTTTTTGTGGTTAATCACTGGCGCATAAAAGGCAAGTCAAAGAACGTAAGCACGTTTAAGGCCTCTACTTAAGTTAGGTCTTTTAATATTCCACGGGCTAAAGCCAGTCACATAAGCCCAAACTAATGGAGTGGGAAGCACATGCCGCCCCCAAGGAGAGCAGCTGGGGTGGGGAGAGGGGAGTGCGTATATTTGCCAACCATCATCCAAATCACCACAACTATACCAATCAACTCAAAGTCAGAATGGACGGAAGCAGAATTGAGACTAAACGTTTGGGAGCCCCAATTAGAAATTACTTCAGAAGAATATAAGGACATCAGAGTAGGTCAATCCTAGTTCCAATTCCAACCTCACACCTCAGTTTTCTCACGGGTGAAACTGAGGATATGAGTCGTTACGGAGACTAGTAAAATGTTTCAGCCTAGTGTCCTGAACACCAAGAAATGTCCATTTGGGGTACCTTTTAATATGCATTTGATAAATGTTCACATGATGACGGTGGTGGTGGTGACAACGGGGTTGATGAGAAGGTGGATGGTGACGAGTCACAACCAACTGCAGCTATTCATCAACGAACTCATTTTACGTTTAAAACTTCAACGATTTCAGGATTTCTACACAAACCAAACATAACTACATCCGTGGTTGTCAACGTAACGTGTGGCGAGGACGTAAAATTTCTGTCTTTGGTTGGCTACTCCTACTTTATCACCGAGCCGCCTCCTTTCTAAGGTCCTGGGCGTCCCACTGTGGGGTTTAGCGCCTCCTCTTTATTTTATCCTTTATTATTTCATACTCATTCAGTTTATTACACCAAACCCTTTCTCTCAGTCTCCCTTTCACACCTTCACTACGTAGACTGCACTCTGGCAAAGCTTGAAAGATGCCAAACTTCTTTTTCCTACATTTACTTCTATTTAGCGTCCATTCACTACTATCAAACTTGTATTATGTTGCAGAAGACAAGTCTAGTAAGGAAAGAAATCCATCTCCTCCAAATGCTTACAACCCAATGGGTGAGATAAAACTTCGATGCCTCCCTTCCCCGCCCACGCCCTCTCTCTCTCTCAAAAAAAATAAACACGGAAAAAATTTACAAAGACTTCAGTGCCTCAAGAAAATGAAAGAAGGCAAATAGTCCACACAATGGAATATTATTCAGCTATAAAAAGGAGTGAAATACCGATTCCAGCTACAACGCAGGTAGACCCTTGAAAACATTATGCCAAATGAAAGGCCATCATAAAAGACCATCTATTGATCTGAAAGACCATATCCAGGATTCCCTTTGTAGTAAATGTTCAAAGGAGGCAAATCTTATATCGAGAGAAATATTAGTAGTTGCTGAGCACTGGCAGGGATGGGAGTTGGGGATCGATGGGGGGGTGACTGCTAATGGATACAGGGTTTATTTATGAGGTGATAAAAATATGCTGAAAGTGACTGTGATGATGGTTACACAACTCTGAATATACTAAAAATTGCCGAGGTATATAGTTTAAATGTGCGAGTTGTATGGTATGGATTACAACTCAATAAAACTATTTTCCAAAAGGGGGAAGTAGACACAGTTTTTCATGCGTGCGCACACACACACACACACACACACACACACACACGAGAAAAAGCATGAAAGAAAGAAAAGGAGGAGGAATTAGAAGAAAAAGCAGATCTTGCTGAGATGCTATAAAAAAAAATCATTACCTGAAATGTTTAAATTATATATAAATTGGCAGATCACGTTCAGTGCTTTGCATAGAGGCGGTGTGCGTTAGCCTCCAGAGGAAAGGATTTCCACACCAATACCCATATTTTCCTTGGAAAAACAGCAGTTGTTAGCTTATGGGGGTATACGCTTCCTCCCTAAGGCTATCGTCACCAAATGCCAGATTGTACCGTGTTCCCCGTCACTCCCACTCCATTCAGCGATCCGCAAAGCTAATCATGTCGCTGGCTATTTTGCCCCTGCTGACGGGAATTAAGAAACTGTAGGCCTTGGGTCAGGAAACCTCGCAGAGAAGCGATAGCGGTAAGTGCCAGCTGGAATTTCTCCTCTTTTCAAACCAAGTAGCTTGTAACCCTGGTGAAAATTTATCTCTAATAATTCCTACAGTTTTAAAGGGAGCAACAGGGTGATTTGGTATATTTGCTATATTTGGTATGTTTTGGAAGAAACTTCACAAAGCCTTAGGCATTGAAAAAGATGGCCTCTTTTGAAAGAGAACACGAATCCAGAAAAGCCTGTAGTCCTGTCATTTCATCCAACTTCCCTTTTCCTCCAAGGGGTACATCTGACACTTAACTGCATTTGATTCTTTCTGTCCCACCACACCTAAGGCATAGAAAGTGATTAACAGGTACTTGAAGAAGGGAGGAGGAGGAAGGTTAAGATGGTGGGGAAGAAAGAACATAGAAAGCAGGGAGGAAGGAAGAACTTGTATTGACTGTAAGACATTGCAGTTAGTATTCCACAGCCTGTTAAATTTTAACTCAGGAGGCACAAATACGGGAACTGATCTAATACCCGCCATAGCATCAATTTGGAAAGAATGTCATGTTGCGGTCTATTATTTTTAAAAGAACATTAGCCATTTGCTCCTATGTTCAAATGTTAGCACTCGGGACTAGGTTGGAAATGAACAAATAGCCCAAGACAGTCTGTTGTCACAGGACACTTAGCAAGCCTGTAGTCTGAATCATCCCAACCCTTTATTCATCTTTTGTAACGAATGGGTGAAAAGCCAGGACGATTTTGTCTTCAGAAAATCCAAGGGTCATAACTCATTAAAAACTCTTCCATGGATGGGAGGGGGACTTAGGTATTTCAGAGCACATCACTGCCAATGGGTAAGTTGGAAGAGAAGTGGCAGAAAGAGATTCTTCATACACCCCAACGAGAAGAAACCATGTGGTCAGAAACCTAGAGATAACAGTCCATGTAAGGTTGAAGAAGAAAACACCACAACACAGAGCAAGAGCTTAACAACTGTTATTACTATAGTGAACACCATAGTTCACATGGCTCTGACCATCAAAAAATAGGAGATCATATGTTGCCGTCTCCTACATATCATCCTTTTAATATGCTTGACTACTATTCACGTTCAGATCAACTGAAACCCTCAAACCTTTCTCACACTCACTGCTAAATTATATCCTCTGTCTTGTACATATCTGACTGGTTTTAATAACCTAAATGCAAGGCTTTTCATCTATTCCCATTAAATTTCATCCTATTGGAACTTCCTTATCATTCTAACCCTTTGAGACCCAATTAGAGTCTGATTTTGCCTTCCATCACATTAATATTTTCCCTAGTTTCATATCCAGGATATGATCATCACCAATATCTTGCTCATTTTCTAAGTTTCTTGGGTGATGAGAAACAGAGGAGAAAGCTCTGTGACCTTCCACTGGAGAACGCACTCTAGAATGTCATCAATAGAATAATGAGCACTGTTGAGTAGGGTCATTCAATTAACGAACGCAATCAAAGATGCTATCAAATTAGTGGGTAGTTTTCCTTCTATTCTCCAAAGAGAGTTATGAGTTCCATAGGCGGTTCCTTGTTTTCTTTTCTTTCCTTTTCTTTCATTCTTTCTTTTTTTCTGCATATTGCATTTTCTCATGATCTTCTGTTTGAGAACAATCCTGTATTCAAATGAATTATTGAAAACCAGGGATTTAAACCAAATTTCTCTGTTTGCCTTGAGTACATCTGAGATCCTTTGACAAATGTCTTTTGAAATTCAGATAGATCGTACCGACCTTCCCTCACTAACACTCCCGTAATGCTACCATTAAAGCAAATAATCTTAGCAAATCTATGCTGACTCCTCATCATCCACTGTTTCTCCTTCTGTTTTTCTTAATTCTCAAAGTACAGTTTAAGACACTTACACTGAGCTGGAATGAACATCAAGTTTATTATTTTTGAAAATTAGGGACACATTTGCCAAATCATAGAATTGTAGAAATGATCATTTTCCCCCACAAATTCTTAGAGATGATCAGTAATGATCTATCAATAGGATTTCCAAGTTTGCTCCGTATGCCAGAGTGTAATTCATTCCTACCACGGGGTTAGAGTCCTTTAAAGGAGCCGAAAGCTCTCTTCTCAACTCCTATTTGGGACCTCCTTCTCCCTCACCTCAAGCTTGTGAGCAGATTCAAGAAACTTCGGCAATATTCAGGAAACAACAAACAAATCTATCAGCAGTATCTACTGGTCCTCAATAATATTTTCTGGCACGAAGAACGATATGTTTTCACCAATGAGAAAATATTTTTTCTAGGCTTTCCATTCAGTATTCAGCAAGTATTTTGAACAAATCCTTGGCATTCAGATACGGTGGCCACTATGATTAACCCTTCCGCACTTATCAAAGATGTAGAACAATGACCTAGAGGCAGGGAAACATCTGGACAGAAAAGAAGTGAAACAGTCGAATATAAATAGCGTCTTTAAAACTCTAATAAAATTTCACTTTTGCCAATAGCTTGCTTTCATTTGAGCCAAATTTCATCTAGGTACAAGGCTGGCAATACTTTAGGCCGCCATCCAAACACAAAGAAATTGTCCCGCAGATTTACTAGATAGCACTGCAAAATCTAGACCGGGCATCATAAAGAACACAGGAAAAAGGAAGGATAATTATGTAAAGCCAACATTTGAATGCATTGTGTGTGGCTGGCAGCCTTCTCCTGACTCACATTAATATTCACATCGGGCAGTGTTTAATGATGACATTCAGAATGGGGATTTGGAGCAGGAAGAGGTATAGAGGCAATCAAAAAATAATTTATTGCAATAGAAATATTCCTCCTTTTGAAGCATCATTTTAAAAAGAGGCGCTTTTTTTTCCCCCGTCCCTAATTTTGCTAAGTAGATTCTCTTCCCTGTCAAAAACCCCAAGGATTCTTTACGAGCAATCTCAATTGGTACGATAAAAAATTCCCACATAAAACGTAGATTGCTCAGGTGACGTCCTACACCTTTCAGATCACCAAACTGGGTTAAACATAAGCAAGAGCCTTCCGTCGGTCGTGAGGTGCGTTCCTAAATATTGTTATCCCGTTTACCCGGGTAACTTTTGAAAGCGGAGAGAAAAAGGAATGCTGCTTCTGCTATCTTTTGTACTCCAAACCTGTCCAATGTTGATATTCAAATTAAAGTTGCATCCAGGGATGAGAAATCTTCAGGTTATTTCCAACACTGCATTTCAAGGTAAAGTCTCCTCTCCTGAGGTAAATATTTCCTGCTAGTTCCAAGGCCACTGCCTTTGTATCATTATTAAAGGAACGGAGTTCCATATAGAACCCAAGATGCTTATTCCTTTATTAGAAACCCAGAAGAAGGACGAGGAAGATGAGCAGAATTACAACAAAACACAACAACAACGCACAGTTGTTAGTGCAAATTATGCACACCAAACCCTCTGTTAAGTGCTTTACTATGCGTTACTCTTTGTTTCCCCCAAAGTACTTACCTCATAAGGTATTACTATTCCCATTCTAAAACTCCGGAAACTAAAAGGGCAATTTTCCAAGGTTATGTGGCTTATCTAAAATGCATAAAAGCAACACTAATTGCTAAAGCTAAATCTCTATCAGAGGAGGTAATAAGGAAGTGGGATAATTATGAATAAAAATACAGATCAGAAAACAACAAGTAACTCTAGGTTGACCAGAAAACACCTCCTCGAATAAAAACTGGAAGCAATTGAAATTTGCGAGGCTAGATGGCACCTCCATCGCTAGGAAGATATAACAAATAAAACAGCTACAGTGGCTTCAGGAAACATGAGTTTAATTTTCTTCAACACAGCAAAACCTCTTAAGGTAGATGGTTGCTGGAATTGGTTCAATCACGCTAAGGCCAGTGACACTGCAATCCTCTTGGTTATCTCCTCATGGCAACAAGAGAGCTGCCACAACTCCAGCCATCATACCACACTCCAAGAAGTGAAACACGTGCTATCAAATGCATAGGTCAGAAAAGCAAAAGCTTTCCCCAAACAGCTACCTTTCGCCTCATCAGAAGACTTCCAGGCCTTATAGGTCAGAACGAAGTCTCATGGCTACTTTTAACTATAAAACAGTTAGGAGATACAAACAGGATTGTTGTGACTAGTTTAATCATTTGTGATCACCTGGCCGAGCACCCCCTGCCTGGAACTAAAGAGGAGTTCTGTGAGAAAGGCTGCGACTGGATTTGGGGTTACATTAGCTAGCCACCGTGCCTTAGGGATCTGCCACCTTTTTGAGTAAAGACCCAAATAGTAAACATTTCAGATTTTGAAGCCACATGTAATCTTTGCCACATGTTCATCTTTATTCTTTTTTTTAACGACCCTTAAAAAATTCTTAAGTCCTGAGCTATCTAAGCATCAGCTGTGAGCAAGGCTGTGGTTTGTCAGAGGTTCGGGACAAGGCTCCAGATATGAAGGAACTCTAATCAGCTAAGACCGCCTCTGAGCCTTAACATTTCCCTAGATCTATTCTTTGATTTTCTCAAAAGAATTAAGACTGGGAGCTAGGAAAACCAGATTCCTAGCCTAACAAATAAGTTGACAAATAAATGTGTGACTTAATAAGTAAGGCAAGTAGTTTCAGAACTCCCCAAATAAATTGAGTTCTTTCAGCCAGACTGGGTCCTGCAAAGCGGAGGCTAGATTTGATGGGCCACAAGCCCCTTCCAGCCCTAAGACTGAGTGATTTGAACATCAGGAAAGCATAAAAAAGGGAAACAACAGCATTTATCACAATGACTAAAAGCCCAAACGGTGGGAGCACCACATCCGTGTTAACCACAAAACCTTAGCGGATTGAGCCTATGGTCCCAAGAGACCCCGAGCCCTTGGAAGGCAAGGGATAGTTACCCACAGTCACGCGGCCCCTCCAGCCCCCACCTGAAATGCTCACCAATGGAACAACGGGTCTGGAAAGAAGTTACCCATTTCTCTTGGTCTTTGTACTTGACCTTCATTCTAACTGCTCTCCGACATCACTCCCTCCACTTCCCTGCAATGACTAGGTGCCCAGCCAGAGGAGAACTGCCCTAAATAGGCCGGTTTTAATTAAAAATAAATAAATAAAACAATAAAAAAGGAAGTTCTTGAATTTTTTTTCATTATCTACCCTTTTTCATTAACATAAAAATAATGTTTTTAATTACTTCACATCAAGCCAATCGGATGCTCCAGGAGGATGAGCTGTGGTTCCCGTGGCCCGTGTTCCTGGAGTATTTCCACTCGCCCTGGGGGGTGGGGAGGTGTGCATGGCCCAGCCAGGACCACTGCTTAGGCCTGCCGGCCAAGTTCCACTTTTTAGGTTCCTTATGAGCCTAGCTGGAAGGGATTCAATGTTCTCCCTTTGATTTCAGAATTACAAAAATTTGGAATGTGAAACAAATGTACCCAGGAAATAAATACAATAAAAAAAGCAAATGTATGTGCCCTCGGTTAAATTTCTAACTGAAACATCTTAACTGGCATCTACCATTTGCCAATTCTTCATTTCTCTCATGTGTTCAATCTTACTTAAATTTAATGGCCCTTTGAGATCTTGAGTTTTTGGATACACTAGGCATAATGAGGTTAGAGTTACAGTGAGCAAAAGCTTATTTTTTTCCCCCAACATCCTCTGTTTTCAGGAAGAGTTCTTGCAAGGAGCTGCGGAGATATATTATTTTCCTTAGTGCAAGTGTTCTAACAGGCAAATATACCATGGAAATGGCAAAGGTAACATCAGATTATTCCATCTCCCCTATTCCTTCCCATATATGCCACAGTGGGGGAGAAAGCGGAACACCTCTTATGACGCTAGTTTAATATTCGCTACAGTTTGGTAGCATAGCAGATGTCCTCAAATACAGACGTACAATTTTTGTGTCAAAATCCTTTGGTATTAGAATGATTTCTAACACTGAAATAATTTGTCCTATGTGGCTAACGATTCGTTATTCCTACTGTGTGTGTGCGTGAGGAATCATTGGAGAATAGCTACATAAGCATTAAGAGTAGTAAGTAGGTAGGCAAATTCTGGGGGGGTCTGTGCAGCTCACACAGGCCCCTCTTGATTGCCCCCCCCCACCCCATACACGCACACACACACAGAGCGGTCATGCTTATAAACCATAAATCCAGAGCAGCTAATTAAACCAGGCTAGACCGTCCGCTGGAGAATATGAGATTGTGACCAAGCGACCGTATGCATTTCGGGTTGGTCTCCTGAACAAGGGCTGTTGTGGGGTCACCTTCCTGCTATGCGGACTATGAAGGGAACAAAGCCAGTTGGGCCACAGGGATGACAGACAGAAAACCATGCCTGGTGCCTTTGACAGTTCACCCTTCCTTACTTCTCAGATCTAAAATTTCACAGTCTTTCCCTGGGACTTCTTACCTCCAGCCTCTTTCTCCTTTTTAACCCAACAAGTACAGGTAGATACTCAAGAAGCCTCACTCAGATCGTACCACTCCGCATCACATAAGCCCTCACCGACCACCCAGACTCCAGAATACAATTCATACTCCGCAGCCTGGCACACAAGACCCTCCGTGACATCTTTTCAGCCTTATTGTCCACTGCTCCCTTCCACGCAAACACCCGCAAACACGCAAATGCACCCGGTTCCTTCTTCGATCCTTGTATCCCCTCAAACTCCTCCTGACACACGCAACCCCAGCGTCCAAACCTAACCCGTTGGTGAGCGAGCGTACTCACGGTCTCTCCATCTGGACGCGCGTGGGAACTGACGCTGCTTTCCCAGCCCACGAGGCGAACCGAGCCGCTGGCGATCTCTGGCTGGCCACGTCCTCCGGCAGGCGGCTGAGGTCAGCGACACCCTACCCCCAGCACACCGGTAAGGGGGGCCCGGCTTCTAGAACACAGCCTCCTTCACGGAACCCCTCTGGGTCCTTCCGGAAGGGCCGTAGGCCTCTTAGGGCATTTAGTACTTGTGCCTTGAAGCTCAATTCGTTAGGCCTGTGTCTCATTGCCCCCACACTGTGAATTCCTTGCCGGTAGAACTCCTGCCCAGGCTTTGCCCATAATCGGTGCGCCGTAAGTGCTGTGGTTTTCATTCCGAGAGCGGAACGAAAGCAGGAAAGCGGTCCACTGCGGTGGCTCGGGTGTCCTAACAGCAGTAAGGCACAGAGAAGGGAAAGGGTAAGCGAACTAGGCAGGAGAGAGCTCCACGTTGCTGACGTAGAGGAAGGAAGGAATGAGATTCGTGGGGCTGCACGGGAAAGAGGAAGAGCAGTGCACCTGCTCTTTCCAGTAAGGGTCATACGTGGCTCCGAGGATGAAACCAACATCCCACTGATTTTGATTAAATATGTTCTACTTCATACAGAATCCATAACAACTCAGATGGTAATAATGTATCTTCACTAAACCATTAAGGGGCAGAGAACGCAGCTGAAGCTTCCCTCAGTCGACTGGGACTCCACCGGACCTGCTCTAATAGATCTCTCAGGCGCATCTGCAGGGGCTTGGAGACCCTGAAGGATCTGGGCGCTAGTCATTTAGGAGTACTCACCACTAGATGACATGCGCCTTTGTCCGGAAGCCTAGCCCCACGGTGGAAGGCCTCTCTAGACCACTGGCTAACAATGACTATGGCCCGAACACTCTTGGGACCACCTCGCAGGTTTCTCCTGACCGCTGGCCATGTTTCTCAAGAACTTCCGAAGGGGCAATTCCTCCCACACAGAAATCACAGCTAAGCAGAAACAGTACAAGCCCGCCCCCTCCAATTCATTTATTTGGAGGCAGAAAGCAAGGATCTCTTCTTGTACTAATTGGTGACTTTTGGAGCTTCAAGGAGCATCTTGACTTAACTGTTTGCTTAGGAGCAGCACATCCACCACGTATGCAGGTCAGGAAAGCTTCTCTCCAGATCCAGGTGTGTGCTTCTTTTCTGTCAGGATATCAGAACTAAATAACCCAATGCATGTCCCTTTTTAGCATGGCTGCTAGGAAATTCAGATGTAAACTTAGTGTCCACTTAAGTACTTCATTCCTTTCAAGTACATGGTGCTTTTTTGTTATTGTTTTCATTTTAGATTTCCTATTTCCTATTTCTTTTGAATAAGGATGGAGAGGGTGTCATTTATGAATGGTGTGGAGGCATCTCTCTCCTTTTACTGTTTTGTTTGTTTGTTTGCTAAGAGTTTCCACTTCCTAGGTAGAGACACATTCTCCTCAATAGATAAGGCAACTTAAAAACATTGGTGAACCATCGGAATGTACTAAAGGAACACCATACTATGAACAGATGAATCCCCTAAGTAGACATGTGTTGTTCAAATGACTTAAGTGAGAAACGCAATGCTCCTAAGAACCAGCTTGGATGGTTTCTTTCAATATCCTTTCTGGAGGTGCCTGGGTAGCTCAGTCGGTGAAGCATCCGACTCTTGGTTTCGGGTCAGGTCGTGATCTCAGTTTTATGAGTTCGAGCACTGAGTCGGGCTACGTGCTGCTGGTGGAGAGCCTGTTTGGGATTCTCTCTCTCTCCCTCCCCCGATCTCTTTCTCTCTCTCTGCCGCTCCCCAACTTGTGCTGCCTCTGTCTCTCTCAAATAAAAAAAAAAAAAAAAAAAAAAAAAAAAAACAAGACTTAAATAAATAAATATCCTTTCTGCACTCCTAACATGACCAGGTACTCTGAGGGGAGGCCTCCCACTGGCCAAGTGGGTAACTGGTTCCAGGATTCAGCAGAAACTAAAGCTTTCCAGGTTGACTAGATAGCCGGCTCCTACTAAGGACTGAGTATGAGCAGTGCCCTTTGTCTCCTCACATCTGGCTGATGGGGGTGGACCATCTCCCCGAGTCTCTGACCTCACCTTGCCCTGTGTGTTCAGTCCCTGATCGCTTGTTTTGCGTTGCTTCTGGTATCTTCACCACTGATGTCGAAACTCTCGTAGGTGCAGCTGGTTCCCAAACCGGCTGCCCAGTCTATGCCCCAGGCTCCATTTAGCCCCACCGCCCCGCCGATCCTCTTGGAATCTGCCCCACGTCCCACCGTTGAGCCTGAAGTGCTATCAGGTGTCCCTCCACGGGGCTCCCCCAGCACTCAGCCATTTCTCCATCTTTCGGCTTAAACAGAGGCCAGGTTTCTCTGTTCTCGTTCTCCCTTCAGCTAGATGTTAATGGCATCACACTTCAGCTGGAACTTATCGATCTGTGTGCTCCTAACATCCAGCAGTGCCCAGCGTATTCAGAACGCTCCAACGTCCAGCACGTCACTTAACCTCTTTGCCTCTGTTATATCAGTTTCTTTAGCTACAAAACAGAGATTATAGGGCTATGGTGAGGATTAAATTGGTTAACACGTAAAAAGAGGGTTCTGGCCTATTCTAAGCATTCAATAAAATGTAGCCATTGTTCGGCACTCCATAAATGTTTGGTTGAATAAAAGACGAAATAAATATGGATGTAATGACAAAATCAATATTCAAAGTTGAACGGCTCGCTTGCCCAGTAAGTTTTGTCTTTTAAACACTCTCACATTGGATTTATGTCAATAAACCTGTGTGGTGGTTAAGGGGTAAAGGGATTGCTATTGCACAAGGCACGTATCTGTCCCAGACAGAACTGGAATGCCACCAGAAGTATGTACTGTATGGAAGGCAGTGGCCAAATTCCCTTTCTCCCAGCCCTGTGCTCTTTTTTAGACTCCAAGCCAGTGTGACAAGTTTAACATGTGACACAGTGGAGAAAGTGACCCCCATAAGCTAATGTAACCCAGCATTTGTTTCCGGCATCTGCCAGAGCAATTTCAATTAGCTTCCAGAATAGACACTGCCGTGTAGCTGATGCAGCAATTTCCATTTAAAGCAACTATGGAGCAATTTCATTTCATAAAGCCATCCCTGCAGCTCAGATTCGAGAGCGTGCCACATTTGCGAAGATGAAAATGGCATAATTACGCTCTAAGTTGAGTTTATAAGTCACAAACCAATTGCAAAGGCCAATGAAACAGAAAAGTTGCTTTTCCCGGGCATCTCTGCAGTCGTTTGGGGCCCAGTGGAATGGCAGCCATGGAGGAACACACAACCTCACACACACAAGATCCTGCTTTTCCTGAAGCTCCTGAGTGGCTCTCACTTGCTCTTCAAGGCAGACTATTAATTTTTCTTAATATGCCTTCAGGTTTCCAGAAGCCAGTGCAAGTCTCCCGTCCAGAGCATAGCATCTTTTTGTACCAGGTGTAAGATTCACCTAGAGAAAGACTATCCACAAACCTGTCCTGTAACAGATTCACAAGCAGAGAACCTCAACCAGGCAAATCCCAATAGTTCAAGTTCAGACAAGACACTTTTACCCCCTCATTTCAACCTGCTCTGTCCAACTAGAATGCATTTGTTAATGCCAAGGACAAGGAGAATTGTCTGACCAACTATCACTCCCTCTCTCCTTACTTCTTGTGAAATGACCAGCTAGCAAGTGAACAGAACTATTAAAGGTGAGCGTGGCCACTGTTACAGCCTAAGGTAAGGATCGCAGTGACCACACAATCCCCAGGAAAGGAAGTAGGTGGGAAACATTTATTGAGCAACTATTATACGCCAGACCTTACGCTTTCTGCTTGAAATATCATTCACTCTTCACCAGGCTGCACCTCGAGGCAGATACAGGTAGTTAGGCTTTTACAGATGACGACACTGTGCCTAAGAAAGGTCAAGGCAGGGGCGCCTGGGTGGCACAGTCGGTTAAGCGTCCGACTTCAGCCAGGTCACGATCTCGCGGTCCCTGAGTTCGAGCCCCGCGTCGGGCTCTGGGCTGATGGCTCAGAGCCTGGAGCCTGTTTCCGATTCTGTGTCTCCCTCTCTCTCTGCCCCTCCCCCGTTCATGCTCTGTCTCTCTCTGTCGCAGAAATGAATGAACGTTGAAAAAAAAAAAAAAAAAAAAAAAAAAAAAAAAGAAAGGTCAAGGCAAAGGCATGAGGTCACACAGCCTACCAGGTTGTGGACCCTAAATTTAACTCTGCCTGTGACCAACTTTCTGAACCCCCTGCAGCATTTTCTCTTAACAACATAAGAGTCAAGATGAAAGTCACGACCTCTGGTCCAGAAGAGTTACAGTAAAGAAACGGTTTATGTCTTTGGTATATTTCAAACTACAGTTAACATGATTTACTTATTAAAATAATACTCATGCATACATTTTGGCTCACCAAAAAATATGAATCATTCCAGCCAATATGTTCACATCACTCAGTCAAGGAAGGTAAGTTTATACTAACACACACTTTGTGCATATTTCAAGGAACTAAACATTTATTTTGCCAGTTTGGCATGCACAGAGAATTCTTCAGCTATTTCTGGAGGGCTCTTAGAAACAAGTTCGCAGTCGTGAATAAAATAGTGGGTACTTTCCCCCCCTCAAATAAATAAAGTCTCAATTTTTCTTAATTTCCTTAATTTTTTATATAAATAAAAATCAATACTTTCTCCAAAGTCATAGAAAATAGATGCCAAAAAGGCACGGGACAAACATTACCTGTAATCTATTTTTAAGTTAATAAATATTTAAAGGTACACGTTTATTAAATCTCATCTTAAACTCAGACCTACCATGTATTCACGTGGTGAATAGAGCCTAATTTTACATTTCAACAAGCTTTTAAATAACAGTAATATAAATTGTAAAATCAGGGCCACGGTCTAATAAGCTTTGTTTGCCTGTATTGGTTATTTTTTTTAACGTTTATTTATTTTTGAGACAGAGAGAGACAGAGCCTGAATGGGGGGAGGGTCAGAGAGAGAGGGAGACACAGAATCTGAAACAGGCTCCAGGCTCTGAGCTGTCAGCATGGACGCGGGGCTCGAACTCACAGACTGAGAGATCGTGACCTGAGCCGAAGTCGGACGCTCAACCGACTGAGCCACCCAGGTGCCCCTCCTGTATTGGTATTTTAAATTTACTGTTCTACGTGGATACTTTCTGCTGCTTAGCTTTTTTTCTTTTTAATTGCAGTATATTTTTATATGGTAAAATGCAAAAGTCACAAGCATGCACCTTGACAAGCGTTTACATACGTATACTCTCATTTACTCACTCTCCAAATTGGCACAGGACAAACTTACAACCTCCCAGAAAGTTCTCGTGTGCCCCTTCCCACACACTACTCCCCTCTAATCCCAGGCAATCACTTTCCAGCTTCGAAAACCACAGACACTTTTTGCCTGTTCATCTTCACAGAAACAGGGTCGCAAGCATGTCTCCTGCTTCTCGTGTCTGGCTTTTGTGGCTCAGCGTCACGTTCCTGAGATGCTTCCACGTTGTTGCCTCGGTTTATCAGCTCGTCACGTTGCAGGCCGTCTCCTCGGCCACAGAGGCCACCTATTTGCTTAACCCATCCTCCCATCTTGCTGAGCTCGGTCACTGCCATCTCCGCCATCACCCGTTTCTTGCTCCTCCCGGACGAAAGTAGCATCTCCTCTTCTGTTCGTGGCTTCTTTCCAACGTGTGTCACCCGGCTCCGTGTGCTGGGGTGCCCCCACTCCACAAAGCGATTGGCAGGAGAAGGAAAGGAGTCCAGATGAATAGTCACTTAGTGGATGAGTGTAAACAGCGGCAGCCATGGACGACCGATTGAGAAAAATGTCTCATTTGGCAACAACCTGTTCTCACGATGCTCCCACCCTCCTTCCTCTTCTGCCGCTTTGTCTTCTGCTGTCTCCACCCCCTTCCCCTCCTCCTGTACCTCTTCTTTCTTGCCTCTTCCTTTAAAAAAATTTTTTTTAATGTTTATTTATTTTATTTTATTTTATTTTATTTTTTTATTTTTTTTTTAAATTTTTTTTTTCAACGTTTATTTATTTTTGGGACAGAGAGAGACAGAGCATGAACGGGGGAGGGGCAGAGAGAGAGGGAGACACAGAATCGGAAACAGGCTCCAGGCTCCGAGCCATCAGCCCAGAGCCCGACGCGGGGCTCGAACTCACGGACCGCGAGATCGTGACCTGGCTGAAGTCGGACGCTCAACCGACTGCGCCACCCAGGCGCCCCTAATGTTTACTTATTTTAGAGAGAGAGAGAGAGACAGAGAGTGAGCCAGGGAGGGGCAGGAAGAGAGGGAGACACAGAACCTGAACCAGGATCCAGGCTCTGAGGTGTCAGCACAGAGCCTGACGTGGGGCTTGAACTCACAAACCATGAGATCATGACCTGAGCTAAGGTCGGATGCTTAACTGAATGAGCCACCCAGGCGCCCCTTCCTTATCTCTTTCTTATTCCTTCCAGCTCCCCCTCTGCTTCTCTTAACCTCATTCTCCTTGCTTTCCTTACCTTGTATGTTCATTTTTTCTTTTCTTATGTAATTAATCCATGGGAAAAACATGATGGAAGACCAGGCTACTGAGTTCCCATAAATTTTTTTAGCCTTCTGCCAAGACAATGGATGATGTGTCTGGTGGTCTTGAACTGGAGGATCAGGAGGACAAAACCAGTGACTCAAGGGTGTCAGTCCAATGATAGGAGTCAAGAATGATTCTTGGTGGGAAACGAGCTAAGTGCCAAACAGCGCGGCTACCCGGAAGGGGGCTCACGAGTTCGACCAGGGCTCAGACTGCTCTCCTCATATATGCCTTAGAAGCAGGCATATTAGAGGACGAGGAGCTCAACATGGAAGGAAAGCTATACATTCACAGGACAGGACCCGCTAACTGGCCACCCTGCCTCTGCACTTCACAGCCACGTCAGGGCATGCAGGAAGGTGGGGAGTGGATTACAGGACATAATGAACTTTCAAGAAAAGCTGAGACTTTAAATGCAAAGACTTCAGAAAAAAAGAAAAGAAAGAGGACTGAGTCTGTCACTGGCTCAGCTCTACGGCACGGATGAGAGGAAGAAAACCAGATAAAATGCTGTAACTCAGTGTATTCTGTAAATGAGACAGTGGCCCAGAGAGAAACAGTGATTCATCCGATATCACAGAGCAGGCTCCTCTGCTCTCCAGAAGTTTTATTAAGGCCAAATCTAGCACTGTTCCTATCACACACACACACACACACACACACACACACACACACACACACACACAGGTTCAGGAGCGGGATATGACAGGTAAAGAAACTCATAGAGAGTAATTCAAGATAATAGAAGTTGGAGTAAAACATTATTGAAAGAGGAGGTTAGGAAAGTAGTTTGAGGCCGGATTACTAAGGATTTCCATGCCAAGGAATAAAGCTGAAGTTTGATCCTTGAGAAGCAGTAATGAATTAAGGGGGTTTAGAAAGAAAATCCAACAAATTATAAGGTATAAACAGCATTTGAGGCCATAGGTTAACGTGGCAGTGACACATATTGTGGCTTATTGGACTGTGGTGTTTGGGTCCATCAGGTCTCAGAATGGGTCTCACGTCCCATCCGTCACCACACAGATACCGTGCGACCTCCCCGCGATAGCCAGAGCTGGGCACGTGATCCAGGATCAGTCCACCTACTTGCTGGACAGCACCAACCAACTAAACCAACCAACTAAATCAACACTACCCTTGCTTGGTGAGACTTTGAACTTGGGACAAACAATGACAGATAAGCAATTGGTGGTGAGAGTAGAAGCCAAAAGGTAGATACAGGAAAACTGAATCGGAGAGAGCAGTGAACTACATTCATGCCCGGAGGCAGCGGGAAGACAGAAGTTCCAGCTATCTTAGAGCCCCAGTGATAGGCATCTTTTTCCCCCCCGAGTGACATTTTCAGCTCCATGGGGCTCAAATGTATGACTGCTCCTGGGGTTCTAGGTGACCTGTGTGAGATTCCTGCCATAGATCCTTATAATCAGACCGGACTGCTTCAGATGACTTCAGGGAGTCTCCGTTCCTCTTAAAGATTTCAATCAGCAGAAAAGCTGAGGACTATCTGGCTCAATTCCAAATCTTTGGAGGAGTCCAAACCACCCTTCCCATTTTGCACTATGGAAAACACCACTGGGGGGGTCACGGAAGTTGTCCCTCACCCTCCCTGGTTGTTTCTGACCAGCTTCCACTTTAACCGGCTCTCTGTCTCTTCTCTCCCTTCCCACCTAGGAGTGTGTATCTGGTCACTCCCCGCGCCCGGCTGGCCTTTTCGCAAAGAATTCTGGCTCTTACTGACCTCCACCAGTTCCTCTTGACTCAGTCTCTCCCCAGGAGGACACCCATCCCACGCCAAGAATCCTGGTCAAGCCTTGTGCAACTATGAGGGCAATGAAGGCCAAACCCTCACCAGAATGACTGACTCAATAACGCTGGTCCATCTCCTAAGACGGAGGCTGTTCACGATGCCCTAAGAGGGTGGGGGACGGTCTGATTAAAAGGACTGGTAGGTGATTTGAATTTCAAAAATCTTCTGATGTTCTTTGACATGTCCAGCAAGTGTCTTACTCGTAGGAAACTACTGGTAATGATACAAATTTCAATTCCACGCTTGAATACGATTTTGTAGGAAATATATTGCATAACAGATGGTGGCGGGGAGAGACGGCTAAGAATCATATCCCTGGAGGTCTGCCTACACACAACATCGCCCGGCACGACAATTGCTCCCGCGAGTGTAGTCACTGCACCAAAGCCAGTCATGTCTTGAATAAAGTGTCTCTTTAAAGGGGACATTTGCCTCCTCTTTCTACTCCGATGGGGTAGCTAGGAATAATAGAGGTTGTGACGGACTAAATGCTTCAGGTAAATTATCCATTTCCTTCCTCTCCCTGTGTGTTTATCAGCCAGCCCAAATATTTTTCACATATAAATGTAAATGGAAACCTGAACACGCACAATGTAAAATGTGTAACAAGAGGTATGTGCCCAGCATGGAAAGTATCTCATAAGTGAGAAAATTATGCTCACCGTTTACAGAGCACAGCATACAACATAATGTGCGATCTTTATGCTTTGTTGAGGGCTAGTCTCCCAACTGTTTAATGAAAGCAACAGAAGCCACAAGTTGGGTTGACTTGAACTGGACTGTTAGGAAAATTGAACCCAGGTGTACCCAAGAAAATAAATGTTTTATATGAGGCAACTCTTTCCTCGGACCTACTAAATATATTCTCCTTTTAGCAGCCCAGTAGATATGTAAAATCTCTTAAAGAGTGTATCAGTTTGCTGGGGCTTCCATAACAAAGTGGACAAACTGAGTGGCTTCACAGATTTATTGCCTCACAGTTCTCGAGGCTAGAAGGCCAAGATCAAGGTGCTGACAGAGTTGGTTCCTTCTGCAGGCTGTGAGGGAGGGATCTGTTTCTGGCCTCTCTCCTTGGTGTGTAGGCGGCCACCTTCACGTTCATGTGATATTCTCCCTGTATGTGTGTCTGTCTCCAAATTTCCCCTTTTTATAGAAATACCAGTCATATTGGATTAGGGCCTACCCAAAGGACCCCATTTAATTTGATTACCTCTGTAAACCCCCACTTCCAAATAAGGTCACATTCAGAGGTACTGGGAATTAGGACGTCAGCATATGAACCCCACAATGAGGGATTTGAAAAATAATAGCTGTTAAAGGTAGCTCTTACCCATTTGATATAGAAAAATGAGCTTCCTTTAAAAAGTAATTGCTTTCTGGGGCACCTGGGTGGCTCAGTCGGTTAAGCATCTGACTTCAGTTCAGGTCATGATCTCATGGTTCGTGAGTGCGAGCTCCACGTCAGACTCTGTGCTGACAGCTCAGAGCCTGGAGCCTGTTTCAGATTCTGTGTCTCCCTCTCTGTCTGTGCACCCCCCTCCCCACTCCTGCTCATGCTCTGTCTCTCAAAAATAAACGTTAAAAAAATTTTTTTTAATGTAATTGCTTTCTATTGTCAAAAGGAATTTCAAAATTCCATCAGAGTTAATAAAAACAATTCTAAAAACTAAAATGCGGTGGAAATATATGCTCCTCGTGCCACAAATACAGAGTATTGTGATGGGGGACCCACCTTGGGCTATCAGGTGTGCCTTATCTCACTCCTGGCTTTTTTCTCTTGGTTTAATAAGTCCAAGGGCATTATTAAATCCTCAGCATTTGCCAAACAGAGTGAGGAAATTGAATAGGAATCAAAAACAAACAGAAAAGATCCCTTTACAGCATGCCGGAATCAAAGGGAACCGGCAAAGTCAACTGACCCAACCTTCTGTACATTTCTTGAGTCCTCTCCAAAGCACCCACACCAAAGATTCATCCAGTCCACGCCGGGCAGCAAACCCATCCTAGAGGATGTCCATCCTCCTTTAAACAGTTGGGAGGTAGAAAATTCTTCCTGATATTCAGCAAAGTAGATGATAATTCTATCCATAAGACCAAATAGAATCTAATTCCTCTTTCATATGACAATACCCCCAAGTATTTGAATCCTGTGATTCACTCACACATTCAACAAATATTTGCTGTGTGTGTGCTATGTGGCCAACATAGTCTTAGACCAATTAGAGTCTCCTCGATGATAAACATTCTTGTGCCTCAAACATCTCTCATGGGAAACAATTTTATTCTCCTTTACCATTTTGACCTCTCTGTTCAAAAGAGGAATTTTTCTCCTTTTAAAGTATGTTTGCCCGGAAGCAGATACAATCTTAATGGTTAATTGTTTTTTTTTTTTTTATCTTTTGGGTCCAACTCATCACTCCATCTTAGATTACTGCATGATAAACTTGCAAAACGTGGCAATCTAATTATTATAAATTCTGTTGAATTTAAGAAAACGTGAAGGGGTAAATCGCTGATATAAATGGAATTGTAACAGTGTTTTTTTTTTTTTTAGAAAGGGAAATTTTGTTATGTATATCTTTTTTTTTAATATATGAAATTTATTGTCAAATTGGTTTCCATACAACACCCAGTGCTCATCCCAAAAGATGCCCTCTTCAATACCCATTGTAACAGTTTTTTTAATGAGTTAATATTTTTCAAAATATCCCTTCTGTCCACCCCACTTTCCATCAATTGCTTCATTAAGGAAAAAAAATCTGATAAATATTTCTATTTCAAGTAGCTTACATGATTCTTTGGTTTCCATGATAGGATTAAAAGCACAAATATTATCGACAGATTCCTCACCATCCATTCCTACCGATATATTTTGCAAAACTGAAAATGCTGCTAAAACCAGCAACAAGAGCAGGGCATTGACTAACACTGAAAATGACAAACTAGTGTCAGAGAAATCTTAAATGCGGAAATGCCACCAGACCCTATTTTAGCAGTCAAGGCCCTGATTTTATCCCACACAAGATAGAAATCATTGACCACAGTTTAGAGCTTCAAAAGTTCTTCTGGCAAACAAGTTCCCCATTATGTATTTGCCTGTTTGTTTGTTTAAATAGCTCTCCCAGGGGCGCCTGGGTGGCGCAGTCGGTTAAGCGTCCGACTTCAGCCAGGTCACGATCTCGCGGTCCGTGAGTTCGAGCCCCGCGTCGGGCTCTGGGCTGATGGCTCAGAGCCTGGAGCCTGTTTCCGATTCTGTGTCTCCCTCTCTCTGCCCCTCCCCCGTTCATGCTCTGTCTCTCTCTGTCCCAAAAATAAATAAACGTTGAAAAAAAAAAAAAATAGCTCTCCCAGTCTCCACGCTCCAGTTTTCCAATAAGGTACAGCCTGGTGTTTTCCTAACATCAGCACACACGGACAAAAGTCGTTCTAGACCTTCATGGGAAGCTATCCTTAAGGCAATCATGTACTAGGTGAATTAATTCGGTTAATTTGCCAACCTGGGTTCACAAATTCCATGATGCTGAAGCTTAATTAAGTCAATGTGTCAGAGGATCAAAAGAATTCTTCCAACCGAGCTGAGTAAAGGATCCTTGGCACTTCAAGGCAAGATGAGTCAAAACTAGTTCTCTTCTTAAAAACCAGAACTGAAATCGGATCCCCATCTAATACCGCTGGCATAGTCTCGTTTGTTTCAAAACTCCCCAAACCTGCCAACTGTTTCTCCCCTGTCTTGAAAATAATTTTGTAATTACACAGCACTTAACCTTACAGGGAAACTATCTCCTGGCTCAGATTTATGAGGTAGGGGGAAAAGGTCATAATTTCCTCACAATCTCATACCAACTGCAGAACACTTTTGTTTTCTTTTTAAACTACATTCATCAAGAACTGCCAGGCCTTTCTAGTAGGAAAAATTAAGGGTAGTATTAAAAATGATCTGAGCACTAACGCAAGCCATAAGTTTGAGATGTTGATATTTAAGCATCACTTAGTGAAAAAAAAAAAAAAACAGTAAGTACATATTATGTAAAACAGCAATTTTGTCAGTCTGGCCTGACTTTGGAGGTTTCGTTAAACCACCAAAATTGCCCCGTGTTAGAAACAAAACATGATTTTCTAATATTAGGTCTAGACCCTAGATTACAAACCAGAGTTATTAAATTTAAAACTGTGCATTTTAATTCAACCACCATGGGGAACTAAAGCCTAACAAGATATATGCAGCCTCATATCACAAGCTAATACAGAATGTCTTTTAGAAAAATTGGGAGAGAATAGTATCACCTAAAGCTAGAAAAACACAGAGACTAAATCCACACTACCCAGCTTTCAATTCTTGCATAAACGTGGGAAAATCTAAGCCTCCACCTCTCAGCCAGGTAGGTTCTTGAATCAAATGGGCTTTTCCATTCATAAATGTGCTAAAGGTCAATTGACCTGAAATTCGGTGCAACAGCTTAGTGGGAAGATCTTGGTCAGGGATTTGGGAAACCTGTATCTTGGACCTGGCTTTCGACATAATTAGTTTTGTGACACAGTGAGTCTGGGTCACACACAGACACCCACTCCTGCTGGGCCCCCAAAGAGCAGACAGCAGCAGAGGCACCCCGCCCCCGCCATGGGGGGGGGATGGAGGAGGGAGGAAGGAGAGGTTCATTACTCCCTCAACTCAATCTACATATCATTGTTAATTTCTGAGTAGAGCAAATTTGAAACATTGATTCCTGTAGGGTGTTTTTCTTTTTTTTTTTTTTTTTTGTAGTAAGAACATTCAACGTGAGCCCTACCCTTTTAACAAAGTTGTAAGTATACAAGGCAGTATTCTTTTTTTTTTTTTAATTTTTTTTTTCAACGTTTATTTATTTTTGGGACAGAGAGAGACAGAGCATGAACGGGGGAGGGGCAGAGAGAGAGGGAGACACAGAATCGGAAACAGGCTCCAGGCTCTGAGCCATCAGCCCAGAGCCCGACGCGGGGCTCGAACTCACGGACCGCGAGATCGTGACCTGGCTGAAGTCGGACGCTTAACCGACTGCGCCACCCAGGCGCCCCCAAGGCAGTATTCTTATAGTTGCAACGTTGTGCAACAAATCTCTAGAACTTCCTTTTGCACAACTGAAATTTCATACCCCTTGATTAGCAACTGCCCCCTCCTCCCCCCCACCCCCCCAGCTCCAGCAATTACCTCTCTAATCTCTGCTTCCGTGAGTTTGACTATTTTAGGTGCCACACATGCGTGGAATCAAACAGTGTTTGTCCCTCTGGGTCAAAGTCCTTCGGCTTCATCCATTGTGTCACAAACCGCATGATGTCCCCTTTTTTAGGGCTGAAGAATATTCCATTGTATGTATAGACCACATTTTGTTTATCCATTCATCCATCCGATGGACAGATGGACACTTACGTTGTTTCTGTAACTTGGCTATGGTGAATAACGTGGCAAATAAACATGGGAATGCAGTTATCACTTCAAGATCTTGACTTGGATTCCTGGAGTTTTAAAATCAGGATTGCCTTCACGGAACACTTGACTCTATCTAATAAGAAAGACAGGCTAAACCCAGAAATCTAATGAACCGTATCTCTTTGTTTGTCAATATAAACTTATATTAACACCTATCTATAGACCTCCATGCACACACACACAAAATGGTTGGAGAGAGCGCTAAAAATTTACACTTGCCTGGGTCACATATCAGTGGGCCAAAAATTATGCCGATAGGAGGCTCTGTTTTATTAATAACCTGCGATCTGTTCCTCCCTAACCCTCAATTTAATTTCTGTTGTAATCACCTAGAAATCACTTCAGTTAACATATCTGATGTAATTCCCCGGGAAGAAACATAAGATCAGTTTCTTTTTCAAAGAATGTGAATCTTGAACTTAAGTACTCTTATCTTTCAATTTCATCTTTACCTTTGTGTGACTTTAAAATTATAGCGCCGTAACTGGTTTCATACTTAGAAAATGTATTTCCATTACATGCATTCTGGTTGATGCTTATCAGCTGCAAATAATGTAGCCTCTTTTCCACTAGTTCTGCTGAATCACATGCTTTCAGAGTCCCCCACAGCCTCAGCCACACCATTTTTATTTCAGCATTCTTGGCCGAATATTTCTCTCTCCCCTTTCTCTATTTTCAGTTATCTCGCAACTAATCTTATTCTGTAACTATTCTTTTCTATGGGGTGAGAATTTATTGTGATTATGTTTATTTACCTTATTCTGGAACTATTCTTTTCTGTGGGGTGAGAATTTATCGTGATTATGTTTATTTACCTTATTCTGGAACTATTCTTTTCTATGGGGTGAGAATTTATTGTGATTATGTTTGTTTCCACAGGAACCCCTTCAAACGTAGGAAAGGCACCCTTCCCAAACATGACCTAATCGACTATCTCCCTAAATAATTTTTAAAAATACGTTAGTATAATTTAAAAAAAGAAAACAAAAAAGCTACAGACTCCATGGTACTGACTCAGCCCTGTCATCCTTTCCAGTGCAGAAGTTAAGGGAAACAGAGAGAGAGAGAGAGAGAGAGAGAGAGAGAGAGAGAGAGAGAGAGAGAATGCAGCCCTTAGCCTGTCAAATGAGTATGAAAGAGATTTCATAAATGAGAGATTTTACCAGTTTTCAGGCTGTTATGTAGCTCTCAATCTGTGCTAAGACATTTTGAAAACGCAAGATACATGTGTGTCTTTTACAGAGTAAGACAGCACCAATGAAATGCAACAAGGTGCTGCAATTTGGGGCAAGCAAATTCGGGCAGCTGCTGCTGGGCTAAGGAGATTGGAGGTTATCTTCCAGCTTGGCTGAATCTTCAGCCTCTTCCTTTAGGATAATTGAGTGCTAATTCAAGGGAAGGAGGCGATGGACCAAGATAGTTTTCATAAAATACGAACACTCCCTAGCACATGTTCCTTCTGGCAGCTGCTTCTCCATGAAAATTCTGAAATGTATAATCGCATGCACGGTGGAGTTAGCTGTGTCAAATCTACGGGTCAACCAGCAACAGACTGTGATTAATCCTTTAGTACCATCTGAGACAAGGATAACGGTGAGGTCAGGCAAAAAAAATAATGCTTGAGCTTGGTTATTTAATTTAAAAAAAAATTTATACCTCCCTAATGAGTTTTCCGATTCATGACAAGGTTTGAGGATTATAATCGAAGGTATGTTTATATTGATAAACTGTGGACATGTGTTCAGTTGTGAACGTTTGGAGTATGTCCTTGGACGTACTGAAGTTCTAACAGTCTGAAACAGTAGTCAACAGACACATGTCCAATGGTATTTTTTAAAAAACGATAAATTACAAGCTATGGTTAAATCCAAATCTTACACTAACCTAAGTTCTTACCTCAGAGAGAGAAGTGGTTCTGGATATAAAAAATAACCTGGGGCGCCTGGGTGGCGCAGTCGGTTAAGCGTCCGACTTCAGCCAGGTCACGATCTCACACTCCGTGAGTTCGAGCCCCGTGTCGGGCTCTGGGCTGATGGCTCAGAGCCTGGAGCCTGTTTCCGATTCTGTGTCTCCCTCTCTCTCTGACCCTCCCCCGTTCATGCTCTGTCTCTCTCTGTCCCAAAAATAAATAAACGTTGAAAAAAAAAAAAAAAAATAACCTGATCGGGGCACCTGACCAGGGCTCAGTCAGTGAAGCGTCCGACTTCAGCTCAGGTCATGGTGTCATGGTTCACGATTTCGAGCCCCGCTTCGGGCTCTGTGCTGACATCTCAAAGCCTGGACCCTGCTTCGGATTCTGTGTCTCCCTCTCTCTCTGCCCCTCCCCGGCTCGTGCTCTGTCTCCCTCTCTCAAAAATAAATAAATAAAAATAACCTGCTTATCCGAACATCTGACTGAAATAGCAGCATGCATACCAACAGAAGAGTTCCAATTTATAGCATTCAGTGTATGTCTGATACTATAAATCTATAATCTGTAAACTCATATGGCAGAAACATGGTGGATTTCAACCCGATGTTTATTTTTGGATACTCATTTCCTAATGACCTGCGGCCAACTTGGTGGCTACACCACACTGGTGGAGAATAAGAGCTGAATCTCAAACAAGAAATCCTGTCGGAGGAGCACGTAAATTCAGCCTCATAGGTCCTGGGGCCCCCTTGTGCCTTCCACGTGAAACCTACGGAAAACTAATCGAGCTGTCGGTCTTTCACGTTATGTTTGTCCCACAAATCAAACAACCGTCCCAGTCCAGTCCCAGGCACAGCAAGAAAAGCCCAGATCTATCTTCGAAAATTCTGGTCTCGTGGATACTTGTTCTAAGTCTTCCCGTTTCACCGTTCTTGTTGGGCGCCCCATTTGCACAGCCAGGAACAGAACTGCGATGGTAGTATTTGATTTCCTGAAGGAATTCCGATCTGGGGTAGCCTCGCCTCACCTCTGCCCTCATCCACGAGAATCCGTCATTTTTCTCACACTTTCTGCTTTCTCCAAGTCTCCTGAAGGTGTCCTATTACCATCCAACAGAACGTAGAGACCCTGTGATCAAGTCTTGACAAGCTTCCTCTCATTAGTGCCTTTTTTAATCATCAAGGGTGACAACCCCTGATAAATTATGTCAAAACACAGGATTCTAAATGAAGAGAGGGAAAGTGGGGAAAAGTAATGTACTCCAAGAATAGATATGTCTATTCATCTAATTTTGAAATTAAAGAGAAAGACAAACCTGAGGGCAGGGAGCATGTTGAGCTAGATGGGGGTGGTGGTGGGGGGGGGTGGAAGAGACAGGGAGGTGGGATTCAAAATGAACCTCCCAAAAGGAAGGAAATTGGGGGGGAAGGGGGCAGTCTCTTCTCAGTTCTGTTTAGTTACTTCTTTTATCAAGAAATAGGGTATTTGTGTGAATCCAAGACAAAGAAAAAGCCAAAAGGGAAGAAGAAGAAAAGTCTGGCATGTCAAACTGTAGACTCTTGCTCCGTTCCCGTGTAAGAACACGCTGACTTGTAGATGAACTCGGTGAAGCTGGGTTGGAGCAAAAGCACAGAGCTCGAAAAGAGGGATCACGGAGAATCACTGCAAAACGCATTATGGTCCGCTGCTAGATGGGATGTCCGAGAGGGGCCCTTCCCCTGGGCTCTCAGAACTGGGCACCAGTTCCGACCACACTGTGAAGAGGGAGAGTCAATTTCCACTTGTCACTTTTCTCCCACTCTCTGGTAAAAGCTAATAAGCTCTCCCTCCCCCAAAGAGAAGACTTCAGGGAAACCCAGGCAGGGGGAAGCATGGGAAGGTCCCTGTGCTTCCTCTAAGGGTCTCCTTGAGCCTCAGCCAACGTCTGGATTTGGCATCTGTTGTTGCCTCACAGGTCGGGCTGGTCCAGGAAAATACATGGAAGTAAAGCCTTCAGGCAAATGGCTGAAAGGAACAGCCCAGGCCCAGCTTGATGTGTGTGTGGGGGGGTGTTTAATTTCACCCAGCAGTCGGGCAAAGATGTGCTCATTTTTACAAATTTCCTGTGACGAGAAACTGACCGAAATGTGATCTGACAATGGGTCCGGTTCTCATTGCTTCCAACGCTAACTCAGGAAGGAAACAACTGAATTCAATGTTGAGGCCTCAAAGATGTTCACAAGGAAGTGTTTGGATTGGTTCTTTCCCCCCCAAACGATGTCACTAGTCAAAATATCAAGTGCAATCTGGAAAAAGAGAATTGAAAAGGGAAAATAATGCATTTCTCATCCAATTCTGAGGAACACTAGAGCTACATTAGAGTAGAATTTATACCTTACTATAATAATTAAATTGAAGTGACAGATTAACTTCCATTTTTATAGTTTTTGAAACCTTATTTCATTGCAAATCTTAAATTGCTTTGGCAAGCAAAACTACCTGGAACGTATCACAACACGTTCAGTCTCCTTTATCTTAAAAAACAAACCCATCTTGACCTTCTTGCCTCCTCTATTGCCTTCTTCCCTTCAAAGCCACGCTTCTTTTAAGAAATCTGTATTTTTCTCCTCCCTGGCTGCTCTCAACCCATGGCAACTGGGCCTTCTTTGCCATGACTCCCATCAAGCTCACCAGTGTTTTGGCCTTGCCCAAGCCAACAAATACTTAGACCCATTTGTCACACTGCCTGCTTGCTCCTTGGAACTCCTCCCCTGTCTTCTATGACACCCACTGTGGCTCTCCTCCCTTTCTTGGTTCTCCTCCCACCCCACGGATCACACCTCCTCCATGTTCCGTACTGACAACTGTCCTGCTCTCCCTTTAATAGTCTCTGCTCCCCCAAAGGTCCACTCTCAGCTGTTGTCTTTTTAACTTGTACATAATCATGTTGGGGAGTTCAAATGGGTTCACATCCTCAACTATTGCCCAGAGCTTTTTCTTCCCTCCCGTCCTCTTCTCCATTCTCTGTGCTTGGGACACACCTCCGAGACATAAGTCAACTCAGTGTTGGACACATAATGAATGCATAGTAAGTTTCAACTGATGAGTGAATGAATGAATGAATGAATGAATGAATGTATATGGCTGATGTACAGAAGTGTTCTTATCTTTTCTAGGAGATCCAAGGGCTGGGTTCCTGAAGGAGGCTGGATTACATTCAGTCTTTTAATTTTTTTTAATGTTTATTTATTTTTGAGAGAGAGACAGAGTGTGAGTGGGGAAGGGACAGAGAGAGAGGGAGACACAGAATCTGAAGCAGGCTCCAGGCTTCAAGCTGTCAGCACAGAGCCCGATCTGGGACTCAAACCCATGAACCACAAGATCATGACCTGAGCCAAAGTCTAACACTGAGCCACCCAGTTGCGCCACGATCAGTCTTTTAAATGCAGTACTCTGAGCTATGCTGTGAAGTCAGTATCATCATCATTATCCTCTTTTTAATTTTGTAGATGCTGGATGGATGAATGATTCAAATTCAGGTCTTTCTGATTCTAAAATTGATGTTGTTTTCTGCTATATTGGCCCGCAAAAACAAAACAAAACAAAACAAAACACCAAAAGCAAAAAAGTGGGGAGAAAGAATTCATTCTTCTCCCTTTTCAAAAGACTACCTTGCAGCTTTGTCCCCTCAAGGACCCCACTGTATCAATGGAGAGGTAAGGCTATGCTGAAGGGTTTGGCATAATCCAGCCAAAGTAACATGGCTCCAGGAAGAAGGTGGTTACAGAAGAAGGACTGACCAACTAGGGCTGAGGTGCTGGATGGCCCACAGGGGAGACAGAAGGTAGTTCTATCTCGGCAGCAGTTAGATGACCAGATGACAGAGCAGTTCAGCCATGCCTGGAGGAAGAAGTCACTTCTTAACCTACTAGGCAAGGATTCCCTGGGGATTCCCAAATATTGCCACAGAAGCACTGGTCCAAGGGACCTGGAGTCCCACGTGAATTTGAAGCAAGACGCAGGAAAAAAAAAGAGTTTGCCACACGAAGTTTTGCCTTGGAAAAGAGCGGCTCTGGAACAGTCATGAAATTTATATGACTAGAAATATTGGTATAATTTTCTTGCTTTATTGAAACAAATAAATCATATTTTAGAATGTGATGACTCTTCTCTTTTGAGCTGAAATGTTTAATTTTGTAAGTACACTTTCCAGAATGGTGGGAGGAAATGCATCTGAAAAGCTATTAAGATTTTATCAAACGTTATCAATTCACGACACAGAAGCGTGTCACATACGTGAGTGAGAAGGATAACCTGAAATAATTACAAATAGATTTTTGCTCACGGCAAACCCACAACAAGCCCTCTTAATAAATAGTCCCCCTTTTACTATAAAGTTGAATAAGTCAACGGGATTAATTCATGGTCTGAAAACATATCTCAGGAGTGCTCAAGGGACAGTATCTCAACAGACATCTGGAGAAGCCACTGATTAATTAATAGATTAATTAATCAGACAGCTGTACTCTTAGGAGAGAATTTAATTGTTTGGATTAATAACCCTACTAATTAATCCTAAAAATCAACAACCTTATAGTTGAGAGAATGCTGATTTTGTAAAGACCCATCTGTATGATAAATATCCTTTTCAGAAACTTACCAGCTAACTAGACAATGGCATCCAGGACGCGGAGTCACATCGGGAATCCAGGTGATTTTTCATTTGGGTCACCCCTCGCACCCTCTCACCGCTAGCATCACAACCTAGCCCCACTAGCCCTTAAGGCACAAAGGGGAAAGTCTTCAGGTGGTATTTGTTTGAAACTTGAAGCACGCAGCACTAAAAAGTAAGTAATTTCCTAGAAATAAGGCTCCGAATAAATTTAAAGAGACATCACCACCCGCTGGTAGGACTGATCTATATGACACTGTTCAAAATGAAATCAAAGCAGACAGACCCTTCTTCTATGGTACCTAACAGATAAAGCAGAGATGTACTAACATTAGGAAATGGCATGTTTTGACACGTAAGTAAAAAATTATAACTGTAGAGAAATGTTAGTTTATGAAATGTAAGTGACCATAGTAAATCTAAATGATGCTTATAAATCATTCTCGTAACTTTAAGGAGTTTTGGGTAGCAGCTCATTAATAATTGGGAAAAGAGAAACACTGGAGTGTTTGAGAACTCATTATTCAAATCGAACTTTTAAATGACGTTCTTAGCAGCAAATAATAATTCCATTTCTCTGGAAAATGTATGTTTAGAAAATGGACATTAGTCTCTCATTATCATTTGCATACACACACCCGAATTTTGCCAGTGTAGCAATTATTGCCGCAATTAAATACCAGTAGTTTTTAATATGCAATCAGAATTTGCAATCAGAAATATGCCTTTGAATCAATTTTATTAAGTTTAAACACTTGAAAATGTTTTATAAGAAAGTTGATAGTACTAAACGTACTGCGATAACGACACAGTCATGAACCAATAAAATCCAACTACATGGTGACACGCTGATTGAGAAAGTAGAGGAACCTGTTGGGATGAGCACTGGGTGTTGTAGGGAAACCAATCTGACAATAAATTTCATATTAAAAAAAAAAAAAGAGAAAGCATAGGAGCCACTTGAACCATAGACAGAAAAACAAATTACACAAATACGCAATCCCAGCAAGAAGGAAGAGGTCAATGAAGATCAAAGAAATACTACAATCATCTGGTTCTTTAGGCAGCTTTTAGTTACCTTTACATGGCCTTGAGTATCTTAACTGGAAATCTTGCAAACGTAGGAGGGGTTACACACAGTGTAAACAGGATGTATCCCGAGTAGGTTTTCCTTCAATATCCCTCACCAGCAAAAGCTGTACTTGTCTAAGTCTGTATCGCATTCATTCTGTGTCATGATGATAAAATGATAAGAATAATCCTGAGCGATATAGAGGGCAGTCGTTACTTCCTAGGTAAGAAAACAGAGGCATGAAGAGTATGAATGAGTTGCCTACATATTAAGATTTAGTAGTGAAGTCCCCTACCACTACTAAAGATGGGCGGGAAGTGGAGGGCACATAGGTTAGAGTTCATTTTTTTTTTTATTTTTTAATGTTTATTTATTTTTGAGAGAGAGAGAGAGAGAGAGAGAGAGAAAGAGCGTGAGCAGGGGAGGGGCAGAAAGACAGAGAGACACAGAATCCGAAGCAGGCTCCACGCTCTGAGCGGTCAGCACAGAGCCCAAAGCGGGGCTCAAACCCACAAGCTGTGAGATCGTGACCCGAGCCGAAGTTGGACGCATAACCGACTGAGCCACCCGGGCGCCCCTAGAGCGCATTTATTGTAAGGGAGGCCAACAATTAAATGGGGGAAATAATAGTGCCTACCTCATGTAAGCATTAAGTTATTGGTTGCATATAAAGCTTTTTTGCACTGTGCTAATAACAGCAATGCTTATTATTGGCATTATCACAAAAAGCAGATTTCGTGGTGCGTGTAAGCATTCCAAATATATTTGGGGGAATATTTTAAGTGGCTGCTCGGATGGATGGAGTCTCAGCTAGATGAGCTCTCAAGATGACATTATGCAGTGGTTTTAACAGGTAGAGCAAGTTCTGAGGCAGTCAACGAAAACTATTCTACCGTATAAAATTACTAGCTTCACCAAGCTTTTCTTCCGTAGCTTTAGGCAAGCAGAAGTTCTCTTTCCCTGTCGGGCGTGGAGAAGGGATGTGCAAACTGAATAAATATTCTGGTAAACAGAACTGTCACATTTAAGGTGCACAGTCACCAACTTCTAAGGAAAAGCATACCTGGATACTTCTGTTTTCCTGAGGCTGAAGAAGGTGTTCCAAGCCCTTGAATTTCCTGAAGACCATTGGACTGAACCCCAGTTTGCCTTGCAGGGCCCAAGTTGGGAGACACATCAGGTGATAACAACGTATGATTCACCAATTAGTAGGGGACAGTGTTTACAGTTATCTGTCCAGAGATAAGGCTGTATGTAGTTTGGATGGGCTCTGAATTCCCCCTGCTCCGTCCTCCCTCCCACCTCGTGTCTTTCTCCCTTCACTATTAGAAAGAACTGGCCATCCTAATAATGCTCCAAAATCTGTTTAATTATGTACCGTAAAGTGGAAACGGCTATTTATCAATACCCGCCTTTGTACAATACTAGATTAGAGGAAAACTTGTAAAATAAACTCAGTCTCATTATGTCTGCTGCTCAGAACTTGGCATAATTAAAGTCAATGGCATTATCCCTAAACTTCATTATAATCTCATTTCACCTTCAATCTTCTCTGCCACCAAACCTTTTACAGGAGCTGTTAATAAAAAAGAGAAGGGACTGTTGCATTTTCCTCTTTCTGCTCATACCTAACCGCTGATGGAGTCTTAACAAGCAAAGAAAGGAGCAAAAATGAGCAAGAGAGAGAAGAAAGAAAGATCAAAGTGCTCAGACAATGCACAAACAGACTAATTAAGGATAGGAAATGGAAGCGCTCACGGTTGCACTTTACTCTTTTGCTCCTGGTGCTTTTCGCTTCACTTTCCTGGGAACCAGTTTGCATAAAGACCGTGTAGACCTCCTACAATGGACGTGTTCTTTCCGACTGCGGGCTTTCCTCCAGGAGAAGGGAACTAAGTGCAAGAGACGCTTACAGAGAAGAGAGCACAATGGAATCCAACACTATGCATGATTCTGCAGTTTTAATTCTTTTGAAATCCATGTCCAAGTCCGTCACTGTCTGTAATAAACCTTCAGGGGCGCCTGGGTGGCTCAGTCAGTTAAGTGCCTGACTTTGGCTCAGGTCATGATCTCACAGTTCGTGGGTTCGAGCCCTACATCGAGCTCTGTGCTGACCGCTCAGAGCCTGGAGCCTGCTTTGGATTCTGTGTCTCCCTCTTTCTCTGCCCCTCCCTCTCTCTCTCTCTCTCTAAAATAAATAAACATTAAAAAAAATTTTTTTTTAAACCTTCAGCTACAGGCAGCCTGAAAAGTGTCCGTTCAACCCACGACAAATGCCTGGTCCCCCACATCTATGCAAACCCAGGACATTAGCTACAATTTCAAACACATTAACTATGAAGAATACACCATATGAATTGACCAAACATTTTATAGTGCTAACATAGGCTCCATTAAATTGGTAATTTTTAAAAATAGGCTCTATGCCCAATAAGGGGCCTGAACCCATGACCCCAAGATCAAGAGTCACATGCTCTACCAACTGAGCCAGCCAGGTGCCCCTAAATTGATCTTTTTTTTTGTATACTGGTCCTTCAGTCTAAAGGAGGCTCCCCACCCCTTCTCCTTAGTCTTCTTGTCCTTTTGCTTCAGTGTATGGATCATGCATTTATTTGAATATTTATTTGTATGTCATCTGCCTCTCTACAAGACTGTAGGGTAGAAAGCCAGGTCTGTTTTGTTTGCCACTGTAAATATGGGTATTTTCCAGGATCATACCAAGTAGGCTCTCAACATTCAATAATATGAGTGAATGAATGAATGAATGAATGAATTGGAAAATGCATGAGTGCTAAATTCAGTCCTGGCCACTTATGTCTGACGTGACCTAGCAAAGCCACTCTCCTCTACCACAGGTTCTTTTCCCTGGTACATGGACACAAACATAAAACACCACAAACCCTTCCTCAACACTATAGATAGAATCCCAGGACTGTACTACACAAATTAAAAAAAAAAAAAAAATCAACCCTCCAGACCACATGATATTGAAGGTCTCATCTGACTTCAGGAGGCTTTGATTCTACCTCTGCTTGAAGGAGGTTCAAGACCTCAACACCAGCTAGGTGTTACAGATCCTGAATACGGCATCAAAAACTACATAGTAGTGGGGCACGAGGGTGGCTCAGTTGGTTGGGTGTCCGACTCTTGATTTCGGCTCGGGTCATGACCTCACAGTTCGTGAGTTTGAGCCCCACGTCAGGCTCTGTGCTGACAGCGTGGAGACTGCTTGGGTTTCTGTCTCTCCCTTTCCCTCTGCCCCTTCCCCACTTGTTCTCGTGCGCCCTCTCTCTCTCTCTCTCTCTCTCTCAAAACAAATAAACAAACATAAAAAAAGAAAAGAAATAGTGGTAACCGCTGTTACATCCATCCATGAATGCCCACTCTGTGCCCGACACCAGGCCAGGTACTTTCATAAAAAAAGGTACAAACATAAAAAAAGAAAAGAAATAGTGGTAACCGCTGTTACATCCATCCATGAATGCCCACTCTGTGCCCAACACCAGGCCAGGTACTTTCCACACATTCTCTCACTTGCTTTGCGAGGAACCTTTCGATATAGACATTATTATCTCTGCTTTACAAATGAACCCTGACGTGCAGCACAGTGGAGCATCTTGCCCAGTGCTTCACAGCTAACTCAAGTTCATGATCATCAGCATCACTCTGTACCCACAGTGCTGGGTGTTATTAACACATGGATCTAGTCTTCTGGGAGCTTAGAGTCCATTTGAGAAAAGAGAACTAAAGACAAAACTTGTGATTGCTCTGCTCTTTGTAGATCAGCAATCTTGGACCTGAATGACGGAAAGGACTTTAGGAGTCAGAGAAGAGGAAGGCGGACATCGATGGGACCCAGAGTGTTTGGAGAACAAGGGGACTGATGATGGGCATGAAAGGTTGGGTAGGAGCAGTCAGAAAAAGGCCTAGAAGTATGGGTGGGCAATGGATTGAGTAGAGCTTTCAGTATCTGGACTTAATTTTTTAAATCATCAGGAACCGATCTCCGGGTTCTGGATGTGCTGGCAATTTAACCTGCATGCTGCCTCCTCCAGGAGCCTTCCCTGAACACCTGAGACCACGTCAGGTGCCTCTCCTGCATCCCCGTGCAGCATGGGCCCACTCCTTCCTATCACCGACCCTGCCCCATTATAGACGCCTCTACATTTGGATGGGAAGGAGGAAAGCATTTTCCTTTTAAGAACTAAATACAGCACCGGGAGGAGAGGACACATTTATACCAGCCAAGGTTGGGCTTTGTTTCAGAAACACCTAGACGTATTGGACATCTTGAATGTAACAGGTGAGGCTCTCCAAGCATCTAAAGAGAAAGAAAGACTCTATTACTTTCCAGTCCTAATTCTGACCCACTTTTCCCAGTGGCCCTACGGCTGACCTCCATAAGGCAGGGAGAAAGAAGCCTTTTAGGCAGAGGACCCCTCCCCAGAGGTGGCTCAGAGATTCTGAGCTTCCTGTGCCTGGAGCATTCACTGTCCCAGGAGGAAGAGGGACCTAGAAATGTGGGCACTACATGCTTGTCACAGCTTGTCATTTTCCAAAAATGTCACAGTGATCTTTATAGCCTGATTCTAAGTACAGTAAGCCGAGTTAGTAACAATCTTCTAAGTTAATAAAAAAAAAAATCCCCCTTTCCAAGGAAAACTGACCAGCCCGTTCTCCAGGTACATGAAGGGAACGCGTGCTAACAGGCGAATCCTCATGTCGCGAGCCATAAAGCATAAGCCGTTCACAAGGAAAAGTTGAAAACTTTGCTGAACGTGTCACTTACTCAGCGAGGTCAAGAAAACTTAGTATTACCCTTCGTCCCTCGTAAACAAGAAGTGGAAAGAAAGAAAGGAAACTGAAATCCGGCGGTGACTGACCCATCCCGCGGGGTGCGACCCCCTTCAATGCAACAGACACTCACTGAGCGCTGACAGACGCAGGGCCCACGCCAGGCTCGTGAGGGTCACGGGACAGTCGGGCACTTCATTCACCGAAGGAGCTCATATTCCCCTGGAGTCAACACCGCCTTCGAGGAATGTTAAAGAAATAACATTTCTCCCAGTTCATATGTGGAAATGGCTGTGGGCCGTTTAAGACATAAATACAGTCTCGCTCTCCTGGAAAAAACCCACGGAATATTTAGGGCCATTAAACCATCGCGATTCTGGCTCTGACTTCAAATAAACAGGATAAATAAACCCTCCCTTCTCTGCATTTCTAATTTAGCAAAGCCTTTATACACCATCTAAGAGCAAGTGAATTTCATATTTGCATCTTATTCAAAATGTGCTGGCATTTTGCTGGATGTTTTAACTGCAGTTTGGCAGCGCTGAACCGTCTATTTAGAGATAGAAAGCAGTATCTGCTCCGAGTGTCTAATTCTGGGCCCGTATACACATACATATGTATGCACATATTTAGAATATCTACGACGCATATATTAGTGCCGGGATTAGGCAGGAATAGAAACCAGAGACATGCCAGGTCAGTAGCAAATAACATTACTGGATCTCATTTACCGAGTGCCGACTGTGCGTTAGATTAGACGCTTGCATTTATACCGTGTTTAATTCTCGGAGCACTAACAGTTACTAACACTGACTGAGCACTTCCCCCGAGCCAGGCTTTTATTTATTTACTATATGGAATTGCTGAATCACTATGTCGAGCACCTGAAACGTCAACCTACGATAACAAGCATTTTGTAAAAGATATACATGATCGTCACCTCAGAACGTCCCCATCACATCCCTTCCGATTCCCCAGATGCCAGGCTTTTATTTTAAGAACTTCTTTACATGTCAGCTCCTTTAAAGCTCCGAGAGCCCTACATCGTGGCGGAGCTCGGGTTGCACGCCCAGGCGGCTGGGCCCCAAAATCCAGACTGGGAAATGCTACACTTCACTGCCTTTCTAAGAAGAGTTATTGATACCCCGTGTACAGATGGGGACACTGAGGTAGTCAGTGGAGAGGCTGACTAGCTGGCTCAAGGTCACACGGCCAGCAAATGGATCCAGGATGTGTGGCTCCGGCATCCAATCCCTTACGGGTCACGGTGTAATGGCCACGCTCAATCGGTCTCCATGGCCTATAGGAGAAACACCCAAGTTTGGTGTTTGAGAAGCAGAGGTGGAGAAAAGTGGGACATGTTCAAAGTATGTGGTGGGTATTCTTAAAGTCCTTCTAGATCAACTGACCGTGTAAGTCACCGTACACACTTTCATAAGTGAAATGGGTGCTGTTTATAATGCCAGAACAACAGGCACAAAGCAGGAGGTATGGCCACGCAATAGAGAAAATCATGCCCATATTTCCATGAAATGGCTTAATGGATGAAATGAATAAAAAGGTGCCTGGGCGGAAAAATACACCATTTTCTGTAAGTTAAATGAACCTTACAAGTGACAAAAGTATAATTTATCTTGATAAGCAAATGATGGTTTAGTAGTCCTCCAAAATCTATTCAAAATCTTATCACAGAGCAAGAAACACATTTTTTTAAGTTTATTTATTTATTTTGAGAGAAAGAGAGAGAGAGAGAGAGCGCGCGCTAGAGAGCACAAGCAGGAGAGGGGCAGAGAGAGAAAATCCTAAGCAGGCTCTGCACTGCCATCACAGAGCCAGACGCAGGACTCAATCCCGCAATCTGTGAGATTATGACCGAGCCGAAATCAAGAGTCGGACGCTCAACTGACTGAGCTAGGTGCCCTCCAAAACACATTTTATTCAGGGAACTGAAATGATTATGCGAAACCACGCAATATGATTCATATTGTATATTTATCTAAAATACTCGAAGACAGGGGTGGCTCAGTTGGTTAAGCATCCTCTTCTTGATTTCAGCTCAGGTCATGATCTCACAGTTCGTGGGATCGAGCCCTGCATCAGGCTCTGCGCTGACAGAGTGCAGCCTGCTTAGGATTCTCTCTCTCCCTCTCTCTCTGCTTTCTGCCCCTCTCCCGCTCTCACACACTCTCTATCTCAACATGAATAAAATAAACCTTTAAAAATAAAGTAAATACTTGAAAACAAATTAGAGACATATTTATGTTTCAGGCTCCTACCAAGACTTGTTAGTTAGCATATAGTGATTCCTCCTAAGAATAAAAATGAGGGAAATTTAAAGCAACTCTATCCTGGTGTTTATTCCTCCCCCTTCTGCCCCTAGTGCCCCACGTGATTGCATGTTTCATCTTAATTTCTTTGCTTAGTTTTATAAACCTGTATAAGGGTAAGTATCTCTCATTGTAAGAAGTCTCTACAGGAGCTTTAAATTTAAAGAGTAGAAACCGCAGATCCATGTTCATTTTGAAAAATGCAAACCTTCAAACGTAAGAAGTTTCCAGTTTGTAGAACATCCTTTAAGGAAGTGGATCCTTACAGTTCGGCTCCATTTGTCATTAAAAAGTTAGAGATGAAACAGAGGAGACAGGGTAAGTTCTAGGATCTTAACGAACCCAACAAGTCATTGCTCCGGCAGATGGGGAAGGGCAGACTCGCCCAGATGGTGGAAGACCTGGAGAAATCCTACCAACTCCTGAAATGCCGCATAAGGAAAAGTAAGTTTATGGCAAATTCAGTGACTGGCAGGTGTATCCCTGTTGGTATGTGAATATACTTATTATGACATCAGTATAGCTCTCTTAAGCATAAATAATTATTTATTTTGCAAGATGTCAGATTTCTTACACTGGATACTTTTTCAGAACAGCATGTCTTAAAGAGTCATCGAAAAAATGTTTTTAGGATATTTTAAGAATTTTACTGTTGTGGCAAGTGCTGGGAATACAACAGTGAAGAAGTCCCGGGCGTTACCCTTTTGAAACTTACAATCTTGCAGGGAAGACAAGGATTAAACAGGGAAACATACAAATAAACAAACACCCTAGAACTCCATAACCAAATCTAGTGAGAAAATCACACTTGTTTCCTTGGCATCCACTTTACATTCAAGTTTACGGGAAAGCAGCTATCTCCTTCAAAGCTTAACATAACATATAAAACCACAGATGGAATAGGTGTTCACAACAATTAGAATTAGTGTTAACATATTTACGTACTAATGATTGTTTCCTGGTTCCCACAATTCTAGAATTTTTCTTACAGTATATCAGGGAAGGAGAAAGGCAAGGAGCAAGAAAAGTGGAAGAAGTTTCATGTATTTCTTCACTCCGGCTTTTATTTCATTAATTGGCCTTTATTTTATTTTTGCTGCTGTAGGCTCTTGTCCACACTCCCTGCATGGTTGTATTTATGTCATTCATCTCTTTCTATTATTGTAATATAAATTAGAATAACTAATACTTTAATACCCATTATTACCACAAAGTAGGGAGGAAATGATGATCAAACAAACACACAAACAAGCAAAAACCCTAGGCAAAGAGGATGTCTTAAAGAAAGCCCACGGTCATGCTAATGATCTTAAATGTGGACTTCGGGCAGAAATATTTTAGCCTCTCTATTCTGCAATCCCTCCACAAACACCCACAGAGCTATTTAACACCAACATTAACACAGATATTTCTTCTCTCGTTTTGTTTCCCTTGTAAAAGGCATATGCATTTTTATTAAATACCTGAGTGAAATATCATAAAATTTGGTATTTTTGAATGTACGTACGCAGGGTTTTCCCCCCACCCTTTTAAAAGAAGTAAAATATTTCTGTTTCTAAAGCTTTCCAAATACACACATGCTGACAAATCGGTTTGTGATGATACGAGACTAGGCAGTTTGCCCATAACTGAAGACATTTTGCCAAGTCAGAGGCTGCCAAGAGGAGCAGTGATAACGCTCTGAATATGAGCGGATGATCCCTATGTAAATATAGAGGCTTTCTGCCCTTTCTGAAGCAACGATTCAAGCCCATATGACTGGCAGATACCTTAATTAATCATGGCGCCATGTGATGGCCATCCTTAAGGACCGCCGCTATCTCAGCTCCGACCTAATATTCACTCCCCCCCCCATTCTTTGATGTGACCCATTTCTTTTTATCATGACCATGTCGTTCTGAACTGAGACACCAAGGAAATTTGGTTTAAATTACAACCCTTGTATGTCTGCAGCCCTTCCAAGAGAATTTATGTCAACACTGAATTTTTACTTTTTCACTAGCTGTTTTTAGCCTTCATGGTGTGAACATATGTACGTATATTCTCTCTCTCAACCTGAGATGGCACTAGGATTTAAGAAAATCAAAGTCCTTTGGAGATTCACAAAGACCAAAACTAAGAATCCTTTAAATGACAAAGAAATGGAAAGTTCTTAGCTCTGTATATGGGGCTGGTTCTCCCTGCAAAGACGGGAGTAATTTGCTACTCCTCTGGAACAATTTTTTCAGGCCATTAGAGAGCGATTTCTTATGCTAGAGTAGTAATTTATTAAATGAATTCCCAGCAGCCTGAGAGACTGAATACACCCACTAAACAGAAGTACCTTGTTGCCTCCTCATTAGTAGTTGTTGCCTGTTACCTAAAGTTTCTAAGAGGCAGCAGCGAGCCCATCATAGCCCTTAAAAGCAAAATCTTATTCTCTTTGGTGAGATTAACTATTGACTCTGGGGGCATGTTTCCTGACCTAACAACCACTGGAAGAAAGTTCATGCTATTAACTCCATCAGTCTTATGTCTCCTCACCTCCACTCCCTCTGATAATATTTACTGCGGCTTTTGGAGTTATCACTATAGCTTTTCATTTGAAACCGTCAATGTTTAAAAATCCTCTACTGGCCTTCACTCCTCCCCATTAATAGATCTTCCGTCTAGTTGCCATGACATTCTCCAGATTCTTATATCACTATCAATGGCTCTCAACCTTTGTCTGTACCAATACTCCTCCCATAAGTAAGAGTGGCTCATTCAAGTGGCTGAGGCACCAGAGGTTGGGGGCAAAGAATACACAGAGTGAACACAGACGGGTGCAATCTTTAGAAGCCCCTAAATCCCCCAGACTTTTCATATAACCATACATTCATGTATCCTTGATATATTAAACACCATTGATTGGTTATATCTAATTTTACCAAAGCCACTTTTGCAAAATCAACAATGATTTTCTCTCAGGCTCCCTCTTTCTGTCACGTTTTCTAATAAGGGTTTTATAGCTGATATCAAACCTGCCGAGGAAAACACACAAGTTACATTTTACTAGGCACTCAGAGCTAATCTAATTAGCTGCGTGAAACACTAAAGCAAATTATGTGTCCTCATTCACTTGTCCTAAGAGGTATATATCACACTAACAAAATGTGTATATAATTATAATGTATATATTAACTCATCGGTGGTAAGATGCTCTGTAGAATCAGGGGGGCAAAGCCACCAAAGCCGTGTTCCCACGCTGCCTGGCATGGTCCTTATGCCTCATTATCCAATAATAAGGAGAAAGGATGTAGGCCAGGAACGGGCCAGAGCAACAGCTGTGAGGCCAGCCCAGCCCTGGGGGCTGGAAAAGTAGGTGGATGCCATGGGCTCAGGACATTTTAAGACTAAGTGAGCACTGTCCAGAAATAGCACCACAGTCTTGGGCACCCTAGGACAAGGAACACGAGTGGCAAAAAATGAAAGAAACAGTAGATCAAATTACAGAGACTAAAGAATTCCTTTATCAATATAATATAATGTAAAGACACATGACAGCTCTTTGAGAAACAAAAGGAAATCCTTAGTTAAGAATGTCTGAAAAAAAAAAAAGAATGTCTGAATGATGGTTACGAACCCTCCATAAATGGTGCGAAACACTTAGGGAGTTTTTTGGTGGCTTGTGCTTGAGTAATCATGGAAACCGTACATGTTCAGTGCTACGATTCATCAGTAAAAGAAAAATAATAAAAATGCCTACAATCATACCAATCAGGGAGAAGAAATGGCAACATACCGCCATATGACTTTCAGTATTTTTCCTACATGTATAGACTACATATATATTTTTACTAAAGTGATATACTCTTTGAAGTACTTCAGAGTATTTATTTTATTTTATTTTAAATGTTTTATTTATTTTTGAGGCAGAGAGAGAGACAGCATGAGCGGGGGAGGGGCAGAAAGAGAGAAGGAAAGGGAGAATCCCAAGCAGGGTCCACACTGTCAGCTCAGAGCCCGACTCGGGGCTCAAACTCCCAAACCATTTGATCGTGATCCGAGCCGAAATCGAGAGTCAGATGCTTAACTGACTGAGCCACCCAGGCACCTCGTACTTTAGAGTATTTTAAAGACTATTTTTTTAATTTGGCAACATAATGGAACATTTTTTATTTGCAGATATTTTAGAAATGGAAGAAGAGTCGAGAGACTTGCCTTTCATTTATCAAAAGAATCAACTAATTTTTCCCCCAATTTTTCACCTTTTCCAGGTACATGGTGATTTTTTTTTTCATGCTTTTTTGGTTCCACTTTTTTACATAATTATCAGGTAACTCATTCTAGAGCAAGAGAACCTTCCATAAATTTCTCCTGCTCTTCATCGTACAGCTCAATGATGCAGAATGGCAGTAGGTTACGGACCAGTTTACAAGCAGTTTTTCATTTCAGTATAGGGCTGATGGTTCCTGCATAAAAATTACCTGTAACCTTCTGGATCTGTCTTTCAAGTAGTTATGCATATGATTTAATATGCTGGCCCAGGCATATTAGAGTCAGCTAAATCTATGGATTGTGCGTGTCAGCTCTTTCTCATAAATAATAATGTTGTACTTTCTCTCTCAAAACAATTGGCTGTCACAATGACAACTGATTGTATGAAAAACAAAGAGAGTTTCTTGTCAGGGATCCTTAAGAAGTTTTAAATAATAAAAACTAGAACATGGTAAGCTCAAAAGCACAGCAATTACATTTCCGTTGTTTAGATTATAATCCGAATTCTCACATTAATTCCAGGCTGTGGGTTTAAATTTTCGTTCACTGAGGATTGCTGATTAGACCAGAGACATCTTGTAGTGTTCCCTTCAATATCTAGCTAACTATCATATTGGATTTAGCAACTATTCCCTTCAGAGCCCTGATACGGCATCTGGAAAAACAGCTGTTCAGTTTCATATCGGGGAAATAGTCATGTAATGAAATGTTTATGTTTAAAACTAGATATGGATTTTATACATCCTGTTCCTACTTAACGAATATGTTACTTTAAGAAATCATTAAGTGTTTCAACGTTTAGTCATATTTTCGCTTTGCATAACAAGATTTGCTCAAAGGCCGATGCCACCCAGATCCCAGCACACCCTGAAGGCTTGAGGTCAGTGTGTTTTCCAGGACCTGCGAAGATACCGTTTCTGCTGTGCATCGGGACAGGCAGGCAGGCTCCATGGACCCCCTTGCACACAAACAGGTGCCTCTGGACATAGCACTGATCCAACCTGAAGCCTCACTCTCAGCATAGGGCATCTGCACCTTCGAAATTCAAGGCGGTGTTCTCACAGATTTTTTAAAAATTAAAAACTGCACATTTGCAACGCAAACCACAGAGAGCAAAAGCCAAAACAATTACTGTGCTTGCTTCCTGCTTTTAATTTAGTCAAGAGGCATACCTAAAGCTCCTCTCCATTCCAGAGGTTCAAAACGACTTGTCATGGGAGGTGACAGCAGACCAGGCAGCTGTCCCAAAGCCCCACACCAACTTCCCAAGCACAGCTGATCTGGATTGGGACTCTTCTTATGAGCATATTTGTATTGGCTGTATTAGCTCTATAAAGGTCACTTTAGGAAAATACAGAACTTGAGACGTAAAACCAGTTTTGGCAAAACCAGCCCCAAGGACCTGTCTCAAACCATCTGCTGAGCCCGTGAACTTACCTGCGGTCACACTAGTCCTTTCCACCTTAAACTGAAAGTTGTCCCTCCCTCTGACTCGGGTTGATGTCTCCCCTCCACCTGTTCTTGGACCCCAATCGCCCCTTCTCAGGAGCCCCATCTCTGGAGGATCTGTTCACTCTCTTTCTTGCATCAGATCTTCAACCACTCTCCGTGGACTCCTCAGCTGGATCCAAATCTAACCCGGGGTGCCTGGTGGCTCAGTCGATTAAGCATCCGACTCTCGATTTTGGCCCAGGTCATGATCTCACAGGTCATGGGTTCGAGCCCCATCTCAGACTCCACGCCCCTCCTCTGCTTGCACTCTCTCTCTCAAAAATAAATAAAGAAGTTTTTAAGACAAAGTCTAACCTACTTTCAAAATAAAATCCACAAACCTCTCCACTCGTCTCTCACCTTCTCTAGCTCTAGCCACCCCCGCTTCCTCCCCTCCACAGCCATCATTTTCCAAGAGGTTGGCTACACTTGCTGTCTCTTATCCTCACCTCCCACCCAGCCCTCAAAGCCATGTCACTTCTTCTTCCCAGAGTCTGTGCTTTCCACGTCATGAGGCTTAATCTAATGGATACTCTTCATTCTTACCTTGGCCCTTCTGCAGTGTGTGACACTGTCGAATATTCTTTTTCATAGAATTTTCCCTTCTTTTGGTTTTCGTGAATGTTTTCTCTTGGATTTTTCCTCTTACCTGGTTCCAAGCTCCCGTTCCTCACTCATCGCACAAATGTTGATGCAACGGCTACGTTCTGTCACTCAACCTTTCCTCTTTTCCCTCTGCACACTATCCCTGGACCATCTTATCCATCCCTCTGGCTTTAGTTAGTACATGACAATTACCCCCAACTATTTATCTCCAGAACAGATCATTCGCCAAAGGTGCAGACTTATGGCCCACTTCCAACCACCCATCTCACCATAATGACCTCAGGCTCAATGCGTCCAAAATGGAGTTCATCCCCCTTCTGGCCCTGCAAACAGATTCCATCTCTGGTGTCCCGTTCGTGAATGAATGCACCATTTGTAGAGGTGTCTGCAAAGTCATACATGGTCCCTCCCTCTCCTTCACCCCCACATCCGTTAATGAGGAGTCCGTGACAGGGACCCATATTATTTTTCAGGGTACGCTTTTGTCTAAACAGAGCTACTCCTTGTCTCTTGCAATTCTTATCCTCAGGCAGCCTGTTTGGAGAGAGAGGGAAAAGAAACTGGTCTTTTCCTTGACTAGAGAATGGCACGAGGTAGATGAAAAGAAAGAGCCACGGTGGAGCTTTACCCCTGAGGTGGCATCTCTTTCTTGCCTGTCCTATGACTACAAAGCCATATGCAGACCAGGCATGACCAGTATGCCATTTTCCTGCTCCTAGATCTAGGTGAGTATTAAAAAAAGAAAAAAAAATCATAGGTTTGCTGCAAAAAAATAATTCCAGGTACTTTAAAACGTAGAGAAAATGCAAGAATTTGCCCAATACATGATTGTCAAAGAAAAAGAATACAAAATTAGATATTTTTATGAACATCCAGAACTGTACTAATATATTACCACTAGCTACAACAATCTATTTAAATCAAAATTGATTTAATTAAATGTGATTTATTCATTTCTTGGGGTGCCTGGGGGACTCGGTTGGTTAAGCATACAACTTCGGCTCAGGTCACGATCTCATGCTTCGCGGGTTTGAGCCCCATGTCGGGTTCTATTCTGACAGAGCCTGGAGTCTGCTCTGAATTCTGTCTCCCTCGCTCTCTGCCCTTCCCTCACTCACACTCTGTCTGTCTGTCTCTCTCTAAAAAATAAACATTAAAAAAATTTTTTTAATAAAATAAAATTGCATCCCTCAGTTGCATGAGCCATATCTCAAATGCTCAACAGTCACATATGTAATGGCTACTATATTGGACAGTGCGGGATAAAACATTTCCACCACTGCAGACAGTGCTACGTGATGGTACTGGTCTAGACTAATATAATTAGAGAAATAAGAATGCTACATAGGGGCGCGTGGGTGGCTCAGTCACTTAAGCGTCCGACTTCAGCTCAGGTCACGATCTCACAGTCCGTGAGTTCAAGCCCTGCGTCGGGCTCTGTGCTGCTATCAGTCCAGAGACTGGAGCCTGCTTCCGATTCTGGGTCTCCCCCTCTCTCCGCCCCTCCCCCATTCACGCTCTGTCTCTGTCTCTCAAAAAATGAATCAACATTAAAAAAAAATTGAAAAAAATAAAGAATGCTACCTAAAGTAAAGGGGGGTAGGATATAATGAGAAGAGAAGGCCAGTGGTGGATTCGCAAACAGCGGCACCCTTGGCCTTTATGATCTCAAGAGAGGCGCTCACCACAAGGAGGAGGTCTTGGGGGACACCCAGGGAAGGACTGCCCATGGATGCACAGAATGACAGCGTTCAGAAAAGCTTGAATGAGACTAGTCCGGATATTACCGCCCACTGGTTCGTCCTCAGACAACTTCACTGCCCTCCCCCAAGGCCCGAGCAATGGGTGTCACTGCTGGGGTCAGGCACTCAGAAGAATGGCTGCTGGTTCTGAGGTACCAACACTCTGCTAACAAGTACACCTGAAGGGACGGTTTGTGTGTGATTGGCGATTGCGTGCATTCGGCTCTTCCGTCATAACCAGAATGTCGTGTATTTGCATTTTGACGTGCCTCATTGAGTGAACAAGAAAGCAGTAGCCAGCACCAAATAGCCACATCTATATTTCATTACAAATGCAGTCTCCACGATGGCAGGATTTAGGCCTAGTTCCTCCTAGCACTCAGAACAGTGCCTGGCACACGGAAGGAGTCAGTACGCATTTGTCACATGGAAAATACTTTGGGCATGCAAATACCATCAGTCATATACCTCAAGAAAAAAAAAAAAATTAACAATACCCAGCCTATAAAATAAAGTACATCCTCTTAGTAAATCTGAGAATCAGAGACCTGCTCCCAAGCTCTGAGAGATGTATCTACCCTCTTACTCACCTACTCATCCTAGACTCCAGAGCCACTGGCCAACGTCCATTCTTCCACAAAACAACCATGCAATTCTATCCCTTTAGGTGTTTGCTCATGCGGCTCCCCCATCTGGAAATCCCTCCCTCCTTCAATAGTCACAATCCGGTCCACCTTTGAAGGAAGGTGACTACTCACCTACATGATACACATCTTCTCTTTACTTCTGCCGTCGAGTACTAGGAATTTATCTGGCACCGTCATCGCGTTTTCATGGAGCTTGAGTTGAGTTCTCCGCACATTGTCTCCTCCTCCGCAAAGTAAATCCTTTGTTCATTCCTCCTTGGGTGCCCTCGGAGCCCAGCACGGTACCTGCCGGGCACACCGCCCAACAATTTCTTCTCTAACGGGAGCATTTAGGAATTGGTTGGGCCTCCGTCCATCACACAGTCTTAATAGCATATTGGTCAAACATGAAAATGAATTATGACGACAAACGCAACCAATTATTGGTCACTTACTGTATTCAAAGCACGGCACAAATAGTTCATATAGTCCCCACAGAGGCCAGGTAACTTGCCCAAGGCCAGGTGATTTAGGTGGCAGAAAGCAACTCAAATCCCTGTCCCACCCCTTCTTTTCCACACCTGCTTGATCATCTGTAGTAAGTATGGCCTCATTTATTTGTTTTCACTTTGTTAACATTATTCTGGATGCTATTATACATAGCATGTATGGATATGAGTGATTATTACCCACAAATAACTTTCAATCTCTGCCATATGCTTTCCTATGATTATTAACTCCCAAATTTTTAGCAACATTTTTACTACAAAATGTGAGCTACAACCTGTTAACATTTTGTCATTTGCCAACCAACATTACCATCAAGGGAAACATCGGATTAATTTTTTTTCTACAACTAGGTAATTCCTCAGAATCATTTTTGAATCATGCAAAGAATAAACTCACCCGTTATTGTACAGATATATTTATTCTCATATAAATTTTTAGAACTGATATGATTTCAAAGCTTCCTCAGGATCTCCAATTGCCCAGAGCAAGTTACCCTCCTAACTTAAAGAGCATTCTTTGGGAAACAAGATTGGAAATGGACACACTACATTTGTTGCTCAGTATTATTTCCTATTTACGAAGCCACATCAATTATAAATAGACACGGAATAGTCTACTAAAAACACAACTAAGTAGCATAGTATCAAAATAATTAAACCTAATAATTGAACCTAACTATTAATTCGAGTCAAAAGATCCAAAGGAAAGATTAAAAAAACTTGGGGCTCCTGGCTGACTCAATCAGTAGAGCATGAGACCCTCGATCTTGGGGTTTTAAATTCGAGCTTCATGTTGGGTGTAAAGATTACTTAAAAATTAAATAATTGGGGGGGCGCCTGGGTGGCTCAGTCAGCTAAGTGTCCGACTTCAGCTCAGGTCATGATCTCACCGTTTGTGGGTTCGAGCCTGCATCAGACTCTGAGCCTGGAGCCTGGTTCAGATTCTGTGTCTCAGTCTCTCTTCTCCCCTCCCCTGCTTGCGCTCACTCTCTCAAAAATAGATAAATAAAATAAAATAAAATTAAATTAAATTAAATAAATAAATAAATAAATTTTTAACGTTTATTTATTTTTGAGAGAGAAAGAGAGAGAGAGGGAGAGCAAGAAGCATGAGGGGGCGTGGGGTAGAGAGAGGGAGACAGAGGATCTGAAGCAGCTCTGCACTGGTAGCACAGAGCTCGACGCGGGGCTCGAACTCACACACCGTGATCTCATGACCTGAGCTGAAGACAGATGCTTAACCAACTGGGCCACTCAGGCGCCACAAAAAATCTTCTTAAAAAATTATAAAACAGTGGGGTTATAAACATCTGACAGGCACTAAACTAAATGTGTGGTTCTTTCTTGGCCTTTCTTACTCTCTCAGTTGTGTATGAATTCACTCCACGAAGCAGGCTTTGTACAAGTGTTTCAACTTCTCCCGGTGGTAAGACACAGTCAGAGGCTCTGCCTCCTTCCTGACACTGCATTCAACAGACCTATTATCTTTGTAGATTGGACCTTTGTAATAGGGCACTCGATGCCAGAATACATCCCTCATTGGCTTATTTTTTTCTAATTATCAGTTGAAATTACACTAGAGTTTATGATACAAAAACACTACACACGAGATTTACATATACACATATATATTCAGTCGTTACATGCTTGTTTTGTTAACTCATTCATCAAAATTACATACAGCCTGGCTATTTTCTTTACTGAAAATGGCTACTTTGGTTTATATCAATGTTGTCTCTGGGGATTTTAAGCGTAAGTCCAGATTTAATTTTTCATTCAAAAATCACTTTTGTGCCAATTCTTTCCTCACACCTCCCAAATGTAGGAAACTGCCAAGATTTTCAAAAAATATATTTACTCATTCTTGGAATGTACTTGGAAGGAGATTAAAGTATGGAAAAATAAAAGCAGATAAATAGGATTTGTGGGCTAAAAGAGATATATTTAGTTCATTTTGTTGTCAAGTTCAAGAAAGAGAGGGAAAATAGGAAGGACGGAGGGAGGGCGGGAGGGAGGGAGGGAGGACGGTAGTAGGGAAGTAGGGATGGAAGGAAGAAAGGAGGGAACGAAGAGAGGGAGGGAGGGAGGAAGAAAGGAAGAAAGAAAAGAAGGAGGGAGGGAAGGAAAGAGGGAGGAGGGAGGGAAGGAAGGAAGGAAGGAAGGAAGGAAGGAAGGAAGGAAGGAAGGAAGGAAGGGAGGGTTCCATAATTTGAGGCAGCAATTCTAAGGTTTCTCAAAACTATACCTTAATCAATTACATCCATCAAATTATTACAGAAACTTGTCTTAACATGTATATAAATATTACCCTATTTTGTATTCGGTGGAGGCAATGAAATAAGACTATTGGAAGTTATGGTTTGTTATGTATCCAACTGGATAGTTATGATTCTTTAAAATACAGAAGATATTATGTAGTCTCACCCAGAGGCCCACTAAAAAAAAATATCTGGCCACTAAATCCCTTCAGTTTAATCATCCTGGAGAATATTTCCAGGGAGTAGAAAGTACCAAGCATTGGTATAAAGCTGCCTACTCATTTTTCTAATTAAAAACAAGCCCCCCGAAAAAACCAACAACAACAACAACAACAAACAACCCAACAACTTTTAAATATTGTCACTTAAGACAAAACAGGGAGAATCAATCTGTGTAACCGAAATGGATTGGAGGTCGGGGGGGGGGGGGACTTTAAAAATTCCAAAATGCTCATTTCCCTCTCAGAATCCATAAGGCGATTTCAAACGGCAATTTCACACTCTTTAGGGAATGGGAGAAGAAAAGGCAATTTAAATCAGTGTGATAAAAATTAGTTTCCATTTCAAGCACCTGATAATATGCAATATGCTGTATCCATAATATGACTGGTGCCCACTGGAAGTCTTCCTCTCACAAATTCTAAGGACATCTAGGATAGTAGAGGTGAAGTGAACTTCCTAAGGTATTTAGCTCTGAGCCTTAGTTCCTGACCTGTAGAATGGAACAGGAACAGTAACTACTTTATTGGGTTATTATGAGGCTTCAACGGAATTTGTATAGAACTTGATCTGCCTTGTGAGCGTACTTGTGGGTTTTTTTTGTTTGTTTGTCGGTGTTTGGTTTTTGTTGTTTTCATAAGGTCATCTAGTAGGGAGTTTAGAGTTTCTTTCCTCCTGGTCTCAAGGCCCCGCCCTCTTTCCACTATACCGCACATACGCTGAGCACAAAGAACGGAGCCTAAACTCCCGGAGACATTTAGAAACTCCAAACACTTTCACAGGATTCCAATATTTAAAGGCCAAATAATAAAGTTTTAGCTGTCACGTGGAATTCTAATTACAATAGAGAGTTTCTCTTACCCTAAAGCATGAGTGAGAACAAGCCCCTACTTCCAACAGTAGGCACGTATACTGGTGCTCTATCATCAGCCATCATTATTAAAAATTGAAATACCCATGGGGCGCCTGGGTGGCGCAGTCGGTTAAGCGTCCGACTTCAGCCAGGTCACGATCTCGCAGTCCGTGAGTTCGAGCCCCGCGTCGGGCTCTGGGCTGATGGCTCGGAGCCTGGAGCCTGTTTCCGATTCTGTGTCTCCCTCTCTCTCTGCCCCTCCCCCGTTCATGCTCTGTCTCTCTCTGTCCCAAAAATAAATAAACGTTGAAAAAAAAATTTAAATTAAAACACCCAAATAAATGATTATCATTCCCTGGGGCAAGGTGCTAAATTCTATAAAATAATTGTTAAATCATTGTTTAAAGACTTCCCACAAGCCAGCGATGTCCGTGTAACACAGACTTCAGTAAGCCAAGTATTACCAATATGTAATATGTGTCTGTGGGATAAATCACGTCAGAGACGCGCTGGAGAACAACGCTAGCACGGGCTCAACTACAAAAAGAAACAAAAGACGTTCTTATTCCGGGTCCAAGTCATTCGAATTTTATTTGAGACAAAATTACTGCTACGTAATTATCAACAAAGTAGGAGGGCAGAAGGTAAAATGAGATGGGCGGGCAAAATCCCCTTGTAACTTGAGAGACCAGCGTATTTCATGGACACACGTTTTCCCGAACACGTATGAAACCAGGGTGGAGAACAATACGTGGAGAATTACAGTCGATTTTGACCAGCAGCGAGTGAGGTCGTGGCCACGTATGCACGTGTGCAAATGTGGCTGCCATTCCTGGGGATGTGACTGCCAAGCCACAAGCCCACAACATTTCGGCTGACGAACGATTTAATAACCATTTGAGGAAAGAATCGGTTCCTGTCTGAAAACCTGCAGACAACTTCCGGTAAGATCAACAAAAGTGCCCGCATCCAAACTCATAGACTGATTTGGATGAGATCCAGAAGTGACAAGGCGCTCGGGGCGGCTACATCGACAGGGCTCCTGCTGGCCAGATGGTGACACCATGGGGACAACAGGAGCAGGGACTGGAGGGACCTGAGTCGAAAGTGATTCAGAAGACTGTCTAAAAAAAAACCTCATAGGATTACCTCACATTTACTTAGTGATCTTTTATGTTTATGTATGTCTGAGTGATAAATCATAAACATCTGTGTGTAAATATATCTAAGCTAGTTCTTTCGAGAAGTTGAAAACAAAAATCCTAATTGAGGGGCGTCTGGGTGGCTCAGTCGGTTGAGCGTCCGACTCTTGACTTCAGCTCAGGTCATGACCTCACGATCTTGGGATGGAGCCTGAGTCAGGCGGTGCGCTGACAGCCTGCATCCTGCTTGGGATGCTCTCCCTTTCTCTCTACCCCTCCCCTGCTCGCGATCTCTCTCTCTCTCTCTGTCTGCCTCTCAAAATAAATAAATAAACATTTTTTAAAACAAAGAAGAACAAAATCCTAATTGAAAACCATGCCGTGTAAGAGTTGGGCTGGAGGACTTCCTCTTGCTCAAGGGCACACGCTGGTGGTCTTGCCCTCTTGGATCTCAGACTTGACGAAATGCAACGTATTTCCTACCTTCTTCACCTAGTCTGCTGACCTCCCAAACACCCTCTTGTAGGACAAACCCTGCTCTTGTCAATCTGCCCTCTCCTACTTCTTAATTTCTGATCCTCACGTTTCGTCTCATGTTAAATTTGGCCCTATAAAACATAAGTACAGGTTAAAAGGACAGGCTTAAACTTACAGTGTTGAGATTCAAATTCCAGTGTTCCCAATTAATGGCTGTGTGGCCATTAATTAACAAACTCCGTCTTTTAATGGCTGTGTGGCCAATTAATTAACAAACTCCGTCTTTACCTCAGCTCCCTCATCTGTAGAATGGGAATAATGATGGTATCTACCTCACAGGGTGACTGTAAAGGTTAAAGGAGAAAATACACGTAAAGTGCCTTGAACTGTGTGGCCATTAATTAACAAACTCCGTCTTTACCTCAGCTCCCTCATCTGTAGAATGGGAATAATGATGGTATCTACCTCACAGGGTGACTGTAAAGGTTAAAGGAGAAAATACACGTAAAGTGCCTTGAACTGTCCTGGGCACACGTTAGTCCTTTTAAGTGTTGGCAGTTCTACTTTTTTTGAGAGAGAGAGAGAAAGAGAGCGCACACGTACTCAAGTGGGAAAGGGGCAGAGAATTCGCAGGGGGCTCCGTGCTGACAGCAGAGACCCCCCAGGCAGGGCTCAAACTCGAGAACCACGAGCATGTGACCTGAGCCGAAGCTGGACGCTTAACCCACTGAGGTGTCCCCGCCATTGTATTGTTTAATGTGGTTGTTTTGTCATCAATTCTGGAATGCGAGCTCTTTTTCTGACTTCTCTTGAAAACAAGTCGGAAACCTCTCCCCTCTGGCCCAGGCCTCCCCTTCCCACCTGCCAAAGACACTGCCTCGCTGACTGTGGGGAGGACTCCTACTTCTCTAACACCAGACCCTCTGTGGGTTCTCTCCCTCGTTAGCGTGTTCACCTTCCACAGGACCTCTTTGAGGGGGTGTTATCAACCTCACTTTTCTGGTGGTGCAACAGACTGGCAAGGACTCAGTAACCTAAGGTCGCTGAGCCACGTGCCAGGGGTTGCGATTTGCATCCCGGGTCTTGTGAGTCCAGAACATCCACACTCTTCCCCACCTGCCACCTGATACATGCACATCCACGGGGCCAAAGAAAGACAAGGCATGTGACCACCGTATACCTGCCGGTTTCTGCTTACATGGTAAGCATTCATGACAATACTCAGCAGCTCTGTGGGATTCAAACCCAGATCCGAACATCCTGGACCGACACTTCTTAATTTCTTCACCTTTTTTTTTTGGCCTTCGTATGGGTTAGAAAGGAGGAGTAACCTTTAAGAAGAAATAACTATTTCCAGGGGCAGAATCGTGCGTTCACATATTTACGTTAAATATATCTAGAAGGGGAGCGTGTCCAAAATGCAATCTAACAGAGAAGTTAATGTTTATGTAGGGAAGGTATCAGGATACGTTCGCATTTTGTCTAGCAGCATACCATACGCTCGCGTGGATGCCATGAATACATTAAACATAGTTTGATTATTTTTAATTGCAGGAATTGATTGCTATTTTATTAGCTTTAATTGCAGGAATAGATGATACCCCTCTCACAATTCAGATTAAAACAAAAATAGGGCCAAAAGAAAATTGTAATTCAAATAAGCGTGTCATTTTAGTATTTTCATGTGCCTTCACAAATTGCCATATTTAATACCTGCTGGCACAAGAAAACCTAAATGAGTATGTAAAATTTTATTTTTAGTGTTTTATTTTATATTAGAGAGAGAGAGAGACAGAACACGAGCAGGGGAGGGGCAGAGAGAGATGGAGACAGAATCTGAAGCAGGCTCCTGGCTCCGAGCTGTCAGCACAAAGCCCGATGCGGGGCTCGAACCCACAAGCAGTGAGATCATGACCTGAGCCGAAGTCAGACACTCAACCGACTGAGCCACCCAGGTGCCCTTGTAAAATTTTATTTTATAAATTATTTGCATTTATAGTTTTATCCAAAAGACAACAGGAAAGTCAGAGGCCCTGAAGAACAACAAAATCCCACCCCAAGGTGAACTTCTGATAAAGAGAAGCTTGGTTTCCAGGGTTTTGAGGTGAAAGGCAAGCTCTCCTCTAAACACAAAGGCCACAGGTTTCCTCCCTGTTCTCAGAAACCAGGAAACGCCCTGCTAGAACCAACTGGCACAACTTCAGGGTTCGGTCTCCTTAGGCTTTAGTCCTTCACTCATATGTCAATGTCACTGAGCACCTGCAGTGTCCCCCAAAATACACAGGAACTACGGAAGTATGGGGAACACTAGTGGGGACAAATTAAATGAGCGCAGAGCCTCGTGCAAGCCACGGGAAAAACCAGACCGTGTCACTCCATGACTTTTCTGCTGAAGAACGTAAAGTTGTACAGATACTGTCGCCTAAGCCCTCCGTGGCTGTGTCTACGTGATGCTGGGCCCTGGACACATTTACAGACCAGAGAGCAGCGAAGGCATAAAAAGTACGGGACTAGACAGCTACTCACCAGGAAAACCAAAGCTGCATTGAGGGCTTCCGATGTATAGGTCAGGATTTAGAAAAAACGAAACGTATCTTCTTCACCCGAAATGGCTATTTTTGTAAATGTGGTTACGTAGACTAATTTCCAAAATGAAGTGGATGTTAAATTGCTCGAGCTCAACGGATGTAAAAGAATGCATGCTGAAGATCTACAATTCACCATCGGTGCTCATTATTCAACCAAGAAACAGATGAGATTCCACAGACATCCTGTTACTGGTACATGGAGAGATTTGAAAGTGGAGGAAGTTGGCCAAAAAAGTGTCCATAATTACACAAGTACACTCTGTCCTCGGGGTAACTCTAGGAGGGGAAAAAAGGTAAATTTTTCATTTAAAATTGTTCAAGAGTACTCTTTTAAATTAAAAAATCCTCAGTGGAGCAGCATATGGCCCGGAATGAGACTAGAAGGTATTCATTTTCCAGTTTCAGATGAAAGACGTTAAAAGCTGCCTTATGTGAAGCGATTTTATTAATGATATAAACCATCCCATGTTTTTTTACCAAACACTCCTTACTTGGGATTTCTATTTCATGCATGCAACTCCCCATTAAAAAAAAATACATTCTAGTGCTGGCTGCCAATATTATGGACTTTTCTAAATATGCTTGATAGACCAAGGAAGACTTGAAGCCTAAGATTTTAGAGCTGAAAGATGAGGCTTTCATAATGTGATGCTGGCCCCTGCAGAGCCCTGGGGCTGCTTGGACTTTTAGGATATGAGTAAAAGTGTTCTGAGGCTAGGTCTCAAAAACTACGGAGCTAAGTTGAAATTAAGGCCAGTCTAGAGAGATGGGTCTCTTTTGAAGATGCCACGGATCCCTTTAGGTAGACTTTCCAGACTCTGAGACAAAAAGCCAGGATTTAGAGGGTCTGGGAGAACAAACGTCAGGCCACAAACTCCGGGCTCGCCAGTGTCTGAACCAGATTATGTTATCCTAGGATGCTTTTCACTTCTAACCTTCTAATTGTTACATATTTCTTCCTAATAGTTACCCTGCATCTTGCTTGCTTTAAATTTATATTCTGCTCACCTTGAATTCAGTGGGAATAAAAACAGTCCTTCATCATCACCAAACATACCACACATGGTGCCATTTATACAGAACCCACAATGCTACTACTGATATATATATATGCGTGTGTGTGTGTGTGTGTGTGTGTGTGTGTGTGTGTGTGTGTGTAATTGATGTTTTGGGCCTGCTTATCATGTGCTAATTATCGTGCTAAGGTCTATATTTATTTATTCCATTTGCTCAAGATCCTGAAGCCAGAAGGCAGTGAGGCCAGGATCTGAGTCTGATAGACTCTAGATCTAATGATCCCTAAGATGTCGCTTGTCTGTGGATGCATCACAACCTGTGGGTGATGGATATTCAAGGCTGTGGGAGCCTGCCACCTAATAGATCCCGCCACCCCACCTCCTACTCTGGTGAAGCACAATTACTGGCACAAAATCGCATGCTATCACCCTCGGGAGTACTTTTTTAGTTGGAAGTGGGGAGGAGGGGGAGGAGAAAGGCACGACATACGCGTCTGTAACAATCACACAAATGCATCCAAGCACACATCGTAACGATTTATTTGCATTTTGCATGGTGTGTGGGGAGCCTGGCTTTCTCCTGTCTTTCAAGTTGGAACTCTGATTTCCCATGCTACCCATAATGCTACATTACTGTAAACATTTATATATTGTCAATTTAAACAACACACAAACTCTACGCCATTCACCGAAATGTAAACGATTACAAAAGAGGCCAAGGCGGAACCGCTGTGAAAGCCATAACATTTATTGAAGAGCGGACATATGTTTGCAAATCACAGCGCTGCACGGGCACACAATCCACAGTTCATGATGCTGTTCCAATTAAGCTTTTAATAGAGCCTTCTCATATAATCCGTTTTAAAGACAATTAATGAAAGGGGAAAAAGGTGTCAGTTGCAATTACATTTGTAAAAACCAAACTGCAGCTTTTATTTAGAATGAATCTGTGCTCAGCTATGTAGATGTACACGTTGATTATTTGGACCTATGCACGCATTTCTGGATGGGCAGAACTTCTCAATGAGTAATGGCTGTAGTAACCCAAAAAGTATCTCAGAATATTGTCAGTCTTAGAGACCAGGGCAACAACTGCAATAGAATTTCTACCATTTGCCCCAATTAACACACCACTTTGCCCTGAAGATGTTCAAGTCAGCATTTTATTGTTGGAATAATAAAGAGAAATTCATCTGACAAAGGGCATGATACAGAATACATCTATAGAAGACACTTCTCATCTTAATGTTGACAAGTGGATGTCCTTCCTTTTGTATCAGTGAAAGAAATTTTGGTCAAGGGGCGCCTGGGTGGCGCAGTCGGTTAAGCGTCCGACTTCAGCCAGGTCACGATCTCGCGGTCCGTGAGTTCGAGCCCCGCGTCGGGCTCTGGGCTGATGGCTCAGAGCCTGGAGCCTGTTTCCGATTCTGTGTCTCCCTCTCTCTCTGCCCCTCCCCTGTTCATGCTCTGTCTCTCTCTGTCCCAAAAATAAATAAACGTTGAAAAAAAAAAAAGAAATTTTGGTCAAATTGTCAAAAAGAAAAAAAAAACCCCAAAAAAACAAAAAAACCCACCAGCTCCTAATGTGGAATTTAACCTCCCATTTTCGTCTAAAAGTTATCTTTTAACAATAACGACAATAAAAAATAAAACTTCATTTCCAGGAATTTAAAAAATTGAAAGAAAAACATCAAAGTTGATAATTAAAAATAAAAATGTATATTATTCATTTTTCTGAACTACTCCTGTTTTGTTTTGTTTTTTATGTGTACCTTTCATGGAAATATCTGTCACAGATATTCCATTTCATGGAATAGAAATTTGATTTTATATCCTTAGAGGTTAATAATATGATGTTAACGACAATTTTCTAATCAAAGAATCCGATAGTGTAAAACATCTGATGTAGGAATATCTAACCGATGACCACTGAGATTGCGAAGAATCTAGAAACTTCAGAAAGAGAAAACCTAGCTGATTTGATTGGCTCTGTGCTGTACTACTTACTTTGTTTAATACAGCATCTGTTATTAAAGATGCTTTGGTCAAAGCACAAGTTGTCAACTGACTTCTAAGCATTGCCTATTACTTGGCCCCTGGTCTGAACAGAGAACTGGCAATTTAAGGTCAGGCTCTTGCTCATTTCCTGTATATGTCTCTGGATATAATATTCTATTGTTTATTCCCTATTTTACTTTGAAATTCAGAAACCTTCTACCTGCCTGACCCTGATGTTTTGATACCTAATTTAATATTACATGTAAGAATTTATATAAATCAAATATTTTGTCTAAAAATGTAATTTTCTTTAACCTCTCTTTTTGTTATTCTTCAATGCCCAGGCAAGGAACCTGTTTACAGCAGTCAGGCTCTTTCCAGAGAATAATCCAGATAGGCTCAGCTCAGTTTTCTGGCGGGTGCTTCCTAGTCACTGGTACATCTGGTTTCTCTTCACATAGAAAAGTTTGTTGATCTGCCATCATCTGCCAGGTACCTTGCTGGATTTATCCCAGAAGAATCTACGGAGAAATGCCCATTTGCACTCCTAATTTGTAAATCACAGTCACAAAATCAGATACACTACTCACTAACCTACACACCAAATTTATAAATCTAAAGCTGTAAAAAAAGAAGAAAGTTGAAGAAATACCTTCCTATGTGTCTATGGGACTATTTCCTCAGCCTTGAAAAGTGCTGGCCTTACACATTTGCTCACTGTTTTTAAAAAATCATTCTTTTCATTCAATCAATAAACATTTACTGAATTCCTACTGTGAGTGGCCACTGTAACCTTTCTATCCTTTCTAAAAGAAAGCAAAGGGGCCTTGTTCAGTGGGTCTAAGGCAGTAATAAGGACATGTCAATTTATGCTGGAGTTTTCTAGTCAGTTTTAAGGTAATTTCTTTCACATAAGAGGTAATCACAGAGTAACAAATGGAAGAGAGGAAGGCACTCAGTACCTATTTGTCAAGCACTGGGCCAGGAACTCTGTGGATGTTTGGTGCAGAATGCTAATAAGCCTCTTAGGAATTATGGAAGGTATTTATTTTTCCTATTTGATGGACAAGGATAAAAAGCTGTTGATTAGTTCAATAATCGTTCAAGACCATTCCCCATGCTACACTATAGTTTATGTTCTAAATTGATTCACCACCTGAAAAGGCAATCGGCATGATTCCAAAATTTGAACTAAGAGCCAAGGAGCTCCAAAGTAAAAACTCAAGGCTTACTGTTTTTGTTGTTGATTTCACAACACAAGATGCTGTAAACTTCTCTGGACTAAGAAACTGCTTGAGTACAGCTGTTCTAATTTGCTTAAATTCCTGTAGTGGGAGGGAGCCCTTCACATTATGCATTACCTAAGTCAAGAAAAGGCTGATTCCTCACCCCACAAAATTTTGTTGTAAGATGAACTGAACAGGAATTTTGCTATAATCCTCCAAATTCATAATATCCTCAATATTATGAAAGAAAAGTCTCTAACTAATATCTTTTGATGTTCTAGGAAATACAAATCAAGGTACTCCTGTAGTTCTGTTAACATATCTGTCCCTTACTTACCTAATCTTAAAATATTAAAGATATCATAAATGTTAGATAAAAGAGAAAATGCTACGAAATAATTATTCATCCTAAGAGTAATTATCTCCAGGTGTAATTCATGGTAAGACTCCTTCCTTTCTCTTATATTTTAACGCTTACCTGATCTTCATTTAATGCAAAAGGATTAATGAGCTGCCTTTAATACTTCTCTACTTAAAGTTTTCTTCCTCTGGCTTTAGGTAAGAAGTCTTACAAGTCCATTGGCTAGTTAACCATTCTAGATTGTGACTCTTGATTTAGGTAGAGAATCATTATTTTCAGATTCCAACAGCAGACACAAAGAGATTTAAATGTAGCAAGATAACTGAAGTTAGACATAACACAAATAGAAAATAAAACTTTAAATGACCAGAGTCCCCCCCACCTTTTTTTTTTTTTTCCGGTTGCCATAGATTGTATCATAATGCCCATGGTGAGCAGAATTTTCAGAAATTGGGTCCTTTCTAGCAACAGGTCAAAAAATGCATGTAAATGTACATCTGTGAAATAAATCTACCACTGATGCTGCACCTGGAAATGAGGTCGTGAAGAGGAAGCCATTTGTTATCACAATAAATTATATCTGTAATCTATACAGACCTCCCACTCCTTAAAACAAAACAAAACAAAACAAAACAAAACAAAACAAAATCTAGCTTGGAAATTTTAAAGACTCTGGTTCCCTTAGAAAAAATGACGAAAAGGTTGACTGGAGTATGATCCTTACTTATCTGCAAGCAGCATAGAGTTTAAAGGACAATTTATACATGCTTTTGAGCTTAATCTCCTTGCGTTGCATTTGAGACTGATTTTACAGTGTCTAAATTAATCTCTAGAAGTAGATAAACTATGTAAACCTTAGATTTTTAAAGCAGTACTGTGATAAAAATGCCCTTGGAGACCTTAACTGCTCACCTAGGGACCAGTATGCACCAGGAAGAAAATGAATGTTAATTGCTTTTCCTTTGAGAGTCTCCTACTCTTAAGAATCACAATGCTATGTAAACTTACATATCGTGTCTATTTCCAAGTAGTGTGGGAAAGATTCTGTAATGCAGGACTGCTCAGGGGCTCTCAGAAGCTGCCTGACCAGGGAGCCTGCTGTGTATCTGTGTCTTCTTTGATAACTTCCTTTCAATTATTTTTGATCCCATCACCATGGCTGTGTTTTCTAAGCAGGAAATAAAACTACTGACATCCAAAGGCAAGAAAAGTAAGAATCAGGAATTTCCAGATTTGTCTTCATTTCCTTCCCCTACTTCCTTCTACTCTCCTTTCTGGCTGTGGTTATGCGGCCAGTGGTTAGGTCTACCTCCCTGCCCCCCACAGGCCTGACATCAGAAACTTGGGGAGTGAGGTGGGATTGGACACAACACTGGCCTTGGCAGCCCCCAGGGAGTGAGGGAAACTAGCTATCAAGTTACAGAGCTGGCTCTAGCCGGGCTTCTGGGATGGCAAGACACTGTTACTGGTCTAAACTTCAGCCAGGTTAAATTTAAAATGAGAAGTTAGAAAAATTGGTCTTCCCTGGGTGATGTTCCTTAATTCATCAGCTTTATGATTCTACCTATATATGAAATGACTATAAAAAGCACCTTAAAATAAGAATTCCATCACCAAACTATTCTATATTGAATTCTATAAAAAAAAAAATCTCAACCCACGAAAACATGGTCCTATATGAAGTGAGAAGAAGATGTATGTTAAAATATAAAATGAAAGCTCCTAATTCTCAAGTTAAAGGCTAATGTGGAAACGACGTAATGGCGAGCTAATGCCAGAAACCTGCTCTGTGTCTTATATTACACTTACAATCAGTTATCACCCAAATGCCTCAGCCAACCTCATTTATTTCCCCCCAAGAATTCGGAGAACGGACAGAAGAGTTCCCAAAGTATGCACAAGACCTTATCTCAAAACTGAACTGAGTTCTTCTTTATGTGATGTTTCACTGCCTCATTTCTAGCTGTTGTAAGTTAGTTACCCAGTATACTAAGTTGATTATTCCAGAATTTTTCCAAGCAAAAAGTTAAGCTGATGAGTATTTCCAGGGTCATCATCCATGTCCCTTTTTTGAAAGAAGGTTCTAAATATGCCCTTTTCGAGTCTTCAGGCACCTCATCAGTCCTCCACGAGTTCTCAAAAATGATATCTAGCGGTTCTGTGATGACTTCGGCCAATTCATTAAGTACTCTAGGATGCCGGCCATGGGGACCTGTGGATTTGAACATATCGGGGTTATTTAGGTTCTCCTTTACCCATTCTTCCCCTAGTCCATCATGGATTTCTGCTCCTAGTTTTCTTTTAAGTAAACTCCACACCCAGTGTGGGACTCGAACTCACGACCCTGAGCTCAAGAGTTACATGCTGTACCGACTGCTGCTCCTATGTTTAAGTCACAATTGTCCTTTCTGCTTATCAAATGGACTTTTAAAACAATAGTTTTTTTTTTAATGTTTACTTTTTGAGAGAGAGAGAGAGAGAGAGAGAGAGAGAGAGAGAGAGAGAAAGTAAGTGGGAGAGGGGCAGACAGAGGGAGACACAGAATCTGAAGCTGACTCCAGGCTCTGAGCTGTCAGCACAAAGCCCGACGCAGGGCTCGAACTCACGAACCATGAGACCATGACCTGAGCTGAAGTTGGACGCTTAACTTACTGAGCCCCCCAGGTGCCCCTGAAAAAACAGCTTTAAGTCTCTGGGTTTTTTTTAACCTATCAATTTTCTCCTTGAAGCTACTAAATGAAAAATGTAATTTTTTTCAGGTCCAAGTCTTATTTGCCTTGTTTAAAAACATTGTTCTTTTTTCCCCCCTTTTATGGTTCTTGTAAGAACAGGCAAGTAAAGCAAAAAAAAAAATAAAAAAAAAAAAATAAATAAATAAATGAAAGCATATCTTGCAACAGTTTGTCTCCTGACGTCACCTCGCTCCCTACTACGCGGGAGCGTCCTTAGTAGCAGAAGTAACAGCAACACTTGGAGACATTCTAAAGGCCACCAATCTCGGGCTCAGAGGGCACATATCTATTCAACTTGTACCTGCAACTGCTAACTCAAAATGCACCTTCTGAAATAGAAAAAAGATTCACAGTCATCCTTAGAATCGTTTGTAGGCACACACAGTCACTTTTTCACGTAGGCATTTCAAAAGCGTAGTCGTACACGAGCTGGAAAGAGATGGAGAAGGATTTCTTAGGAAGCAGCCCCCTCTCGTAGAAATTGCCTGCTGTCGTGCGGTCATCTGTGCCCACAGTTCTGGGATTGCTGTTACACTAATTATCACCGAGCTGTGATAGGCGTTGACAGTTTTAACCCCTTCTTTGTCACAGAGAGTCCTCAGAAACCGAAAGCCAGCGACAGATTATGGCTTCCTGCCCATATGTCGCCGCATGCCCCAAATCCCCTGATGGATCTAGAATACATTCAGGGGAGGAAGAAAGAGAGTGCAGAGGGGAAGAATGAGGACACATGAGTCTTCCAACGCGATGTCTGATGTGACAGGCAGGCCGTGCCGCTTGGATTCGACTGTTAACTTGTTTCATTTTGTTTTCTAATTGGAACAGCTTTTGAAAAAGGTTGAATCAGTTGTGCGGTCTTTTGTTTTGCCTTTCTAGTCTCCACCTCTCCAGTCTCACCCCTCGTTTTAGCTCTTAAAAGCGCTGTGTTAAGTGCCAAAAAAAAAAAAAAAATGTATTCTAGACATCACTAAAAGACTCTTTTAAAGAATAATTCTGCACATTTCTCTAGGGTACAACAATTTGTTTTAGCATGTGCCATTTTCACCCCTGCTCAAATAGCCACCTGCTGATGGCAATATGTTAACTAATATGTCATTATTAATTAGCGTGGGTAATATCATCCACCAACTGCATCTAAATGGAGAGCAAGTATTACTATCCGTGCTCAGAAAGTTTCTTTCTCCGGGGAATCAAGCTCTTTCCAGGCCCTTTTTTTTTCTATATTACTAAGTAATAATATCATACTACTAGTTTACATATTCAAACAGTCACTCCAATAAATTCACATCTAAGCCAACGCCTCTATCAAGATCACTTCCTGCTAGGAACTGTGGAAAAATCATGTTCAATCTATCTTGACAAACTATTTTTGCAGGGCGGTGGGGTGGGCGGGGGGGGGGGGCGGGGAACAAGGGGAAGTTCCGTAGAGGAGGGTAGTCACCCTAATATAAAGACGGCAAGACTGTTTGGTGTAACGTTGTCATAGGTGAATGAATGGAAAGGCATTCCACCAAAAACTGTCTTGCCTATGCAGTGCAAGAGACTGCATTTCAAACAGAACAGGCAGAAGAAAGAGCTTCAGGTTACAGCATTAGGCGTCAGGCATTTCTCAGATGGCAGGAAGACCCCAGCTAGGATCCGGCAGAGTCACAAAAGGAGGGATAAGGCAACACCCATGGTGAGGACATTCTTCCTACAAGGAAAGAGTCTCTGATGTCTGCCCAAGCTAGATATAGTTCCGTCTGAAGTCAGAAAGATGGCCTCACCTACCTTGAAAAGTCATTTTTATTCTAGGAACCTACGAAAGTAAGGAAAATGCCTTTGGACAGGTTATCACCAGCAAATGCAGACACCTTCCATATTATTAAACCCCTTAAAGACGTGGGGCGTGAAGTCATTCACAAACCCAGCACCGAGCTGACAGCCTCTGAAACCTCGTGTGTGCCTTTGCTTCAACAAAAACAAATCACATTCATTAAACAAGCCCAGCCTTGCAATTTGCTTTGTTTTATTTATTTATTTATTTACTTACTTACTTGCTTGTTTATTTATTGTTCTTTGGGGGAGAAAGCAGGAGGCAGACAAACAGGATTTCCGCAGTTGGGTCAATGGAGAGTTTCAAGATGTGAGCAGTCGCAGAGAGCTGTAATGAGCCCAGCACATGTTGGTTCATGATTGCAAGGAAACGTCACTAATTTCTCTGTTACAAACGCGGCTTCACGCTCTGGCAGCTGACATGCACCGTGACGTCCCTGATCCGGCTCCTGATAGAGCCCACTCTTCGTGTGGAATAGGAGCGAACAGATTTTGAAAATTCTGCCCGGCTTTCAGGGGATACCTGCTGGAAAGGAGTCTTCTGGGCACCGCCAGTCCAGCCTTATCTCGCACGGCTGCTCTCCCCGCCACACATTTTTCATATTAACTTTCCCCCCTAAATTATCTGGCAGATGCCTACCAAGAAAGAAGCTCTTTCTTCACTCCGAGAGAAATAATAATCTGTTTATATGTATTAATAGGCTTCTCTGGATATTAGGTTGACAAAAAAAATCACGCATGGCATTGCTTCAAATCTGGTCCTTTCTCAAAAACCATGAAAAGCCAAGCCTTGGAACAATAAATAGCAGGCTATATTTTTGGTGCTATCAATGCTCCTGAAGTGTTGCTATTTTTAAAGGTGGAGTTTATGAAAAATGAATGCAGTAGTTTGTAATGTGCCAAATTATATCTATTTCTAGGGAAACACTGCTAGAAAAGAAGAGAAAAGAGAAGAGAAGAGAGAAAAGAAAAGAAAAGAAAAGAAAAGAAAAGAAAAGAAAAGAAAAGAAAAGAAAAGAAAAGAAAAGAAAAAAGGGTTCTTCCCCACTGGCCTAATTCTCCCCTAACCTGCCTTTGAAATCACTCTCAATAATAGTTATGGCCACACAAACCTAATTCTTGGGCTGAACGGTGACTTTTCAGTTTTATATGTTCTAGGCTATTATGGGGAGTGGGAGGGGTGGAGGGAAAGTCTTTCACTTCACAGATATTTGGCAATTCTCCTAATCGACGTTAGAGTTCCAATCCGAGAAACAGGGAGGGGCGGCGAAAGTTATTTAATGAATAAAGAAACTATTGTGCTGTAGTTAAAAATTAGATTTATGAGACTACATTTTTTTCTCGGTTGATTATTCTGATTTTTAAGTGATTTCAAGTCTGTTACTCTTTTTAGCTTGTGATTTACCCCCCTAATTAAAGGCAATCAGAGTTACACGGAGGGTGCCCGATTTAGAAGTTATTTCTCTGTTGTGTTATTATTCTAGAGGCTATAACTCCACTGCAGATATAGAGCCAACAGGCAGAAAATATCCACATTTGGGTGCTGGGATAAAGACATAAAACTGGAGAGTGAATATTAATAGCCCATGCAGTTTCCTTACAATGGGGGTGGGAAAAACACTCTCAGGAAAAAGTTAAGATTGATGGTACAAATGCCACGTTCTCTCCTTCTGGACGACACAAGGGGCACAGAGCTGAATGTGGTCTGGTGGTCCGGTGACAAGATAAAAGCTTTTTTTACCTCATGACTTTCTCAAGCTAAGTTTACCAACATTCAGTCACATCACAATGCCTATCGTTATGGAACGGAAGGATGGTTGGAATTTGCTTAGAGAGACGGGGCTTAAATACAGCTTGTTTTTGTTTTTTTATTTTTTTTTTATGTTTATTTAGTTTTGAGAGAGAGAGAGAGAGGGAATATGAGCGGGGAGGGGCAGAGAGAGAGGGAGACACAGAATCCAAAGCAGACTCCGGGCTCTGAGCTGTCAGCAGAGATCCCGATGTGGGGCTCGAACTCATGAACCATGAGATCAAGACCTGAACCGAAGTCAGACGCTTAACCGACGGAGCCACCCAGGAGCCCCTTCAGCTTTGTTTCAACTGTTAACTTCTCCAAGGGCAGAAACCACATTTCATTCTCTTTATGTCTCCAGTGGAAGCATACATATAACGTCACACACACGACTATCGCTGACCGATGGGATCCCCCACAGTGTAACGTTTACATATCATTCCTCAGTAAGCTAAGTTCCTACTGGAAAATATTAGTCCGGCAGTCAACTGAGAGTATCTATTTCCAACAGAGAAAACATTTTCAGTATATGTCCACTCCACCAGCATGCATCATGATGGTCACCTTTCCGTTCCTCGAAAGGCCTGGGTCTCCTCGGCTGCTGCGCTAGGAAAGGCCAAGGCTGCCTCCCAGACCCCAGGAAGCTGGAGGATGCATACTTAACGTCACATAATTAGCTGGCATACATGTCCTTTCGCTGCTAGATTTCCCAGGGGATTCTACAGACTAAAAAAAAAAGAAAAATAACTGACTTCGGAGTGACCTACGTATATTTTCTTTTTTTTGACTTTAAACACAAACACCCAATGGGGCTCCTGGGTGGCTCAGTCGGTTGGGTGTCCGACTTCGGCTCAGGTCATCATCTCACAATCCGTGGGTTCGAGCCCCACATCGGGCTCTGTGCTGACAGCTCAGAGCCTGGAGCCTCCTTGGGATTCTGTGTCTCCCTCTCTCTCTCTGCCCCTCCCCTGCTCATACTCTGTCTCTCTCTGTCTCAAAAATAAATAAAATTTAAAAAAAAATAAAAAATAAGCACAAACACCCAAATGCTCTGCAAACTGTTCTGCGCCACTGTCCCACCTGTCTTCACCTGTGGTGCTTCCTCGCTGACTACTCCTTTGCCATCTATTCCCGGGGAAAAACTCAAGTTGGATGTAAGAAACCGCGCTGCCTCTCACTACCTCCTCTTGACTCCCACGGGTTCTAAACTTCACGCAGGACTTATCCGCCGGTTTTTCGGCAAATGGAAAACATACTGGAGAGGCTGGAAATGTTCTTACCCGCTCATTATTCAGAAAACTCTCAGCAACAAATGCAGAGCTTAAAGGACAAAAGTGTCTTTGTTTACACTACCCTCGGGGCACCTACCGATTTGACCATTTTTCCAACAGAACAGCTACGTAAATTCCCGACTTCTTAAAAGCACTTTGTTACACTCCTCACCGAATATTCTGGATGTGCTAAACGCCCACACATTGAGAACCCGTAGAGTTGTGGTCTGAAAGCTCCAGGAGACCAGGTTCCGAGGCCCCAACCTCCTCACTGCCCGGGGTCAGAGCCACATCTTACCTGTACCAGGAAGATGTTATCAGGATTAGCTACTGGGAATTCCGTATTGTTCTTTCAATAATTTTATAATAATTAATAGCTGTCACAACATGAAGCTGGGGCTAGGTCAGCGCACTTTGAAGAAGTTGGATAGTCGAGCTGAGGAAAATGGTAGCTGGAGGGGACAGTGGTTTTAAGAACCAAGATGGAGCTTGGACATATTTACAGACTGAATGGAAGGATTCCATGGAGGGAGACCAAACGCCAGAAAACAAAGGGATAATTATGGATCGTAATTATTACTTGGGACAGGAGTAGATATCCAGGGGAGGGATTCGTTTTAGAGGGGAGAGGGGTAATTCCTCATCAGAAATAGAGGAAAAGAACAAATGGGCAAGAATAAGAATATTCTTAATTCTTATTGGAATAAGATACGGATATTGTGCCCACGAAGGACAGAAATGGATGGAGCTCACGTGCAACGGGGTGCTAGCTCTCAGTGAGGACCAAGCCAAGGCTATCTGCAGGGGAGAAGGGAGGTGCGAGGGGCAAGGGCAGGGTTTTAAGGAGAGGGGAGGAATCTGAAACAGCCACCGAGGGAACAGTGGCAGGAGCTCAGCATGACAGCGGCAGTAGGGTGGACTGAGCTGGACTGGACTAATGGGATTATAGAAAAATGGGCTTCAAGGTCTCCAAATACCACCCAAAGTCATGATCGAGGCACAGGCCTAGAAATGAGCGATACAAACCCTGAACAAAAATAATGATACATGCTGGAGTGCTAAATACCAGTGTTCTGTCCCCCAGGGCAGCTCTTAAAACATACCTGGTGGGTCCTGTTGATGACCGTCTTAGTCCATTCGGGCTGATACAACAGAATACCAGAGACTGGGTGGTTTATAAACAACAAAGGCTGGGAAGGCCAACCTCAAGGGGCCTACAGATTCGGTGGTGAAGGCTCTCTTCTTGGTTCACAGACACCATCTTCTCGCTGAAGGGGTGAGGGAGCTTTCTGGGGGACCTTTTATAAAGGCGCCGACCCCGTCACCGATGCCTCATCCTCACGACCCAATCACCTCCCAAAGGCCCCACCTCCAAATACCATTCTAGGCATTAGGTTTCAACCTACGAATCTTGGAGAACACAGACTCAGTCTGCAGGAATGTTTGTCTCTAACCAGACTCAAGGCTGCCCACTGAAGGGTTCTCCTCTCTCTCTCTCTCTCTCTCTCTCATCTACCTAGTCACTGTAAAATCATCCATTATTATGCACTAATGGTCTCTGAAGACACCATTAGCACTAATCTGCTAACTCTTACTATGATTATCATCAATATGATTGCCCTTAATGGTATGTTTACAGTGAATACTGTAATTATTATTACCTGCCTATCCTAGCAACAGTAAACAACTGCTAATATTTATTAAGTGACCTTCCTCTGTGCCAGGCACTGTGCTGAGAACATCGTGTATTTATGCGAAATCTCCATCACTTGTCACCAGACGCCAATGTGATGCCTATCACAGACCCACTTTTATAGATGAGGAATCTGAGGCTTTGAAGTGTAGGTAACCTGGCTGGGTTAAAGTGCTAATCAGTGGCAGAGGGGGTCTGTCCAACAGCAGAGCCTCCTCTTATAAAAGGACGTCTGCACCCTGTCATTTTTTTGAATTTTTTAACATTTTTATTCATTTTTTGTGAGACAGAGAGAGACAGGGTGTGAGCAGGGGAGAGGCAGAGACAGAGGGTGACATAGAATCCAAAGCAGGCTCCAGGCTCTGAGCTGTCAGCACAGAGCCCGATGCAGGGCTCGAAGCCATGAACCATAGAATCACGACCTGAGCCAAAGTCGCATGCTCAACTGACTGAGCCACCCAGGTGCCCTAAGGAGGTCTGCACCCCATCGTTTGCGATTGGGAACGTATAATAAATGGTGTTCCCCAAAGTGCCTATCACTTAGAATGTGAACTTAGAGATACGGCCTTTGCAGAAGGTTCAGGATCTCAAGATAAAATCATCCTGGATTTAGGGCTCACCCTAATCCTAAATCCAGTCACTGGTGTGCTTGTAAGAGGAGAGCAGTACACAGAGAGACATACACAGAGGAGAAGCCCATGTGAAGACAGAGGCAGAGGACAGAGAGAGAGGCAGCCATAAGCCAGGTGATGCCAGGAGTCGCCTGACGCCGGAAGGAGTGAGGAAGGATTCTCTCCTGGAGGCTTTGGGGGGAGCACGCCCTCTCCCCCAAGACCTGATGTTGGACTTCTGGATTCCAGAACCATGAGAGAATAAATTTCCGTTGGTTTAAGCCACTCAGCTTTTGTCACTTTGTCATAGAGGGCCTCGGAAACTAATACAGAGCCGTCTCACAGAAAGATATAATTTCTCAAATGCTCTTAGGAATATTTTTAATCACTTCATTGTTTTAGGCAGTACATGCAAATGTGATTTTAGGCAAACGGTATTTTTATTCAGAATATTAAATGCTGAGCATAATGCTTACTTAGATATTATATGCAATGTCATTCATAATATATAAGGGAAATTTTGCTTCTTCACATTAAATAAATGATGCAAACTATTTAAATTAATTATATAAGAAAAATACGACTTCTGAAAAATACATTAAAGACGATACACTGTGTTTATACATGAACTCCGTGTATATTAAAAAGCCGACTGAGATTTAACCACTTGCTACAGCATCAAAAATAGAAAATAATCAGAATTTGAAATGACTGCTTTTCTTTTGCTTAATGTCCACTGGTTTATTATTTGTTTGAATATTTATGATTTACTTTAAATTGCAGGACAAGAGAAGGGTTCAGTGGCTATTTGCAAGCATTTTTCTACAGGTAACAAACCATGTATGTGGAAACTTTGATTTCCAATGAGTTAAAATTGCACATAATTGCCCATATTTTTCTGTTTTTGATGAATGAGAATTTAATGTGCAAGGTAAGCATATGTGAGCTCTATGAGGTTTTCATTTTAAAGAGGATAATATTTAAATAATTTGCAATATTTTCATTACAAAATACATTTAAAGGTCTATAATGAAACAGTCACTATTCCCAACCTGGAAAACTTTTTTTGATTTCTCTGACAGCTCAGAACGCTCCAGCTGGAAAACACTGCAATTCTCTATTAGCAGTCACCAAACATTTGGTTCCAGGATCCATTTGTATTTAAAAAAAAAAAAAAAAAAAAAAAAAAAAATTGAGGATTTCAAAGAGCTTTTGTTTATGTGGGTTATAACTATTGATATTTACACTATTTGAAATCACAACTGAGCAATGTTTGAAATATTTAATTCATTTAAAAATAAAAATAGTAAATGCATTACATGTTAACCTAAGTAAGATTTTTATGAAAAAAAACATTTTCCCCCCAAATTAAGAAGCATGGCGTTAATTTTCATTTTTGGATATTTATTTAATGGCTGGTTCGACAGACTACTGCATTCTCACCTCATCCACATTTGATCTGTGACAATATGTTATTTTAGGTGAAGTATCTAAACAAAATCTAGCCTCACACAGATATGTCATTAGAAAAAGACTAAAAAAAAATAAAAAGGAAAATTATTTTCATAGTTTTATTTTTTATTTTCAAAAAATTTAATGTTTATTTACTTTTGAGAGAGAGAGACAGAGTGCGAGCAGGGAAGAGGCAGAGAGAGAGAGGGAGACACAATCTGAAGCAGGCTCCAGGCTATGAGCCATCAGCACAGAGCCTGAAGTGGGGCTTGAACCCATAGGCTGTAAGATCATGACCTGAGCTGACGTAGGACGCTTAACCGACTGAGCCACCCAGACACCCCTGGTCTGTTTTCTACTAATGGACCTCTTTCCATATATGACTTGGTAACATCATGCATTGGTCATTTGGAAACTGGTGGATTCATGGGTTATGCAGCTCTTCCAAACAATACACATCATTATTCGATATCAAAAAAGTAATGTATTTGTTAATGTCACTGCCCATTTCATCAAAAAAGCCTTCGACATGGGAAAATGGTCAATCTCACTGTGACAGATGTAAGTTTTCCAAAATGTACTTTTATTTGAATATTCAGATTTTAGCATTAACCATAAATATCCATCACTCACGTTCAAAAAGTTATCTGCTAAAAAAAAAACAAAATACAAAAAACAAAAAAAAAAAACAAAAAGTTATCTGCTAAACACCCAAGTCTAAATAACCACAGTTTGTTTCTCAGTCACTCTTTCAACTGAAAGTGATGTTCCACGAATAAAGCAGCCAATTCAGCAGGTAACTCAAACAAGAAGAGACTTGGTTTGCAGAGTCAAGGTTCACACACACTTCCATTTGCAAAGGAAGTCTTTATGGGTATGTAGGAGAAAGAAAATAAATTTCTCCCTACCCTCTAGGTTCTTGGCTGAACTCACCCCCCCACCCCATAATAAAAGACTAAAAAGAGAAAAACAAATTTAATATCGTACAGAAGCCAATTTGACAATACGTTATATTAAAAAATAAATAAAGATAATATTGTGTGCATGAAGGCCCCAAAGATATGAGACCCAAAGAAGTGACAAAAACAGGCAGGTCTTATACCTTTTTGGCAAAGAAACAATAAATGCATAAAGAATTGACAAGGCAAAGAAGTTGAGGCTTAGGGTAGTAACTTAGTAAAGAAATATCAAGCTTTGTTTACAAAGGCTCTTGGCCTTGAACTCCCTAGCTCTGATGGTAAGGATGACTCCTTTCCTCCTGGAGCAGGGGCCACCATTCACATGGAGATTTATTTTCTGCTCTCAGAGAGACAAAGGACAGTCAGAGCATCCTTCCTGCATCAGCTGTTTCTCATGGAACTTTAATTCAAAGTAATCAATATGCCAAAGTGGCATTATTTGGGGGAACCCGGCCCCTAACCCCCATGAAACAGTTTTCTCTTGGTCAGATTGAGTGTTTTTTTGAAATGTACGCAGAGATTGTGATTTAATAAACATACGAATCGCCACTACTCACCAAAGACATTTTAAGACAGTTGACTTTCTGGGGCATGTAAAGGTGAGGAATACAATAAACCCTAATACAGCTGGTGTCACTGCCTTGATCGGCACCAACATGCCTGCGTTTTTACTCCCTGTTGCTTTTGTGCAACTGGTGCAAATGTCCACGGGGCGAAAAGGTGAACAATGTCACAGTGTTGCTATAAAGTAACTATTACCTTGCAGAACCTAGAAGGGTCTCAGAGACCCCCTGAGGTCTGTGGCTCACACTTTGAGAACCACCGCTCTATACCACTTCTAGACGCAAGGGTCAAGTTGATATCGCAAAATCAGCACCAATCTCTGACCAACTCCTCAGTCTGGAATAGAATTCTGCCCTTTGAAATAAAAGCTCCTCGCTAATAATTGCTCTGCGTTTACCCTCCTGGCTCCCTATTTGCCTCAGCCCCAAGAAACTAGAAAGTCTGGAGCCTTCCCGCCATGAAAGCGAGTTGACTTTCTTCTCCTGTCTGGTGAGAGAGATGGCAGCGATAGCTGGTCTGAGGGGGTCGGGGGCTTCTCTAAGGCACGGTGCCTGCCAGCTTTCACAACAGGAGCTTTTGAAATCACTTGGGCAATTCTGAACACAGCCAGCCTGCCGCATCAAAATAACCGTGGTCTCTTGGCATCCCATCCCGGCTTCCTGAACACTGAAGCGTGGCCTCCACGGGGCCCTGACCTCACCTGCCAAATTGGAATGGGCAGGGAAGCAAGGCAACTGTCATAATCCTCTTTAGCAATTCCTTGCAAAGCATATTTGCATGTTTAGTGGCAGCCAGAATGAAGGACTGTCCAGGGCATCTGTGCGGTTTGCTATCTCTCTACCTCTTCTCTGGTGTTGGCAGGGGAAAAGAGGGACAATTTCAAGTGTCTCACAAAGGCCACACTCTCTGATGCCGTCACTCAGAGTCTCAGAGGCCATTGGCTCATTGTCTTAAAGGAAGAGTATTTATAAAGGCATCTGAAGAATCCTCAAGGTGCTGGCCTTGGCCAAATGAACTCCGAAGACACATGAATGGGTCACCGGAAGCCGCAAAATATGTAACTAGGACTGAGTTGCATCACACACCGGACGCCTTTACCACACATACTTGGTGCTAGGAAGTGATAGTTCCAGAAGGTTTGGGAACAGAGCCCAGATCAAAGGACTCCACAGTTATAGTACAAGGTAGCTTAATGTCATTGTTTCCAGAGTAAGCCCAGGTGACTCTGTGTGTGTGTGTGTGTGTGTGTGGGTGTGTGTGTGTGTGCGCGTGTGTGTGGTATTGAGGGTTAGGGATAGGGAATGGAGAACACACAGGGGTACACTACCTGAAATCAAACCAGCCTACCCTCCAGGTAGTCCTCAAGAGCCATCTATCCCTTTCTGCCAGGAAAGAAGTGAAATCCTCTGTGGGTTGGGGGGGGGGGGGGGGGAGCGTCAGAAAGCAGTGCAGGACCAGAGATCCAGGCTCAGAATCTGAAATGAAACCCTAGGTTTACTGCTTCCTGATGGGTGGCCATGGGCAATCACTTAATCTAACCATTCTGTGCCTCAGTTTCTCATCTATAAAATGGGAACAACAGTAGTACCTACATCTCAGAGTGTTATTAGGAGCATTAAACAAGCTGGCTAATATTTCTAGACTATTTAGAACAGTATCGGGCACAATGTAAGCCCATATAAGTGTCTGGGTGTTTTTTTCCTAACACTTACCCCATAAAAGGCACGGAACTCTATTTCTTCGTTCAGTCACTGAGTGATATAAACTGCCCCCCCCCCCCCAAAGGAGGCACAGATACTTAGGCACATCTTCAGGAAAAAAACAGAATGGATGTGCGGCAGCATTAAGTTAGTCATCCACAAATGTTATTAGAATAAATCATGAGTAATGTGTATGCTTTAAGCACTATCTAGCCATTAACTTTTAAATATTTCATTTAGCTTTGTGAAGCATGCCCTATAGAACATAACTACCATAGGAGTATAGTTCTCAGCTTGTTCAAGCACAAAGACCTCTTTAATTATTTTAAAAACATAGTACAACATAGTACCCCCGGCCCCCCCCACACACAGGGCATGTTAATAAAAAAGTAATTTTACTGTTATACATACTTTTTTTTTACTTTCCTCCTGCCCTTTGATTGAGAAAAAAAAAAAAAAAACTGCTTTAAAAGTGACCAAGAACCCCTTCAAATAAATGTATGCAAAGCAGGTTATTTACGTGGATATCCAACTGAGAATGTTTGGTACCCAAACAGGTTCTACGACTCTTATTCCCCAAGGGTCCATCTTCTTTGGATTATGAGCAACTTTGCCAGAGGGACAGAATCCTCAGAAGCTAAAATCACATTCTTGGGAACATTCAAATATATTAAAATGAAGATGGGTTAACCAAATGAAAGTCAAACCCCAGAATCCCAACCTCAGTGTCACCCTTGTGGCCCCTACATTCTTGCATTGGTTAGCATTTGCCAGGCAAGACTTTTTAGAGCAGTATTTCAAGAAGCCAAAGGCCAACATTTTTTATGTCTTAACTCAGAATAGCCTGCTTTACTCTTCACACAATCTTCCACAGTTGGGCCTTACAATTTTTCATTGTTTACTCCTTCAGGAATCCAAACCACTGTAGCAAAGACGTTAAACAGAGAAACGGATAATCCCACGTAGTTTCTGCAGGAACCATGCCTGTTTCCAGAGATAAAAGAATGGATCCAAATTTCATGGAACTAATACAGATCCATGGAAACCTCCCCAAGCAAAAAACACAGAAGCTCAATGGATTGGATATTTTCCAGAAAATTCAAAACCAGGATAACAAGGGATTTTAGGACTCCCCCCACCCCTTCCGTTGATAGGAATTTCTCTCCTATGTGACCCGGAACACGATTCCAAGAACTGACTTTTGTCCACCCGGTAAAATAGTATTTAAAATAGATATATCCATCGGCTGAAATCATGTTTAAGAATGACTTCTTGTCTGTTTCTCATTCCCTTTGAAACCAAATGTAAAATAACCTTTCGCACTGCTGTATTTTACTACCACTTTAAAGGAGTTGTTTTTATTTTAGGATGTAATGTGCAAAATCATGCTACTTAACACTACATTATATTCACAGATCATGAAAGTTAAATACAGACACCTTGCTGATTTCCTAATATAGATTCAGCTAAGATTAGTTATGCATCCACCACCTTAACATTCAGATGGGGGGGAGGAAAAGCCTTAGTTAAAAATCACACTTGCATTGTAAGTGCTTAGACTTTCATGGTTCATTTAAGAGCTTCACAATCAAGAATTTAATTATGTCAAAAAAAAAAAAAAAAAAAAAAAAAGAATGGTATCTTCTTAACAGGCAGGATTGCATCCCCCTCAACTTCTCCCCAACCCCCTCAAATGGATCATTATCTTTAACCTCTGTGGACTTGTTTTCTGACCTATGAAATAAGGCATTTGGTTAGGTGATTTTAAGATACCCTCTGGTTCTATCATGCTGCGATTTTAAGATTTCTAAGGAACAGACTAATGAGGAGGCGAAGAGGAAACAGAGCCAAGATGCTATGGGAACCCGGCCAATTCAATTCCTAAACAAGGTGATGTTTCCCATGATGCCAGACAAATGTCCCACACCTCACTGTCGGGGGACTGGCAACCGGGCTGATGAGTAACAAGGCACCATAGAACAACGGAGACCCCAAAACCTCAATTTTGCTTTAATATTTGAACATTTGCCTCACAATATGCTATTCAACAAATCACTGACTCTCAAAAATCATGGCCCTGGGTGTTAAAGCACCAGGACGGAAGGAGAACTAATAATAAGAGACTAATCGGGGCGGGGGGGTGGGGGGGGGGGGAAGGTCTTGTTTTTGGATCAGCAAATCTAACAATAACTTCCAGGCTGAGTAACAAAGTGTTTATGCTTTGCAAGTTTGTATCAATGCACAGTATAATCCTTTACTTAAATTACTTAAATAATTCACCCTGGTGGTAGCCAGTGTTCTGACTGGTTCGACTAAATGAAGGTCTGACTGGTGAGGAGTCTTGCTCCCCCACCAAACAAAGCCTAAGACACAGGCTTGCGTGTGTGCAGTTTATTTGGGAACGCGATCCCCGAGAGTAGAAGTAAGGGCCAGGGAAAGTGAAATAAAGGAAGGAAAGCCAAAAGGAGGATGCATGATGGAGTTGGCCACTTGGTGAAGTGTTCGTTCAATCCTGCAGGACCTTCTGAGGAGCCTTGGGAAATGCATCTCAGAACCGTGCATGTAAGAGAAGAAAGAGGGAAACATTTATCCCTCCGAGTTTCTTGCCCATATGTCAAGGTTTTGCCTCGTGGGTGTTCATTTCCCTGCACTTCCTGTTCATACATGTGAGTTCTTAGCTCCCACAGGAATGCATGACAAAGCCAGAGGAGCCCCTGGACATGAAGCAAGAAGAATGGGCTTATGCCAACGAGCTGTCAGCCTGCACCTATGTGCTGCTAGCTAAGGCCTGTGTACAAGCGCTTGTTTAGCAGTGCCTGGAATATGAACCAAGGCCAAGATGGTTTGAACTGGCATACACAAGCATCCAGGCATGTGCAGCAGTCAGGATGGGCCAGTTACGCTGCAGGAACAAATGCCCCCACGGTGTCAATGGCTTACAACAACAAAGGTTTGTTTTTCAGTCATGCTCTAAGTCCAATGTGGGGCTGCTATGGTTCTCTGCCATTTTCTTCACCCCAGGACCAAAGGGGACAAAACGGTCTCCATCAGGAACATTGCCAGTCAATATGACTTGAGAGAAAAGGTTACATTTATGAACCATGCATAGTTTTGTCAAGCTTTTGCCTACAAGAAATTCATCTTCTACTCACCTTTCGTTGACCAAAACAGGCCATACACCTATTCTCGGTTCAGGGCTGGAATGTATGATACTCTGGCGGGGGGAGGGGGGCGGTGCGGGGGATGGGGGCAGGCAACACAGGAAGGATGATGTGGAGCAGAGTAATTAATACAATCTAGCACACTATGCCTTCACTTTCATGGAAGAAAAGCCAAGGGTAGGAGGAACAAATCACTTCAGGGAATCCTGTGGAAATTCTTTAATAGCACCAACTTTTCCGTGGGCACATGGCCAGCCAGTATTTAGAAATATGAAGTCCCAGGGCACTTGGGTGGCTCAGTCGGTTAAGCATCTGACTCTTGATTTCAGCTCGGGTCACGATCTCATGGTTCATGAGATTGAGCCCCGCGTCCGGCTCTGTGTTGATACAGTGTGGAGCTTGCTTGGGAGTCTCTCTCTCCCCCCTTCCCCTGCCCTCCCGTTCTCTCTCTCTCTCTTAAAAATAAGTGAAAGAACATTTAATTTTTTTTTTTAACGTTTATTTATTTTTGAGACAGAGAGAGACAGAGCATGAACGGGGGAGGGGCAGAGAGAGAGGGAGACACAGAATCGGAAGCAGGCTCCAGGCTCTGAGCCGTCAGCACAGAGCCCGACATGGAGCTCGAACTCACGGAGTGTGAGATCATGACCTGAACTGAAGTCGGCCGCTTCACCGACTGAGCCACCCAGGCGCCCCTAGAACATTTAAAAAAAGAATAGAAGCTTTAAAAATAAAAGCAAAAAAACCCAAGAAGTATTGAGTCCCATTCAAAGAAAGCAGATCTTTTACCAATGAGAGAGGAAAAAAAAAAACAAAAACAAAAACAGTGGTGGGTGATTCCTCAGGGGGAAGCGTTAGAAATTATCTACTTCTTATGCCATAAATTTCTTCATTTTATAGATGTTGAGATGGGTCAGTTCTCAGAAATCACAAATGAAGTGACTCGTGCACAAGTTCGTGACAGAGCTGGGACCAGGCGTCAGTCAATTCTCCGTATTCCCATTCCAGGGCAAAGTTGAAGGAAACATTGCAGTTATAACCTTATATTCAAGTTACCTGAAAGGTATCTATATTTTACAGAAAATATATTCTTTTCAGATTTAACAACCTCGCGTAACAATGAAACAATTTTAAATAGCTAGGTTAGCCCTACACTGACAAGATAAAGTCCAACCTAATTTATTAGTAAGTATTCCTGTGAGTGAGCATTTTACGGTCAAGGCACTTATCTACCAGCCTCGTGACCAGAGACATCAAGTGCTTTGTATAAACAGTTAAGAAGCATCAGAATTCTGTCGGACGAAAGGACCAAGAGGGAAAAGGCCAGACGGGCCTCCCTCTAGAGGAAAGCAAACGTAACCTCCAGGCCCTTCCTTCACTTCATCTGCTTCACAGACCAATGGGGAAAGGGTGGCAAACCATTTCATTCGGTTATTGATTCAATCAGTATTCCCTGAGCCCCTACCACGTGCACAGGGCAGTTCGAGCCACAGGGCTTACAGTGAAAATCTGAGGCAGCCGAGGTCCCCGCCATCGTGGGATGCACGCTTTAGGGAAGGGGTACAGAATGCGGAAGAGAAACAATTAGACGTGAAGGTAACCAAGATCATTTCAAATTACAACCTGCCTGTAAATCTAGCAAGACAGTGACACGGAAGTGAGAGGTGGGGTGCCAAGCCGTACGTGATGTTCTCCCTGAACAGGCAACAGATAAGAAAGTTACAAAACCGCTTCGGTAAAACCACAACACGGTTTTCAGCAGCAGTTAGCAGCATTATCCCGTAAGGGCTATTGTTCCTCTATCAGAGATCTTGGGATGAGTTTTACCTTCTGTGCTCTCTACCTCCCGTTCCCCACTAAATCTCTCCCTTAATTAGCCATTACTATAGTTCTTCTGGCTGTATGTATTAAATGCAGTTTTGTGATTATGGTTCTTAATTTATTTTTTTTTTAAATTTTTTTTTTTCAACGTTTATTTATTTTTGGGACAGAGAGAGACAGAGCATGAACGGGGGAGGGGCAGAGAGAGAGGGAGACACAGAATCGGAAACAGGCTCCAGGCTCCGAGCCATCAGCCCAGAGCCCGACGCGGGGCTCGAACTCCCGGACCGCGAGATCGTGACCTGGCTGAAGTCGGACGCTTAACCGACTGCGCCACCCAGGCGCCCCGGTTCTTAATTTAAAAATCAAGCAAGGAAGCTTTTCATATGCCCCTTAAATTCAGTTGCTTTTTAAGTATTTTCTGTATATCACAAAGCCTTTGAAAGAAGATTCATCCTTTCTCCTGACAAACCCTAGCCACCCTACCGGCATCTAATTCTTGTTGTAGAAAGATCTCTTACCTTTCAAAACTGTAGTTTGGGGCAAAAATTAAAACTTCCTTTCTAAACTATCTTGGGCAACACCCATGCCTTTGTCCAACGCCCTCCCTTCCAAGCATGGGTGGACCTGTGAATGCGTGAGAGGTTCCTCTGATTAGGTTACATTATCAGACAAAAGGCAGATTCTTGCAGTGTCTTCCAGTGCCTAATCTAACCCTCGTGTTTTAAAAGTATGGTGTTTTTCTGACCAGAAGACAGGAAGTCAGAGAGACTGACCCAACCCGCCACCACTGGCTTGAAGATGGAGAGGATACTTGAGAAGAAATGCAGTTAGCATCTCAATGCAGAGTGGCCCGGTCTAACAGCAAAAACCTGGGGACCCTGGACGTACAGCTGCAAGGAACTGGATTCTCTCAATAACTTAATTAAGATGAGATACAGATTCTCCCCCAAATCCTCCAGATAAGAGCTCAGGCTGGCTGCTCCCTTGACTGGCCTTGTAAGACCCTGACCCGGTCCAGCTTGCCCAGAATGTTGACCTACGGAACCCTGAGATACTAAACGAGGGTTATCTTTAGCCATTAAGCTTGTGATAATTTGTCATGCAGCAATAGAAAACTAATACATATAACCAGATTTATCAACGGAAGTCTTCTGTTAAACAGCCGAATGACTCTTCCCCGCCTTCAAAATGTGCACCATTAATTCGAATGAAAGGAAGGGAATTCTCTGGGGGGAAAGGGGAGGATGGTCAGTGATGGAAAACCAGGACCCAAGGTGGGACAGACCAATGGGAAACACGGTATCATTTACCTGCCCAGTTGCAATGTTACACTTGGGCTGGACCACCAACTCCTCTCAAGGAAGGAAAGGGATAGATGGACTGTGATAAACTGAAATGCTCCAAGCCACAAGTGATGGGGATTTGGAGACAACCAACTGATTTTCTTTCCTATTCTTACTACATGGGGTGGGAGTGAGAAGGCTGTTGTCGTGTCATGTGGATCATGCCATCCTTGTCACGCCTTTATGGCATTTCTCCAATTATAAATTCACATGCTTGCATGCAAAGAGTTCAAAAGCATTTACAGAATGCAGCAGAGACACTGCTTATTCACCTGACACCCCACTCTCCCCCCTTTTTCTTGGCACAAAGGAAGGCTACAGTTCTCAGGCTCCTCTACAAATAGGTGGGAGACATCTGATGGCATTCTGGCCAATGGGATGGAAGCAGAAATAACCGAAGTCATTCCCAGGCCATACTTTTTTAAAAATATCATGAGTCAATATCTAGTTCTCTTGTCCCTGAAGAGGCCATGTGTTGAGATGATAGGTCGCTGGATGGAGGGAGCCTGGGTCTCTGAGTCACCAGATGGAAGAAAGTCTCCACCAACACACTGGACTTTGCAGGAGCCAGAAACAAGTATTTGTTATATTAAGGCTTTGAGAGTTGGGGGGGAGGGGTATTTTCTTATTACAGCATAGCTTCCTAATGCAGGAGTCCCTCCATCTGTGATACGAATGTGGGCTCCCTCTCTCTTACCACCTTATTCCACTGAGCTCCCCCTTCTTCTTGTGATGATGTGAGATGATAAATTGCCTATGTGATGAGGTGAAGCCAGGTGAGTGACATAGGCACTGTGACCTAGCACGAGGTTGCTACTGACCTTGTGAAGCTACGTCAGAAAGAGGATCACCTGCTTCCAGACCCTGATTAACCGTGGGTGACGCAAACCGCAGACGGCAAAACCACAGATAAGGGGAAGACTACTGTCTTAACCCACCCTGAATACATCACACACATTTTCTCATTGGATTCGATTTAACAGGTTTAGACAGAGTCTCTTCATCTTCGACTTTCTCTTGATTTGGTACAACAACCAAGCATTTACACAAGAACATTAGCACAGGCATTTGAATATCAAATTTAATTACTGTAACAAGAAATTCATATTCTGACACATCTGATATTTACGCTGGGTGATTTCTGTCTTACATAAAACCACAATGAGGAGCATATAAATCCTGATCTTTTGTATACATGTGTAAATATACTATATGTATACACACACGTAAATTCACACATATACGATAGTTATTAATAACAGGAATGATGGAATAACAGTGGAAACCATGACAAACTCCTTGCGATGCCAAATGAAAGTGTGCTCAGCCAGGGGCACCTTGGTCGCTCAGTCGGTTAAGCGACAACTTTGGCTCAGGTCATGATCTCACAGTTTGTGAGTTTGAGCCCTGCGTCGGGCTCTGTGCTGACAGCTCACAGCCTGGAGCCTGCTTTGGATTCTGTGTGTCCCTCTCTCTCTCTCTGCCCCTCCCCAACTCACACACTCTCTCTCTCAAAAGTAAATAAACATTAAAAAAAAATTTAAAAAGAAAGTGTGCTCATCCTTAACTACCGCTCAGTCTCCCACAACTCCACCCCCAAATCAAGAGAAGGGCCTACCTCTCTGATCCTTTCCAGACCAATCTAAGCAATGTCAACCTAGAACAAGAATAAGTTTAAAACAAAAAAACTAGCATTTGTTTAACAGGGAGAAGGACTGGCAATGAGAAGTCAAAATCACTTTCCCAAACACTCAGAAAAGGTGTTAACCATTTGCAAACCAGGAAGCAGAAGTGAAGGCACCCGTCACTTCCAACCCCATCACCCATCACCCCACTTGCTTGAAATGAATTTCAAAGGGCCTAGGAAGTGACAAAGGGCTAATACCTATTCTTTAATGTACAAGATTATAATTAACCTAACGTCTGTTTCAAATTTACTATTATCTATTAAAGAGTAAATAATTTTACAGTCCTCTAATATAGGTCTTAAGCTTTAAATCACTGACCATAACTAATAAGCAACTTAATAGCAAGAATGCCCTAAATAGAACCACAGACTGCAATTTCACTGAGCATAAATCATCGTCATTTTTAATGCAAAGGCAACAGCAAATCTCGGTAATTACTGGGTGCATTTTGAATCACTTTTATTATTACTGCACTGGCCCCATTAAAAATCCAAAACACTGAACTGCATGGAATATAAAACTGGAATTATGATACCCTACAAACTCTAATTGAAATCCATAAATTTCCTACTGGTATTCAGAATTATTTTGTTGCCAAAGAATTTCAGCTCTTCAGAATTAATTTTGAAAGCGTTTGCTTTGTCTGGAGCCGTAAGTAAGAAGATTTTATACCGCCAAATTTGGAGAGTCAGATCTAAAGCAAAACTATGTGGATGGTTTCTTATTCATTCAGGACTTCACCTTTCTCAAGCAAACCAGAATTTGCAAAAAAAAAAAAAAAAAAAAAAAAGAACAGAAAAATAAAATAGAATATACCATCCACAAAAAGAGTATTAATTGGTGCATCCCTTCCAGAATCACTGCCATGCCTAAGGAAGCCCTCACCCATTGTACAACAGGGGTGAGCCTCCACAGCATCAGCATTAATCTCCTTACTAAAAATGAGAGGCGCCTGGGTGGCTCAGTCAGTTACGCATGCGACTCTCGGTTTCAGCTCAGGTCACGATTGTACAGTTCGGGAGTTCGAGCCCCGTGCCAGGCTTCACGCTGCCCGTGCAGAGCCTGCTTGGGACTCTGTCTCCCTCTCTCTGTGTCCCTCCCCTGGTCACTCTCTATCTCTCTCTCTCAAAAATAAATAAATAAACATTAAAAAAACAAACAGCAAAAAACCTCCTTACTAAAAATGATAAAGAGATGCCACTAAATTCATGAAAGGGTAATAACGGCAACATTATTTGTGTGCATAATAAGAAACGATCACAGGATGGACCACGAGCTGTTGGGGGGGGGGCAGCGGTGAAAATACTATGCACATAACTTCCTGTGTAAATTTAATGGTTAATGATTTAATAACGGCCTCATACGTATTCCATAAACACTGGCCTTCGTATGAATGTATGTATGTAAACAGAATGTTTACTACTTTACATCATGTGGCTGAGCACGTAGTGCGATCATCCTATTAAAATCAAATTCTCTATCCGTTGACTCTTACTAATTTGCCTGATGTCCACAAAGGAGGGTACCGCCCTGGAAAACCAACAATTTTCTTATAATCAGGTTGTGCCACCATAGGGAGCCTTTTCATAAATTATATGTCTCCTAATTTTCTATTCACAGTACGCTGGCATCTTAAGGGCCGTAATCTCCCTGAAGGATCTGTATTTTAAACATCCCTTTTCTACCTTTAAAAAAAGAGGACTCCGCTCCTTTGAACACTCCAATCCCACTCGGCATCACCCTGCTATCTTATGCTCTCCAGGACTGCCTTGGCTGCCCCTTCCTCCCCATATCTGCATCCGACTCAAGTCCCATCCTTTCTGTTGGAAATACCCAGAGCACCCCATCCGAAAGAATTCATCCTCCTCATTCTAAAGATTATTTGTAAGGGAGCTCAAACTCACGACCCCGAGATCAAGAGTCACATGCTCTACCAACTGAGCCAGCCAGGTGCACCCATTCTTCTTATTCTAAATTCTGTCTTCGTTTGACAACCATCCTGATTTCCTAGCTTTGCCGCCTTAAGCTCTCTTTGAACTTACGCATTTAATAGTCCACAAATTTGTTTTTCTCGTCAACTCGAAGTTCATCAACAGAGACCCTATCTTAGTGCTGAAGCATCCAAAAAAACTGTTCATGATTCTATTTTTTTTTTAATGTTTATTTTTGAGAGAGAGAGAGAGAGAGAGACAGAGTGTGAACGGGCAAGGAGCAGAGAGAAAGGGAGACACAGAATCCAAAGCAGGCTGCAGGCTCCGAGCCGTCAGCACAGAGGCCAATGCCGGGGCCTGAACTCACAAACAAGAGTAAGCTACACCTTTCGGTGGAGAGAAAGGATTTTGCGGACAGAGGGAATGTAACCTCAAATCTGCTCTTGTCCTTCTGTGATCTTGGGACGCTGGTTTATTGGTTTAAAAACCCGGGATTAGAGAGTACGGTGAGAATGGCAGCGATCAGTGATTCTGGCCCCCGCTGCGGCAGGGAGGCCGGGTCCTCTTCCTCATCCTGCCCGGTCATTCAAACTCCTTCTAGCTCTGTTTTCAAGTTTGAGACTCCTTGAGAGATTCTGCCTCAAAAAAAGTTTCTACAGGAAACAAAAGACAGAAACCTCCAGTCTTTTCGCCTCTGACATGCATGTCTCTGCAGACACCCCCATTTTATAGAGTAGAAAACTCAGGCTGGAAAGGTAAAAGGGCTCCTCTCCTTCAGGACTGAAAATGAAAGCAGCCAGTGGCCGAGCGGGGGTCTGCCTGCCACGTTCCACCTGTGGTTCTGCTCCTCCATTCTGGGTGCAGAAAGCCATCTCCACAGTGTGGGAGGAGGCGAGCTGCCCTCCTCGCCCTCTGTCGCGGTCTAAGCCACAACAGAAGCTGCACTGAGGCTTGTGATGAGTAATTCTATGTGTCAACCTGCCTCGACTATGGCGCCCAAGTCTTTGGTCAAACACAATCTAGAGGTGGCATACCTGGGTGGCTCAGTCGGTTAAGCATCCGACTTTGGCTCAGGTTCGTGAGTTCGAGCCCCACATCAGGCTCTGTGCTGACAGCTCAGATTCTGGAGCCTGTTTTGGATTCTGGGTCTCCCTCTTTCTCTCTGCCCTTATCCCACTCTTTCTCTCTCTCTCTCTCTCAAACATAAACAAACAAAAAAACAATCTCGAGGATGCTATGAAGATATTTTTTAGACATTTAAATTAGTACATTGTGAATAAAACAGATTATCCTGCATAATATGGGTGGGCCTTATCCAATCAGTTGAAGAGCTAAAGAGCAAAGAAGGAAGAAGGAAGGAATTGTCCCTCTGGGCACCAGTCCCAGTCAAACCGACAATATCACCTCTTCCCTGGGCCTCCAGCCTGCTGGCCTGCTCTGCAGATTTCAGACTTGCCAGCCCCACAGCTGTGGGAGCCAATTTCTTAAAATCACTCAATCCCTCTCTGTCTTTCTTTCCTTCTTTCTTTTCTTTTCTTTCTTTCTTTCTTTCTCTCTCTCTCTCTCTCTCTCTCTCTTTCTTTCTTTCTTTCTCCACGTACCCCACCCCCACCTGGTTGCTTCTGTTTCTGTAATACAGGGCTCTTCCTTCTGTTGGATTCACAGTGACTCCCTCACGGGCTGTTGCCACCACTGATGTTCTTGAGAATCCTGCTATCTTCCCATCTCAATCTGAGAGCTTGCCTGATCTCTTAAATGCTTTGTTTGCTTGAGCAAAGGCAGGAAGCCTCAGGGCTTCTTACTGGGGCTTTTCCCAGGACTTTTACCTAACTGCATATGCCCTCAATTTTCCAAGCTTCACCTCCATACGACCCAGCTCCAGTGGACTGATCTGGGCTCCTACATTGGAGTCTGAGCTATGAATGTCACAACCTTCTGGAAGCACTGCTAGACTCCTCCTCTGCCCAAGGCCTGACCATTCCAGGGTGGGGAGGGGGGTGGGGAGGGCAGACTCTCACTGTAGGTGCATTGAGCATGGAGAATAAAATAAGACCGCGCCTTCAAATCTCAGTTCAGGAGTTAATAATTAACTGAAGTTAACCTTTACTATCCCAAGTCTTAGATGTAACTATAATAAGGCCTCCTCGGTGGGGCACTGCTAAATATTGGGAAACTGGCTTTCTGGAAGACCGGGGGCGGGGGGGGGGGGGATATATGCACATATACACGTTCATACATTTATTATTTTACTGATATAAAGGATGTATATTGCACAATAAAGTTTATAATACCCCTTATTGTGAATTCTATATCTCCACCTGATTCCCACAGAATACTTTTGATGGTTTGGGCTGAACTCATAATTCTTTCTTAATGGTTTTTTGGGGTTTTTTTTTTGTTTTTTCTTTTTTGAGAGAGAGAGAAAGAGAGAGAGAGAGAGAGACCCCACACGTATGAGCGTGAATGGGGCAGGAGCAGAGAGAGAGAGGGAGACAGAGAATCTGAACCAGGCTCCAGGCTCTGAGACACAGAGCCCGACGTGGGACTTGAACGCTTGAGCTGAGCCATGAGATCAGACCTAAGCCAAAGTCAGATGCTTAACCGACTGAGCCACCCAGGCGCCCCTGGGCTGAACTCTTACATTAGGAGCCAACATATATGATAATAATGAGTATATCTGTGACGTGAATGTTGGTTGATATGTTTGCTCACACTAACGAGCAAGATGAAAATGAAGGCAAGTGCCCTGTTAGTACACATTCCATTCAGTGTGACACTCACTGGGAGCCTGCCAGGCACCAGGCATGGTATCCTCTGGCCTTGGGGCTAAACGGATGAGTGAGACATGGGCCCGCCTTCGCGTCTTAAGGAACTAACTAGACTTAAAACAGCAATTATCTTGCCAATAATCTAAAATTACAACCACCTACTGCAATTTCAGGCAAAATATTTTATTTAAATTTTTTTTTTAACGTTTATTTATTTTTGAGACAGAGAGAGACAGAGCATGAACGGGGGAGGGTCAGAGAGAGGGAGACACAGAATCTGAAACAGGCTCCAGGTTCTGAGCTGGCAGCACAGAGCCTGACGCGGGGCTCGAACTCACGGAACGTGAGATCACGACCTGAGCGGAAGTCGGCCGCTTAACCGACAGAGCCACCCAGGCGCCCCCAGGCAAAATATTTTAAGTGTTTGGCCAAATTCACATCTACAATTTACGTAAGCGTAACCGACTATTATGACTTTGGTGTAGCTTTCACATGTGGACTCAACTTTATTCACATAAACAAGATTAAAGTATTTTTCTAAGACAATGGAGCAAAATGAATTGAGCATTTTAGACTCTGAAGAATCTCTTTGATCTCTAAAATTGAAAGGAGAGAGAGAGACAGAGAGAGAAAGAAAGAGAAAAGGAGGGACAGAAACAAAGAAAGTAAACTATTATTTTTAAATCCCTGAAAGTTTAAATGTCTGGGATAATTGAACTATATATTCTGGTTTTCTTGTATAGACTTCTCAAGCCAAAAAGGATCTACAGTAGGAAAAGAAAAAGGCCTATGTTTTATAAACAGAGCACTATTTAACGTGCTGTAGTCAAGACAGTTTACAATTTTAAATAAAACTAATTCCAAATGAAAGTAGGCCAAGTTCGGAGGTTAACTTGGATTAACTTGGATCTGTGCACCATGACTTTGTAGTTCTCAGAATAACAGATTAAGACATCAAACAGCAGAAATTGCAAAGAAGGCTGATTAGGCAAAACGCCCAGGGCTCAGAACCCAGAACGCGACGCTGCTCCCAGAGTTTGGGAACCACTGACCTGGCCTGAGTCTCTCTAAGACCTCACCTCCACCCAAACACTTTGCACGCCTACTCTCTCCCTCCCACTTGGTCATCCTCTGCACTTACAGCAAGTCCTTTGTCTGCACGGTTTGCATCTCACTGGTTGTTCTGCTTTATTAAGTTAATTACACAATCCTCAATAACCACCAGAAAGATTTAAAAACAAAACCACAAGCCAGTGGTGGCTGAGGAGGCAGGGGCCGGAGCTATATGGCAGGTAAGATGTCAGCTAAGGAAGGAGTCGGTTGGCCCCAGAGGGCACCGTGGGTGGCTTCGCTTTGTACTTCTCTGCAGAAAGGAACTGAGCCTTGACATGCCCTATGACTTACAGAAAGCTGTCTGCACCTGCCTCCCGCACAGTGCGTGTAGGCTCTGCTCCCAGGGAAAGGCCAACAAGTCAATTGTGCGTGTGCGTGTGCATGTGAGCGTGCGTGTGCATGTGCACACAGCAGGGGAGGAAGTCACTGTGTTGCCAAAAAACATGCCTCCGCTAATATCAGTGTGGTTCCTATCCATATCACCGTTACGTAGAATTAAAACTCTATGGTTCTTACCAAAGAGAACTCTCAAACACAAACAACAAATATTCTCCTTCCTGCAGCAAAACTTACGTTTGACAGTTCTTTTTGCAGTTTTTTTTTAACAGAACCTCAATATCAGAAAAATATCTTCCCCGTATATGTAAAGACCAATCCACTTTAAAGAAAAAGAGAAAAACCACAAGAAGAAAAAATACTGAAATATCCCAACTGTATATATATATATATATATTTTTTAATTTTGTCTTTTTTTAACGTTTTATTTTTGGGACAGAGAGAGACAGAGCATGAACAGGGAAGGGGCAGAGAGAGAGGGAGACACAGAATCTGAAACGGGCTCCAGGCTCTGAGCTGTCAGCACAGAGCCCGACGCGGGGCTCGAACTCACGGACCGCGAGATCATGACCTGAGCCGAAGTCGGACGCTTAACCGACTGAGCCACCCAGGCGCCCCCCAACTGTATATATGTTTTAATGTCCTCTCAACCCATCTCTAATAAAATTTTCTTACTAACTTGATTCTTTTATTTTTTTTAATTTTTTTATTTTGAGAGAGAGAGAGAGAGAGAGAGAGAGAGAGTGCATACATGCACAAGCATGCGTGGGGGAGGGGCAGAGACAGAGAGAGGGAAAGAAAATCCTGCTCGGGTTCTGTGCTGTCAGCATAGAGCCTGATCGGGGCGGGGGGGGGGGGGGGGGGGTTCGATCTCATGAACTGCGAGATCATGACCTGAACAGAAATCAATAGTCAGACACCTAACCTTGACTGAGCCACACAGGTGCCCCTAACTTCATTATTTTAAACACCCAGTTTAAAGCTGTATTGGAGATACGGTCTCTAAATAGATGTTTAGGGTAAAACGAGGTCATAGGAGTGGGTCTTAATACACTACGTCCAGAATCCTCATAAGAAGAAATGAGGAGATTAGAACACAGACTAAGGGGCCACCATGTGACCACGCGGCGAGAAAATGCTCGTCCATCACTGAGGAGGGAAATGTCAAGAAACCAAGTCTGCTGACACGTTGATCTCAGATTTCCTGCCTCCAGAACTGTGAGAAAATAAATTTCTATTGCTTAAGCCACCCAGGCTATGGTATTTTGTTATGGCAGCCCTAGCAAATTAATACGGTCAGCAATTAAATCCACCTCCAACCCTTGCAGGGAGTCCCTGTTCCTGAGTTACATGCTTTTGACCAATACGAGCAGGAAATTCAACTGCCATTGGAGCCACCTGTACCAAAGATTTTTAGGCCAAAGCCAGAAGATGGAGGGTAGGGTGGGACACAATAAATGGGGTGTCTGTGAAAAAGAGGTTGAGAACTCCTGAGGAGAGAATGGGGAAGAAATCAAGGAAAGTTTAAGTCAAAAGGAGATTTGTAAAGTAAATAGGTTTAAGTAACTCTCCAGGTCAAATATATCCGATGGGTTCCAGTCAGTGGAATAAATCCTAATCCCCTGGCATGACAGAAGAGTGTCTCAACAACTCAGCCCAACCCTATGCTTCACGTGGCACCATATAACCGGCCCCCAACCTACCAGCACCGACGATGGACCACTCACCAATCCATATCATATACTTTCTCTACTCTGAGACTTTGCTTACGCCATCTTCTATGTTCATTCAACAAATACTTGCAACAGGTGCTGAATATACCAAAGTTTATAAAGATAGGTAAGATCCTTGTAGAACAATCTTGTTCTCTCCACTTCTGGTTCCTAGTCTACCTCTTGCTCTGCCTTGTGAAATCCTACCTATCCTTCCCACCCCGGCTGTTCTCCAAAGTTCCTCCAAACCCCCAACCACTAGGAACAGTTCTCACTTGGGTGCTCCTAGAGAATTCTATTTATATTTCACTCTGGCATTCACATTATATTGAAATGTTATATATACATGCTTAATTATATATTTATTATGTATGGATTTGTGAATATATATGTGTGTGCGTGTGTGTGCGCGTGTGTGTGCATGTGACTAGATCAGATACTGACACTGACACAGATCTCCCTCCAGATTATAAATTCCACGAGGACATAATTATACTTGAGTTATCTCTGAATTCCCCACGACACCTACCCTCTGTGCTCAATAAATATTTGTTGAAGGTAATTAATAATAGTAATGAAGAATAGTCAGTAATATGCTAAGGCACAGAACTAAACAAAAATATGAAACTCACCAAATCCAAGCCGAAACATTTCTAGGTTTCCAATGCTTTCTCTGCAAAACACTGGTCCTCATTCCCTCTACAACTGTTCATGCTTTTCAGATGAATTGCAACAAGTCTGTATCATCACGCTTGAACTCTGCCCCAGGAATTCATTTCTAGCAGGTCGTTTGAAGAGTGTGGTGTCGAGGTGACATGAATGAAAATGTCAAAAAGCGGCCAGGTGCAGTCTCTGTGGTATATCCAAGGATAACAGCCAGAAGGTTGGACCTGTATCTGCTTGTTGGGAACTTATATTGGTTTAGAGACTGATGTCTTATCGTCATCATGAAACCATCTAGCTTTCCAGAAGGCACCCTGGCTTTCTTGGTTGTGTTTTTCTACCTGTAGACAAGCATATCAACAGACAGATTCCACCAAGCAGCAGAATTTGTGTAGCACATTCAGGGACATTGACGGTTCCCAGTGCTTCCCTCGAACCTAGGCTGGCAGATGTTTCTCTCTTCCTCAGACTGTGACACAGACAGGCATTGGCTGATTCTGCCTCGTAAGAACCAACCACCATGGTTCACACCTCAATTAAAATCTTAACGGCTGTCTTTAGGAGGTTGATGGCCGTGTTTTAAGTTTGACCTTTCCGGGGCGCCTGGGTGGCGCAGTCGGTTAAGCGTCCGACTTCAGCCAGGTCACGATCTCGCGCTCCGTGAGTTCGAGCCCCGCGTTGGGCTCTGGGCTGATGGCTCAGAGCCTGGAGCCTGTTTCCGATTCTGTGTCTCCCTCTCTCTCTGCCCCTCCCCCGTTCATGCTCTGTCTCTCTCTGTCCCAAAAATAAATAAAAAAACGTTGAAAAAAAAAAAATTCTTTAAGTTTGACCTTTCCACTGTGAGTAATGACAATGCCAAGTCACAAGTGAGAAAAAGTTGGAATCCTATTCCTTGGAACCTCTAGCTACCTGTACTTTGTGTATCAGTTGATTGAAAGATCAAATACTATTTACACAGATTTAGAGGGCCTTTTTTGTTTTGTTTTAGTGTTCCAGGGACTTTAAAAAATGTACTCCCACTCCCAAATAGGCCAAACCGATCGCCAATTTGCCTCCAACGCATACTCCTTAGGGTTCAGCCATATCATCACCTCCCCCATAAAATCTTTCTCCCCTCCAGATTATATACCTATTCCACAGACTCCCATAACAGGCTCCCACGCCTACTCATGCTACTTACCACAGTCAATGCACTGTAATCCCCTACCAATTGGTCTGTTTTCACAGTAAGTTCCTGGAGGGCACAGACCAAGCCTTACTCTTCGAGATAATTCTACCACTCAACCCAATGTCTGACATAAAGTACTCAACAAAACAAAACAAAACAAAACTCTGAAGGAACACAAAGATGATCCCATACAATGGTAAAACAGTAACATTCATCTAAGTTCTTAGATCAGGCCTTCAACAACAGGTGGAGCTCCGACCACTTTCACATATAGAAGCTAAAGCTGCCTCTGGGAACGCACGCTGGTGCAGCTACTCTGGAAAACAGTATGCAGGTTCCTCAAAAAAACTCAAAACAGAACTACCCTATGGCCCAGCAATTGCACTACTAGGCATTTATCCACGGGATACAGGTGTGCTGTTTCGAAGGGACTCATGCACCCCCATGTTTATAGCAGCACCATCAACAATAGCCAAAGTATGGAAAGAGCCCAAATGTCCATCAATGGATGAATGGAAAAAGAAGATGTGGTGTGTACACACACACACACACACACACACTGGAGTATTACTCGGAAATCAAAAAGAATGAAATCTTGCCATTTGCAACCACGTGGATGGAACCAGAGGGTATTATGCTAAGTGAAATTAGTCAGAGAAAGACAAAAATCATATGGCTTCACTCATATGAAGACTTTAAGAGACAAAACAGATGAACATAAGGGAAGGCAGACAAAAATAATATAAAAACAGGGAGGGGGACAAAACAGAAGAGACTCATAAATATGGAGAACAAAGGGAGGGTTGCTGGAGGGGTGATGGGAGGGGGGATGGGCTAAATAGGGAAGGGGCATTAAGGAATCTACTCCTGAAATCATTGTTGCACTATATGCTAACTAATTTGGATGTAAATTTTAAAAAATAAAAAATAAAAATAAAATAAAATTTAAAAATTGAAATAAATAAATAAATAAATAAATAAATAAATAAATAAAAAGAAGCTAAAGCAGCCTCAACATCCTCATGGAGAGCATTATTTGAGGACTTACTATGTTCTGGGAATTTTTCTAAGCCCTTTATGTGTACTATTTGATGAATGCTCACACAAAAAAAAAAATCAACCAAGATCTGTAGGACTGGTACCTCATTTCATAGACAAGAAAAATTAGGCATTAAGAAGGTACTTACTCAAGGCCACTCAGAGAGCACATCGTTATCAGACATTGCCCACATTTTTAAAATCCCATTTTAAATCATTTTCTGAGAACCTACTACATGGCCTTCTGGAATTTCGCAGCATTTTTTTGGATGGGTTTGTTGATATAATTTGAACACAATAATTTGCCGTTTTTATCTATTCAGCTCAAAGAGTTGGCAACTGTATAGTCACATAACCATAACCATAATCAAGATTGTGTAGGCAGTCTGTAGTCAGTCCCCTCTCTGGCCTAATCCATAGCAATCACTGATCGTCTGTGATGGTCATCATAGTTTTTGTCTTTTCTAGAATATCATATAAATGGAGACAGACTCCATGTATTCTTTTGTGTCTGGCTTCTTTCCTTTTGCATAACGTTTTTGAGGTTTATCCACATTAGGTAAGTATCAGTGATTGGTTCCTTTTTTGTTCAATAGTATTTCATAGTATGGATATTTGACTATCTTTTTCCATTCACAAGTAAAGAGGTTTGAGTAGTTTCCAGTTTGGGGCTGTTTTAAGTAAAGCTGCTACATATCTACACAGCAAGTCTTTCTTATATATTTGGTTTTAACAGGCTTTTTAATTCTAATATCCACTCTAATGATGTCTTATTGTGGTTTTAATTTACTTTTCTCTAATGACTAATGATGTTGAGTGTCATATGCACAACTAAAATCCATAGATCTTCTTTGATGAAGGTCCAAATGTCCATTTTCTTGGTGAATTGGCTTTCTTCTTATTAGTAAATTGTAAGAGTTCTTTATAGATTTTAGTTTGCAGTTCTTTACCAGTTTTGTGCTTTGCAAATTCTTTCTCCAAGTCATTGTCTTGACCTTTTCTTTCCTTAACAATACATTTTAAATGTATCCCTTGATGGTGTAATTTTTAATAAACTTTATTTTTCAAAAACAGTTTTGGATTTAGCTGAAAAGACAGTACAGAGGATTCCCTGATAATCCTTCCCTCAATTTCCCTAATTTTTGACATCTTACATTAGTATGATAGATTTTTAATAATTCAGAGCCATTGTTTAAGTTTTTACCTGGCAGTTTCAACATCCGAGCCATTTCTGGGTCTAGTTCTATTGACCGCTTTTTCTTTTGGTAGGTCAATTTTTTTTTTTTTTTTTTCCTTTTTCATTTGCAGGTCTTGTGTCTTTTTTTTTTTATTAAATGCATAACATTGTATGTAAATGAACAGCCAAGACTGAAGGAAACTGAGTTTACTTCTAGAATGGGCATATCTCTTCTGCTGTGAAGCTATTTCCGGAAGCGGGTAAGTCAAAATAAAAGTAGTTGAGGTAGCTTTGTATTTGGTGGTTGCTATAGTACTCTTCAGTTCAGCAAAGGCCGTGAATTCCTCTAGTAGTGCGTTCGAGCCACCTTGCATTTCATGTGAAGCCTGGAGTGACAGAGGACTTTTCTTAGCGTTCCTCCTCCACACTTACATCACAGAGGGGGCCTCTCTGTACCCACGTCCTTCCCTAGCTTTAGACTTGCTATTCCACGGAAGTCTCATAGTGGAGTCAAAGGAGTTTTCTTTAATCTCCTGCTGCAGCCTCTGTCTTTGATAGACCTTGTGTACCTAAGCTTTAGCTGTATGGCTTTCTCAGCATTCCTACCTCTTTCAAGCATGAATAACAGTCAAACTCAACCTGGTACTGTTGGTGGCTGTTGAGTCTACCCAGTTATGGTAGACCATCGTGTAGTATCAGTTCTGGCACAAGGGATTTCCCACCCCTCCCCTGGCACAGATGACATTTATCTAGCGTCAGCGCAGTGTCTAGCTCTTGAAGAGGGCAAGAGCATGTTTTCTATTCCTATCCCAACAACTGTCCATCTTTGCCCAGATCCAGGTGTTTGGGCAGGTTTCCGGCCCTCCCTCTATGACAGCCTCTATGTCCTCTGATAGAAGTCCTGGGACACTAGTGGATTCTGTGCCTACCTCGCAAAGGTAGCTGATCTTTCTCCACCCGCCTGTTCCACCGAGGGGCTCTCTCTGGCTTCCTGCTCCAGTTCTAATGTTTCTAACGTTTCTCACGAGCATCTAATGGAGGCCTGTGGGCAAAGAGCTGACAAGTGGATACAGATCTTCTGTGCGTCTAAGGTCCCTGAATATTTGAAATTATCATGCCAGCCCATACTTGGCCTTTAAAAATTCACAAAAATTTTAGTTGTTTTCCTCACATTTTCTTTAATGGTTGCCAACCCTCCCTCACTTGGGCTCTGCCAAAGACAGAAGGCTCTGTCCCTTCTCTCCTTTAGATCATGTGGTTGTCTTTAGACCTCAGGTCTCCGATGGAGTGAAAAAGGGCATAATGTGGTAGGTTATTCATCCTTTTCTCAAAGTTAAAGAGCAATGTCTTCTTATGGCTTTCTACACCCTATGTGAAAGGAGATTCATAGAGTTCCATATCATGTAAAACGATAATCCTACAGGAAGTGTTGGTTCCATAGAAAATTATAGTATAACCAAACACTTTCTTGTCATTTTGAAACTCCCCTTTCCTCTCTTCCTACGCAATGAAGTCACTAATCAGGATGTGACTCTTTTGTTCACACTCAGATGATCTGAAAATATCCTAGACAGATTTCCATTAAACACACATGATGTTCATAGATGTAGCATGGGTCTCAGTCTTAGTGAACTGTACAATATGGCAACTAATTCTTCAGAGCAGGTTCACTCCCCCTTTCCCAACTAAGGTCTAGGAGAGAGCCTGTTTCCTCAGATTTATATTTGCTAGTCACTGAATTTCTAATATTTATTCTTAATTTTGATAGTAAAATAAGACCATTTAAAGGGGATACTTATTACAAAGGGGTAAGTAGATCTTTCAAGCAAACAAATCAAAACTTGAATGCTAAAAAAGTATCTCTAAAAGCGCTTTTCGTTGGGGGGGCGCCTGGGTGGCTCAGTGGGTTAAGCGTCCAACTTTGGCTCAGGTCATGATCTCACAGTTCGTGGGTTCGAGCCCCATGTCAGGCTCTGCGCTAACAGCCCAGAGCCTGAAGCCTGTTTCGGATTCTGTGTCTCCATCTCTCTATCCCTCCCCACTCACACTCTCTCAAAAATAAATAAACATTAAAAAAATTTTTTAAAGAGTAATTTTTGTTGGAAGACTTATTATTATTATTATTATTATTATTATTATTATTACAACAGCAGAACCACATACATGATCAAGATATTAATGAACCATTTCCCCTTGGAAGTGTCCATTTCTAAGAAAACTAGCCTTATCGCTTTGTAATCACATTTTTCTTTTCTTATTTGATTGGGATGTGGTACTAAAAATAGGACTACATACTACCTAACTCATTTACCAAAATGACTTTCAACTGTTACCAAATCTTACCTCAAACACCGAAAATGCCATTACAGATATTTAAAAGCTGCCGGAGGCTACAAAAGCAACTCCAATTAACTTCTAGAAGGATTCTAAGAAAGAATCATTTGCTTAAATGTCTGGTTCCCAGGGGTGTCTGGGTGGCTCAGTCGGTTAAGCATCTAACTCTTGATTTCAGCTCAGGTCATGATCTCAACGGTTCGTGAGTTTGAGCCGTCGGGCTCTGCACTGACAGTGTGGAGCCTTCTTGAGGTTCTCTCTCTCTCCCTCTCTCTAAAAATAAATTAAGAACATTTTTTAAAAAGTCTTTAAATATTTAAAAATAAAATAAAGTACAATAAGATAAACACCCAGTTCCCACATTATTCTCCCCTCTATCTAAAAGAAGGAATGCCTCTGATCTTAAGAAGATACCATAAACTAAATTGCAAGGTATGGATCTAGCAAAGACATTATCATGGTGAAAGTTCCTGAAGGGCTAAACCAAAGAGAACCAATATTTGTTTGCACTTTGGGACACAGTTGGGATTCAAACACAGTTAATGTTTGCTGATCACTTTGTCAGACGATAGAATATGGGACAAGACATTAGATCCTCAAGTTGAACAGGAGCTGTTTTTTTTTTTTTTTTTCCACCAAATTGGTGCGATTTAATTTACATCCGACTTACTTTCTTGTCTCCTTCTGTTGATGAGTATTTGTAATACGTGTTCAAAGAATGAAGGAATTCTCTTTGACTTAAATCAAACACAAATTATGGACTCATTGTACCATTAACGTCTTTGAAATCTACACTAATTAGCATGCTATTATATTTTTTAAAAAAATTAAAAAATTTTTTTTTTCTTTTAAGTTCATTTATTCTTGAGACAGAGACAGACAGAGCATGAACGGGGGAGGGTCAGAGAGAGAGGGAGACACAGAATCGGAAGCAGGCTCCAGGCTCTGAGCCATCAGCCCAGAGCCCGACGTGGGGCTCAAACTCACGGACTGCGAGATCATGACCTGAGCTGAAGTCAGACGCTTAACCCGACTGAGCCACCCAGGCGCCCTATATTTTTTTAAGTAAACGTGAAAATCTCAAGACATTCCCAGTCCCTACCTCACACCTGCTTTTCACCAACTGAAAGGCAGCTGCCAAATCCCAAAAGCAGAGTTTGAGGCAGAATTTCACAGCAAAGATGATCATGGGCTCTGGGGTGAGTACACCTGGTTTCCAAAGAAGATTTGCTAACTGGGTGACTTTGGACAAGTTATGTAAACCCTTTGAGCCTCATTTCCTTCATCTATAAAACAGAGATGACAAAAACATTACCACAGAAGCTTGTTATGAGGATTGAATAAAACAATATAGGAAAGCACTCAACAAATAATATATATTGACCGTTATCAGATATTATTATTATTCTGCATACGTCAAAACTGTTTCCTTATGTTCTATCTGAAAAAGTTACCAAGAGCAAGAAGCTTATCCTAATTTGTGCGAGTCTGACTGAAACAGTAACTCTAGGTAGGATGGAAAATGATATTTTAGCTTTCTAAACTCCACGGGGAGAAAAAGGGAGGAGGTTCAAGGAAGAAGAGAAGTCCCCTCCAGATGTGAAGAGTAAAGTCAAAATATCTGTAACTAATGGCCATATGGTTGGATTAAGAATAAATCGAATTTTCACAATTAATGAAATCAAAGCACAGGGGAAAGGTTTTTAGAATATGGGTTGAGTTCACTACCCTAGGGGCTCTTGCTTTTTCAATTTGCCTGCTTTCAGAAGAACAACATCACTCTCCCTCTTTCCCACAAATCGCATTTAATATAATTGAGCACGTGCATCCCCAAATAGCAATATTGGGGGTGACACAGGATGTCATACTTCCTGTCAGAGAGCGAGATTGATGTGGCTCAACAGTTGAAGCATATTACTGTCCCACTGCTTTAATAAGCGATCAGAAAACGATCAGAGGATTCAGTTCACCACCATTTTCAAGGTAAGTATATCCATATAAGGGGTCATGTTAACAGAGATAAATACACTGGCCCAAACTGCTGTGCCAAGACGTGGCAGGAAAAAACTCTGATTTAAAAAATGACACCGCAATAAAACTCAAAGTTAATGCCACCAACCTAACTCCCAACTCCCCACCACCTCTCGGTAATGAAGTACATCTCAAAGGAGTAAAATTACTCTGCATACCCTCTGGCACAACTCTAATCTCTAATGGATGCCATGTGCCTATCTTGAATTTTCTCCTACTGTATAAACCTAATGAAGCCAGAGACACGGTGGATCTGGTTGATCCCAGATAGCAACTAATGTACCACCTTTTCTTCAGATGACTTACGAATGACCGTGACTAGAGCACCAACGTTGGATGCCATTAACAACTTACCAAATTAACAGTTTTTTTTCTTTCACATTTAGGTAGAGCTCCTTTTCACCTTAACGGGATCTACCGTAGGAAGCAAGTCTTCTGGCTGGGTGGCGGTTCCTTATGTAAAATATTTTCTCTTCATAAAGATTATCTAGAGCTTTATTACTTTCTGGCCATGAAAATATTGCCCCTGCTTAATGCAACACCACTTTTGTCAATCAAGAATTTCCCAGAGGAGCATTTCATAACACAGCAGTGTTCCATTCAGTGTTGATACATGGTTACTTGAAAGTGGTTGTATCTTTATTGCCAGATTGATGGCTAGCTTGGGAAGAGCTGGGTGCATCCTACTCTGCAAACCCAGCTGATTTCTGCAAACCCCGCCGAATTCAGCACCTGATAGAGGTATTTTCCCCAGAAACATAACATTCGTGGACTCCGTTGTTAATTCTTGCCTCAACGACCTTTTAAGGAAGTCATTCTATTTGACCAGTCAAGAAATGTTGAGATGTAAATCAAGGACTCGGTACAATATTTCTTACTGCGTCTTCCAATTGTATCTTTGTTACATATTGGGCTGTTGTTTCTATGCAAAATCAAAGACCCAAGTTAAAATGAATGCCACATCAATTTCCTTTATAAGGGTTTTCAATTTAACACGGCATCTGGCAAGCAGCCCCTTGTATTTTCCACCAAAAGGCCTGGGGGGGGGGGGTGGCGGGGGCAGGAAGAGAGCAGGTGCCCTGTGAGGGTTGGGGGCGCAGTGGGTGGACAAGAGGGAGAATTCTCGGAAAACAGTAAAACCAACAGGGATTCAAGTTCAACCCGACTCCCTACCCTCCTCAGAGTTTCTGCTCTGTGGTTCAAACACAAAATGTCTGCACAAACCAGAAAAATAAGTAGTTACCCACAACTATGCAGCTGTGGCCTTCTGAGCCACAGGCTGCAGGCCTGGCCCCATGTCTCACCGCTGTGACTTCCACAAAGCCATTGGCACAAAGTCAACTGTAATAATGTCATGACGATAACTGTCGAAGGGGTTACAAACTGAAGGTAAATGTCAAGCATTATTCATGAGAGAAAAGATATGCAATGTAAAAAAATGTCATCACAAACTGGGAGTAAGAACATAATTCCTCCTCTCAAACTCAGGTTGCTTCAGAAGACATTGCTTCATTATTGACTTCACCTCAATGATGTAAGGATGGTTTAATATTTAAAAATCTATTAACGTAATACTACATCACAACATTAAGCCCAGTAAGAAAAGCACTGTCGATTATTTCTAAGTTGTTGAAAATATATTTAATAGAATCAAATATCCACTGCCAATAAAAATTCCCACAAATTAGAAAAATGAAAATAATTTTTAACATTATGAGGAGAATCTTACAATGAGAACCAGTGGCAGAATAATTGCAAAATGTCTGCAGCATTTCCATTAAAATTTGGAACAAGACAAGAACACAGAAATGAAAGCTAGAATTCCTATAAGGTGCACGATAAAATTGTCATGTATGTATGATTACAGATAACATCAGAGCTTTACCTTATCATATTTATACTTTATATCATGCACCAAAATAAACTTCAGATGGATGAGAGAGTGAAATGTAGAAATTAAATGAACAAACAAAAGGAATAATGGGAGATGTAAGTAAATATGAACTTATTTTGGACTTGGGAAGGGGCTTATAAGGGTAAAAGTGATCACAAAGAGAGAGATTAACAATATATATTCTCTACTTAAAAAAAAAAAAGGAAAACCTGAAAAGCAAATGATCAATTCAGCAAAATATTCTCAATGGTTATAGCAGGCAAAAATATTATACATGTTGCTGTGATTTAAAGAGCTTTTTGAAATTATGAAAAGAATACTTAGCTTCAATAGAATGGTAAGGATGTGAACTAACTATTTAAGGTCTTCATACAGAGAATAGCTTCATAATCATAAGGTTAAGAAGTAGATAATATTATATGTATTTTATAGATGAGACAACTCAGATTTAGAAAGATTAAATGACTTGTCGAAGTAAATGGTAAAAAAAAATAATTCAAATTCAATTATATCTGAGTTTGTACCTTCTATATTCCACCAGTCTGAAAAAAAAATACTAAAATTATTGGCAAATTAGAATACATAAGAGTTTTAATTTTGGGGGCATACGGAAAAAAAAAAAACGTAAAATTCTAAGGTAAACCACCATTCTGGGAAATAGCTCTATAAACCACTATGCAATAATGATCGTTTTCCTTTATATATAAAAAGTTCTTGCAAAGCAACTGGGAGTAGTCTGAGACCACAGGGGGAAGAAAAAAACAGGCAAGCACCATGAACAGGCAGTACATAATTATAAATATTAAAAGCCATAAATACGAAATTATGTAAGCTGGTAATCTAAGAAATCTAATTCAAAGAACAACAAAATACTCTTTCTCAAACATGCCATCTTCAAATGACAAAAAGTTGTAACAATCAATAATGATATGGGTAAGGTTTCAACCCAATAAGAAATGATTATAAATTATGGTATTAAACTCAGAGAGACTACTTAGTATAAAAATCATTTTTCAAATGATATCTGAGATACAGGAACAGCCTGACCCTTATCCATTAACAGTGTAACACGAAATTTGTGCACATGTACAAAACAAATATTCTTATATATAAATGACTTTTAAAGAGATACACTGTATCATTAGAAATTGCAATGTAGACTGTTTTAAATTTCGTCCTGATCTGCTTCAGTGTTCTCCAAATTTTCTCGGTTCAGGATGATTAATTTTCAATCAGAAATGCTTTCAAAATGTTATGATAAACATAATGACTTATCCACTATCAATAAGCACACCTTAAATCTGTAAAGTCCTCCTAGAACTTAAAAAACAACTTCATAAATATTATCCCATTTCATTCACACTATAACCCTGTGAGAGGTGCCAGCACCACTTTACAGAAGAAACAGCTTCTCTTAAACTAAAATGATCACATTGTTTAATGTCTCCCAGGCAGGGCAGAGGAAAGGGTTCACCTCAGTTGTAGGCAATAAAAAGGTACCTAAAAACAAAATAAACCTTTTAATTATAAACATGCCCTACAGACAATTCTAAACAATGTTAGTGGTCTAACACTTCTCCCTGAAAAAGTCTTTGGTCTAAATTACTTACTGTAGCTGCTGCAATTACTTACTGTTCAGTTTTAATGGTATGTGTATTCACTTCCAATTAGCATCTTTTTATGACCCGTCCTTTAAATGAGCACCGTGTTCTACATGACAGTTAACTCTGAGAACTCCCAGTGATACAGCTGGCACCAACCCACAGACTTGATTCACAAGAGTCCTTTTCTAGAATAAGTACAAGTCTGTGGGTTGGTGACACGTGTCTCTTATGCTACTATTATATATTCCTAAATTAAACAGGATATTTGAAATAAACAGTGATAGGAACCATGATTTATAAAAACAAAATAAAAAATAACAAAAACAACTTAAATTGTTTCAGTTCTATTTGTCTTATGTGACCACTTAGAGTTTTTGTGTTGAAAATTCAAAACAGGGGCGCCTGGGTGGCTCAGTCGGTTGGGCAACCGACTTTGGCTTAAGTCACGATCTCACGGCTTGTGAGTTCGAGCCCCACATCGGACTCCGTGCTGACAGCTCAGAGCCTGGAGCCTGTTTCGGATTCTGTATCTCCCTCTCTCTCTCTGCCCCTCCCCCACTCATGCTCTGTCTCCGTCTCAGAAATAAACCAACATTAAAAAAGACTGTTTTTTAAAAAGAAAATTCAAAACAGTGAGACAGCACAAATTGCAAAGCATAATACTTCAGTCTGGTTAAGTGCAAGTTTTATTTCATAGATAAAAGTTTTGTTAAGTTTGAACACTTTGTTTTTTTTTTTTTTTTAAGTTTATTTAAACTCACGAAACATGAGATCAATACCTGAGTCAAAATCAAGAGTTGGATGCTATACCGACTGAGCCACCTGGGCACCCCAAGTTTGAATATCTTAAAATTAAAATGTGTTCCTTATTTTAACTGTTAATTGCTTTAAAACTCAAGAAGAAATCAAGAAAATCATTACTATATACTATCCCATGACTATTACTTAAGATAATTGTGTCAAACAGAAGTGGGGTGTTAAAAAATTATACACCCTGGGGGTTAAATACAGTAGACATACCTCTAGTCTTATTATAAAAGTTATGACAGATTCTAGGGAAAACACCTTAAAATTTGGAACAGCTGTTCCTTCTGATTTGGGTAAACAAAAAATACATACCAATTCTTTTCCTTATGTTTTGAACGTGTTCCAAATAAAGTAAGTCTTATTCTGTTTGTATTTATAACCTTATGGAAACCTAAGAGTAAGGTTTTTAGAGCTCATCAGACCATTTATTTCGATTAGAAGCAGTAATGAAATCTCTTTAAACTATTAGATGTCACTTAATCTCTATGTAAGACAGATTGTATCCTTAATGTCTCTTGGCACGATCCGCAGTTATTTACCCTTAATAGTTTTTATATTGACTGAAAACGAGAATTCCCTTCCGATCCCTCCCAGGCCTCTCAAGTCCGAATCAGCAGTTGATCTGAAATAACATTTTTTCATAAAACTTAGAATATAGCTGTTAAAAACCTATCAACTCAAGCTTGGGTGGCAGCGAGAATAAGCCAAGGACTCCACGCCATCTAGCTCTGCACAGGCTGTGACGTTGAGGCCATGACCATCTTGGTTCCTGGTGAACTTTCCCTCGCTATGGGCACTGTTTCTCCAAATATCTCAGGGCACCCTTGTATGTTTCGAGGACCGGCCCTGGTCAAGCCCATGGCATCTGACCCACCTTCAAGAACATTCATTTCAGAACACACTTCCAGTGAGCTGAGATCAGAGCAATGACATAATCTAAAAATAACTGCATTTATATCAAAACCTGTTGTCTCTTTCTTATCTGTCACCGTAAACCTCAGACAACTACCTAAGAGCACACAAGGTTCACAAAGGCATTCTTAACACTGGCGTGCCTGCCCTTAGCATCTTCTCTGCACTCAACAGTGAGAGGGAAAAATGAGAACTCTGACTTCCGTAACCCTGGTGAAAGCAGCCAGAGAGCAGAGCTTTCTAAGAGCAGCAGGATGGGCAAAGGAAAAGCCACACACACCCCCAGGAGACTACCCACACCCCGGTTAGCCCATCGAGTGTTGCGGCTTACTAATATCTACGGAGTTACCAAACTCCTCCCCTTTAAGGCCACAAGCACTGGGCACTAATTATCTCCTCGCGGAGCCCATGACTAGTGCCTTACTCTTCGCAGATACGCAGGGAATGGACATTGGTATTTTACACAGCTTTGTTGAAGAGTTTCCATTCTTAGGACGTGGGTACACCATAAAAGCATATTTTTAAGGATGCAAAAGTAGGAAAAGGATTATATCATAAAATGTAAAACTACAAGTCATACCAAGAAAAAAAAAATACTCCATCTGTTGTCAGATGCCGTCTTCCATTTCCTATTTGTATCGAATGTCATTACTCATAATTGTCAGATTTGATTCCAAATCACTCTAGGTATTTACCCCAAACCGGATCCACCTTAGAAGAACGAAGGCTTGTCACCACTAAAGATGTTCTAGAGTGTTCTGCAGACGCCAGACCTTCAGAAATGTTTTGAGTAATGGAAACGCTGTGATGGATCAAGCGACTGTGTTAAAGATTACGATCTAATTTTGAATGTCTAAATTCTGAAATGTTTACATTTTTATTTTTTTAATGTGTATTTACTGTGGGGGGAGGGGTGCTCCAAGAGAGGCAGAGAGAATCCCAGGCAGGCTCCGCACTGTCAGCACAGAGCTCGACGTGGGGCTCAACCTTACGAACTATGCGATCATGACCTGAGCCGAAATCAAGAGTGGGACGCTTAACCAACTGAGCCACCCCTGAAATGTTGATATTTTTAAAAATCATTTCCATTATTGTATCTTCAGGCAAGAAATGAACAGACATCGGTTGTAGTAATAATCTGCCCCTCATTAATTACCAAACACCCCGATAATCAGGAAGGGGACCTGAGCCAACGCGATTTTCTGTACAAAGCTGACAGAAGGCCACTATGATGGAGGCTGCAGCATCTGAGCAAAATGAGGTATGTGTGGCGGAACAGGGACTGCAATGGGGGGCACTTAACCTGAACAAGGTTCCTCATGTGGCAAACGCAATTTTCTCAATGCCCAGAAAATCCACCAGGCAAGGCCAGCAGCAGACCTTCAGTGACCTACCCCCCAGGGGCCATAGCAAGTCTCCAGCGCCTCTGTTGTCATTTAGTTCATGGGGTTCTCGATCACACGTCCCTCCCGCCGATGATGCCGTGCCGCCTGGACCTAGCGGACAAGGAGTCGCAACTCCCCTAGACTTCGTGGTACGAAATTTGCACGTCAGAAGGTGAGAAATCTGATACACACTGAGGGGCCTTCCCGTGAAGTGTTCAGGGGCCTGGAGTGCAGGGCATCTTGAGACATCCTTTCATAAGGGAGGAGAAGTTGTGCCATCGGGCCCCTCCTAAAACCAGAAGGGAGGCAACCTCAGAAGGGCTTCAGAGGCAACCTCTCCCTCACTGGGAAATGCCGCCCCAGCCCTTTTACCAAGCTGCTCATTCTGAGTTTGGCCCAGAGCAAGAGAACGTTCTGCACGGGCGGCACTGCCACCCGGGCCATGCGCTCCAGCAGACCCAACGGCGCCCGACGTGACAGGTGGCACATACAGGGATGCCCTCCGGAGGCTTGGGCAGCCCCTGTAGATAAACCACAGTGCAGACCCTTAGGATTTTGGAGCAAGACCCCATGGACATGTTAAACTGGGACCTGCAGCCCCCAGAACCATGAGAGAATAAATGTCTGTTGTTTTATGGACCCCGTCTGTGGTACTTTACCACGGCAGCCCCAGGAAACGGATACAAATTATAGCCTCCTAAGTTCTTAGCGCATCCCACCTCCGTAAGAACCTTGTGACCTAGTCACTGGTGTTGTCCACTTTTCGCAGGGGGGCCGAGGTGACCCCGCACAGAGCACAGCTGGGGCCTGGACTGGACGGTCTGGTTCTGAGCCGGTGGTCTCACCCACCGCAGCCCGGTGTGAGCGGCGAGGACCGACGAGGATGCGCAGAGCTCTCTCCCATCTGGATGAGCTCCACCAGCTGCCATAACGCACAGAACGCAGGCCAGTCCAGGGTGGGCGCTCGGGACAGGTTTGAAGCGTGGGAAGAGCAAGTGACGGCTTTGCAGGTGACTGGAGGGCGGCCGACATGCCCATGGATACCTGATCTTCCATGACGACTGACTTCCCCCGTTAATGGCGGCCAGCCCGCTGGCAGGGTCTAGACTTCACATCCCCAAGGATGAGCACCTTCTTACATTTTGTACTCTGGTCCTGACCCTGCTTTGCAGGTCTGCTTTTTATAAATTCTTCTTACTTTTTTTGGAATGTTTACTTATTTTTAAGAGAGAAAGAGAGAGACAAAGCACAAGCAGGGGAAGGGCAGAGAGACAGAGAGGGAGACACAGAATCCGAAGCAGGCTCCAGGCTCCAAGCCGTCAGCACAGAGCCCGACGCGGGGCTCGAACCCACGAACCATGAGATCATGACCTGAGCCAACGTCAGTGCTCAACTGACTGAGCCACCCAGGCACCCCAGAGGTCTGTTTTTTAAATGACCTGTCCAACCAGCCATTTTAATTCCCAGCTCTTCTTTGATGATACTTAACGAATAAGCATACTTGGATTTTAAATTTCTTCACTGACAATCTGCATTCAAGTTTTGACCAAAGTTGATCTTTTTTTTTTTTTTTTTTTTTAACATTCGAAACCAACCTAAGTGCAGAATTCACCAACTCTTGGCATTTGTGGAGACAACATTGAACTGTTTTGTTTGTTTGTTTGGAAAGGCAGACTGCCGCATGCACAGAGACTCACTGGGATGTGTCTGGAGTCTTGGAAGCCTGACTGCCCAACGTTCCACAAATGGACCTTGAGAGCTTGTTTGGAGGTTCTAGGAGGGCAGTGCAGCTATTCATAGACCCTTGACCCAGGAGCAGCCCTCCCCTATCTGGGAAGGTCATCCTCTTAGACTCAGTGTCACCTTGAGTAGGAAAGCACATTGAGCGGTAAGGGAGGAAGGGGACACCTGCCTAGCCAGCCAGATCAGCCCCATCAACCCTGGCGATCAACAGGGTGACAGATGTCACAGCCAGATAGCCTTCGCGTCCTACATTCAACTTTTATAAGGTGTCATTTTTGCATGTCAGACACTGGGTGAGGCCCTCCAACATACACATCCATCAATCGTAAGCAGGAGCCATATCTTTCCGGTTCACTGCGAGAATCCTAGGGCCTGGCCGCTGGATGGCGGTCATTGAGAGAAGGTGACCACCAGTGGACCCGAGAGCTGGACCCCAGCAAGCGGAGGCTCCTCAGACTCACCCCTGTCTTTGGAATGAATACCCATTGGTACGTTCCCATACCAGGAACCACTTCAAGAACACAGCCTTTAGACAGTAATGTGCTGTTGAGAGCATCTGGATGATATGTATGACCATGCCCCATTATGACCTCTGTACAAACTTTTAAGATTCTGGCAGGCGGGTGCAGAGAGCTACTCACCACACAGCACCCAAGACAAGCCTCACTTGTCAGTTCCCTTGCTTATATCAGACCTGCCACCTACCAACCTGGACTGGTCTGCCTCTCTCTCTGGTCTCTATCTGCGCTTCGTGGACAGGGGCCAGTTTCAAATTTCACCTGAGGAACTCTGGAGGGGATGTTTGTTAAGTAGATGGACGGACAGATGGACAGCTAGACGGCTGGCCGGCCGGCTAGGAGTCCATGTACGTGGAAACTCTCCGGAAAGTAAACTATAAAGAGCATGTGGAAAGTCGTCTCACTCCCAGCCCCTTCTTTCTAGATGGATCTTCATTCGCCTAGGCTGCAGATACTTGAGGACATCGACTTGAGCTGGGAAAACTGAACTTTGCCAGCTTCCAATCTGTCCCTGATAACTTCACGAAGGTGGAAGAATTCTTCGGGAGGAATATTTATCATCAGTTCAGCTCTGCCAGGACCCAGGGCAGAACTCTAAAGTTATTTTCACCAACTTCTGTCTTTCCTTTCTGACTATTTCTTCCGTATCCTCTCCCTGGCACAGACACAGAAGCCCTCATGCCGCCTGTCCTTCATCCCAGGCCATCTCTCCCAAACATCCATTAACAGGCCTATTACCACAGGCGTCTTGTTACATAATTAAATTCACGCTGAGGTATGAAAGAAACCTAACACTCTGACAGCATTATTAAATAAGGTTATAGTAACTCACAGGTTTTTCTTAAAGTTTATTTATTTATTTTGAGAGAGAGAGAGAGCACACAACCGGGGGAGGGGCAGAGAGAGACTCCCAAGCAGGCTCCACACTGTCAGTGCACAGCCCAATGTGGGGCTTGAACCCACAAACTGTGAGATCACGACCTGAGCCGAAACTAAGAGTCAGACGCTTAACCACCCAGGTGCCCCTAACTCACAGCTTTAACTGGAAAGGAGATGTTATTCAAATGAAAAAGTCAAGAAGCCTACCCCGTCTGCTATCTACCCTGAGGCCTGCTTTCTGCTTTTCCAAGTCTGCTAGGAAACAGGATACCTTTATAGCCCCATAGCATTCCCCTCCACCACACCACAGTCCAGAGCACCGCCAAACTCCACAGGACTCGATAAAACTTACGCACAGCCTGCAACTTGCACCACACACATATGCACGACGAGGGTACCTTCTATACATGTGTGGTTACGCACATCCTATAAATACTGTGTCATGTTCAGGCATAGCCGTAGCACCAGATCATAACACCCAATGCTTGTATATGACCACAACCTTCTCCCCTAAACCTCTAATCCCTCCACCTCCCCCTCACTGGCATCAGGCGGTCAGAGAAATGAGGACTTCTCAATGTCACCCCCACAATGTTCCCAGTCTCCTTGCCCATCCTTCCTGTGCTCCCTCCCACTGCGGAGGAGGAACTCCTCTCCTACTAGAAGCAAATCCACCTTTTCCTTCCAACGCTTTGGGCACGATTCCCTCCCACCTCCTCCAAGACTTTGACCTCCTGGGTGTCTCCCTTTCTCTGGCTCCCCACCACCAACACTTCGACACGTTTGAGTTCTTCTCATCCTTAAAAATAATTAAACAAACAAACAAAAACGCAACCCGCAAAACCCTTCCCATGACGGAGTCTACCTTCTTCCCTAGCAGTAGCCTTGGTTCTGTCTTCTCTGCCAAACTTCACCATGTCGGTGGTACATCCGTTCAACGGAATATGGTTCGGCGCTAAAGAGAAATGAGCTGTCAGGCCATGAGGAGACATGGAGGAGCCTTAAACACACATTACTAAGTGAAAGAAGCTAATCTGAAAGAACTACATACTGCGTGCTTTCAACCATGGAATGTTCTAGAAAAGACACTATGGAAAGAGTAAAAAGATCAGCGGTTGCCAGGGTTTTAGGGAGGAGGAAGAGTTGGAACTCAAGAGGATTTTTAGGGTAGTGAAGACACTGGAGACACTCTGTATGTTTATACCTGAAGGCAGCCTCTTCCTTCCCAAACTTGCTCTTCTGTCAGGTCCTCTACCTCATCAGGGAACAGCATCAGAATCTGAATCCTGAAATCCGCAGGTCCTCCCAACCTCTCTCCTCTCATCCCTGTCAGCCAAACGGTCACCGTGTTCCGTCCATTCCACCTCACAATTCCCTCCACTGCTCCTCCCCCACTGTCACTACCCAGTCCAGGCCACCAGCAAATCTCTCCTGACCCTACAACAACCTAAACTGTTTACCCTCCCTCTGGGCAGGATCCATGGAGAGCTCCCCTCTTAAGATACTCTGAACTCCTAAAGATGAGTTCAAGGCCATCCAGGACCAGCCACTGTCTGTCTCTCGTATGTTGCCGTTTCCTCCAAGCATTCTGGGCTCCGTCCAGACTGAATTCCCTTAAGTTCCTGTTGCCAGGTTGCATACCTCAACCTCCTCCCTTTCTGGCCTTTGCACATACTGTTCTCCCTCTCTAGAACACTCTTCCCTTAGGATCCTTGCTCATAGCAAACTTTCAGGCCAAACCCTTCCCAACCTTCAGCTCTCTGACCCAATGTCAGTTCTGGAAAGCCTGCCCAGACCCGCCTCCCTGCAAATGAAGTTGGACGCACCTGTCCATGGCATCATGTGCTACCCACCAAAGCAATCGTGTCTTTAGCATTACTGTTCACTCCATTTGATGTCTTCCCTGCTAGACCAAGCTCCTCGAGGGCAGGCTTCTGCATCCTGCCAAGCACAGGGACCAGGAGCCTAGAGGCTTGGCACAGGGCTCGGAGCCTGGTGAGTATGGAGATAATATGTGTAAAGCTTGACCTAATATTTACCCTGTGAAAACATAACCCCATTCCACTGAGGCAGGAATCACAGCAGTCACAGAAGCTAAGTACAGCACAGAAAAGGGACCCATCCAATGCTTTTTTATTTCAAGCAGCATTCGTTCTTTGCAAGTTCCTGGTTTTCCAAAGCTGCAGACTTGCTTTGGGAACCAAAGGGGAACTTACTTTGAACTTACATTTTAATTACTTTCTTTGGAAAACCAAAGGGAAACTTACTTTGAACTTGTATTTTAATTACAGCCTTTGGAAAACAAAGAGGAACTTAACTTTTTTACTTACATTTTAACTCACCGAAGAGGGGAAAGTGGCAACAGTTGGTAAGATGCACAGCACCCCCAACATTAACCCCAACATTAACTGTTTCCTGAGGCAAATCCTACAATCCTAACGTCCTCTCAAGTGATTCTTGGGAAAACTCCTCAATTTACTTTCCTCTCTAAAGATTTGCTATCCCTGCCTTGATCATTCATGGTATGACCCACTTTCAAGCCACCTAATATTCTTACCAAAATGCAAAAAAATAATCACAGGGATCAACGATGCAAATGACTATAAAGGAAACGTAAGGCCTGCTTGAATAAGCAGAATCCCAAATGCACATAATGAACCACCTACACGTTCTGACCATGACCGAGCCAAGGAACTTGGAGCTATTTTAATGTGGATCACATTCTGAAGGAAAAGTCCTAGCACTATCTGCCCACACACAAGCTGTGCCAGAAAACAATTCTTAAATCATGTAAAACCCAAAACTTTTCAGGCAATGCACACATAAGTGACACATTCAGAACGAGCAACATGATTTGACACTGTGGCTCACTTGTATGTTCAATGCAATGTTAATTACACCTTAGTTCCTATTATGTGTTTTTCTTATAACAGATGTATAAAACTACACCAAGAGAACTTTTTTTAATAATTCAATTTGTCATCTCTATGTTTTTGGTCCCCAGTCGGAGCATCCGTGGAGGTCCAAAAACACTTCTGCCCCCCTTTGATTCCTCCATCAGTTTAAGAACCAGAATTAAGTGTATATGGAAAGTGAATAGGGTGTTATCTTTTTTATCAAGGATTGTTATCGGATTTATATGGAAGTTGACTGAAATCATCATTTACACGGAAAGTAAACAGTATTGCAACACGAGGTGAAATCTTCTTCTCTAAATCGCACTTGCTCAAATGAGCTACCATATGGACACCATGATCTAGGCAGGAGGATTCAGTCCAAAGTCTGCACCCAGACATTTCACATCCATAGAATTCTCGACCGCTTCTAAATGGAACGAGAGTCCTTCTCAGCTTCTAAGTTTGATATCTATGCCTGTATGTTTAAGTCTCAGGACCAAATGTGATACTTCCTGCACATCACTCCCTCCAGCACACGCTCTCCTCTGCCCTCTTGCCTGTACTCAGCTCTGTTCCCGAAGAATAAGCTAGTGGCACAGTGATATATCTTATTCTCCGTATCCCATTCTGGCCAGGCCTTGACCCATGTCCTCACCATGTGCCCACCTGCTCACATATTCTCAGCCCACACCCACTTCACTTCCTGGGATGTAAATCACAAGAGTCTGACACCTTGAACTCCTTTGATCTGCTGTCTCTGGGAACAAGCCTTGAGACTAATGGTCCTGTCCCTCTATCCACACCAGACAGGACTAACTCTACCTGCCTGGGCAAAGCGTGCTTTCCTCTCTACTCCCCGGTTTGGGGCCTACATCGGTTATATCGGTAACACAGGGAGGGTGACTGGGATACACGTTTAATTTGAGGCAAACTGTCCTCCGGACCTGCCCTCTCTATATTTTTATAAGACGAATGTCTACTCTCAAGCAAGTTATCCAAATTCCCTTTCTTGCAAGATAACATGTGGATAATATCGAACGCTTTATTCCCGTCTATCCACTTTTTACCAAGTTTTCGCTTGCCCTTCCTGAAAGCTGGACATTATGACCTGTACTTAAGAACATAAGGCAACGCAAGTGACCAAGATGAGCACAGAACATGTAGATAATCCGTGTTCCCCTGTTAGGGTGCTGTGTTTACAGCCGTTCCCCCCACCCCCACCCCCCCCTCACCCCCCAGCTGCAGCTCCTTTACCACCATTCCCCCCTGAGCTTCTCTATAGGATTTCCAGCTGAAGTCCTCCCTTTCCTGGGTAAATCCAATCAAGTTTGAGGATCACCTGTGCTGTCTACTTCTCCCTTTCAAGGCAAAGACCCTCAACTTGGAAGGCTTCAGGAACCTAAACGGAACAGACTCGGCTGGAGGGAGAGCTCCTGTGTGAAAATAAGACTTCCTGTTCATTATTCAAGGCCCAAACCTGTACTTGAGCCTTCCTCACAGGGCAGTTTCCATAACCTCCCAGTTCCTTCCCCCCCTCCCCCCCCAGAATTCCTCACTGGCCACTGAAAATCTCACTTCCTTGGACTGTGCTCTCCCCTCCCAACCGCCAGTCCTCTCAACACTTTCTAGAACTCAGAGTGGCTCCTCCTTTGTGGCATCTGGATTAACAGTAAACCAAATCGGTGACCCAGCACAGACCCCGGCAGCCCACCCTCCGCGGCCCCATTATCTTCAGTGTCTTTAGCACAGATTACCTCCCTGTACTCCAGGTGAGGGAACTCATCCCAAGTGGCCACACATTTGTTTTACCCGCACCCCCCCCCCCGCCCCCCGCCCCCGGTCCGTGTCAATGGTTCACTTTACAAACGTGCAGCACTGCTGAGATTTGACTTTATGGAATTGGGAATCACAGGGCTTGACTTCCCACCCTTTAAAGAGTTCGTCAATTTCCCTCTGGAAATTTCTCAAAAAGATAAGGAAAAGGATGAGAAAAAAAGATCGACACCAAGGTAGGTATTAGCCACCGTTCCGGTACCTGCCAGACTTAAACACTACCACAGAGGGTATCTGGAATTGCCCTTCGCTCCTGGAGAAGCGCCGCTCATTCCGGTTCCTGGCAGGTGAGCCCCGGACCTAAGCGGAGACTTGGTCCTCGTTTAGAACTGACACCTGGGTGCGGGATCTTGCCTTACCAACCGCTGGTGACACCGGGAAGGAAGGACCCAAGAGCGAATACGGAAAGAACAGACGAGAGCATCCCAACTACCCAAAGCATCCTTGGCCTCCCCGTCGTCACCTGGCATGCGCTGCCGCCGCTGGGCCGTGTCCCCTCCCGCCGCGCGCCCCGCGCGGTCCGGGCGGCGCCACCTTACCTTGCGGGAGTACGGGGGCTTGCTCAGGTGGATGCCATCGCGGACGAGCTTATCCCTGATCATGATCTTCAGCTTCAGCTTGGGGTAGCTCACCAGCTCCCTGCTGCGGGGGGCGGTCGTCTGGCTGCGGGGGTCCCCGCGGGTGCCCGAGGCCGGGCCGCCACACGGCTCCCCCCGGCGGCCGGTGGGGACGGTCACCGCGGGCGGCACGGGCGGCGGCTGCGGCTCCAGCGTGAAGTAGAGGCCGGCGGCGGCGGCATCCTGCTCCCGCAGCCGGTGCACGGCCTCCAGGATGCGGCGGCGGTGCGCGGGCGCCAGCACCCCGATGGCGTCCAGGTCCGGGTCCCCGATCTGTTTGCACACCTCCAGGTCATCGTAGCCGTTATCCACGAAGGACTCCGCGTACTGCGGGAGCTGCAGCGCTTTCAGCCACTCGTAAACTATGTTGGTGCACATGGTGGGACTGGAACCCCGCCGGCAAGCACCGTCCCAGCGCCCGAGCGGCACGGGCGGCACCAGTTCTTGGAACTTTTAATCCTCTCCTCCAAGGGGAAAGAGAAACCGCCGCGAAGTTCTCCGTGTAAAGGAAAGGAGAGGGCCGGAGCCAGAAAGCCAGCAGAAGAATCCCGAAGAGGGAGAAGCGTAAAAGCGGCAAAGTGAATTCCCCAAGCAGCCTGGAGCTCGCAGGCACTGGCGGCTGTGCGAGCCGCTCCGCTCCGCGCCGCCCCTGGATGCGCCGCCGCCGCGGGGAGGGGCGCGCGGCGGGCGCGGGAGGGGGCGGAGGCGGGCGGGGCCGGCACAGCCCTCGGACTCGCGCCGGGTCAGCGGCGCGCGGTGCCGCCCCGGAGTTTGCTCCGCCGGGACCGGCCGGGAGCCGCGCGCCGCATCTCGCCTTCCGGCGGCCGGTGGCGGCGTCTGAACGCGCGCCCCACGCTGGGGAGGCGGCTCCTGCGCGCAGCCCCGCGGCCGCCCTGGAGCGCCTCGTCTTCGCGAGTGCGGGTCACCGCCGTCCTCCCGGCGCGCAGCGGGCGGCTTCTAGGCTGCCCGGCTCCCGCGGCTGCCTGGGATCGCTCTGTGCGTTTCTTTTTAATCCGATTTCTCCAGCTCGTGGAAATCTCACTTGGTCGCGAGCCGCCCCGACTTCGGCCGGCGTGCCCGCGGACAGCCCAAGGGCACGTCCCGCTGCCTGACCCGGCCGGGCGAGGCCGTGAGGCCAAGTTGCCCTCCTCCTTGCCCAAATCGAGTTAGCGCCCCTTCCTCGGAGCCGGCGCGCAGGCCGGAGCCAGGCGGTCTGGCTTCTTCCGTGGACGCCCGCCCAGAGCCCCGAGCCGCGGCGCTTTAGCCCGGCGGGTGGGCGCGACGAGGGGACCGCCCGAGTCCAGCCGGCGCTGCGTGCCGCCCCTCCTCGCTGCGGCGGGGCGCGCGGGGCGGCGGAAAAAGCTGGCGCTCCTGCCTGGCTCTCCCCTCCGAAAACCCCCGAGTCTGTGAAAGTTTGGGATGGGTCGGACCTTTCCCCTGGGCCGGCGCCTTCCACCCGGCCCCCCCACCCTACTTTCTGCCAGGTTCTTTCATCCTCGTCTCCAGTGTGCTTTCAGTCCGGTCCGCCCACCATGCGTTCCGCCCGAATCTCCCGGGTGGCTCTGTCCCCAGGGACGCTTCCGGCGACCTGTCCTGGAGCCCAGGGAGCAGAGCTCACACCTCCCGCCCGGGATCGCGAGGACACGGATACACCGCCACCCAGCCGGCTTTACAGGAGACGCTGGGACACCTTGGTGCGCCGCACTTTCCCTCCAGGGAAGAGAATCAGCCGAGTTTCCCCCTTTTTCCCAAATGCCTGGGCAAACGCCTGGGGGTGGGGACCCGAGCGGTAGGTGGAACAGAGCGAGTGCCTCGACTACATTTCCTGAATTATCTGACCTCTTCTTGGGGCTAAGAGAATTTTGGTCGAGGTACTCGATGGGGCAGGTCTCCTCTCTTTTCGCAGAAGGGCGATTCAACTTCGCGCCTGAGATATTGGAGGACCGAAACTGGGCGCTGTTCCCGGAGGAGTCCCGGTGGGGAGTGCCATCCGCTAACCTGGACCTTGGAGACAGACTACTGATGATTTCAGAGTCGTTTCCAGAATTGCGCATTTGGCTTTGGGGGGTGGGGGAGGGGAGAGTCCTCTTTCCCTAAATCAGAAAAGCTTAACCCCTTAAGGGACACAGAGCCCTTAAAGAAGCAAACGGCAGCTTTGACCCTTTTGCCCGGAAAAGCACCCCACCTAGGCGCACCCAAAATGTTCCCTACAGTTCGTGGGGGGGGGGGGGGGGCGGGGGGGTCCGGGGCTAGGGTGTCCGGGTTTCTGAGCTCAGGCACTAGCGAGCGGATCCCACGTTATGAAGAGCCGCCAGGAAGAACCTGCCAGGAAGGGACCTGTTGCAGGGTGCGAGGAGCACGAGCTCGAAGAGCTATCGGGCTACCTGTAGCCCCTCGCTCCTGCTGTCATCAAGGCCACTCCTTCCGGAGCCCGAGCTGGGGCGGGGCGTTTCTCCCGGACGCCGGGATCCAGTCCTCGCGGCCCAGCGCTGCTGGCGCCTCTCCCGCGCCAAAGCAGACTCACAGTGCCCCCTTGCGGTCGCGCAGGCGAATTTTAAGGCGTTGTCCAAACACGCTTTATTCAGTGTAAGAGAGTGAGCCGAATCAATCTTTGTATCAGTTCCCTGCCCCACCTTTTAAATGAAGAATTTTTACATCACGTTTACCTTTGTACCCCAACGCTCTTTCCTAAGGACCTTTGATCTTTAGGAGGAAAACACTCCATCAGTTTGAATTTTGCTGCTAAAGTCAAGTTATAGAAGATACTTACTTGGAACTCACTATATGTCAGGAATCTATACGTGTATCTCCACGTATCTAAGTAGTATTACATTCAGCATCTTACAGAAGAAGAAATTGAGGAAGCAGAACACTAATTTGACCCCTCCCCAAGATGTCGCCGTTCAGGACGGAGCAAGAGCTAGAACCCTGGAGGAATAAATTCAGGCTTGCCTCCCAGCTGCTATCCATTCCAGTCTCCAATGTATGCTGGAGGAAAACTTGGGCTGGTTGTAAGATCGGAGTCCACACCACCCCCTTTCTTTTAGACTAGAGAACTTAAAGCTCTGGGGTTCTATCATTGGGGATTTCTTTCCCAAGTCGTGCGAAAAGTCCAGCAGCTTCTTACTAGTTCTTTGCTTACTTGTATACAGCCTTTTCCCCTCCGGGAGCTTAAAGACATTCACCTTATCTCATTAATCCTCTGTGAAGGCAGCAAGTATTTTTATTTCCGTTTTACAATTAGCGAAACTGGTTTGGGGGAAGATAAATGACTGGCCCAAGGTCATATAGTAAATCAGGAGGGAGACAAGAATAAACCTGCCTTGTCAAACTGTCACCCCAACAGGCAGCAGTGATTCTCTTTTATTTATGTGCAAAGTCACCATCCAATTAGGAAATAAAGTATCCTGGTGCTCCCTTTGGAAGGGAAGCCTTTTATAAATTAATCAGTTGTTAATCAGTCATAAATAAAACTTACTGTTACCTCCAGAGAAAACCTGCTGTCTGGAGACTTCTGAACTACAGGGGCGCTTTTTCTAGATATCCTTCTCCTTCTCTGGTCTCCTCCACTGGCTCACCTCTTTTATGTGTGAACCCTCAAGGCTTCTATCTTTCTACTGCTTGCCTTAGCATACAAGCCTAAAGAGATTTAGTTCTAGAGGCCACTACGTGTAATTTCAAATGCAGAGGGTTTATAGCCTAAGTGTGTCTCTACCCATGGCTACAGTCCAAAGCAAAACTGGAAAGAATGACTGGTTAATGTTAAGATTTAGAACTAGGGTTTGGGAGGTGGGAGGCCATTCGAGACTGTCTGAAACATCCGCGTTTGCGTGGAGGAAGTCAAGGCTCAGGAAGGACAGTGGACTTACCTGAGATCACACTTCTAGCTCAGGGTAGAACCAGAGCAGCAACCATCTCGATTTCCTCGAATGCTCATCACAATTGCCACATGACCTCATTTTTCTGTAAGTGCCTGGCTCCTGTCGCAATCATTCATATACTCATCAAATGTGTATTAAGTAGACATCCCAGTGCCAGTCACTGAACTAAAAAGAGAAGAGTTTTCTTCATTAAATGGAACCGGAGAGCTCTCAGAATTTTTAACATGTATAGAATAAATGGAAAGTTTCTTTTAATATATATTAGTTCATTAATTAGGAAGATTACAAAAGTTCTATTTTCTAAAAGCTTGAATTGATAATCCAAATTCTATGAATCGTAACATTAGCCGAAATCTGAAATTAAAGTGTAGTTCACATCCACACAAAAATGTACTTAAAAACAAACAAAAAAAAAAACAAGTGGCTATTATGTTCCTAGGCATAGCCTTAGAACAGCAAATTAATTTACTCAACATACATTGTCAAGTGCCTATAATTTTACAAGTACTTCTGAGTGGTATTGCTTTATTAGAGGTTTTTTTTTTTTTTTACATGAAAATTTTCAGAACACTTATCATGCTGTTTATTATTTAATATGTTTGGGGCCAGATTTTTTTTTTTTTTCAGAAAGAACTTCTTACCTAATGAAAATCAATGGAAAAATAGGTTGTGAAAAAAGTTTCTTTATAGGCACCATTTTAGAATTGTTTTGCACTAGTGATAACTCTGGCAAAATGCCTATTGATACTCTCAGTGTAATAAATTAATGATAATCATATTCAGGTTTTAAATTCTAAATATCAGGAAACAGCTTTTCCACTTTGCTCAGACTCTGTAATTTGATTTAAGGATATAGAGTGAAAAATCATTTATTATGAAATTTTCTTGGTGCCACATAGGTTTCATAGCATTTTATCCCAAAGATAAATGTTCTCACACAGGGTGCGTAAAAATTAAATTCCATTAACATCTGTTAAACGTCAGTCCCCAGGGTGTCTAGTCTTGTAAAAGTCAAGTATATATAATATTAATCTTAAAATGCAGAGTATGTTTTGCCTCTCCTTAACCATGAGCTAAAAAGCATCTAGAAGGAACATATGCCATAGGGAGAAATGAGAACAATACACTTGAGTGATGTAACGGGCAATCTGTTCTCTGGTGGCTGGGGGTGAGGCAACTACATTAGGGGAAGCCTGGGTGGAGGCGTCTGGTAAGATGTCTGATCTGTATACATTATACTCGTGTGACAACACATAGATGCACGAAGGAGAGACAAGAAACGGTAGGGAGTCACAGCAGGATACCATTAGATTATTCATTTCTATTATAACATGCCTTTCTTTCTTTAAGGAGGGAACAAAAGGTGAAAAGAAAAATGTGCAAGAAGTCAAAGACCTGGAGGTCACTAACAGAAAGATAGCCCAGCGAGAAGAGGATAGTGATGGACAAGAAAATGAGATCCATTTTTTTACATTCGTATCCTCGCATCTCTGGTACTCCCCAAACCTTCTATTATTTTTAAATGCACCCACAAAGAGGGCGAAAGTATTAGTCCAGTGTTTACTAAGGTAAAATGATAGGTGGAATATTTCGTTAAATAACCATAAGCAGCTCTTGGAACTTCCTTTTTTTTTTTTTTTTCCCAGTCTAAGTCAGCAAAAATGAACCTAAAAGTTAGGTTGTATAATCTCCTATGAATGAAATGATATTGAGAAAAGCTATTTCAGGACTCCTGGATGGCTCAGTCAGTTAAGCGATGGACTCTTGATTTCAGCTCAGGTCATGAACTCACGGTTCGAGAGTCTGAACCCTAAATCGGGCTCTGCACTGACAGTTCGGAGCCTAGAGCCTGCTTTGGAGTCTCTGTCTCCCTTTCTCTCTGCCCACTCCCCTCCTCCACAAACACAGGCGCGCACGTGCGCATGCCTTCTCTCTTCCTTTCTCTCAAAAACCAAATAAATAAACTTTTTTTTCAAAGCTATTTCAGAAAAGTGAAAGTTATTTATGTAACCACAACATTGCAATCACTCAATTGATAACCAGGTGTCCAAATCAAATAAATATTAGCTATTCCCATCGAACAGTGACTTCCATTCTGGAGTTAGGACAAAGAATTTGATGGAGGCTACTTCTTGAGATCTACCTGGCTCCAGATGACTGGGAGGTTGTAGGTTGTCTTTTTTGAAGCAAAGTCATTTCATAGGTTTGTTTTAAAATCTATTCCTTCTTATTTGACTTAAATTTGCTATTGCGGGGTGCCTAGCTGGCTCAGTTGGTAGACCATGCAACTCTTGATCAAGGGGTTGTGAGTTCAAGCCCCACATTGGGTGTAGAGATTACTTAAAAATAAAGTCTTTTAGCGACACCTGGATGGCTCAGTGGGTTGCGTACCTGACTCGATTTTGGCTCAGGTCCTGATCCCAGGGTCGTGGGATCGAGCCCCATGTTAGGCTTTATGCTGAGTGGAGCCTGCTTAATATTCTCTCCCCCCCCTTTCTCTCTCTCAAATTAAAAAAATAAAATAAAATCTTCTAAGAAAATTTTTGCTATTGGAATATGTAGGCTAAAACTCTTGAATCCTTGACTTGTAAGAAACTGGCACGTAATTAGAACTTCTGTGGAAGCCTGAAGTCTTTCCAGCTTTGGAGAAAGGTAGCATGCATTGCAGTTTCGAAACGCTAACCTTTGGGGTCACTTTTGATATATATATGACATCTTAGACCTTATTTATGGATGTGGCAACATAAAACCTGAGGGCAACATCAGATCTTTAGGCCAGCAGAGCCCTGTTCCTAAAAGGATGGTTAACAAATATGGGAATAGCAGATGTTTTGGCTACACCTTTAAAACTTTTCAGTTTAACAGTTTCATCAAAACCAAATTTCAGGGGCGCCTGGGTGGCGCAGTCGGTTAAGCATCCGACTTCAGCCAGGTCACGATCTCGCGGTCCGTGGGTTCGAGCCCCGCGTCGGGCTCTGGGCTGATGGCTCAGAGCCTGGAGCCTGTTTCCGATTCTGTCTCCCTCTCTCTCTGCCCCTCCCCCGTTCATGCTCTGTCTCTCTCTGTCCCAAAAATAAAAATAAACGTTGAAAAAAAAAATTTTTTAAAAAAACAAATTTCAGACTCTCTTTTAGGGTTGTTCAGCTGTCTTGTCTGAGTGAGCCCAGACACCCTTGGACCACAGTCATGGTCTTGAATACATGCTCTCAGCCAGGGTGTTCTGACCTCAGAGAACTTGCTAGTGGCCAAGAAAGGGGGTCTTCAGGGAACCTGCCCAGAAAAACATAAACGATTCATTCTTTATATTGTACACCAGGATAAATTCCAAATGGATCAGAAGCCTAAAGATAAAGATAAAATGATATACTTATTAAAAGAAAATATAAGTGTATGGGGAAGACTTTCTTAATTTTGCTTCAATTTCCAGAAAGAACGGAAAAAAATTGCTAACATTTGATTACATAAATATAAAAAAATGCATGCATGGCAAACAAATAAAATAAAAACTAAAAAAAAAAAAAAATCAACTGTCACTAGCAAAGTAAAAAGATAAATGACACCCTGTGGGAAAATATTCAGATTTGTATGACAATCAAGGACTGATATAGTTAATACCAAAAAAAAAAAAAAAAAAAAGCAAAGAAAGAAAAATAAAGCATCTAAAAATAGAGAAGGAAACAGGCAGAAGACCTATGGGGAAATGGGCCAGATAGTTACAAGCAATAATACAAATGGATATTCATTTGAGGGATTCTCCACCTTCCCCAAATAAAAGAAAAACACATTCAAACTCTACTGAGAAGCCATGGCTTACCTAACAGATTAGCAAAAATCCAAAAGCTTAGCAACAAACTCTGTTGCCGAGGTCGTAGAGAAATGAACATTCTCACAGATTGAGGGTAAATAAATGCAAGATGACAAAACCTACACATTGGTCAGACTCAGAGAAGTAAAATTCACATTATCTAATTTAATTAAAAGAGAACTGTTAACCAGGTATTGAATCTAAAAGACCAAAAGTAAACCCTGCAGTCTCACAATATAGTAATTCCAGGAAGAAGCTTTTTTCCCTAGAAGTTGAGGAAACCAAGGAAACAGGTTGGGATTCGAATACGATCACTTGGAGAAGGATCCCTGCTGAGCTGGAACCCAGAATCCTGAGAAAGTCGCACTGCCTGGCTGGTTAAGAGAAAGGCGACCTGACTGGTTAGGAGAAAAGACCCGGTGAGCTAGGATCGGACCTCTGAAGAAAGGGTACCATCTCACTGGGCACGAACCCCAAGAGTTCAAAGGAGGCCCCACAGAGCAGAGGTTTCTAGGGTAGGTTACTGACTGCCTGGGGCAGAAACCTAACAGTGGGTTCTAGGAGTGTAGAAAATCAGAAACCATATCCTCCCCTTACTGGAGGCAACAAAGCAGAAGGCAGTAAATCCCTTGTCCGTTTTCCTGATTTGCATTCTGCCTCCAGCACACTTTTACCAAAACTCAACAGGGAGCCTGCCGGTACAGCAGAAATGTGGTGTGCTGAGTTCAGGTGTCAGCGGCTTTAAGTGGAGGATAAAATGGTGGATCTGAGAGATGAGAAAAAATAACCCGCACCACACCGATGGAGGAGGATTTGGCAACATTCCCCCAAACATCATGTTCATTTACCCTTCAATTTAGCAGTCCCACTTCTACAAATCTTTCCCAAAAATACTAGCAAAGTTTCTAAAAATTAAGTATGCGTAAAACTATTTATCCCAGTACTGTTTGTATTAGCTAACTATTAGAACCAAATGCCCATCAATAAGGGACTGATGGAATAGGCTACGGAATAAGTCAGCACAATGAAGTAGGCAGCAACTGTTAAAGGAATCAGGACTATCTCCATACACTAGACATATTACTATTTGAAATACCAGGACATATTACCATTTGAAACAAAAACAAAAGAAAACAAAACAAAAACTCAAGATGGGGGAAAGTACTTATAACATGCTACTCTCTATTCAATGAAGAGGAAGTATGGATATATGCCCTATAATTTCAGAAATGGTTACCCAAAAAGAGATATATGGAAAGGATGGAAGGGTCGGGGATGGGACTTTAAATAACTTTGCTTTGTAGATTTGACTGTGAAGCCATGAAAGGTAATTATAAAATTAAATTTTAAAAGGTAACCTCCCCAAACTAGAAATAAAACAAAAGAAATATAATCGTTTGGTAGTGGCATAACTACATAGAGAGGAGCTTCCCAAGAATCTTTGAAAAGTACTAGGCTGACCCTATGACCCAGCAATTGATACAAAATGATACAAAAACACTCACTCTCTGTCTCTCTCTCAAAAATAAATAAACATTAAAAATTAAAAAAATATATATTTATAAAAATGTAAAACAATGCTTCCTTTCTTGTGAACTTTCTATTTTAGAAAATATAGTTATTTTCCATGAAATTATGGTATTTGTGTTAACATGTAGGGGTTTCTTATTGTTACTTTAAACAAATAAATGTTTTAAAGTTTCCTTAGTTTTGGGGTGCCTGGGTGGCTCAGTCGGTTAAGCGTCCGACTTCAGCTCAGGTCACCATCTCACGGTTCATGGGTTCAAGCCCCGTGTAGGGCTCTGTGCTGACAGCTCAGAGCTGGAGCCTGTTTCAGATTCTGTGTCTCCCTCTCTCTCTCTGCCCCTTCCCCACTCACACTCTGTCTCTCTCAAAAATAAACATTAAAAAAAAGAAGAAGAAGAAAATCACTTAAAGTTTTCTTAGTTTTAATTTCTAATGTGATAAATATCAGTAGATAAAGTCCACATAAACAGAAGTTCTGTGGATCCTCAATAATTTTTAAGAGTATAATGTACTCATAAAACAAAAGGTTTGATAAATGCTGATCTAAATAATGTCAATGGCTGACAACATCACCAAAAGAGTGACATTCAGACATTGTTATTACTCGTTATTACTTCCTATTGGAAATAGACACTACCTATAAAGTAGTCTTGCCAAAAGTGATACCGAGCCTGATTCTGTTCCGAGCTCTACATCTACCAATTTCTTGAAATTGTGGAAGATGCAGTCAGCAAGATTCAGACTGAGGGAAACTCTGGAGAAAAAAACCAACTGGTTTCCTTAAACAAAAATGGCGGGGTAGGGTTGGGTGGGGAGAAAAAGAGAGAGAGAGAGAGAGAGAGAGAGAGAGAGAGAGAGAGGAGGCTTTGACAAGAGAAATAACAAGCAGATCAACCAGTTTTAAAATATGGACTTTTTTTTTTTCTGGAACCTGATTCAAACAGCACTGTTGAATATTGCTATAAGAAAATGCGAAAGATGTGAACGCTGACTAAAAATTTGTTGATATTAGGAAACTACTGATAATTTTTAGGTGTGATAATAGTACCATAGCTATGTGTGCTTCCCTTTTTTTTTAATGGAGACGTTCTATAGAGATGAAAATTTTAGAGACAAAATGATATAAAGCCTGGGATTTGGTTCACAATAACCTGGAGAGGCAAGAGGTGATAATACATGAAACGAGATTAGCCATGAGTTCATTCTTGATGCTGGGAGATACTAAATCTGGCTCATTATATTATTTTCTTTACTTTTTTACCTGTTTTCAAATGTCCAGGGTAACAAGTTAAACAAATACATAGGGTATGCAAATTCCACATTGTCCTGTGGGCCAACCTACAACCCTGAGGACAAACACAAGATGGTCTATTGTAATTAAAACACACTGCTTACCGCCTCTCAGAGGGGGAGATTGACAATGACAGAGATCAGAGATACTATGTGGAGGTCAGAGTTGCAGGGGGTCAGAACCCGAAGGGTTGAAAGGAGTTTTACATACAATCTATGTTTGGTGCACCAGTAGGGTGGAACTAGAATTTAAAAATTGGGGGGCGCCTGGGTGGCGCAGTCGGTTAAGCGTCCGACTTCAGCCAGGTCACGATCTCGCGGTCCGGGAGTTCGAGCTCCGCGTCAGGCTCTGGGCTGATGGCTCAGAGCCTGGAGCCTGTTTCCGATTCTCTGTCTCCCTCTCTCTCTGCCCCTCCCCCGTTCATGCTCTGTCTCTCTCTGTCCCAAAAATAAATAAACGTTGAAAAAAAAAATTTAAAAATTGGAAAAATACTTTATGACATTATTTCTTTTGTCATTTAATATTTAAGTGCCTGTCATGTATCAAGCACTGTTCTTTTTTTTTTTAATTTTTTAATGTTTATTTATGTTTGAGAGAGAGAAAGAGAGCATGCGAGCAGTGGAGTGGCACAGAGAGAGGGGGACACAGGATCTGAAGGGGGACACAGATCTGAAGGATCTCTAGGCTCCAAGCTGTCAGCACAGAGCTCCATGCGGGGCTCAAACCCACAAACTGTGAGATCATAACCTGAGCCTGAAGTCGAAGCTTAATGGACTGAGCCCCCCAGGCGCCCTTCTTTTTTTTGTTTTAATTTTGATGTATTCTTGAGAGAGAGAGAGAGAGCATGAGTGGGGTAAGGGAGAGAGAGGGAGGCACAGAATCTGAAGCAGGCTCCAGGATCCGAGCTGTCAGCACAGAGCTCCATGTGGGACTCAAACTCACAGACCGCGAGATCATGACCTGAGCCTCAAGTTGGAGGCTTAACTGACGGAGCCGCCCAGGTGCTCCTTTTTGTTTTTGTTTTTGTTTTGGGTTTTTTTTGTTTTAATTTTTAATATCAAGTGCTGTTCTAAGCGTGGAGACACAGCAGTGCCAGAGAGAGACAGTCTCTGTTCTCATGAGGCTTGCATCAATAACTGTATTTTGGGTGAAGATAAAAAAATATGAAGAAGAATATAGAAAGGAAGAAAGAATATCCTGAAACACCTGGAGGAAGAAATGTGCGGGGTAGAGGGAACCGCAAATGCAAAGGCACTGAGGCAGCATCAAGCATCGTGCATTTGGGGAGGTCTGTGTACTAGAGCAAAGTGAAAGTGGGGGAGAGTAGTCGGAGTAGAGAGGGAGGCAGGACCAAATCACCACAAGGGCATTGGAGCGTCTTTCTTCTTCTTCTTCTTCTTCTTCTTCTTCTTCTTCTTCTTCTTCTTCTTCTTCTTTTTTAATATTTATTTATTTTTGAGAGAGAGGGTGCACATGCACGGGGCAGGGTCAGACAGAGGGGGACAGAGGATCCAAAGCGGGCTCCGTGCTGACAGCAGCGAGCCCAACGTGGGGCTCGAACTCAAGAACTGCGAGATAATGACCTGAGCCGAAGCCAGACGCCAGGCACCCCCGGAGCTTGTTTCAAATGTGATGGAGAGCCGCGGGAGGGTTCTGAGCAGGGGACCTTGAGCTGATTTATACTTGAACAGGGCTACTCTGGCTGCTCCATGGAGTAGAAACCACAGGGACCAAGCACAGAGGAGGTGAGACCTCACAAGAAGCTACTTCAGTGGGCCCAGCAAGGCCTTGGACTAGACCACTACCATGGCAAACATGATGAGACGTGTTCAGAATGTGCAATATACTAGTGGTACTTGTTGGGTGTGGACTGTTGAAAAGGGAGGAACCTAGGGGGATAAATTGTTGGCACGAGCGAATGGGGGTATGAGTTGCCACATCCCGAAATAGAGCAGACAGAAGAGGAGTGAGTTGGGGAGTGGGGGCGGAGAGGAAGCAAAGGTCTTCATTGGACACAGGGAGTTTCAGGCGCCTGATGCATCTAAGTGGAGCCATCGAGGGGAGCTTGTAGTGAGGGGAGAGCCGTTGGGAAGAAATGCAAAGGGCCGTTTCAGAGGCGGTTGCTATTTAAAGTCATAAGATGAAATAAGACTGGATGAAGGAAAGCAAAGGATGAAACTTCAGGGCACCGCAACGTGGAGAATCTGGATGGGACTCTGACGAGCCACAGGAGAGAAGCAGAAGAAGCCAGTGAGGTGGGGATCTGGGAGATGTGAACCAGGCCACTGCAAGAGGGGAATGAACAATGACTGTGGTCACTGCTGCAGAGGGATTCAGAGATGCGGGAACCAAAACTGACTTCCAATGGGGCAGTAGGGAGACCAGTGTCTGGCCTCGTGGGGAACAGTCTCTGTCAGAGTGGGCTCAGGAGAGACAGAGGGAAGAAAGTGGGCGTGGCAAAAAAAAACCCACTTGGTTCAGGGGCGTAGCTAGAAGGGATCTGACAAATGGGGCTGCGCCTAGGGAAGGAGAGTGGTGAAGGAAGGTCTTGTTGAGGGATGGGAGAAATTGCCTTATGTGGGGCTCTAGAGAAAATGACCCAGGAAGCGGGGAAGCAGGTGATGCAGGAACAGAGGCCTTGGGTGGCCGGGAGGGGAAGGACTCCAGGGCATGAGCGGAGGGTCTGGCCTTGGGCAGGAGCCCAGCTGGTTCGCTTTATTTGTTATAGGTGGGAAAGCAGTGTCTGTGGGGACAGATGCAGGGAGGTGAGTAGATTTGGTAATGAGAGAATGTGGAAGTTCTATTCTGATTGATGACCGAAGGCAAGGTCACCTGATGAGAGAGAGGAGGAAGGGAAGGGAGATGAGAGATGGGATAGACTCAGTCCTGCTAGAGCATGGGAGCGTGAGTTGACTGGAAAAATAGAGCAGGGACGCCAGCCATCCTGGGGTCATATTGGAGGCTGATGGTCATAAATTTAATAAGACCAGTCAGCGGGACTGTGTGTCCTCCTTCAGCTGTGACAGAATGCTCAGGTGTAGGTGCAGCCCTGACAGAGGGTTTGCTTTGACCAAATTTGGACTTAAAGAAATAACACGGGGTACAATACAAGACTGGCTTTACATACAAGGAATGAGAAGTTGGAATAATCAAAAAAACTTAGAGGTTTAACAGTCAGTCTTTCTGTTACCTGGGAGAAAGCAGAAGAATTGATCTAGTTAATCAAATGATACAATCAAAAACTTTGTTATATGGGATCATACATTTTTAATGGATTCGTATAAATAAAATGCCTACTCAAAACCATACTGGCAACCTTTCTGATTCAGAAGGCAGTGTGGTTGCTTGGGGTTACAATTATGAGCATCAATTACTGTACTTTAAAAGAAGTACTAGTCTTGATGTTAGAGAGACAAGGAAATGATGATTATACTTGATAGAATTCCAGACAACCCACCTTAACATTCTGATTGAAATTCCTTAATATAACCTACCACCCTGAAAATGCTACAGGAAAGGAAATCACAGGACTTAGAAATCTTTTTCCAGGGCCTGAGATTACTGGCGTAGACGGGTAAAGACGATTTACAAGTCACTGTGAGCACACAGAGACATAAATTTCAGGCACAAAGGAAATAAATGAGCACAACAGCTATAGGAAAGGAAGAGTTTCTTCTTTAACTTTTATTGCATTAATTTAATTCTATACCTAGAAGCAGTGAAAATGACTTAAGGCAATTTTTTTTTCTTTCCAGAAAATTCTGAAAGATTACACTTTTGATCGGGAGAAGGAGAATAACTTACAAAAAATACCATGAAAGATTTATAAAATATAAAAGCTATCAAGCAGACTTTTTCCAAAGACATCAAAATTTAGGATCTTGGAAAAATCTATATTCTCCAGCAAGTTCTATGAGATTAATGGAGAAAATGTTTAAAATTTTTTTTGACAAAAATCCTAGTGTGTCCATTAAAAAATGGAAAGTCTATGAGGAAAATACTAAATGATAAATAAGAATGCAACAATAAATTATGTAAACTTACAGGAAGTTAGGTCCATATATCTTCTTGTTCCTATGGAATTTCAGGTAAAAGCAGATTTCTTTGAAGCCAGGAGTGTCAATGTTACTGTGTGTTAGAAAGACCGGGTTGTGCCTTTCTTTAAAACATGAAGAGGGGCACCTGGGTGGCTCAGTTGGTTAAACTTCTGACTTTAGCTCAGATCATTATGTCACGGTCCTCTGTGGGTTCAAGCCCCATGTCGGGCTCTGTGCTGACAGCTTGGAGCCTGGAGTCTGTTTCGGATTCTGTGTCTCCCTTTCTCTCTCTCTCTCTCTCTCTCTGCCCTTCCTCTGCTCGTGCTCTGTCTCTCAAAAAATAAGTAAACATTAAAAATAAATTTAAAAAAAACATGCAGGGCTCCTACACTTTCAAAGGAGCTCTTAATTGCTATCATGAAACAAGGGAAATGGTTAATGGGTTTTTTTTAAAAGGCGCCTCACCGAGTGCAAGTAATCTATAAGCCAAGTATTTTAACATGACTTCTTTTAGCAAAATTCCATTTTTCCTGTAATAATATTACATTCTAAATTTCCCTTTTATACAGATGTTTCAAGCGTCATACAATAGTTAAGACAAAAGGAAGTTCAAAATGTTCTCTGTAGATAAGTAGAAAAAAATGTCATACACGTTTTCATATTAGTACAAATTAATGAGCTTTATCAAAGATGCCAGTGAAATACGAATTTTCAGACCCAGCAGCCCCTGCATACTCTCATTTTGAGTCTACCTCCCTGCTGTATGAGACAGTGGTCCCTTCGGTCATCCACACCTCCCGTGGCTTTGATAGCACCGCACTGATTCCCTTCCCCTTGCTGATCCTGTCTCACTGAGCCTCCCCCGTGGCCCCGATTAGGCCAACACCACCCTTCCCTGTATTGCTGAAGACACTTGTGGTCTCTCGCCCGCTCAATATACTTCCATCCATGCAATTCGCTGATCCTCGGCTCTGTCCCCAAACTATCTCTTTTGCTCCAAATCCAAAGTCCTAGATCTTCCCTGAAGGACACGTGCGCGCGAATGTCTCCCTACCAATGACATTGATCTTTTCATCCCACCTGCTGCAAATCGAATCAGCTTTCTTGGCAAGTTATAGGTCTTCTGTTCTCCGTTTGCTTGAATGCACAACCGTGTGCTGAGTGCCCTCGTGCCAGGCGTGGTGAAAAGCCCTCTGGACAGAAAAGACACTCGCTCGCCACCCTGGGGGCCCTGGTGCACAGTGGTAAGCACAGAGGCCTAAACACGGACGTTAACACAATAAGTAAGTTCTCGGCTGATTATAAGTATGAAGAGCTACAGGTGCCTTGCCGGCTCCAAGTGGAGCAATGAGCCACAGGTAATGATGAGCTATCTGATTGGAGGTTTTAGGCTGGATACGTGGACGACGCTGTGAAGGATCAGCTGGAAAATGCCGAGTATTATTCCTCCAAGTAAATAAAATGTCAAGTATGATACCTATACTATATATTGCTATTAATTGGTATATAGAAGCCTTCATGCCTTGCAGGGGAGGGGGGCGCGCACAGATTGGTTCAAAGATTCAACGGTTCCATTCTGCTATATATAGCCCCCCAGACTCTCACAATGGTCTCTAAGGATGTTCATTGCAATGTTATTTGTGATGATAGGGACAGGGGGGCAACCTGTTGTTCATCACTGGGAGGGGGGAAAGGTAAAAATATGGTGGGTGTACTGCATATAATGGAGATACGAAACAAGAAAGTGGGGGTGCAGCCCTGTCTTTCAGAATGGAAGGCACACGTGAGAATTGGCGGGTGGGGGGGGGGGAGGGAGAGGAAACTTCAGTTTGGTGTCTCTAACAAGGGCTGAGGACAGAAGGGGTGGGAGAGGGAGGCTGCTCTGTTCCTAATTTACCCTCCAGTTTGAACAGGATTTGTTCAGAGGCTAGGTAAATGTAAGTCTGTGGCCCAAAGTTCATTGGTGTCTGAAGCTAAGAATTACTCGGGAAGGTTGACATGTGTTTTCTGACTACCACCAAATCCCTGTCTTTCCAAACTCCACACTCCCCACAGTGTTTTATTATGGATCCCTGATCTGAGCACCTGCCACCCAGGACTGGAATCTCTGGGTAAAGTGGTATACAGAATGGTTAAGTCCCTGAGGTTTAGTTACACTGCCTGGTTTCATGTCCTGACCCTGAATCTCTCTCTCTCAAAATAAATAATAAAATAAATAAATAAATAAATAAATAAATAAATAAAATCTTAAAAAAAAAAAAAGTTAAACACAGTTCCCCTTGTTCCAAAGTCACTTGCTTTGGTTGTTTTGTACCATGGGTAATTTCAATGTCCTGCCTTGGAATATTTCCCATTCCTATACATTTTTGCGATGGGTGTAATCTTATTATCTTCTAAGTCAGTAACCAATAAAAATTTACTTTTGAATTAATCCATGTTACTAATGTTACTAGTAACCACTGATTTCAATGCATTTTGGCATAAACAGTTCTCTCTATGTGATCACGGATGACTGGGGCAGGAATTGACAAGCTTTTTCTGTAAAGGGCCCAGAGTAAATGTTTTAGGCTTTATGTTCTACACAAATATCCAGAAACACTCTGCTCAATGATTCCACAAAGTCCACAAATCCTCCCCTTAAAAAAGAACTGTCAGTTTTCATGCATTTTTTTTCTGTATACTTTAGACAAAAGTCTCTGATGTATATGAAGGGGCAACATGTCACATGTTTCCATGATCCACAGTCAACCTTCTTTGGACAAGCCACAAGAGGATTTTACCTTAACAACCAAGATCCTTTCACATTTGATGAGGTTTTTTTGTTTGTTTTTTGTTTTTTGTTTCTTGTTTCTTTTTTTTTTTTTTGCAAAATCCCATGCCATGCCTGCTTTTGCCCTATGATAGAGCTACCTTCATTCATTTTACAGTTGAACTATGTGGCCTGATGTTCACTAAATAAAATACAGCACAATAGATATGGCCAAGAAAGGATAAGTGACAGGCAAGATGTGACAGAGAATTCTTTTTCTTATTTGTCCCTGAGTGGTGGCAGTGAAAGTAATTTGAGGAATACCAGGAAGGGATTTGAAAAGGCATGAATTATAGGAATAAACAGAGCCACTCGGTCAATCATTAGAAACATCACCAAACCTCCTCAAAATCTTTGAAACATGAACGTTTGCAGTTCTCCCTTTGGACTCGACAAGTTCTTGACACACCTGAAAGATGAAGGTGGTTATAGAAGGTGAATATCCAAATGTCAGGTGTATTTTTCGTGGTGCCGTGCAGAACTGTTTGTTCTTTGGGATTCTGAGCGTCAGTAGAGGTGCTGAATGGGAAAGTTCAAGTTGGAATCCTAGCGGTCTCCTGGCAGCAAAATGAAATAGATGTGGTAAAAATAACACTTTTCTAACAAAGAAACATAGATTTGTAAACTCTTAAAAAATGCAGCAGGTTCCGTTCTGCCACATTGATAAAAAACAGGAAAATAGGATAAAAGCATCCCCCAGAGACAGTAAAATTGAACATAAATGTTAACTTTTCTATTACAAAGCTTGAAAACAACAATTTTACCAAGACTTTGATGAGAAAAGGGTGAAAGTACTTAAAAGCACATCAGAAAAAAAAATAATGTTTCACCTTTTCTAATTATCAAAAAATCCATATGGAAAACGACTGTAAAAGTATTAACCTGTTAACCAGGATTATTGTAGGATGATGAGGTTATGAGTGAACTTAAACTTTTCTGTATTTTTTCAACTTTTTGCAATTACAATATATGAGCCAATAAAAAATAAATAATAAATGAATAAAGAAAAACGTTTTTTAAAATGTTTATTTATTTTGAGAGAGACAGAGAAAGCAGGGGCAGAGAGAGAGGGAGAGAGAGAATCCCAAGCAGGCTCCACGCTATTAGTACAAAGCCTGATGCGGGGCTCGATCCCAAGAACCACGAGACAATGACCTGAACTGAAACCAAGAATTGGATGCTTAACTGACAGAGCCACCCAGGCACCCCAAAATATTCCTTTCTGAATAATCATGTTATCTCTGACATTACCTTTTCCAGGAAAGCTTACAAACCTTTAGAGGACCCTACTCCTCTAAAATTGAATTTGTGACTATGATAAAGAATCAGGCTTCAGTTTTGATGTCTGCCCACAGCTTTAAGCCTCACCTCTCCTTCCTTTGTGTACCACATCTTGGTAAACTGGTCAGAAAGAGGAGGTGCTCCCTCCTTTGGATCTAGCTCAAGATTTAGATCACAAACACCTGCCCATCCGCAAGAATTCTCACAACAACCTCACCCATCAACCACAATAAAAACAGGGAACCAACATTTTTCCCTTGCTCTCGCAAGCCATTTATATGGAATCCTACAAAAGGCATAATCTATATCATGATTATAGAGCACTTCATTGGTGGGCTGGGACAGATCCAGGGCTGGAGAGCAAAGTGAGAAGGAGGAACATTTTGGAGTGAGAGAAATGTTCTACATCTTAATCGTCATGCAGGTTTCAGGATGGTACATGTATAATGAAATTCACAGAATGGTACAATTCTGATGAGTGAATGTCACTAGATATAAACTACACCTGAGAAAAGGTAAGTTTTGAAAATTGCAACAGATACCTGATCAATGACAGAGCCTTCTGAGGACATTCCAAGATAGTATATGGTCCTGTGGTCTACTTGGAAGTTCATATAGATAACATTTCAAGAGGATACCCTGTTGGTTTTGACTGGGTATTCGTATAAACTTTTTAAAGAGGTGAGTGATAGTGCTAATCCTTATCTGTAAGTTTTGAATTTGTATTGTTTCTTTCCATGTACAAAGCAAGTTTTTTTTCCTACAAAAAAAATTTAAACAGAAAAACACTACCAATCTATAAAGCAAAATGGCAGACATTGAACTAAAAGCTATTACTTATCACAATAAATTATCCTATCTTTTCTCTCTACAATGGCAGTACTGAAAGCAGAAACTTAGATTGGGTTAAGAAATTTAAGTAATTAACAAAATACATAGAACAGTGAATAATAAACATAAAGGAACTAATCGATAATACTACAATAGTAGGGGGCTTTAACACCCCACTTACATCAATGGACAGATCATCTAAACAGAAAATCGACAAGGAAACAGTGGCTTTGACACCCTGGACCAGATGGATTTAACAGATATATTCAGAACACTGCATTCTAAACCAGCAGAATACACATTTTTTTCAAGTGCACATGGAACATTCTACAGAATAGTGTCATAGACTTGGTCTGGAGTTCTCTCTTGTCCAGTAAGAAAGAGGGATGCAGGATCAAAAATGTGAGAGAGGCTAATGTCTGGGAGGAGACAAGAGCCCCGAGTAAGGGTCCTTGCTCCATTTTCATTAGGATCAGAAGGCTTACAATTGTGGTGATATACGTGCACAAAAGGACAATGAAATCGTGATCATTAACTCATGGGCATGAGGGAAAGGGGGTTTTGAAGATATGCGGTGTTAGGGGTTTGGGTTAATACAAGACAAAATGCTGGCACTGGGCAAAGGTTGTTTACAGCAGATGTGAGGTGCCACCTCTGTTTACCTAAACTGGTCTAGGGGACAAGAAAGACTGAGCATGCTACCTCAGGGTCAGTAAGGCATCTTTCTTTTGCTAATTAGCTCTGCTCTGGGCAAATGTGCCAGCTGCAGTCCATAGCCCTATTTACCTGTTTACCTAATTTGGTCCTTCCTTCCTATGAAAGCAACTTTCTGCTATTATACTAAGTTGGGGGGCATTTTCACCCTGAATATCTAATCTTGTTTACCTCATCTTGGATGTTTTCATCCTGAGATTCCCTATTCCTATACCTTTGTCCTATACAATGGGCCTTTGCCCCACTTGTTCTATATTGGGGGCCTTTGCCCCATTTGTCCTATATTGGGAGCCTTTGCCCTGTTTACCTAATCTTATTTACCTAATCTTGTTTACCCAAACTTGGGTGTGTTCATCCCATGGCTTTCTAATTCATTATGCCTTGTTGATCCATCACTACAGGCTCAGGGAATTCCTAAGCTTAATCCCCACAGAATAGATCACATTTTAGGTCATAAAGCAAGCATCAACAGTTCAAAAAAGGTCTAAGTCATATTGTGCCTCTTTTCAGACCACAATCCTATGAAACTAGAAGTCAACCACAAGAAAAAATCTGGAAAGACCATAGATACCTGGAGGTTAAATAACATGCTACTAAACAATGAATGGGTCAACCAGGAATAAAAGAAGAAATTAAAAGTACATGGAAATGAATGAAAACACAACAGTCCAAAACCTTTGGGATGCATCAAATGTAGTTCTAAGAGGGAAGTTTATAGCAGTACAGGCCTACCTCAAGAAACAAGGAAAAAAACTCAAAGAACATAACTTTATACCTAAAGGATCTAGAAAAAGAGCAAAGAACAAAACTTAAAAACTACCAGAAGGAAGGAAATCATAAAGATTAGAGTAGAAACAAATTATATAGAAACTAAAAAAACAATAGAACAGATTAATGAAACCAGGAGCTGGTTCTTCAAAAAAAAAAAAAAAAAAAAAACAATACAGTTGATAAACTTCTAGCCAGATTTATCAAGAAAAAAAAGAAAAGATTCAAATAAATAAAACCACAAACAAGAGGAGAAATAACAACCAATACCACAGAAACATAAACAATTATACAAGAATATTATGAAAAACCATATGCCAACAAATTGGACCACCTAGAAGAAATGAATAAATTCCTAGAAACATAAACTACCAAAACTGAAACAGGAAGAAATAGAATGTTTGAACAGACCAATAACCAATAAAGGAATTGAATCAGTAATCAAAAAACTCCCAAAAAACAAAAGTCCAGGACTGGATGTCCTGTGAATTGTACGAAACATTTAAAGAGTTAATACCTATTCTCAAACTATTCCAAAAAATAGAAAAGGCAGGAAAACTTACAAATTCATTCTATGAGGCCAGCATTACCCTGATACCAAAATCAATGAAGATACCACAAGAAAAGAGAACTATAGTCCAATATCTCTATGAATATAGATGCAAAAATCCTCAACAAAATACTAGAAAATTAAATCCAATATTCATCACAGTCCAGTGGGATTTATTCCTGGGTTGCAAGAGTGGTGCAATGTCACAAATTAATCAACACAATACATCACATCAGTAAGGGAAAGGATAAGAACCACATGGTCATTTCAATAGAATCAGACAAAGCATTTGACAAAGTACAACACCCATTCATGATAAAAAAAAACAACAAACCATCAACAAAGTAGATTTAGAGGGAACATACCTCAACATAATAAAGGCCATATATGAAAAACCCACAGCAACCATCACAGTCAATGGCAGAAAACGGAGAGCTTTTCCCCTAAGGTCAGGAACAAGTGGTCCATTCTCATCACTTTTATTCAACATGGTACTGGAAGTCCTAGCCACGGATTCAGAAAACAGAAATAAAAACCATCCAAATTGGAAAGGAGGAAGTAGAACTTTTACTATTTGCAGATGACATGATACTACATAGAGAAAACTCGAAAGACCCCCCAAAACTGCTGGAACTGATAAATGAGTTCAGTCCAGTTGTAGGATACAAAATCAATGTACAGAAATCCGTTGCATTTCTATACATGAATAACGAAGCAGCAGAAAGATAAATTAAGAAAATAATCCCACTTACAACTGTACCAAAATTAATAAGATACCTAGGAATAAACCTAACCAAAGAGGTGAAACACCTGTACTCTGAAAACTGTAAAACACTGATGAAGGAAATTGAAGACGACACAAAGAAATGGAAAGACACTCCATGCTCGTGGATTGGAAGAATAATTGTTAAAATATCTATACCACCAGGGGCGTCTGGGTGGCTCAGTCGGCTAAGCGTCCAACTCTTGCTTTTGGCTCAGGTCATGATCTCATGGTTTATGAGATCAAGCCCTGCGTGCTGTCAACACGGAGCTTGGAATTCTTGGGATGTTCTTAAAAAGATCAGTAAAGGGATGCCTGGATGGCTTAGGTGGTTAAGCGTCTGGCTCTTGATCTTAGCTCAGGTCACGAGCTCACAGTTTATGAGTTCAAGCCCCAGGCCAAGCTCTACACTATCATGGACCCTGCTTGGGATTCTCTCTCTCCCCCTCTCTCTTCCCCTTCCCCACTTACTCGCACGTGCTCTCTCCCTCAAAATAAATAAATACACATTAAAAAATATATATCTGTAAAGACATGCCTGGTAGAATAATCCACAAGGCACCTCTGGACCTAACAACTTTTCTTGAAGAGTTGGCCTCATTTGTGCCACTTTTTGGCAAAGAAAATCCTTTCATCATGTGCCTAATTAGAATCCTATACATTACTCCAATAATTTGGAAACACATGCCTGGTGGAATTCAAAGACACTGTTAGAATTTGCAAAGGCCTCTAAGTTACCTGGCTCTCTTGGACTGTTCCCCTGGATTATTTCATTTTAAAACATTCAGTGTCTATCGTGTTTACAGATTTATAGCAGAGTGATTATAGCAGCCACAAGTTCACAGTAAAATGAAAATTGGTCTTATCTTTACTAGCTCTTCCTAACACTTTTCTAATTTATCTCTGTCCTTCCATTGTTTAAAGTTTAATGTGCTACATCGCACGCTCGTCTGCCTAGAACAGTGCCTGTACCTTCCAGATAAACTGGGAAAGAATGAGCTACTCATGTGTGGGCTTTAGAGCATGGTTGCATTTAGGTTTTTGCATAAACTTAGAATATTAACAAAGAGAAAATAGCAGATTCAATTATAGATGGGGAAAGCCTCAGAGACACTAGGAGGAAAAGGAAGACAAAGTCAGAAACATTAGAGTCTTAAAATAGTAATGTTAGTATTTCACCGAACAGAGCACTTTGAGAACTTTATCTTTTGTGGGCTTCATTCACTATAAGCCTTGAAATGAGTATTTTTATCGCTTTAAGGACGTAGAAACCGGGGCTCGGAGAGGTTGTGGGTCATTTATAGTCACATAACTATTAGGCAACAAAGGATTATCAACCCCACGTCTCACAGCTCTAAATTATATGTTCTTTTCACTGAATCAGGTGAACATACTAATCGGTCCTTGATCAAAAATGATCAACGCACCTGAAATAAACAGATATTTAAAAACATCCCTGAGGCATCCCTGTCGAAAATGGCATAAAACTTTGCCCAGATTCGGTCTTCCACAATTATTTTAATTAAAGAAAGAGGTTCAGAGGCAGAAAGTAAACTAGTGGTCAGTGTCCATCAAAAGAAATGTCAAAATAAAGTAAAAACGAGGTGCCACAAAGATGTTGATAGTGCAATAAATGTCCTCTCTCTGTGCTGTGAACATTTCTGGGGAGCAGCTGTGAACAGGGGGGGCACCTGGACTGAGGAACCTTATGAACGCTCAAAAACTGATGGGGGTGGGACACCTGGGTGGCTTAGTAGGTTAAGCGTCCGACTTCAGCTCAGGTCATGATCTCATGGTTCTTGAGTTTGAGGCCCGCATCTGGCTCTGTGCTGACAGCTCAGAGAGAGTCTGGTTCAGATTCTGTTTCCCTGTCTCTGTGTTCCTCCCCCACTTACTCTCTCTCTCTCTCTCTCTCTCTCTTAAAAATAAATAAACATTAAAGAAAAAAAAAAGAAAGAAAGGGAGAGAGAGCTTACAGTTCAGTGGGACCTTCGCAAGTTTGGCTGGTAAGCAGTCTTACTAATGTCACAATCTATGGTGCTATTTCTTTATAGCAGTCTTATAAAATATTTCAGATACTTTTTAACATTACAAAGATTTTTGCTTGGCTTTTGCCTACCATGTTTGAAATCAACGTTCAGAAAAATAATGGGCACATTATAAATTGGGACATAACCAGATTTAAAAAAGCTAAGCAGGGCTTTGAAGATGGGAAAATATTTCATTCATGAATTGATGTCTTGTGAATTTTTAAAAATACAAGACAATACATATCTTATAAAAAAATAAAGGAGCAGATCCTGCCATCGTAGTAAGTTATAGGCCCAAGACAACATCTTTCTTCTTTAATATTTCAGGGGAAAAACAGTGGTTCTAGGTGATAATAATGAAACTTAAATTAAATACAAAATCATTGTGCTGTTGATGAAAGCATTTATGATAGAAATAAGCTTTTGGGATATACAGAAGCTTATTTCAAAATTTTCAAAACAGAGGAATCATAAATTAATCATATACAAGGATAGATTGCACATTTGTATTCTAGGCATCTATTATGTCACCTGCCTGACTAGATTCTAATTATGAGGTTTAAGCTGGACGGCCTGCATCTGGCAGAACTATTGCACTTAAAGAATTAAAAGAGGTATTCTTAAACATTTGGCTTACACACTTAACTTACCCCAAGGCATCTTTCTTGATCATAACTCATATGGCTAATGTAATTTTTGTAAATGTCCGTAAATCCATTTGATTGAATTGTGTGTTCATAGCCAACGCTTGTAGATCTAGTAGAAAGGTAAGCAGTTCTTTTTTTAAAAAACAATAAATATGGTCTGTAAATTTTATCGGAGAAGTTTAGGATTATATATACTAGGTTTGAGAGTAAGTATCCTTGTCTTAAAATGGTGAATCGAAAAAATAGAAAATCCTACAAACATATGTCTGTTCTGGCTATCCTGGGCTTTTGACCACAAATAAGAATCTCATTTTCCTGGGGCGCCTGGGTGGCGCAGTCGGTTAAGCGTCCGACTTCAGCCAGGTCACGATCTCGCGGTCCGGGAGTTCGAGCCCCGCGTCGGGCTCTGGGCTGATGGCTCAGAGCCTGGAGCCTGTTTCCAATTCTGTGTCTCCCTCTCTCTCTGCCCCTCCCCTGTTCATGCTCTGTCTCTCTCTGTCCCAAAAATAAATAAACGTTGAAAAAAAATTAAAAAAAAAAAAAGAATATCATTTTCCTTAACCAAACTGTCTCTGGGAGATGACAATCATGAGAAACAATATCTTCACATGTTTGAGGTGGCTTTTGACACATTCACCTGTTTAAAAAGAAAGTACTTTTCTTAATTTTGGGAGAAATATATATTCACAGTGAAATTTTAGAAAATTAGATAATGAAGAAAATAGTACTTACTCTTAATCTGATCAGCCGCGGATAACAGCTGTGAACATTTTGGCACATTTCCTTCCCACTTTTATATGTACATATAACATTTTTTGACTAGTGTAAACAGACATACAATGAACATTTTTCACCTTCCTCTTTGTTCACCTTTTGTTAGGTTAAGTTCCAGGAAGAGGCAATACATTGCCAAAGCGGTTGATATGTACTTCTGTAATTACTTTCCACGAAGATTCTACCAACTTCCCCTCCACCAAAGGCATATATGTATTACCAAGTTCTATGTAATATAAAGATTTGTTTTCTATTTTGACGACTGAAATTAGCATATCAGTACTATTTACATTTTCATCTCTTTAATTATGAAAGAAATTATGTTTTTTCAGATATTTGGTAATAATTTATATTTTTTCAGGGTAAACTATCTGTTCATACTTGGTTCATTTACCTATTGGGACTTAATATATTCTTACTGATTTTAGTGAGAGCTTTATTTATGCATAATAGTGTCCTTCTATTAATTTTGTTTCTAATTTTTTTTAACAGAATATTTCACATTTTATGTTGTCAAATCTTTTGGTCTCCTTCTTTGTTTTTGTTGTTTTTTTTCTAAATATAATTTATTGTCAAGTTAGCTAACATACAGTGTATATATACAGAGTGTTCTCGGTTTTGGGAGTAGATTCTCATGATTCATTGCTTATATACAATACCCAGTTCTCATCCTAACAAGTGTGCTCCTCAATGTCCATCACCAATTTTCCCCTCCCCCCCCACACACCCCCTACATTAACCCTCAGTTTGTTCTCTGTATTTAAGAGTCTGTTACGGTTTGCCTCCCTCTCTGTTTGAAACTATTTTTTCCCCTTCCCTTCCCCGATGGTCTTCTGTTAAGTCCCTCAAATTCCACACATGAGTGAAAACATGTGATATCTGTCTTTGACTGACTTATTTCATTTAGCATAATACCCTCCAGTTCCATCCATGTTGTTGCAAATAGCAAGATTTCATTCATGGCCAAGTAGTATTCCATTGCATATATAAACCAGATCTTCTTTATCTACTCATCAGTTGATGGACATTTGGGCTTTTTCCGTACTTTGGCTATTGTTGAAAGTGCTGCTATAAACACTGGGGTGCATATCCCCTATGCATCAGCACTCCTGTATGCTTTGGATAAATTCCTGGTTCTCCTTCTTTGCTTTAAGATTAGGAAATCTTTTCTCCTTTTTTTAATGTTTGTTTGTTAGTTTGTTTCCTTATTTAGAGAAAGCACATGCAAGCAAGAGAGGGGCAGAGAGAGTGAAAGAGAGAATCCCAGGCAGGCTTCGTGCTGTCAGCACAGAGCCCCATGTGAGTCTCGATCTCATGAACCGTGAGACCACGACCTGAGCTGAGATCAAGAGTCAGACGCTTAACCAACTGAGCTACCCCGGCACCCCAGGAAGTCATCCCCTAATCAGAGATGAGCTAATCAGATAAAAAAAAATCTCTTTCCGTTTCTGTATGGTTTGATTTTTTTTATATCTGAGTCTTTAATTCATCTTTATTTATAGTATGTTATTAAGTGGGAATATGACTTTCATAAAAAAATAATAACTAGACAGTTTCTTATCTCATATATTGAATAATCCTTCTCCAGTAGTGTGTAATGCCAACATTTCCAAAGCTGGGGGTCTGTTTCTACACTCTTTTTTGTTCCATCAGTTTATCTCTTCCTATGACAATATCACCCTAACTCAATTTTCCTAATCTTTTTTTTTAATACGAAACTTATTGTCCAATTGGTTTCCATACAACACCCAGTGCTCATCCCAAAAGGTGCCCTCCTCAATACTCATCACCCACCCTCCCCTCCCTCCCACCCCCCCATCAACCCTCAGCTTGTTCTCAGTTTTTAAGAGTTCGATTTTCCTAATCTTTCAAGATATTTGGAATCTGGCCTGCTTTTTTTTTTTTTCTTTTTCTTTGTTTCTTTCTCTCTCTCTCTCTCTCTCTTTTTTTTTTTTTGAGAGAGAAAGAGCGTGAGCTGGGGAGGGGGGCAGAGGGAGACAGAATCTCAAGCAGGCTCTATGGTCAGCAAGGAGTCACACACAGGTGTTGGTCCCACAACCCTGGGATCATAATTTGAGTTGAAATCAAGAATTGGACGTTCAACCAACTGAGCCACCTGGGCATCCCTGGCCTCTTTCTTGGAATAAAAATTTTAACCAAGCCTATCTATTCTTCCCAATGCATTTTATAATAATGTTTTTCAGTTCCTTTAAGAAGTAAGATTTCTGAGTATTATTGCCTTAATTCAGTCTTGTAATTCAGCAATAGAATCTCTATCTCACTTTTTCCTTTAGTCATTTTCAGTAATATTTTAATATATTTTTCACATGACTCCCTAAAATTTCTGGAATGAGTCAATTTTACCATCTTGCAGCTTTTCTCTGATGTCAGCAAAACTGATCTCTCTAAAATATTAGCCCTTAAACACTATTTAATTTATCTTACTACTTTATCTCAAGTTCATTCGTTTATTTGCCCCTAATCATTTGCCATTAGAAAATGAGTTCTTGTCAATTACAGTAAGCATATTACTTAATATTATATAATATATGATAATATATTAATATATAATAATATAAATTAATTTCTCCTTAAGTAGAAGCTGCTTTTTCTCTTATAAGCCTCAAAAACTAAAGCTTAGAATAGTGTAGGTGCCTTTCTTGTTCCCATTGATTCCTTGTGAAAATAGATACAATTAGCTGAGAACCTCCCCATATAATAAAACATATCCAACCCCCTAGCTGTCCCCCTATTTCAGTGGGAGAAGTAGTCATGCCCGGAGCTCCACCCACCTTTCCAAGCTAGTAATGGCATCCCTGTCTTCCACTTTCCCTGTGACTGATCCTCAATTTTCTCTTCCCTCTCCTGCGTCAGTTTCCCCACCTTCCCTGGATTATTCTCATCTGCACACACACCTCTCTGATATTTTCCTTCTTAATTTTTTTTTTATGTTTATTTATTTTTGAGAAAGAGACAGAGCGTGAGTGGGGGAGGGGCGGAGAGAGAGGGAGACCCAGAATCCGAAGCGGGCTCCAGGCTTCGAGCTGTCGGCACAGAGCCCCACGCGGGGCTCGAACTCGGGAGCCGTGAGATCATGACCTGAGCCGAAGTCGGACGCTTAACCGACTGAGCCACCCAGGCACCCTGTCTGATATTTTCCTTCTTAAGAACACTTCTGTGACCCCATGGCCCTCTCTAGGCACCTTGCTATTTCCTACTGTTCTTTACATCAAACTTACTGGTTATCTTTACACATGATCTCCTCTTCTTCATCTTTCCTCAGCAACTTGCAGTCAAACTACTTTTCTCTCTCTCTGTTTTTTTTTTTTTTTTTTTTTGAATGGTCACCAATGACTTCCACCGTTAAATCCAAAGGCTTAAGAAAATCTTAAGGAGGAGAAAATACATGTCTAGTACTGTTCTGTATTTATTGAAAGAAATCCACATATTAGTGAACCCATAGTAGTTCAAACCTGTGTTGTTCAAGGGTGAACCGTACTTTCTTTTCTTGGTGTCTGTACCACTAAGTCATCCGGGGAAGGACACAGCAGGACGTATAGGGTGCTTTCCAAATCTGGGCAAAGAGGGATACAATTTAAGACATGCCCATGTCGCTTCCCCTCGAGGGATCACAGGATGTAGGAACAGAGCTCATCAACATCACATTTTGAAGGCTGTGACAGCTCTTGGGTAGCTGAGTGGACCAGCGCATGGCTTTGCCAGCAGCAGCGAGGCGTCCTCAAGGCCTGCAGTGCCGGGCGTGTTGGAGGCAGGGCAGGAAAAGGAGATAAATCACTTTACTTCCAGAGCCCCTCATACTGTTGAGAATAGACAGGTTCTGCTAAGACGACATTGGAGAAAAGAACTTTCAAACTTTTACTCTTGTCAAGGGACTCATTACCACCCCAACATGGGGAAATGGATCTTTAAGCCTTTTTTTTTTTTTAAGTTTATTTATTTATCTTAAGGGAGAGAGAAAGCACAAGCAGGGGAGGGGGCAGAGAGAGGGGGAGAGAGAGAGAATCCCAAGAAGGCTCCTCACTGTCATTTCAGAGCCACATGCGGGGCTCAATCCCACAACTGTGAGATCAAGACCTGAGCTGAAATCAAGAGTTGGACGCTTAACCGACTGAGCCACCCAGGAGCCCCTTTTAAGGCTTTATATATGGGTGACAATCTTACAAATGTAGGATAGAGTCACAGACTTCATCCAGGATGTCCCTGGGGCATTGGCTGTAATTCAGTTTTAAAATCTTTTACTGAAACTTTATAGTATTAGATCATCGTATTATGCTATTTATATTAGATGCTGTGATGGGACTAATATATCCTAGAAGCAAACTAATTAAATGCCTTTTGATTTGAGTAAAGTGAGAACAGTTATAGAAGTTAGATTCTAATTTGCGTCTAAAGTTAATGGCATCTCAGTAGAGTAGGTAACAAAGGTGTTGAAGGAGAGAAGCTTAGCAGGGACAAGAGCAAAGACTCCCACCTTCGCCCAAATTAGGCTATTTTTTCTGTCAGAGAGGAACACTTGTTAATTATGAAACACTCATAAATCTGCCTCAACTTAAGTGCTCAAGAGCCGAGGATAATGGGACAAAAACAATTTAAATCACATTATGTAGCAAGCAACTGAATAATGTATTTGTGTACAATCTCAGTGCATTTCATTACTTTAAGGCCACAGATTTGCTCCTGCAACTTTGAATATCAGAAGGAAAACATACTTTCGGGTTATGTTGTTCTCTATGATTCATGGGTTCTCAGCAGTAAACGGTGTTTGCTTCAGAGGATTTTTCCTTTTCAATGCCTTCTGCCAATTTACAGTTTGTTTTTTGAAGGGCTTTGACAATTTTGAATCTGCTAAAAATCTAGCTATCTCTGAATTTTATCAGAAATTGTAGGAGAATTTATGTGACCAGGAGCTATTTTAAAGAAATCCAAACCGTCTCTTAAAAACAAAATAAACAACAACAACAACAAAAATGGCTAGTATTTTTTAAATCTCTTACTTTCAAGGAGACAACATTATTATTTTAACTTTCCTGGGTACTACTAAAAATCCATGTGAAGAAACATAACAAAGTTTTACTTTGGTACATTTTATCTAATTCCTACAATATTTTAAAATGGAATTATGATAGTAATCAATCAGGTATACAGGCCCCACTGTAAGAACTCCCACTATCTGAGAGAAAATGAATAAGCCACCCAGGTCAGAGCAGAACTACAGTTTTCAGTAGAACTCTCTATCTCATCCTCGCTGATATAAAATAACTCCCTGAATGTGATTAATAACTATTGAAGCTCCTGTACAATTAGGAGTTATTGCACACAAGAGTCATGGACATTTACAGCTGAAAAGGTCCATAAAAATAATTTAGTCCGATCTCCTCATTTTTCACCAATGGAGTCACTAAAGCCCAGAGAAAATGAAAGACTTACCAAAGGTCACGCTGCTAGAGCCGGGATCAGATTCCACACCTTCTAACTTCAATTGGAGTAAAATTAAAAAGACATTAATTAGTTTCCATCGCAAGCAATATTGCAGATTAAATGTTCAGAAGAAAGGAAAATCACTGTATAATTTTGTTTGAAGTATTTTATAATGCATGGTTGAGCTGGAAGAAAAGTACAAATAATGTGCAAAAATGGTAAGAAAGTACAGATTTAAAGTCGTATGTAACTTGGGGAGAGGTGTTTGCCCTGTATTTGACATCCCTGGAGGCTAAGAGCTTTTAAAGATTTAGAGATATACATACAAAATCTGAAGCCTGAGTAGAGTGGGGATTTGGACAGCTGACCCCCATAGAAAGTGGCAGCTTGCAAAGGACGATAACTCTGGGGCGCCTGGGTGGCTCAGTGGGTTAAGCATCCAACTTCCGCTCAAGTCATGAGCTTGCTATTCGTGGGTTTGAGCCCCCCGTCGGGCTCTGTGCTAACAGCTCAGAGCCTAGAACCTGCTTCAGATTCTGTGTCTCCCTCTCTGTCTGCCCCTCCCCATGCTCTCTCTCTCTCTCTCTCAAAAATAAATAAACACTAAAAAAAAAAAGGATGATAACCTCAGTAATGGGGTAAAATAAAAAACTATCTCCACATGAAGGGAGAGAGTCAGCAAACTTATCTCCAATTTGGCTGAGTGGCAGACAAAACACAAGTGTCCTCCAGAAGATTCTGAACACTCAGATACATTTGAAACATGAATGTATATTTCCTGTGTGGTGAAACTCCACCTGAAAATTCAGTTCCAAGTGATCATGGGATCTGGCAGAAGCAAACCCACATGCTCTCTGACCATCTTCAATCTAAGCCCTACAGCATTCCTGTAAATGAAGTGCCAAAGAACTAAGCAAAAGAAGAAAGAAATCTTGGTGGAAAAGACAGAAGAGAACAAGGGGGAAAAAACACATACCCTGGAGACTTCAGATATTGAAATAACTGGATACAGAGCAAGTTCTGGATCTGATCATATATTGTGTCAAAAAAAACGTATTGCACGCCTGTCAGAATGGCTAACACCAACAACACAATAAACAACAGGTGTTGGCAAGGATGTGGAAAAAAAGGAACACTCATGTACTATTGGTGGGAATGTAAACTGACGTAGCCATTTTGTAAAATAGTATGGAGTTTCCTCAAAAAGTTAAAAATGGACCCACCCTATGATCCAGCAATCACACTACTGGGTATTTACCCAAAGAATACAAAAGCACTAATTCAAAGGGACATGTGCACCTGTGTTTATTGCAGCATTATTTACAATAGCCAAATTATGGAAGCAGCCCAAGTGTACATCGATTGATGAATGGATAAAGAAGTGGTATATATAAATGGAATATGACTCAGCCATGAAAAAGAATGAAATCTTGCCATTTGCGACAACATGGATGGAATTAGAGAGTATACTGTTAAGTGAAATAAATTAGTCGGAGAAAGACAAATACTGTATGATTTCATTCATATGTGGAATTTAAGGAACAAATGAGCAAAGTTGGGGGGGGGAAGAGAGGAAGACAAATCAAGAAATAGACTCTTAATTATAGAGAACAAACTGATGGTTACCAGAGTGGGGGGATGGGTTAAATAGGTGATGGAGATTAAGGAGTGCACTTGTAATAATGAGCACAGGATGATGTATGGAAGCACTGAGTCAGTATATTGTACATCTGAAACTAATACAATACTGTATTATGTTAACTAACTGCTATTCAAATAAAAAATGTATTTAAAAATATAGATATATCACATACAAAAATTAACTCAAAAGAGCTTAAAGCCCTTAATGTAAAAGCTAAAACTATAAAAGTCTTAGAATGAAACATAGGTGTAAATGCTTCATGACCTGAATTTAGGTAATGGTTTTGTAGGTATGACATTCAAAGTATTAGCAACCAAAGCAAATAATAAATAAGTTGGATAAGTTGGAAAAAATACAGAAGGTCATCAAAATCAATTTTTTTGTGCCTCCAAGGATACCACAAAACTGAAAAGACAATCTAAAGAGAGGGAAAAATATATTTGCTAATCACATATCTGATAAGGGACTTGTATCTAGAATATATTAAGAACACTCATAATTCAATAATAAAAAGACAAATGACAATGGGGCTGAAGATCTAAATAGACATTCCTTCAAAAGGTGGTATATGATGGCCAATAAGTGTGTGAAAAGAACCCCAACAAAAAACATTAGCCATCATGGGAATGGCTATGTATATATATATATATATATATATATATATATATATATATTTAAATAACAAGTGTTGGTGAGAATGTGGAGAAATTTAAACACTTATACGGTACTGATGAGATTGTAAAATAATGCATTTGCTTTGGAAATGAGTTTAAAAGTTCCTTCAAATACGAATGTACAGTTACCATACAACCTAACAGTTCCACTCATAGGTATATAACCAAGAGAAATGAAAACACCTTCACACCAAAAATTGCACAAGAACGTTCATAGCAGCGTTATTCATTATAGCCAATAAGAGGAAACAACTCACATGTCCATCAGTGATGAATGAATAAAGAAAATGGGTCCTATCCATACAATGGAAAATTACTCAGCAATAAGAAGATGACGTATTAATACAGGCTATGACATGGAACAACAGTATGCTAACTGAAAGAAGCCAATGACAAAAGACCATGTTGCAGGATTCCATTTCTGTGAAATGTTTAGAATAGGAAAATTTACACACACAGAAAGTAGATTAATGGTTGCCTAGGACTAGGGATGGAAGAATAGGGGGAGATAGGAGATGATGGCTAATGGGTATGGGATTACTTTGGGAGGGTAAAAATATTGCAAAATTCATTGTGGTGGTGGTTGCACACTCTGAATATACAAAAACCATGGAACTCGATACTTTAAGTAGGCGAATTTGATGGTATGCAACTTATTTATCAATAAAGTTGTTTAAAACTAAAACAACTGGACCAATGCGTGAAGGCTCGATTTGAGGACCCCAAGAAGCAAATAGTACCAGGAAGATTGGAGAAAACGACCAGAATTCAAGGTGCTACCAAACTGACAGTTTGAAACTGTTTTCCTCTGGTATCTTCCATACTGAATACAGTGCAGCATGAAACATAGAATTAGGAACTGCGGCTCAGACGGAGAACTTCAGGAGAAACCGCGTACTTCTGTCTTGAGGAGCAGAGGAAGTACAGAAATATTTATTTCTTTTGGTTCACTTCATTCAGCTGCGCTCACACCCAAGCTGACGGTCAGGTGGCACACATATGGGATTGATTTGAAGAGAACTGCAAAATCTTGGAAAGCAGAGCTGGTTGGAACACACCCTCAGAAGGCAGGTTGCACCTTGTGGCCTGAACCTAACCAGGTCAATTGTCTACTAAAATAAAAAATGCCAGCTTTCTCCATAGGATTTGAATGGGACCCAAATTCCAGACCTAAAATTGCTCAGGGTATAAAGAACAAAGACAATTTCAACCTCCACAGGAAAGGAGAATCAGCAGGTGCCAATCCTGAGACAACACAGATGTTGGACGGATGTGATGGGGACTTGAGCAGCTACTAAGCAAATATCCAAGTAGTAATTAAGAACATTCTGGAAATAATTGGAAAAATAGAAAGCCTCAGCAAAGAAACAGAAGATACAAAGAAGAATCAAGCTGAAATTTTTATTCATTTATTTATTTTTTCTGAGGGAAATCCACATTTAATTAAAATCTCTTTGGTTTCATACCTCCAAATTATTTTCATTTTCTTCATTTTTTAAAAAATTTACATCCGGGGCGCCTGGGTGGCGCAGTCGGTTAAGCGTCCGACTTCAGCCAGGTCACGATCTCGCGGTCCGGGAGTTCGAGCCCCGCGTCAGGCTCTGGGCTGATGGCTCAGAGCCTGGAGCCTGCTTCCGATTCTGTGTCTCCCTCTCTCTGTGCCCCTCCCCCGTTCATGCTCTGTCTCTCTCTGTCCCAAAAATAAATAAACGTTTGAAAAAAAAAAAATTTAAAAAAAAAATAAAAAATTTACATCCAAATTAGTTAGCATATAATGCAACAATGATTTCAGGAGTAGATTCCTTAATGCCCCTTACCCATTCAGCCCATCCGCCTTCCCACAACACCTCCAGTAACCCACTGTTTGTTCTTCATATTTAAGAGTCTCTTATGTTTTGTCCCCCTCCCTGTTTTTATATTATTTTTGCTTCCCTTCCCTTATGTTCATCTGTTCTGTGTCTTAAAGTCCTCATATGAATGAAGTCATATGATATTTGTCTTTCTCTAATTTCGCTTAGCATAATACCCGCTAGTTCCATCCAAGTAGTTGCAAATGGCAAGATTTCATTCTTTTTGATTGCCGAGTAATACTCCATTATATATATATACCACATCTTTCCATTTTATCTATTCATCCATCGATGGACACTTGGGCTCTTTCCATACTTTGGCTATTGTTGACGGTGCTGCTATAAACATGGGGGTTTATGTTTCCCTTCGAAACAGCATACCTGTATCCCTTGGATAAATACCTAGTAGTGCAATTGCTGGGTAATAGGGTAGTTCTATTTTCAATTTTTTGAGGAACCTCCATACTATTTTCCAGAGTGACTGCACCAGTTTACATTCCCACCAACAGCGCAAAAGAGATCCTCTTTCTCTGCATCCTCGCCAACATCTGTTGTTGCCTGAGTTATTAATATTAGCCATTCTGACAGGTGTAAGGTTGTATCTCATGGTGGTTTTGATTTGTATTTCCCTGATGATGAGTGATGTTGAGCATTTTTTCATGTGTCAGTTGGCCATCTGGATGTCTTCTTTGGAGAAGTGTCTATTGATGTCTATTGCCCATTTCTTCACTGGATTATTTGTTTTTTGGGTGTTGAGTTTGGTAAGTTCTTTATAGATTTTGGATACTAACCCTTTATCTGATAGTCATTTGCAAATATCTTCTCCCATTCTGTAGGTTGCCTTTTAGTTTTGCTGATTGTTTCCTTTGCTGTGCAGAAGCTTTTTATTTTGATGAGGTCCCAATAATTCATTTTTGCTTTTGTTTCCCTTGCCTCTGGGGACGTGTTGAGTAAGAAGTTGCTGCAGCCAAGATCAAAGGGGTTTTTGTCTGCTTTCTCCTTGAGGATTTTGATGGCTTCCTCTCTTACATTGATGTCTTTCATTCATTTTATTTTTGTGTCTGGTGTAAGAAAGTGGTCCAGGTTCTTTCTTCTGCATGTCACTGTCCATTTTTCCCAGTACTACTTGCTGAAGAGACTGTCTTTATTCCATCAGATATTCTTTCCAGCTCTGTCAAAGATGAGTTGGCCATATGTTTGTGGGTCCATTTCTGGGTTCTCTATTCTGTTCCATTGATCTGAGTGTCTGTTTTTGTGCCACAAGCTGAAATTTTTTAACTGAAAAAAGAACTATGATCGGGAACAAGGCAAGGATGTCCACTCTTGTCATTCCTATTGACCATGGTACTGGAAGTCTTAGCCAGTGCAATAAGGCAAGATATGGGTGGATAAATGGATGGATGGATGGATGCATGGGTAGATAGGTAGGTAGGTAGGTAGATAGATAGATGGGTAGAGCCATACATGCATACATACATACAATACTGATTAGAAATGAAGTAATGAAACCATCCCTATTTGCAGAAATCATGATTATCTACATTTAAAAAAAATCCCAATGAATGTACCAAAACACTTCTAATACGAATATGGGAGATCAGCAAGTCACAGGATAGGATACAAGATCAACACACACAACTGAATCATATTTCTATATACTAGCAACATGCTGAAAACTTTACAGTACCATTTACAACAGCAAAACAGAAAAATTTAGCTATCGATCTAGCAAAATTTTGGGTCAGATTCTGACACCGAATCTGTGAGCTGAACACCACAAAACACTGGGTAAATATGATTTCACCATAGAAGATACAAATGGCAAACAAGCACACAAAAAGTTATTCAACCTCATTAGTGATTAGGGACATGCAAATCAAAATAAAAATGAGATCCCACCACACACCTACTAGAATGGCTATCATTGAAGATAGCTGACAACACCACGTGTTGACAAGGATGTGGAACAACTGGAATTCTCATACATTGCTGAGAACAATGCGAAATTTTGCAGCCACTGTGGAAAAGAAGTTGGTAGGTTGTTTGTGTGTGTGTGTGTGTGTGTGTGTGTGTGTGTGTGTGTGTTTTACATTAAACATACACTTACTATACAACCCAAAAGTGCCAAATGAAATGTTGGAGAGCACTGTTCTGGATGACGTACACAAATATCCAATCAAAGAGCCGGATGCTCCTGAGTCAAAACAGGTAGCCAAGAAGGGCTTCGGTCTCAGTTGTGCGGGAAGGACCTGTAGGCTGACTTCCCAAGTTAATGTAGTTGAGTCAGTGTCCACCCGGAGACGATTCCACGCTACAACAATGACCCAAACATTGGGAATTCTTGATTATTGTGCTGTATGTTAATTATTCCACGATAGTTCCAGTTTAACCATTTCATTTCTTGTCAGTAATGTTTACCTGAACACTTCTCGGTGAACGGATTAAGCTGTTTCAAAACCTGAAAATTTGAGAACTCGTCTATAAGACACACCTGACAGCCAGGCACACTGCACCAACCCATTGGTCTTCGAGGTCATATTGAGTGCCGGAGCTCTTTAATCCATTGTGTCTGGGGCCTATGAACTTTTCTGGATACGATGAACTGTTTGTGTTTTTTTTAAAATGAGGGCGACTTCATATTTTGAAGGAGACCTTCTAAATCAAAGTAATTAATGCTAACAAATGTTTGACTAAGTAAAGATATAAAATATGTCAACAGACCATCTGTATCTAAGCCCAACACTTGTAAAGATGCAAGTGATATACAATATGAGCTCCAGGGAGACCTCCTTGGAGGAGTACCTAGAGCTCACAGAGATTTAAAAACAACAGACACAGCTCATTTGTTGTTTTGCTTGCAACTGTGAATAATATTGAGAAGGACTTTTCCTTAATCACTTATTCTGCCTGGGCTTCAGTTTCCTTCTCTGCCTTGTGGGTTTGAACTGTAATCCCACCAAGGTCTGTCCAGCTGTCCTGAGTTTAATGGATGGCCCAGCATCCCAGGTGCCTTTCTCAGAAGGTCTGAATCTCAGTGCTGTGATTTACAAGCTCAAGGAGCATGCAGGGGGCTACCCCATGTATCTAGGTGGCCTTGGTTCCTTCTGACCGTGGTACTCAGATTTTCACCAGAGAATCACCCGGGTCACTGTTTACGGTACAGATCCCACAGCTGCTTGGCCAGATATTTTGATTTTGTAAGCCTTGAATCGAACCCAAGAATTTCACATTAAACAAATACTCCACATCGTTCTGCTGCAGATGATCTGTTTGAAATACCCTAAAGTATCAAGGTTAATAATACTACACGCTGACTTGTATTGCTGAAGGGCCACGGGTGCCATTTCACTGTTTCCTTCGGAGAAAAAAAGACAATCAAAAACACACTTTTATGCAAGGAACTTTAAGTCTAAATTCTTTCTGAAAAGGAGTTTCAGAGGAAAAGGTTGGTTAGAGAAAAGATTTCCTAAGTAGATTTTCCCTAACTTGTTTGATCTTCTATAAGGGCTTCCACAAACTAGAAGATGTGTGTCCTAGGCTCAGCCCATGGCTCTGTTTGATAAGATCCAGAAGTAACTCTTTTACGTTGCTGTGGAAATGAGATGAAAAGCAGGAATAGTCATGAAAATGCCAAAGGAAAAAAAAAATTACATGATTCAAAGGAGGGAGGAGACCAAGGAATTAGAAGACAGTTGGTTTAGTTTGAGCCTAATCCAGACATTAGAAAGGTTTCCATTGTGGGAGTCAAGGTGGATCCGCTCATTCTGAATTCAGGTGTTGTAATTTGTCTTGAGATGAAATATCAGGAGGCAATGGTGACATTGTGGAAGAGGAATGGGTACAAATCCACTGGGTACAGGGCTACCTCTGACATTTGTAGACTCTCCAATCTGGGGCAAATCCCCCAACCTGTCTGAGCTTCGTTTTTCTCTGCCCTAGAATGGCATAAAAGTGACTCATACTGTAGGTTTGTTATAAAAAAATTAAGTGAGATAACACACGCAAATTTCCATTGTAAAATTGAAGGTTTATCAAAATTAGGAAGTCATTATTTATATGAAGTAATTTGCAGTTTACCCCAGATGAAATAATTAGATTCTATTTCCTTCTATGAAACTTGGAATCACAAGTTCTGGAACCTATGAGAAGAGTGATTTTGCTCCACATATACTGGAGATTTTAGACAGGAAACGAGAATAAATAAAATGGGAACCCTCAAGATAAGGGCTTTTGCTGTTGTTTGGGGAAAAAAAATTGAAAATTTCTCTGGAAAGCAATACCAAAGGCACCCCCCAAAAAAAATCACACTTATTATATTACTGAATGAGTGCCAAGAGTTTCTGAAAAGCCATCAAACAAAGCCATGCATTCCCATCGAGCCAAAAAGGCTTGTGTTTAATATAATGGGTTTAATGGATGGTTCTACATCCCAGTCACCTTTGTCAGAAAGCCTGAATCTCAGTGCAGAGATTTCTAAGTGCTTATTCTGGAGAACACAATTTCTATTTGACCTCAGAATGGCTTCATTTTATGAAGCTTTTTATGGCTCTCAATGAATATATTGTCTGACCAGCATTTTTATTATTGAGAGAAGAGCCTTCGGTCTGTGATTCATTCAGACAACTCTTAACAATTCACCATAGAATTAACTACAAAAAATACATATAAGCGTTCTAGTGCTACAGCACCCAATTTCAATATCGACGTGGGAGGGTGCAAAGGTTCAGATCAAGTGAAAAGAGGAAGAGATTCAAGAACAGAGGTGGGTGCATACGAGAGGGTGCTCGGGACAGGGGTGGTGATGGATGGAGCCCCCACAAGTTCCACCTCTTTCCTAGAGTAATTAGTAACTGGACCCCTTGCCATATCAGAAGTAATTTTGCAATAAATTATAGGTCACTTTAGTGAGAGATCCAGTTGGATTGTGAGTATCCTTTGCCTGCTGCGAATATTTTATATTTTTCAAGTTTTTTATTTATTTTGAGAGAGACGGAGAGAGAGAGAGAGTGAGGGAAGGGGAGGAGAAAGAGAGGGAGAGAGAGAGAATCCCAATCAGTCTCCGAGCTGATAGCATGGAGCCAGATGCGGGGCCCGAACCCATGAACCGTGAGATGGTGACCTGAGCTGACGTCAGACGCTTAACTTCAGCTACCCAGGCGCCCTGGCTGCTGTGATAAATGCAATTTGCTGAGCTTTCCTTATGCAAGCTGTGGTTTTTTTACACTCCAGTTTCCTGGCCCTTTATGGATTTTGAGTGGACACAATCCAGCCCATGACAATTGGCAACAAAATGTTTTAAAAATTGTTTTCAGAATCAGCGCACTGCAATCTCATTTAAACATGAGCCCTGAGCGGACATAGTTCGAGCCTTAGAAAGTTCATTAGGCTTTACAAAATTTTTTTCTATGTTTTTTTTAATGTTTGTCTTGGGTTGACGAAATCTATCATAGGGTTTCATTTTTGTTAAAACCAAGTGGCAAATAGAGATCACACCAGGGGGAAATAAGATACACTTTTAATTAACAATTTTCATTTCTACTAATTATAGGTCTATCAGTGTCATTCTAATTTAAACCAGCAATCCCTCCTCACTAATGATTTCTTAATGATCCTGAAACCATGAGGCTGTGTCAGTGCCTTCCAGCAGCTTCTGTTCCTCAGGGCCTGGTCTACTGGATGCATCTGGGGGAGGAGGGAGGGGGGAAGCGGGTGCTGGGGGTTCATGTGGAGGGCAACAGACAGCCCAGAAACCCCCAAAGGGCAGGAGTCTGAAAGTATAAATAAGTGGAATGTGGTCAGGCTTTTGAAATTGCAAGCACATCTTATTAATTTGAATGTCTTTAGAGTCATTAGCTCTAAACCTCATCATCTCTCATGTTTATTAAGAAAGAGTTTTCGGGGGTGCTGGTTGAGCGTCCGACTTCGGCTCAGGTAGTGATCTTACGGTTCATGGGTTCGAGCCCCACATCGGGCTCTGTGCTGACAGCTCAGAGCCTGTAGCCTGCTTCACATTGTGTCTCCCTCTCTCTCTGCTCCTCCCCTGCTCACGCTGTCTCACTCTGTTTCTCAATTTTTTTTTAATTAAAAAAAAAAAAAAAAAAGAGTTTTCGAGTACCCAAACCTATGTGAAAGTATATCTACAAATTTATAAATATCACAAAAAGAGAACGTTTAAAAACAAATACACACAGCTTAGCTTGTGTTTTCCTCTTGCTTTCCCCTCATTGTTCTGTTTCCTGGGGGAGCAGACGCCGCATTTTGGAGACTGTCACCTCCGATGCCTTTTTGACATTGGTCCAGGGGTGGATATGGATATGGATAGACATCTGGAAGGATGTACACATCACTCATTGGGAGGAAGAGGTGTGTGTGCAGATTTTCTCAATGCCCACAGGTGGATGGGACATGTGTTTCCTGGTTCTGGTGGTCTTTCCACATTTTCTTACTTTTGAAACCACATCCTAAAGCGTGGCTGTCCTTGGGAGACACGATTTCTACATTCCAAGACTATTTGCTATACAAACCTCCCTGAAAAGATAGTTCAGGACAAAAGTAGTCAGTGCCACTGCCACTGTTTGTTTGTTTGTTTGTTTGTTTGTTTGGCTAGTTTTGATTCTTACATGGTGTTTTTTGCTTTTGTTTGTTATGTTTTTGCCTGTTTTTGTTTGTTGTGTTGTTTTGCTCTGGTTTTTATGGAGAGCCCATAGAAACCATATTTCCAGACCTCTTTCACATTTAGGGACATCTACTGTTTTTTTTCTTCCTGATAAGTTGACTACTTATGATATTCCTGGACCACCCTTTCTTTCCTTTAGATCTTTATGCTTTCCAGTAAATGTTGTCAAGAAGTCTGAAGTTCACCATTTGGCATCACCATAGTCAAAATGGATTTGGGTAAAAAAGCACGAGGGAATATTTAAAATGGCAGGGTAAAGTTTGATGAGGAACAGAACATTTACACAGCGAGAAGGAAACTGTTCCAATTCCCTCCACATCCCCCCAGCTCCTTCCCTCATGATGTTAACCAGAAAGGTCTAAAGGCAAAACTCCAGGTATTTACTTGGTCTTTTCCTGCAGACTCTGGTCCTCCCACACTCAACTGCCAGGTCAGTCTTGACTTCCCACCTCGTGCCCTTTAAGATCCCATTTTGCATATCAAAGACCTGGGCCCCGAAGAGCTTCAGGAAATTACAAAGGACAGAATAAAAGGCGTATTCTAAAGCTATTAGTTGGGGTCAAAGAGAGGAACTACAAGAAAGTCACACAAATACAAGCCAACCCAGGCCTTTTTCAGGCCTTGAAGAATGTTGTAAGATTCCAGATGATTCTGATTTTTTTTTTTTTTTTTTTTACATTTTGGTCTAGTTCAATCAATTCCATGTGAAAATATGGCCTCCTTGTGACTACCGTGAGCAAGCTTCTGTAGCATCAGACCTCGCACCTTTATTTTCATCCTGATTAAAGATAAACTATCCACTTCTAAAAGTGGAACCAGGCACAGACTTCTTTTTTTAAATCACAAACAGTGGGCCTTTACAAGAGAATGTTGACTCACAAGGCATAGGCAAAACCAAGAGTGACCTTGAAGGGTGCCTCTCATCCTCCCTAGGTCTGGGAGGCAGGGGTGGGGTGGGGGAGGGGGGAGGCCGTGGGGGAGAGCCAAGGCTTCCTTTCTCACCACTCAGGCCAGTATGGCACACTGACAGTGGTGACACAGGGGTCCCGCCAGGAGCATGTGAGGCCCAAGAAGTTGAGGTTCTGTGAGTCTGGTCTAGGTCAGCATTCCTTCCACCGGCTCCCAGGAGCAGCCACAGTGTGGACCAGTGCTCATGCTGCTCCCTCAGGCTTCTCCGAGGAGGGGAGAGAGAGGGAACAGCCACCCATTGAACCTTCCCTTTCATGAGACCAGCCGGGCGTGTGTCTGTTCTCTTCAAGAGCGATCCCACACCAGAAACCGTGTTATATGCAACTGGTAAACCACGAAACTTTCTGCTTGACCCATAGGAGTCAGGGTCCTCTGAGCCCTCTTCACAACTAAGCCCTGACCTTGTGCTCAGTCCTTGGGCCAATCAGTCCAGTTTCAGCAAGATCCTGCTGGACTGGTTTAGTGAAAATCCCTCACTTTCCAAATCTTATCACCTTGGCCTGCCTTCAACAAGAATCTACCTTTCCTTGAAGTTTCCTCAGTAATCTTCCATCCACTGCACCGCCCCCCTTGGCTAATACCCACTTGTCCCTGTTGTATTCAGAGTTGAGCCCTATCTTGCCCAGTCTCTCCCCTGCAGAAAAATCCCCTTGCAGTAGTCTTTCCTCTAATAAGGTCTTTCTTTCTGACTTTCTCAAGTGTCAGGACATTCTTTTCTTTAACAGCCACCAGTTCTCTAAAAAAAGTTCTGCTAAAAGCCAACCCACAGTTATATTTCAAATATAACGGGAGGGGGTAGTCTTGTCTAAAGGGGAATTTTTCTCAAGCTCTCATCGATGTACACTTTTTTGATTCTGCCGTCTCCCTGGTGAATGCTTTCAGCATGAGAATTGTGGGGAAGAATTTATTTTTGTTTTTTATTTTATTTTCATCTTTTTTTTTTAACATTTTATTTTTTGAAAGACAGAGAGACAGAGTACAAACGGGGGAAGAGCCAAGAGAGAGGGAGACACAGAATCCAAAGCAGGCTCCTGGCTCTGAACTGTCAGCACAGAGCCCAACACGGGGCTCCAACCTATGAACCATGAGATCATGACGTGAGCCAAGGTCAGACATTCAACCGACTGAGCCACCCAGGCACCCCAGAATTTATTTTTAAAATGTAGTTCTGGGGGCACCTGGGTGGCTCAGTCATTTAAGCATCTGCCTCTTGATCCCAGCTTAGGTGTCCATCTCAGGGTCCTGAGTTCAAGCCCCACATTGGGCTCTGCACTGGGCGTGCAGCCTACTTAAAAACAAAAAAAATTGGGGCGCCTGGGTGGCGCAGTCGGTTAGGCGTCCGACTTCAGCCAGGTCACGATCTCGCGGTCTGTGAGTTCGAGCCCCGCGTCGGGCTCTGGGCTGATGGCTCAGAGCCTGGAGCCTGTTTCTGATTCTGTGTCTCCCTCTCTCTCTGCCCCTCCCCCGTTCATGCTCTGTCTCTCTCTGTCCCAAAAAAAAAATAAATAAAAAAAAAAAAAGTTGAAAAAAAAAAATTAAAAAGAATAAAAATAATATGTAGTTCTGATATTTAAGATTTTAAGGAAGGAAGTCTCACTGGATAGGGTCCTTTTTTGACTTAAGGCATTAAGTTTGTTTCTGGCAGGAGATGTGTCATTGGGGTATATTGTCATGAGCTCTGTAAACAGCATGATACTACAATATACGTATCAACTGAAAAGTCTTCAGGTTTGCAGTGTTGAAATGCTGAGTGTCGGTTTAGGGATAGAAGCAGAAATGCCTCTGCTGTCTTCTCTGCTTGTGAGATGGTAATCTGATAGCAATCCCTGGTTGTATTGCTGCAAAATAGTTTCCTTGAGTGCGTTATTACCAGATGAGAATCTACAATGTCAAAAAACCAAAACGCAACTGAGTAAATTTTAAAGATCTTTTTGGCTTCATTCAACAATTAATGAATTGGGCAGTGTTCAAAGTAGCAGATAGGTGCTCTGAGGAGCTGTACAGAATAACAGACCTTTATAGGCTGAAGGGAGCTGGAGCAAGGAAGGTGTACTAGGCAAAAAAGCCGGCTGGTTATTACAAGGTTCCTTTCTTTTAGGAGAAGACATGTGCCTATCAGGCAGATAACCTAACTGTGCCTATCAGGTGATTCCTGATTGGCTGGTTCAAGATTCCATTTTTGGGAGAGCTGCATTTTTAATCAAGTCTCGGTTTGGTGACATGGGGCTTAGCCTAAGTGACTCCATTTTGAGTCTGTTGTCTAGATTTTAACAGTAATATGGCAGGCAGCCATCAGGATCATAGCACATATCTATTTAGGGTTCTGTCTTCTGTGCTCATTGTTTCAATATACAAGTAAAGGCTCTCAGTTTATAGATGCAAAGAATTGGGATGATTGACATCAGCTTTCACAAGCCCCACACATAGCTCATAGCTTTAGGCTAAAGTTCGGAATCAGTCACTCTCATTTAACTCAATAAGTTAAAATGGCTCTCCGCTTCCTGCTGTCTACCTGCTTCCATTCTTTTCAAAGGGTTCTGTCCTCATTTCCAAATGTTGTGTCTAAGTGAGCTGGAAAGAAGGAGAAGCCAGGGTGATTCTAGCAGTCATGTGTTCTAGCTCCAACACAGAACGAGCCAGGTTGGCTGCCTATACTAGTCAAATGCAGATGCCTAACAGCAACGCCAAGTATTAAGAAACCCCAAAGAACAAGCAGCACCCACTTTCTAGACTAACAACCTCTCCCTTGAAAATAACCACCCAGCTCAGAAAGCTGTGTTCCTCAGAGCAATTGTCAGTTACTTTTTTTTTTTTTAAGCTTTTATTTCTACACCAAATATGGGGCTTGAACATACAACCCCAAGATCAGGAGTCACATGCCCTACCAATTGAGCCAGCCGGGCACCCCCACTTGTTGGGAGCTTTAAGCTATTTAAATCAGCTCAAGGATATTGCTTGACACGATCTCTTATACATAGGCTTACACACGAATCATTTGATGTATAAACTCTTTTCTCTTTTGTATCCTGTTGCTGTATGTGTTTCACTTTCATTTTTCAGTTTAGTGTTTTATCTTATTTTTAAATCCTTTATTTTAATGACAAGTTGGTATGAAAAGAACAATTTCCAAATCCAGCCTATATGTCCTTCTTCCCATCACCTGTCAGTTAGCTCCACCGACACCCTACCCAGATCCCCAAACAAATCTTCCAACTCCATCTGTTGACCTTAAAGGAGTCTCTATCTGAAGGATTCCCAGCTGCAAACCCAAGTCGCTGTTCCCACAAAGCCCCGTATAGCAGCAGGCTTCATCCCCAGAGCCTGAAATCTGTCAGAACTCAGTGGCTAAATATACCCCATGGAGGACAGGGAAGGGGGGCTGTGACATGGAGCGTCTGTCTGGGGACAGCAGGCAGATTGTACTTTATGCCATTGATCACAGAGCCCCGGAGGGTGTTCCATGGAACAGAATGCCCTTCAAGAACTGTAGCACAGAGGTGTGCAAGGGCCTGACTTTTGCCAGGAAGTCCTCTGTAAATGCTGAATGTGTAGTTACCCCTTGGTGAGGGGGTACGGCTACTGGGAAGAGAAGATAATGAGTACCAGATGGAATAACAGGGGCCATGTTCCAAATTCTTGAGATGAGGTGTGGCTCCTCAAACCCTACCTGCTCTGCCTTGGAGGTGGGCACATCATTCTGATTCTTATCACTGAAATGTGCCACCCTCATCAGCAAGGGCACATGCCTTACTTTAGGTGTGTTAGGACCTCATTTAAGATGATTTTAAGTGGGGAGTACCCAGCTGGCTTTGCAGGGAGCATAGAACACTTTAGTTGTTTCATACAGAATGGCCTAGAGATAACAGTGGCATAATAGAGAACTGTTGTAATAACCGAGGTTGAGTGTCTGAAGCAAAGGAGGTACTTTGGGAAAAGAGATGAAGGGCTTTGGGAAGTAACCCTTGAAGCAGAACCCAAAGAAACACTGCAGTTAAGATTCTCGTGACTCTAAGAAACTGTTCTGCCCTTGGGCCAAGAGAGAGAGGAAGTCCCAGTTTTTTTTTTTTTTAATTTTTTTTTTCAACGTTTATTTATTTTTGGGACAGAGAGAGACAGAGCATGAACGGGGGAGGGGCAGAGAGAGAGGGAGACACAGAATCGGAAACAGGCTCCAGGCTCTGAGCCATCAGCCCAGAGCCCGACGCGGGGCTCGAACTCACGGAGCGCGAGATCGTGACCTGGCTGAAGTCGGACGCTTAACCGACTGCGCCACCCAGGCGCCCCGGAAGTCCCAGTTTTAACTGATAAAGTTAGAAGAAGAGCACAGCTTCCGCAAGAGAAGTCCTTGATTTGGAATTGGACAGGGAGGGGGAGAGTGGGTTACGCAAATTAAGAGACTTGACTTGGCTTGACTTATGTGTCATAAGTATTCTTTACAACCCACGAGAGTCTATTGTATTAGAAGAGATACAAATCCTAATGCCTTTTAAGCCACTAACTCAGAGTATGATTTTGAAATGGCAGAAAAAGAATGTATACAAAAGGGTAGGATTGGGGCGAATGGAATACTTTTTGGACTAAAAATTTAACACATCTTTTTGCGGAAAAATTTTGCTTTTGGGGTGATAAAGTTATCCAAGAGGTGGCAAATTTGCTGAGGAGACTCATTTTATCTTACTCCCAAAAGGCACATTTCCACATCTGAGATTCTTCTTTAAAGACTCTCCTTTTGGGTGGTGTAATAATGAGGCTGAATGTCCCTTAATCCAATAGGCAACAATATACAATATTCAATATATTGAGCTCAATATATTGAATATTGTATATTGTTGCAATATACAACAGAAGCTTATGCAGTGGGAAACACTGACTCCATCCTCCTCTTTACATTTACTTATTTTTTTTTTATTTGAAATAAAGACTAATCTTTAATTGGTTTAAGTACACTCCCACGTCTGGTTCCACGAAAATGTGCGTGAGCATCCTGACAGCTTCGATCTTGCAGTGAACAGCACGAGTTCAACATTTGGCACGTCTGCAATCATTCAAACACGGTCATCTTTCATTCGTTACTGATAAATTAGGCAGGAGGACTAAAATTTTGAACCAGTTTCTCCAAAATGAGTGCCCACTGCAGAAGCAGTTCGGAAGCCTGGCCTGCAATTCTAGGGTTCTTCGAGCCTGCCTCCACATCAACGAATTACTTAAAAATCAGATGCAGCAGGACTGGATGGACCTCAGTGATCTGTGTTTTTTGTTTTTTGGTGTTTTTTTTTTTTTTTTTAAGTCAGAAAGGCGATTCTGTAGATCTGTAGGGTTTGGAAATTACTCCTGTAATGAATGGATTTGCTAATTATTATATCCGGCTAAAGAGATGAGCCCGTATTTCGTTTTCAGCATAGATCATAGATCACACATGACATTGATCATAAATCCTACATGATTTGACAAGTATGTCATAGACCAGAGAAAAAGCTTCAGTAAATTCCCTGGGGTTATAAATACGTGAATGGCAGAGCCATAGCTGGAATTCACAGTCTCGGAATTTCTAGTCCGCTTTATGAGAGATCCATGGTCATTCTTCCCATCTCTGATACAGACAAGTGAAAAGAAGGTAAAGAAAAACAAAGAAACTCCTGGGTGTCTTTTTATGCTTTTTTTGGTTAAGTGTTAGGGTACAAGTTCAGAGGCCCAAGCAGGATGAGTGCGAATAATGGAGCCGAAGTAAATATGGTTACAGCACAAACAGAGATCTACAATCTGAAGAGAAAACCACGCTTGATAATCAGGCAGGAAAGGCGACAGAAAAGTATACAACTTAATTCTAATGACTGGATACAATTACTAGCCAGAAAAGTATACAACTTAATTCTAACGACTGGATACAATTACTAGCCGGGGAACAAAATGGTAACAGTTGTGCCAAGAAGGATGATGTAAAGGAGGGATGTTCACAGGCTAAGAAAATCGAATTCTATTTGAAAAAAAGAATGACCCTACTCTGTCTCCCGCTACTCCAAATAACCAAGGCACTGAACCCTTGGCTATTGCATAGACATAAATGTCTATGGATGTGTCGTATGAATACGCACGGAGAATCTGGTAAGATTGGTGCAAAACTATTTCCAATTTCCTTGATTATGAGATGAAATGGAAGTTATAAAAGTGCTTTCGAAGTCCTTGGTGAGGAACACAAAGCTGGTAGAGCTAAACCTGGGTTTGAGGGCTTTGGGGTCCTGATGGAAGAGAAATTAGTCTCAGTAGTCACAGGACCAAAGAAGGTCTACAGCATGTATGCATGGCGAAATATCTATCGGATCCAGAGTGAAAGCTCTGCCCCTGCGGGCTGCCAACATGCCGGGGGAGCCAGAGAGAGTTCCTGACGTAATGGTAAAGTGAGAGCAGTCCTCCTGGTTTTCCATCCTCCAACCACACTCTGGAGTCTCTGGGATCCAGGCTCAGTCCAGGAGGACTGGAGAGGAGGGGCAGAGGTGTCCCTGAGCTGACCAGCCTTGAGCTGCTTTCCTCAGGTGGAGGGACAGGGAGGCGGCAGCACAGGTGAGGCCTGCTCCCAGTTGGGGCCTTAGGGGGTGAGAGCTGGTGGGGGGAGGGGGATGGTTGATTGGAGTGGGTGGGCTCCAGGTGCCGGAAGAGGCGCCTCAACTCCCCTCTGGCAATTCTGGGTGTTAGAGAGAGAGAGAAATTCACTACCAATGAGCAAGGGAAAACTATAGTGAGTGGAGTGGGGAAGGGGACACGTTCGTAAAGGAACAGCATTTGAGCGGGCCTGGGAAGAGAAGGGGTAGAAATGCACAGTGTGTTTTGGGCAGGGAGGAGGGACAGGCGAGGCAGGTGCCGGGCGAGGTTGCTTTGCATATGTCAGGGATGTGAGAGGTGACCGCATGTATTTTAACACTGTTCTAGGCATTGTGGGCCAAATAGAAGTAGCAAAACATTTACACTTTAAGGAATAATCCCTGACTTCAAGGAGTTTTTTCTTTGTTATAAAATGCTAGTAAGTATTAAACCTGTGGCTTGAATCCCACCACGAATTTCAGCTGCCCTCCGTCCTAAACTCCAGACTTGCCCTCTAGGCGTGTTTGGGAGGGTGAGTGGTGCAGCTTTAGGGGGAGGGGGGTTCTTTTAGCAAGAGGGACCAGGTGCCTTGTAAGAGTGAACTCATCCTGAGAGAAGCATCAGTCACAGCCTAAGATCTCGGGGGCTGGGGTCAGTCTACACAACTTTCTGTTACAAAAGTGATGGTGACTGGCATTCACAGCTGGGGCCTGGGGCAAGGGGCCTGGGGCAGAGCGAGGGGATGAAAGGATGGGAGGACAGCTGAGGGCAGTCTTATCCAAACTTCTGAGGGGTGCCAAGTGCTAGGTGTAGCCGGCAGGTGGGGCAGGCCTGCGAGGGCAGCTGCAGGAACTCTAATAACTTCCCAGCAGCTCCCTGAGCCTTCCGTGGGCAGCTTCTCAGGGGAGTCGCCTCAGTAAACGTCCTCAAAGGGAACTGGAGCCCCTGAATGGCTCCATGAACGGGGAGGGGAGGGGAAGGCCAGGAGGGGTGTGGCCAGTGGCTCAGGTGCACAAGGGGATATCCTTGGCAACCCTTAAACACATCTATTGGGCTTTTTATTTTTATTTATTTATTTTTATTTTTTATTTTTCTGTCGGGCTGTTTAAAAAGGGGGTGGGAAGTCCTACCGCTATGGGAAAGAACAGAGACAAAGAATGTTCTTTTCTTATCCCAGAGTTCAGCGGAGTCTGCCAGGACCTGCGAAGCCAGCTGACCCTGCAAGCAGAAGAAGGAGGCTAAGCACTGAAGCAGACAGGTGTTCTGAAGAAGGTGGCTTTGAAGAACAGGTGGAAATTTGGACTAGAGGAAGGTACAAAGGAGACTATTCAAAGCAAGAACAGCGGAACCCTGTAGTGCTCATAGTGTGGTCCCTATGCCAGCCGCAAAAGCACCACCTGGGAACTTGTTCGAAATACAGATGGCTGGACTCTACCCCAAATCTACTGAGTTAGAAACACTGGGGATGGGGCCCAGCGGTCTGTGTTTTAACATGCCTTCCCAGTGGTTCGGAGGTAGGCTAACATTTGAGAGCCACTGGCTTAACCTAAGGCCCTTATTCCCAAATACTGGGGCCTGTGGTTTGACCTACTAGACTCACCTGGAAACCATGAAAGGCAGATTCCTGAACCACACCATAGAGACTCTGCAGCTCTGAAGGTTAGAGCTGAATGACTCAGACTTTGAAAAACTTTCCCGGTGATTCTGTTATTCATTAAGGTTTAGAAGCGATTCTCTTTCTAAGACGCCGAGGTCAAAATGAATGGAAAGATTTGGCCTCATTCTACAAGGGCTTGTTTAGCGAGTTGTGGAGGTAGCATCAAGCGAGTCTAAAAATATGGATTTAGGAGTCAGAGAGACTTCGACTTAAGTCCTAGAATCAGGGGCATCTGGCTCACTCAGCGGAGCGTGTGACTCTTGATCTCGGGATCTTGAGTTTGAGCCCCACGGTGGGGATACAGTGTACTTAACAAAAAAGAAAAATGTTTTCAAATCCCAGAATTACTCTAAATATAAGTGTCCTTTTTTTTTCTTATGAAATGGAAATAAAATAGCCTACCCCAAGGAATCATTATAAAGATTAATTGAGGTAATGCATCTAAAGCCCTTAGCATGCGGCTGGCATGCTATGATGTTAACTGTTACAGTAATATAATACTATTCTTTTGAAATGAATCTGGATATGCGGTTGGGGTCAAATTAAGGAAGACTTTGAAGGCTAGATGGAGGCTGTACCTGTCAGGGTTCTCCAGAGAAACAGACCCAATAGGATACATTTTGCAGAAATACATATAAACATATATGAAGAGATTCATTGTAAGGAGTTGGCTCACGGGATTATGGAGGCTGAGAAGTCCTATGATCTGAACGACGTTGGCCAGCTGGAGACCCCAGAGTGCTGGTGGTGTTGTTCTGGTCCACATGAGAACACCTGAAACCCAAGAGGATAATCGATGGGGTAAGTTCTAATCCAAGTCCGAAAGCATGAGAACCAGGAGAGCTGATGGTTTAACTTCCCGTCTGAGGGCAGAAGACTGACTTCTCAGTTCAAACAAATAGGCAAAATTCCCTCCCACTCAGCCTTTGTTCAGGTCAGGTGTCTATTGGATCTCCGGGGAGAAGAGGCCAATCTGCTTCCCTCTGTCTACTGACTCAAATGTTAACCTCATCCAGAAACACCCTCATAGACATACCCAGAATGCCATTTGACCAAATATCCGGGCACCCCACGCTCCAGTGAAGTTAACACATCAAATTAACTTTCAAAGAGGCATCTGACTGGGGCGCCTGGGTGACTCAGTCAGCTAAGTGTCTGACTTTTTGGCTCATGTCATGATCTCACGGTTCGGGGGTTCGAGCCCTGCATGGGGCTCTGTGCTGCCAGCTTGGAGCCTGCTTGGGATTCTCTCTCTCTCTCTCTCTCTCTCTCCCTCTCTCTCTGCATCTCCCCCACACATGCTCTCTCTCTTCCTCCCTCTCTCTCTCTCAAAATAAATAAACTTAAAGAAAAAAAGAGGCATCTGATCGAAACCACTGGATATTTGGGGCAGCTGAGCGATATAGGGAATCCTGTGTCAAGAAAGATATTGAATCAGTTAAAAACAAAAAGCTGAAAAGTTAGCTTGAATGCAATGGTACTTTAAATTCATTTAAAAACACACTATTAATAACAAAAGAAATCATGCATGCTATTGAGCAGAAGTGAGATACAGTATGTGACAAGAATTGGGTGGGACTATAGTCATACGAGGGGCAAAGTACAATTTGTGCAATTTGCTCTCTGGCAGCTCCATTAGGAAGAAGCCCCATCAATCAGCAGGCGGAACGCAGGACGTCAGCAGAACCGAGACTCCACGAGACATTGGAGGGCTCAACAGTTCACGGTAGAAGATGTAAGAATTGTCAAGAGGCTCAGACAATGAAATGCATCTCATAAAGGATCTATTCTTAAAGGGACGGATGTCATCCCTGAAGATAAATGAAGATTGTGTACTTTTATAGAAAGAGGATTAGAGAAAACATTTGTCTTCATTTGTTATCTGGACTTTAGTGAAATACTTTTCCATTATCATTTGGTGCTAAAGAAACAGTTTTGGTGCCTCAATGTGCATGAAGTACATTGAATTCAAATAACATTTAGCTTTATGGGGATAGCTGAAGGATTGGGGAATTTCTCTTTTCCCAAAAAGAAATACGTATTAATGAATTTAGAAAAATTAGGCCCGGGACTGGTGACCTGGAATGGTGATAGTCTCCCAGCTGGACAGTGACAGAGAACCCTTGGTCTCTGATTCTGACTCCTTTTCTCTTTCTACTGTATCTTTAATTTTTTTTTTTAATGTTTATTTATTTTTGAGAGAGAGACAGAGTGTGAGCGGGGGAGGAGCAGAGAGAGAGAGGGAGACACAGAATCCGAAGCAGACTCCAGGCTGTCAGCACAGAACACGATGTGGGGCTCGAACTCATGAACCTGAGATCATGACCTGAGCTGAAGTCGGTCGTTTACCAACTGAACCACCCAGGCACCCCTTTACTGTATCTTTAATAAGACCCTTGGAGTCTAGCAAAAACTCACTTGGCAGACAAACTAGATGCTTTCACACACGCTTTTCTCATTTGGTCTTCATAACAATTCTGGAAATCAGTGGAATTAGGATTTTCATCCTCCTTTTACAAATGAACAAACTGGCATCCAGAAGAGGAATGATTTGGGCCCACCCCCCGCCGGGGGTGGCTCGTAGGTTGAGCGTCTGACTTCAACTCATGTCATGATCTCAAGGTTTGTGAGTTGGAGCCCCGCATCAGGCTGTGCACGGACAGTGCAGAGCCTGCTTGGGATCTCCCCCTCTCTCTCCCCCTCTCTCTGCCCCTCCCCTGCTTGCGTGCTCTCTCGCTCTCTCTCAAAATAAATAAATAAACTTAAAAAAAGAGAAAGAGGGAATGATTTGTTCCTGGGCATGCATAGCTAGACCTACGACTAAGATTCAGACCCACATCATCTCCACTCTAGCCCTTAGTTCTGGTGGTGTTTTAGTTACCTTTCGGGGGGGGGGGGGTGGGGTGGGGGGTGGGGATTAAGTTACACTTGGAGACAGATTTAGCTTTACTTTATCTCTGCTTAATGGTAACATGACATTCATTTTTTTCAGTGTTAAGATAGACATAAGGCCTTTAATTTTTGCATAATCAACGCAAAAAAACATTTTTAAATGTTTTTTACATGTATGAACTAAGTAGTTATGGTAATAAGAGTGTTGAGAATAGACTAAGACACCCCAACCGTCCAACTGCTTGGCTAAATTTTGTAATCCACCTTGGAGGAACCAGAAGGTCACCTGCTCCCTTCTGGTGACCCAGAGATGATGATGGTGGTTATTAACAAGGATGCTCAAAATGTAAAGGAAAGCCCCACCTTTAGTTTTAGCTGTATGGTGACATGACGTACGTTTCCCCCTCGATTTTTGTCCCTTTTCATTCTGCGTAGTTTTAAAAAACAAAATAATCATGCTTGCCGCAAGTGGAACAATACGAAGAACAATCACGTCCGGTCTGAGGTCTCTGCCCCCTTCCCTATGCCCGTAGACCTGCGAGGACCGGCAGATCTGGGTTTTTGCCAAAATAGAGTCCTACTGTGTTCATCACTCTCTGTGTTTGCTTCTTTCCTTTGACAATTTTTCATGGGCATTCCTCCAAGTTAGTTTCTTTGTGAACATACATATTTTATATAAGTGGAATGTTATCATGTCCTTTTTTAATTTGATCTGATTTGATTTTTTTTTGTGTGTGCATGTCTACCCTTTCCTCACCCTTTCCTCCAAACACAAGGCCTCCGGGCTGCATCAACAAACTGTTGGGTTTCTTTTCTGCTTTCACTCAGCCATGTGCCACGTGCACAAGCCGTATGGCATCAGATCTGAGTGGCAAAGCTTTTCCATGTTTTAACATTTCTGGAAATTGTGACAGGTCTTGCGATCCTAGCCTTAAGGAAATATGGTATGCATTCATATATTTGACAGCCTTTCCTCTCTTTGTTTGCTTTATTAAAAACACAATCGTGTCTGTACTTCTCCTTTTTCTTTTACTTTGTAGAAATCCCTCTAAGAAAAATGGGAAAACTCTCATCCTTTTCAACATATTCTAATACATTCGATATTTCTCTAGTGATGGGCCTCTATTCCCGGGGTTTTTGTTTTGTTTTGTTTTGTTTTTTAATACTGCAACAAATACTGTTTAAATACTGTAATCAATATGCCTGTTCATATATCCGTACACGGGTGCTTTTGTTTCCCCAGGATAGATTCCAAAGAGTGGTATTTCTAGTTGGAGGGGTATTATGTTTTTTTATTTTAGTAGTGTCGCCAGGTTACTTTACTTAATGGTAGCAGCAGTTCGTCCCTGTTCTGCTGACAAACCACCGATAATCTTAGTGGCTGAAAACCCAATTTAACACAATTTATTTAGCACCTACTATGTGTCTGGGACTTTTGAGTTACTGGAGATATGGGTCTACACAAGACGGATGAAGTCCCTGCTTCAATAGTTTACTGCTGTGGTCTGAATGTTTGTGTTCCCACAAAATTCGTGTTAAAATCCTAATGGCCAATGTGATGGTATTGGGAGGTGGGGCCTTTGGGAGGTGCTTCGGTCATGAGGGTGGAGCCTCATGAATGGGATTAGTGCCTTACAAAAGAGACTCTACATCGCTCCCTAGCCCATTCTGCCATGTGAGGACCCAATGAAAAGTAGGCAGTCTCCAATCCAGAACAGGGTCTTCATGGAGAGTCTTGCAGGCTTCTTTTCTTCTTCTTCTTCTTCTTCTTCTTCTTCTTCTTCTTCTTCTTCTTCTTCCTCTTCTCCTTCTCTTCTTCTTCTTCTCTTCTTCTTCTTCTTCTTCTTCTTCTTCTTCTTTGGGTATTATGAGAATCCATTAGATGCTTTATTTTTTATTTTATTTTTTTTTTAACGTTTATTTATTTTTGGGACAGAGACAGACAGAGCATGAACGGGGGAGGGGCAGAGAGAGAGGGAGACACAGAATCGGAAACAGGCTCCAGGCTCTGAGCCATCAGCCCAGAGCCTGACGCGGGGCTCGAACTCACGGACCGCGAGATCGTGACCTGGCTGAAGTCGGATGCTTAACCGACTGCGCCACCCAGGCGCCCCAAGAATCCATTAGATGCTTTAATGAGGGTGTATTATAGTTTGATCTACAGGTTTAGGACATCAAGTTGACGGCTATATGGAGAAAGCACTAGAGAGACGCAAGAGTAGAGGCAGGGAGACTAATCATAATTGTAGGGACAGGTGGTTGAGGCTCCCGTGAGGGTCGCCTCAGGGGAGATGGAAAGAAGTAAACTGGTTAGAGAAAAACTTTGGAGGTAGAAGTGACAATATTTGCTGATGATTTGGATGTCAGGGGAGTGGGAAGGTGAAGAAGGGAGGGGTGCATTTATTAAGACAGGGAATTCTGGGGAGGACTAAGTTTTGGTGTAGAATGAAATCAAAAGTTGCGGGCCTTCTGATTTTTTTAAATTGAGGTCAAATCCCCACCACATAAAATTAACCCTTTCAAAGTCAACAATTTAGGGACTTACAGTACATCCAATGTTGTACAGCCACCACCTGAACCTAGTTCCAAAATATAAAAGTTCTTTTCTGAACATGTTAACTTTGTGATGTCAAATGGATGATTCCATATGTGATTCTGTTGTTCACGGAGAGATCTTGGCTGAAGACACAAACTTTGGAGTCATGGGATTCAAGCCATGGGACCTAAACGAGATCACTTAGGGAGGGATTGTGAGTAGGGAAGGTGTCCTCTGTCTCATTGGAGAGAGGGAACTAACAAAGAAAACTGAGGAAAAGTGTACTTTGTAGAAGAAGGAAAGTTGGGAGAGAGCAGCGTTCCAGAAGCCAAGAGAAGAAAGTACATGGAATGTTGCTGAGAGTAGAGAAGACTCCATTGGATTTGGCACATGGAAGTCACTGTGACCCTGGCAGGATTAGGCAACCTTTAGTGAGAGAAGCTTGACCAAGGAGAGTTAAAGACAAATGAGGTGAGGAGACTGAGTACAGATAACTGATCACTTTGCTGATTATTGGGAACGTAACTGGAAAGGTGTGACATGGGGGTCAAGGAGTGTCTGTTTCAGATGTGAGAGATACTAGAGTATGTTTACGTGCTGATGATAATGATCCAGAGGCAAGAGACATAAGGATCCAGAAGCAAGAGACAAATTGATACAGGGAGGGGAGGGGGAAATTGGAGGCAAATCCTTGAGGATGGGGAAATGATGAAATACAGGGCACAAGATGGGGAGGGTGGCCCCTGAATTCTCCTACCGAGACACGGGATGGCAGGGAATCTGAGCGAGATGCCCGTAGGCTGGTAAAGTTTGTGTGGGATAATGCAGAAACGCTCATCTAATTGTTTCTTATTAAGGAAGGAGAGCAAGCAGGATAGTTGCTCCATTTCTAGACCCGTAGGGACTTGGAACAGGAGGGGAAAACGTAGCTTCTGCTTAGAGATCTGCAGTGAGAAGTGTCATCAGGACAGAGAGAGTTAGGGCAACAAAGTGAATGTTCTGAACACTTGGAAGAGTAGGGACATCTGCTAAAGACTCTGACTTTTAGGGGACACGAGGAAAGGCTTGGGAAGGTATGTGCTTGGGGACGGGGGTACCTGTGACAGGAATGGGGGAAGAAGCGTGGACAAAGAACCCTGGTGACGATGGAGGTCTGGCTCTGTCATCACGTGGCAACAGAGGCAAAATGCTGGAGTGATGGATTCGCCCTGAGAGCGTCTCGGGAAGACAGACCACTGGCTCCACTCACTCCAGGCATGGGGCCACTGAAGGAAGTTCCCTGCAGGAGCTCACGGACAGGACATGCAGCCTCCAAGGGCTGTGGGTTCCTCACATACAGGGAGATTCCGTACTCTCTCAGGTGCTTTCCAGTTCTGGAATTCTAGACTTTAAGAAATTGTCCATCAAGGGATCGCCTATGTGTGGTTTGAAACACTGCACCGAGTCTTCTAGAGGACAACCAGTAGAATTTGGACGCTTTTATGTAAACTTCAGTTTTGTTACTAGAAAGAAATGTTATGGAGGCAGCATCACATGAAGGAAAGACTAGTGGAGTTTTGGAATCCTATAGGTTCTGTGCCTAAATCTGCATCTTGTCCTCGGCTCTACAACCCTGGACAAGTTACTAAATCTCTTTTCTTTTTTTTTTTTTAAATTTTTTTTTTCAACGTTTATTTATTTTTGGGACAGAGAGAGACAGCGCATGAACGGGGGAGGGGCAGAGAGAGAGGGAGACACAGAATCGGAAACAGGCTCCAGGCTCTGAGCCATCAGCCCAGAGCCTGACGCGGGGCTCGAACTCCCGGACCGCGAGATCGTGACCTGGCTGAAGTCGGACGCTTAACCGACTGCGCCACCCAGGCGCCCCTAAATCTCTTTTCTTAAAGCCGAAGCCTCCTCGTGTGTTCAGTGATTTATTTCTTGGAGAATAGTCTAGAGCACTAAAGCGGGACCTTGGAACACATCTGGCACGTAATGAAGGTAAGTTGGTTTCTCTACTCTGTTCCGAATGTGGAAGTCAGAAGGGATTTGTAAAGACAGGAAGGAAAGAAAGAAAGGAAGAACGAACCATACAGGAGTAACTTGTCTCCGAAAAAGCTTCTGGAATGTTCTGAAATGAGCTTAGAAGGGGGGAAGGGGCCCTATCAGGGCTGCTGGCAGGACAGAGGTTGGAGGATGAGTAATGGGCTCAGGGAAGCATGAAAGAAGAGGCACTGAAGAGGTAATTGTGCAGAGGAAGCTAAACATACACATATAATTCAAACCATAGCCATTCATTTGGGAAAGTGAAATTGAAACGGGACCCATACAAGACATTAAGACTGGAGTGACCGAAGCGAGAAAGGGAGGTCTGATGAGAAGACACGCTTAAGGTCAAAGTCAGAGTGACCCCTGCCAGGCGGGCAGAATTAGGAGAGCAGGACACCCGCTGTGTTTGAAGACACACGGCTCCATGGCCAGACCCGGGGAAGGCAAGGGGACTCTAGGTGGTTCCAGGGGAATTGCTATGATCCACTGAATTTATGATGTCTGAGCCCAGGGAAACATAGTAGTAACTGATCTGAATATTGGGACTGGAATATGATTTCTTGTTTATCTTCAAAGCTGACAGGTAAAGCTGATCACTATTGCTCTTGGATTTTTCCCAGTCGGCATGGCAGGGTAGTTAAGCTGTTGTCACAGCTGGGGAGTTGGAACACGAGTGCAGGTCTGGGGGAGGTTTACTCCCAGCCCACAGTCGTGAGGCCTGAAGGAGAGCGGGACTGCACAGCATCCTGACCCGCACACGCCGCGCCCCAGAATGCACAGGACGAGCACTGTGGAAGCCACCAGGACAGAGTCTTCTCCCAGCTGTCGGGGAATTAAGTGCCAGAACTAGGAACAGGACCCGCCGAGTGACCAGGCTTCAGTGTCTTGCAGACGCCCAGGGGTCTTTCTCCACGGTGCGCTCTACCAGGAGATTCTTGGCGGGAAGACACAAGCTGTAGTCATGTGCCTTTCAGAGAAAGACTGCTTGAAGGGAAAGATGACTGGCCCACTCGGATAACCTGTCTCTTCCCTTCTCACGCACATAGTGGGGCAGCCGGGACATTCTCTCTCCATTCTGGGTCTCAGACCCCAAGGAAAGCGTCACGATGTACGCTCTTATGTAGGGTAGCTTCAAAACAAAGCATGAGCCTCCTGTCAAACGGTTGATGGTGAAACTCTGGCGCAGGTGGATAACAGGCAAGAAGAAGAAGATTTCCCCAGAGGAAGGGAAGGGCGTGTTGAGAGAAGGCAAGCAGGCCAGTGAGATGTCAAGTTCAAGGAATGGCCTTCTCCCAAGCCCACGGGACTGTGTCTGAACCTGCGCTCCAGGGTTGAGAATAGAAAAGAAAGGAGCCATCGCTACTACAAATTCTGTAAGACTTTGGGGCACCCGCAGGCAGTATGTGGCCTCATTCCAGCATCTTGTGCAAAAGAGGCAGAGCGAGAAGCAGACCGCTGTACAGACTCTAGGGGGCGCTACCATTGGGGCCTACGGTGCAGTTTTTGGACGGTTGGTTCCACGTGTTATCAAATTGACCCAAGTTGGAAGGAAAGAAAATAACAGGTGCTGGAAGGAAGTCTCGTGACTTGCTTTTGAGATACCACTGGATAGTTCAAGAGATAATCCGGGAGAGGAAGAGTCCATTTTACAGGGGCCTGGGGACGTCCCAAAACAGTGGTCAGAGGCAAGTTTCAGTGACGTTTATTTATTTTTAAATTTTGTCCTGTTTTGGTTTGAAACTCTATTTTCTTTTGGAACCCTGGTCTCGTGGTCCATGCCAAAGACATCATAATGCTTGAAACATTTATTTACTGATCAAAATTCATACTGAATGCAACTTTAGTCCTTAAGCTAAGTCCATAGTAATTTGTTGCCAATGAACAGAAATGACCACCCTTGGAAAAAGAGCCATGAAAAGAAGCTGAATTTTCCTCTTGAATCAGACAAAAACTATAGACAGTCTGAGGACGAAAGAAGAATTGTGTTTTTGTTAACTAAGATTTGTAAGGGTAGTCAGAATTTCATCTCATTAAAGCAAATAGTAAAGGGTGTCATTTAGTTTTGGGGGGCTGGACAAGAAAACAATTAGTGGCTCTCAGAGTTAAGCTACTGGAGGATCTGGAGTAGACACCTTTCTTTGTTATTTTTAATTTTTATAACGGGCATCTTTTTTATTTAAAAACAAAAAAAGGAAGAGAAACTTAATAAAGAGAAATATCAAAGGAAAGAAATAATTTTTCAATGAAAACATGTAAATTGCCATTTACCAAAAACTTTAAATGTATATTTTAACTAATTTTAACAGAAAACAAACTAAAGCAACAACGAAGTGCCATTTCTGGCACATCAAACTGGAAACTAAGTTTTTAACCCTAATAAGTAGCCTGGATGAGAATATCATGAGAGAGATAGGCACATTTTTCCCCTCACTGGTGGTGGGAGTTTATACAATTTACATTGACACCCTTACTCAGAACAATAAAGGCAAAATATATTTGAATCTTAAAAAAGTTTCACTTGTCTATTTTACTCACCAATTCCAGTTCTAGAATCTATGGAAGGAAATAATTTATAAGTCAACACCTTTCTGACTTAAATATTCTGAGCCTCAGTTTCTTTGTCTCTGAGATGGGAATACTCATATTACCTATCCTGCGGTGTTATTGTGAACAATTAAGTAAAATTGTGTATTTGAAGTGCTTAGCCCACTGCTTGGCACATAATAAGTACTGAATAAATATTAACAGTTATGGCATAACCCTAAAGCCTTCACCACTATCCTTGCTTAAAGCTGCCCAGAGATGAAAAGCACTGACAGGGCAGATGATCAAGGATACAGGTAAGTTCACTCATTACTCCTCAGACTGGTGATTTCCTCAAGTAAAAAGATCTGTATTGAACAAGACTGCATTTCTCAGAAATAGTCTCTTCACTGTCCATTTTCTTCTAGGTTTTAAATTAAGTGGCAATCTTCTGTGGTCCTCTCGGACATTCCCCCGATTAAGTGAGATTAAGGGAGACAGCGTAGATGGAAGTATGGGGATCTACTTCAGTTTTGTTTCTTCTGTAAGTGGAAACAGTGGATTGCCCACACAAATGACCTCTTCTTTGATGAGTTTCTGGTCCTTCAGGGAACATTGAAAACAGCTGCCGGATTGTTCTTTATACCCTTTTAACTTTTGTGTCTGTGTCCATGAGAGATAATTGTCTATAGTTTTCTTTTAATATCATTGGTTTTGGAATCAGCGTGTGGTTTAATTTCCAAAGGTTTGGAGATTTTTCTTGTATCTTGCTCTGATTGATTTCTAGTCTAATTACATTAGGGTTAGGGAACACATTTTGAATAAGTTCAGGTCTTTCAAATTTATTAGGATTTGTTTTAAAATCAAGGATACAGTCTATCTTAACGAATGTTCCATACACTCTTGAGGAGAATATGTATTTTGCTGTTCCTAGGTAGAGTGCTCTACAAATGTCAGTTATATCCAAGTCATTAATGGTATTTTTCATTCTTCTACTTTGTTGCTGATTTTCTATTAGTTCTATTACTGAGACAAGCATGTTGAAATGTCCAATAATCATTATAGATATATCTATTTCTTCTTTCAGTTTTGTCAGTTGTCTTTATGCATTTTTGAAGCTCTGTTGTTAGGTGCATGTCCATTCAGGATTATGATGTCTTATTGGAGAATCAACTCTTTTATGATTATGGAATGTCCCTCTTAACCCTTAATGATTTTTTTTCTGCTTTGAAACCTATTTTATCTGATATTAATATAGCCATTCTGTTTTTCTTTTTTTTTTTTTAATGTTTATTTATTTTTGAGACAGAGAGAGACAGAGCATGAATGGGGGAGGGTCAGAGAGAGGGAGACACAGAATCTGAAACAGGCTCCAGGCTCTGAGCTGTCAGCACAGAGCCCGACGTGGGGCTCGAACCCACGGACCGTGAGATCATGACCTGAGCTGAAGTCGGCCGCTTAACCGACTGAGCCACCCAGGCGCCCCCGTTTTTCTTTTTGACTCATGTTTTACTTTTAAACTTACCTTATCATTAATCTGACGTGTCTTATGAACATGTTGTTGAGTCATGTTTTTATCCGTCCTGACAGTTTCTCTCTAAATTTTCTCTAAATGGTGGTTAGACTATTTATATCTATTTTACTTTTTTAGACCATTTACATTTAATGTAATTATTGATATGTTTGGGTTTAGGACAATTGTTTTATTAATTGTTTTTATTTGTTTACCAAGTTTTTCCTTCCCTGTTGTCTTTGCTGCCTTTTTGGGGATATTTTAAATAAACTTTAGTATTCTGCTTTATGTATTGTGACTTTGATTATTGTTTCTTTGTATTTAGTCATAGCTCTAGGAATTACAATGTATATACCTTACTTTTATCAACATACTAGAATTAATATTTTACCATTTCAAGTGTAATGTAGAAATATTACCACCTATAGATCTTTTTCCTTTCCATTCATGTTATCATTGTTTTATATATCATTGTTTTATATTTAAATATTTACGTTTCTATTGCTCTTCTTTTATTCCTGATGTTCCAGGTTTTCTTCTGCCTTATTTTCCTTTACCTTCAGCAATTCTTTGAGAGGAGACCTTCTGGTATATGCTATAGTTACTTGAAATGCTATACTTCATTTGAAACATTTGAAAATGTTTTTTTTATTTCATGTTCAGTCCTGAAAGATATTTTTCCTAGATATTGAAATCTAGACTGAATTCTTTATTGTAAAAATTGGATTACTTCTACTTTAAAAAATGTATTACTTCTGAAAATTTTAGTAGAGTTATCACACAATGTTACATTAGTTTCAGGTATACACCTAAGTGATTTCACAGGTTTATACATTATGCTATGTTCACCACAAATGCACTTACCAACTGTCCTGGATTATTTCTATTGCTCTATGTCCAACTTCACTGATTCTTTCTTTTATTATTATAATTCTCTCCTATTCATCCCGATGAGTTTTCTGCTATTAAATTCTTTAGTTCCTTAACTGTTGGTTTTTTATGCTTTATATCTTTTTGTTGAACTTTTTAAACTTTCTTTTAGTTTTACGAGTGTTCGTGATTATTTGTTGGAGCATTTGTGTAACAGTTGCTTCCAAGTGTTCATCAGATGAGTGTTTCTCTCCATGTTCTTGCTTCTCTCCCAGTAGTGGACTGCTGTTAGTTTTTACTTGATGGTGGTGTTGCGGGAGTGGTTGTTACTCTCTCTTGTACTGGTTCAACCTCAGTATTTGGTAGGCTTTGTGTCTCTAAGTGTCTGGGGTAGAAATTTCCTAGTGACCCTGCTTCTCCTGCAGCTATAGAGAACACCAAATGGCCCAAAATGATTTCTTGCTTTTTCTGTTTCCTTCTCCCAGATGCAGTGGGTTTTCATCTATGCCCTGATCAGGATTTGGTGACCCTTCCACACTTCTTGCCCACATGCATGTCAGCCCTATCTTTCTTCCACCTTCTGCCCCAGGGAAGTTGGGGTCTGACTCCTGTCTCTCCTTGAAAGTTACTGTGTTTACTCAGATTTCAGACTAGTTGGTTGCCCTATAACCTTAGCTTTGATGGGTTCAAGAAAAGTTACGGTTTTGTAGATTATGTGTCTTCTTTTATTATTAGGGTGGGACATACTCTTTCCAGTTTCCCACATTCTTAGTGAAATCCACATTTTACACACAGCCTATAAAATAGGCTAGAATTTCATACCGATGCCAGAGTAGCTTTTATTTTCTCCTATATTGAATTCACTGGGCAGCTGCAGTGGGCGAGTTCTGCCGGTAGGGGCGCCCCTGAACACCTGAACTCCTGAAACACAGGTGATTTGTGCAGCAGCAGGCAGATAGGCATGATCTTTGGACAAATAAGCAATTTTAGGAGACCCTTGGGTATATTTGGCAAGCTAAGCTCTAGAAAAGACTGAATTCCTTATAATCAAGGCAAATGGAAAATTTAGGGTTACTATCATTTGAACATTGAAGAAAGTGTGGCTGTGAACCTTGGTGCCGCTGTTGGAGGTGTTTATGACTGGCTTCTGATCTGGATTGGGCTGGTGCCAGTCCCAACAGGATGATGACCTACCCTCCCAGTTGCACTTATTTTGAATATGGTTTAAGACACACTCACGTCTCTTCGCTACATATTGAATGCATTCTTACCTCTTTTGTGTCTGCATGCCTTCTGATTCAATGTAGGAGTTAAGCAGAGGTGCCAATTAGCTAAGAAAATAGGAAAAGGGAGACATCACTTTTTAACATGCTCTCAAAGTCATGGTTCCATTTAGGTGACACATAAAGTAAGGGGAGAGTTTTTCAGGATTTTTCCATAAATGAAACAAAAGTTTTATAACTAGCAGATCAATTAGAGCTCTATATGAATTCAAACCTTTAATTTTATAGATGGGGAAATGGAGACATAGAGACGAGTTTGCTCAGGGTCACTTATGGATATGTTCCTGTTTAAAGCAATTTTACACACCTTATTTGCTTTTTTTTCCCCTCAGCAGCCCTGTAATAGGAGGCATTGTTGTCTCTGTTCCAAAAGTGAGAACAGCAACTCACCATTTGTGACTTGCTCAGAACACAAAGCTTTTTCTTCTAATTCTAAGCCCAACGCTCCTTCCCTCTCCCAGTTAAACTGAATCAAAGAGATCTAAGTTCATCAGTGAGTAGGACTGACTTGTGTACATGGCCGCATTCTGGGTTTAGGAATGAAGCAAGGAACAATATAGCCCAAACTCCCGCAGCCATGGGTCTTCTGTGCTCTTAGAAGAAATTGAATAGGTTCCCTCATAGAGGGTTGACTTGATAAGGTGAGGGAGGGCGGTGCATGGTGAGGTTATTTTAGAATCTCAAGTTCAGACACAATTCAAGAAAGAACCTGTTTGGGGAGGTGATATTTAAAAAAATTTTTTTTTTTCAACGTTTATTTATTTTTGGGACAGAGAGAGACAGAGCATGAACGGGGGAGGGGCAGAGAGAGAGGGAGACACAGAGTCGGAAACAGGCTCCAAGCTCTGAGCCATCAGCCCAGAGCCCGACGCGAGGCTCGAACCCGCGGACCGCGAGATCATGACCTGGCTGAAGCTGGACGCTTAACCGACTGCGCCACCCAGGCGCCCCAAGGGGGAGGTAATATTTAAACCAAGACCTGAGAGATGAGGAAGGGCCAGCCCTGTGAAAAGAATGTTCTGGGTGAAGGAACAGCAGGTTCAGGAGCGCTGAAGTGGATTGAGTTTAGCATGAAGAGCAAGGGGTATTGGAACCAGAAGAGGCTGGTCTGGAAAGCCTTGTCTGCCATGGGGAGTTTGGGTCTGAGAAATCCTAATCTTAGCTCTGCCACCAACTAGCCCTGTGGCTCTGGGCATATTACTCAGAATTCTTTTGACATCAGATTTTTCCAAGTGTGAGGTTTGGAATCCTACGTTTACACAGCTGCAGAGTGATTTTCGTTCTCCTTGAATTAGTTGTAATGACATCTAAGGTATGGTTTAAAAAATTAGGTTAGTATTAATTATAATCATAATAACAAGTCAGCCTTAGGTATGGAGAGAAACCATCAAAGCATGAATTTCTTTTAAAAAAAATTTTTTTAATGTTTATTTTAAAAAAAAATTTTTTTTCAACATTTATTTATTTTTTGGGACAGAGAGAGACAGAGCATGAACGGGGGAGGGGCAAAGAGAGAGGGAGACACAGAATCGGAAACAGGCTCCAGGCTCCGAGCCATCAGCCCAGAGCCCGACGCGGGGCTCGAACTCCCGGACCGCGAGATCGTGACCTGGCTGAAGTCGGACGCTTAACCGACTGCGCCACCCAGGCGCCCCAATGTTTATTTTTTAGAGAGAGAAAGAGTGTGAATAGGAGAGGGGCAGAGAGAGGGAGACACAGAATCCGAAGCAGGCTCCAGGCTCTGAGCTGTCAGCACAGAGCCGGAAATGGGGCTTGAACTCCATGAACCATGAGATAGTGACCTGAGCTGAAGTGGGATGCTTAACTGACTGAGTCACCCAGGTAACCCCGCCCCCTTTAAAAAATTTTTTTTAATGTTTATTTTTTAGAGAGAGAAAGAAGAGCATGAGTGGGAGAGGGGCAGAGAGAAAGGGAGATGAATTTCTTTTTTTTTTTTTTTTTAAGTTTATTTATTTATTTATTTATTTATTTATTTATTTTGTAATCCCTCCACCCAATGTTGGGCTCGAACTCACAACCCTGAGATCAAGAGTCATGTGCTCTTCTGGCTGAGTCAGCCACGTGCCCCAAAACATTAATTTCTTAAGGAACTGTGTTACTACTTAGATTTTCAGACACCTGGATTATGGAAAATTTTTCTAGTCTGCCAAAGTTACCTTATATTATGACCCCCCCCCCCCCCCCCAGTGCCAACCCAGAGAATAGAGCTGAATTTAGTCACTTGGGAAGTTGTGATTTGTTAAAAGGGAGGTATCTTTAACCTAGCACATGATACCCACTTTTTACTAGTTTATTACATTTCTCCCTTTCTTTAGACTGTAGTCTCAAATGAGATCTCGAGTGTTTCCACATGAAACTACTTCACAGATTAATGAAAAAAAATACAATAAGACTAAAATGATTCTCCTGTGGATTATTATACTATTCTAATTTTTCATCTAAAAAGCTAAATTTAAATGTTCTTCTCTGAGAATTAGTGATCATGAAGCAAAATGAGGGTCTGATTGCTTACTTCAAATTGTCATATCACTTGACTAGACATCGTGTAGATTCCTGCCTCTGACTCACATATTTGACTTGTGTCTTATTAACCATGTAGGAAATCTTATTTAAGTTAAACAGAGTATTAAATATAGATACACAGTACAGAATATAAAGTATTATAGAATTAATAATAAGCTGTCAGAAACCAGTCAGGGTTTCAAAACTGTCAAAACTATAAAAGCCTTCAAATAGAATATTAGTGCATTTGAAATAAAGGCAATTTTATATTTACAGGGAAATTTCAAAAGAAATAGCAGCAGCGATGAAACATTTGTGGCAGTACAGACATACTAAAACTTAGATAAGATAGGAGATATATAAAATATATGTGAATTTGGGGTTTATATGAACGCTTATGCATATGTATAAATATATGTGTATAGGTATACATAAATGCTTGAGTTTTGTCCATTTAGTAACAGGTATTAATTAACATCTCCTACTTAACAGGTAGAATGCCAGATACCGGAGTTACAAAGATAGATAAGACAGTCTCTTTTCTCAAGGAGCTCCTAATCTAAAGAGATAGATGCATGAACAAGTAACTGGACCCCATTGTGATAAGGACCCAACCAGTGGTATGAGGAATGGTTATTGTAGCAGAGAGAAGAGAGTAATCAATCATTCCTGGGGGCATGGAAGTCTTCCAAGAGAAAATGACATTACAGCTTGGCCGTAAAGGATTAGTATGATTTTTCCAGGCTAAGAAAGAAAGGACGCATGAACAAGAGTACACAGAGGTGACAGCACATGTTGTTAGGGCAGGAGGTAATTGCAGGAAATAGGTTTGGAATGGTAAATGGTACCAGAATTACGGCATATATTGGTTAGACTGGTGAGCAGCCATATTGCCATATTAAAACATTGCAATTCACGGTAGGTGGTTAGAGGAGCCTTTGAAAAGTTTCGCTTAATTTGAGCTGGGACATACTAGAGAGGGAGGAGCCTTAAAAGGGTGTGGGGTTAGGAGGATAATCAGCACCAGGAAGCTGAAGCAGAGGCTGCCCCTGAGGAGGGAGGAAAGAAAGAGGCCATGTTGGAGAATAATTTGTGAGGTAATAAGGACACATGGGTGACAGGTTAGATGTGGGTGTTGACGAAGGGAGAAGATTAGGTGCTTAATGAATATTTATGGTGGGAGAATGTTGCAATGTTTTAAATGATATATTTCCTCACCCCGCATATAAAATTCCTATTTTCACTTGCTCAGGTGGCAAAGGCCTTTCAACTTCCTTGTCCTCAAGTCAGGACCATTACTGAGGCAACAGACAGAAAGGAAAATGTCACTGTCACTGGATGTAAACTCCAGGGCAGCGTCTCAATTTTGTTTGCTTTTCTATTTCCAATATTTGAAAACAGAATCTGACACGTCTTGGTGTCTAATTAATATCTGTTGAGGTTTTTTTTTTTTAAGTCTGTATATGAATTTCAAAATGGAATTTTTGAGTTCATGGTACAGATAATAGCTTTGAAGCAAAAACAGAAAGGAGGTTGTTTTGTTTTGTTTGTTTTGTTTGATTATTTTAGAGAGACAGAGAGAGCACGCTCATACCCACGGGAGGGACAGAGGGAGAGGGAAAGAGAGAGTGAGTGAGTACGAGCTAGGGACAGGAGCAGAGGGAGGGAGAGGGAGAGAGAGAGAGAGAGAGAGGGAGAGAGAATCTTAAGGAGGCTCCACACTCAGTGCGGATCCCAAAGTAGAGCTCAACCTCAGACCATGAGATCATGACCTAAGTGGGACACTTAACAAATGGACCCACCCAAGTACCCTAAAATGGAATTTTTGAGCTCATGGTATAGATACTAGCTTTGAGGCAAAACAAGAATAAAGATTTTGAGTAAATGACAGCTTGGGCATAAGAGCTGAGGACTGGTCCAAAGAAGAAGCATGCAGAATGACTTTCTCTTGTCTGTCCAGACAGGACAATAATCCTACAGGCTGGAGTGGAGGAAGACAACAGGACCCTGAGCCACACACCCATCAGGGATCAGCTCCAAGGAGGATAGAGGAGTAATGGAACTCCCTGAAAAGTTTGAGGGTCTAAGAGTCGGGAGGACGAAGGTTCCATTTCCCTGTGGAATTCAAAGAACTTGCCCCCTCACGACGGCATGATGGCAGAGATGCCCAGGTGGCATGGCTAGGCAGAGGGACTGAGAGAGCTCCCCAAGTGTCCAGCAGCCCGGACTGACACAGGAGAGCATCTTACCTGAGACTCAGGATGGGGAGAGAGGACTTAGGTCATTCTTCGAGCTGAGTCTAAGGGAAGAGAGGGAGAGAGCATACTGAAGGTTTTGGCATCTGAAAGTCGCAGAGAATATGAGGCGATTAAAACTTCAAAAGATTGAATGGATATGAGTGTGTTTGGGGGCTACAAATTGAGTTCCTTTTAGCATCTTCTGAGACAGTTGAATAAAGAATGAGATTCTTCTAAAATTAATTTTCATCTTGTTGTATTATATTGTATTGTATTGTGTTATGTTGTATTACGCTTCCCGAAACACCACCTTACCTATGATGGAGCCGTGTGAGTTCTAGCTTCAGTAGCTTCACATTGACAAGACCTGTGCCTGGGAAAACACTGAAGAGAAGGAGTTTTAGAAGTTCTGTCCTTCAAGGTCATTAATCTAGGATTACATGTGGTTGAAAGTAGGCAGAGGGGGTCTCATTTCCTAGTTTTCCTAAAAATGGTAAACATTTTGTGTGCTTACCACGACATTTCATCAATTCTTAGACCTATTTTCATGCAGTTTACATCTTGAAAATCAGGATGCGTTTTATAATTCTCAGCATTTTTGTTAGTGACACCAATAATGGTATGTGTTACTATCGGTGACATCTTTAGCTTAAGAAGTGCCATATGAATCAGATACTGTCTTGAGCATTTTAGATGTACTAACTTAATAATCACTACCATTTGGCAGACAAGGAAACTGAGGCACGGAGTGGTTAATCAGCCGCTGAAGTTGAGTAACGTGAATATCATGGAGCAGGGATTTAAAGCAGTCTTCCCTCAGAGCTCCTGCTCTCTGGACGCCATGCTGTCGTTCAGGGTAGAGTGCAAAGGGCACCCTTATAGCAGGGTCCCTCGGCTGAGTTTCATGGTATCCTTAAAACACTCATAAAATTGGTACTGCTCTTATTTCTGTTTAATATCTGAGGGAAGTGTTTAAAAAAGGTTAAGTAACTTAGGGTCATACTGGTGGTAATCAGCCAAGTAAAGGGCTTGGACCTTGGCCTGATCCAGTCTTTTCCTGGCTAACTAGAAACAAAGTCTTTTAAAGGTAATCTGCTCTGTAAAAGAACAGGAAAGCAACACGCTAAATTCAGACAACTTTTATGTTTATTTAGAGAGAGTCTATCACTGACCTTTGAAAAATGTCAACTATACTATGACTAAACACCAAAAAGTATTTACTTTCTATACGAGAGAGAAAAAATTAACATTTATAATTTTGCATGTATTTATTATCATTATTTTTTAAATTGCCAGGCACTGGGATTACGGTTGTTCTCTTTTGAAAGACAACTGCATATTAATTTTAATAAGATCTTATATCTTGATGATTGTTGGCAATAAATCATCCTGAAATAATAGACCACAAAGATGAAATTCAGTTGAAACTACAGGTTATGGAATTCACATTTTAAATTCACTGATGTCCATTAATTACTTTATTAAAGACAATGTATCTGGGTTTTATCTTCATTCTAGCACTTTTAATACTCCCTGATTTGCTGATCCTGTACAGGATCTGTTACTTGTTTTTTCCTACTCAAATAGATTTCTGATTCACACAGCTTCCAAGGGACTGATATTCTTTAGATCATAAAGCCTTGTGTTTGTGGGCTAATTTGTCTTCTAATGAGTTTCAGAGGTTATATATTATTACATCTTACATTAGTAAGGTAAGGTTAAGTAATAGAATCTTATACATGGATTCACTATTTTATCAAGAGGAGTTTTTGTTAGGAGAACGACACCACACCAGCTATTAAGATTAGTGAGTTTCAGACACAAACGTACAAAGAAAAGTCCTGTTCTCTCATCCATTCTGACCCGTTCAAAAGCATGGGTTAAGTGAAAGGGAACATGAATTTACTAGAGGACTTCAAGCAGATACATGAAGAATCCAAACTAGCATGTAAGTCTTCTTTCTAGACTTTCTTATAAACATTATGGCATAGCATTTATGAACATTTTCTCAACAGCCCCCCTGGATGTGAAGATATGAAAAAGGATGTGTCTTACTGCTGGGCCAACAGTTCACACGGTAAAGGGTGGGAGGAAGTACTAGGAGGGGAGGGAGGTCACTCCTACTGGGCGTATTTTGGAAATTTGGGAACTCTGTTGTTCTTCTAATGTGTAACCTTGGGATTTACATACTGAAATCCATTTTTAAAATTATTAACGACACTCATTTCATACTGGTGTATTAGGACATACCAATTAAAAACATTACAGGTATAGGCAAGTTATATTATTATCTAGGAGCTTCATTAGAGAATAGTAAAGGAAACATCCAAAATATCTGTGCTATGAAGGGAAAACTGGTTCTACAGAATTGCTCTAGATCAGGGTTTTCAAAGTGTGGTTTGTGGAACACCAGCACCAGTACCAGCTGGGAACTTGTTAAAAATACAGATTCTTGGGTCCTACTCCAGACTTACTAAGAAACTCTGGGGATGTGGCCCAGCAATCTGTGTTTTAACAGGGTTTCTGGGAGATTCTGATGCTCAGGTTTGAGAACCCCTGCTTAGATGAATGGTATCTGTGGTAACATTTTCTAAAATGTGGGCTTCTTCTATATCCATGCATATATATATATATATATATATATATATATATATATACACACACACACCGATTGAGTGTCTGCAGGTTACAGCAAGGAATAGAGATAGCGTTATTTTTTATAAAAATTATTTACAAATCCACCCAGTATTTGGGGGGGGGGAACCCTCTGAAAACTGTAAAGAATTATAGTATTTCCCCCTAAATTGGCAAAAGTGCTTGGTTAAAAGAAACACCAGAGGAAAGGGATTTGGGGTGACAGGCACTGGGGTTAGGGACAGAACTGAACTGGAGGAGGTAGGGACGGAGGGAGGAGGAGAGAAGATTCAAAGATAAACTCCGTCAGGGAGAGATGCACAAAACGGTCTTCTGTTTGGGAAGACACACACTCATTTTGAAATTATAAAGATGTTGGTTAATTGTCCCTCAATATCTGTTAAGCAGAACTTTAGGTCTTCCATGGATGGCAGAAAATTGCAACAGACATGAAAATGAAGAACTTGAGATTTTTTTTAGTTTGCTAGTAACAACATATTCTGTATTACCTGCAACTTTGTTTTTATTAATGAAATGTGTATTATGTTGGCTTAAAAAACTGTTATGAAAGGCTATGGTGCTTTGCTTCTTAAAATAGTATAAAATTAGGTCATATGACTAAAGCTAAGGGTTGGAATATTTATGTAAGTTTTGAGTCAATAGAATATAGAGTATTGATTTTAAACAGATAAAATTTGAAAAGTAAAATGACTTAGAGAGGTTTCTTAAGAAGAACTGACAAAAGTGTGATGATGTAGCAATCATATTAACTTTAAAGTGATGGAAAATAACCAGAATCTTCCTACAGATTCCTATGAAGAGTTACATTGACAAGTATCCTTCCATCTAAACAGTGGATGGCACTGTACCATTTACACAGGACACACCCTAATTGCGTTTCTTTAAAAAGACCATGAACAGAGATATGAAGACAATCTGTCTTTAGTTTCCAAAATTTTTATCACTTTATACCTAGATTTTCTGGAAAAACACTAAAAGTTTTGATAATAAACCAGATTGTTCTACCAAATGTTCTATATCACTTCATAACAGATAGGTTAGGAAGACATTTTGTCTGTCCCATATCCAAGACTTTAATAATTCTCCAGATAAAAATTAATTATAATGAAAATTAATCTTTGCAACATCTGTGGTTTTCCCTTGTTACATGCTACTAAGCTTTGGTTAAAGGCTCAGACAGTAAGGTGAGACACGACTGCCACCATGTGGACAGTATAATTAGATTGCAAAACTAAATAAACCTTTAACAAGAGAATTACTTACTATATTCTTTACTTGGAAACACAATGGATATGATAAGGAAGTCCTGTTTGGTCTTGAGTTATATTATTCTAGATCCATTAATGTGATGTCCATTCTTGGTACAAGTCGTTGAACACTACTTAACAGAATGCCAGTTATGGAAATTATCTACAGCCTTGTTGCTCCAACTATGTTCTGCAGACCAGCAGCATCTGTATTACCTGAGAGCTTGTCAGAGATGCAGTCGACCCCACCTCAGATGCCCTGAATCCAAAAATGTATTTTAACAAGATGCCCAGGGGATTCCATACACACTACAGGCCAAGCAGTGTTCATGTACAGCTAAGTACCTACCTCCTCCACTCTCACCCTCTACAAGCACCCTCACTCCATGAAGGGAAGGCGACTTTTACCAAAAAGCTCACTTAGTTAAGAAAAATACAGTTTGTCTTACTTGAAGTGCTTGATTAACTTTATCTTTGCAAATGTAGAAATCTATTTTATCTACCATTTGCTTAGGTTTAACAAATTGATTAATTCCACAATTCAGAGAAAAAATTAAAACAGATTTTCCAGAAAAAAGGGCTTGTTTAGTTTCAGGAGAGATTAGAGTATTTTATTTTGCCCAATCAGAGCCCTTCAGCATAAAGAGACATTCATATACATATATATGAACATTTTCCAGAAACATTATAATACATTTTTTTAAAATACCAGCTTATCGGTATTTATTTACAAAAATATTTCATTACCTAATTTTAAACCTTTTGCTGTGATGACATTTTGTAAAGTACAGGAATGCAAAATAACTACAAAGTTTAACACATTTTTTAGTGTTTGCAATAGTGCTTTTTTGTTTTTGTTTAAAATGAAACAGTACACAGAGATTTTTTTTTTTTTTTTTTTTTTACCGTATTTAAAATTCATACTCCAGCAATTACCTTTGAGATAGTTACTGGACTGAGCAAAATTAAAAAAAATAAAATAAAAAGTGCAGCAAACTGAAAACTGCCTGCGGGCACGGTTTAAGGTATACACAAGCTAGAGCTCTATACCAAGCATGCTTGCCCCCGAAGTGGACAATGTTAGAAAAACTTATCCTTGCTCTTTTTAATATTGTTTTGGTGATGCATTTACAATGAACCAATAGTATACCTAGAAAGAAATGTTTTTCTGGTTCTAACTATCATATTAAGCAGAGGTCACACCTAAAGTATCACAGTACCGTTTATTTACAAAAAAAAAAATAAATAAATAAAAAATTTAAAACATGATTTACCCTCTTTGCATTGCTTTCTACTGACATGTTGAGTCTATGTTTAACTCCTCACATTGTCTTCAGTTGAAGCAAAGTTCAAACAACATGAAATACTTAGCAAAAGTATATTTAAAAAAATGAAATTCCCGAACAAATTGGATTCCATTGCCATTAGCCTATGTCCATTTTAAATGCCTGAACCAAACAACCTTCAGTAAATGAATACTGACTTATTTACATCTCATACACTATAAAAATGTTGATAACTATGATCCTCATTGCAAAATACTGGCAAAACTGACATTCATGATTTTTCTGATGTAAAGAGTGCAATAAAAAGCAATCACATGTAGTCCTGGACTGCACTCGATTTGCAAATGAATTGTGCCTAGTAGTTTAAGACTGTATTAGTAACTGAAGAAAGCCATGTGAGAATCCTGATAATTGGGAAGTTATTAAAACCATTTAATTCAGCTGAGAAAGGTAAACTAAAGTTTTCCCTTTAATTTTTGTTGTTGTTGTTGTTACAACCATTTTCTGTCCACAGAACCTTTAAAACTCCTGTGGCAGTAAGATCACTAATATTCACAGGAAAAATAATCCCCATAGCACTTTACAAGAAATTGATCCGTGATGAAAAGTGTAATTAACAAAAGCTGTAAACAGTATCTTCACATTCATTTGCAAATGAAAAAAAATCACTTATGGGCATAAATTTCAATCCAAGAGAACAAACACTCTAAAAGGGAAAAGAAAAAAAGGTGGACACTTAAGATAGAGAAGTGCTCTTTTTCAAAGTAAATACAGATTAAAAAGTCTAGGAATATTGATCAAGTATCAAACTGATAAGGAACAAATTCTATAAACTACAAAATAAAAACCTTCATTGACAAAAATACATAAACTCTGTTTTCATTTTTGGAAATTTATTTTTAAAAAAGGTAGAAGAAAATACCTGGAAAACTATTTTAAATATATATATATTTTAAAACAATAGTTAAGGTAGGCATCCAACAGCAAGCTGCAGCTAGTGAGAAAGATCTTGCAATTATTGTTGTGGGCATTTTCCCCAAAATAAAATTAATATTTGAAAATGCTCAATAGAGGGTTTTTTTTAAACCATAGTAATGATTTTCTTTCCTGTCAATGTGTGAAGACGTTTGAATAATGTATGATTCTTTAAAATTAATTGTATCTCGATATGAGATACCAATATTTCTTATTATAAGCGTAAAACATAACTTTTTGTATGGATAATATACATACTTTTTAAGTACTTCGACTTAAACTTAACAAGTTCACCATTTTTAAAATTAAAGAGTACATTTATAAAAATTTTATTTTAAAATTAAAAGTATATTCTCTAGCCATATGTATAAATATAACATGTTACTGTATGATCTGAAAACAAATCTGAAAGTGTTGCAATATTTAAGACCTAGAACACTGAAACGTACAGCAAATGATCTTACTATTTTTTTTATAATTGAAAACTATATAAAGCCCTATTAAAGGTTTTAAGACTATGATCAGTTTAATTATTTAAGGTGCAGCTAGCAGCATAGTCATGATTTTGGTATGTTTTATACATATGTATCACTTGATTTTAACTGAGAAATGTGGATTAACTGATAATAAAAAGTTTTCATTACCTAAAAAAGTGCAGAAAAAATTCAAGTTTAAAGTTCAGTGCTCTTTATTTTGCAAAAACAAATAAACGAAATCCCCAAAGTTAAAATGTAAAATAAATCTTTGCCACAAAAAATTTACCTTTGGATATAGCTTTTCTAATGTCATATGAGAAAATGCCTTAAGCAAAACATATATGGAATATGGAACTCAGGGTAAAACTTTGTACTCCGTGGGGTCTACCACGTGTTTTCCATTCCCTCAGCTGTCTCCCCACCACCCCCTGTAACCTAAAAATGTGTAACACTTTCAGACTTGTTTATAACACTCACAAATCTACAGGAATAACTTCAGAGAAACCTACAATTAAGAAGTTCTAAGCAAAAGAAAAGCTTCTTTCTTTACTAGAAAGTACTGTATTTAAACTGGGATATACCACACATAACATAGACAGGTAGCAGCATTTTTTCACATCCATAAAGAAAATTGAATTAAGAAGTTAATAACAGCTCAGATCAATAACCATTTTTGGAAACGCTCCGTACAAATGAAATGCAAACCCAGGGGATTAAGATGATGCAAAACTTCAAATGGATGTAATACACAGAATTTGTCAGAGTGTAAGATTTCAAATAACTTTTTAAGCAAATACATATGAATTTTAGCTTGAAGAGTGAACTGGATATATGGCACATAAGGCAAACAACTTCCTATTGACAAACTGCTAATCAATGAATACTTCAATGGCTTTAGAGCCAAAGACACATGAAACAAAGAATAATGTCCTCAAATGAGGATATGGAGGTATGGAGGAAGCACACACACATCTTTCACTTTTCTAATATTTTTGACTTTTTTTTTTTTTTTTTTTTTGGTTTATTTTCCTGAAATCCTGGCTTGCTGGTGACTGTTACTTTTTGCGCTTAAAAAGAAAAAAAATAGAGATGTTCTCTCTCAAATTACAATAAATTCCCTGGGTTAGTTATTACTGCAGACTGTCTCTTATCTACAGACTGAATCAAGTATAACTCAGAGAAGCTATTTCCTATTCTCAAAAATACTTCAAGCCTTCTAATCCTAAGTGAGTTTCTAGTTTGCTGTGCATAATCTGTAGATTTAAAAATGAAATAAAATAACTCAAAATATTGATTTAACATTTTCTTATAAAGTCCATCTCCGATAAATGTATCTACTTCTCTATTTGAAAATAATTACAGGATTAGCTCATTTTATATACAACAGGAAAAATGACAGTAAAAATAAAGTTGATGTACAATTAACACAAAATAACAGCAAATTAAACAGTTGGAGCTAATATGCCCTTCTACGAAATGGGGAATCGTCAGTTTATTACTTTACTTAACGCTTCTCAACTTCAAATCCTTTCACTGTTGATATAATTGAGGACACTCTTAAAACTGTACCTTTAAAAAGGGCCTAATACTTCCTGTGACAGATCATGGAACAAGGGGTTTATTAGATAATACAGGATACAAATTAAGCCATCTGTAAACTCCTGAATGTTCATCATATAGCTGACATTAACTAAACAGAAATATGTTATCTGTAGGTATTTTCTACAAATTCAAAAACTTTTGAAAATGACTTCTGAAATGTTTTGGCTTGATCAATTATCTCTATCACATATATTTAGTCCCTCCATAATGATATTTAAAGTAAATTTTAATGTAAACTTTTGTATCCCATAGTGCACATTATAAAAATGTAAACATAAAAGCTTTATTAATGAAAATAACCAAGAGGAAAAAACGCCTAACAGACTGTGCGAAATTAAGGTGTTCTACGTATACCTTTAATGATCCTATGGGATAGCAAAACAACCATCAAGTTTGCTATCAATTTGTGCTCTGATTCTCTCTTACAGAAAAAAGGAAAACTGTTTTAAGCAATTTTTTATAGAAGAAAATATTTAAATTTTATTAACAGTAAGTGTAATGCTTCTATTTTGCTCCTCCTTTGTTGCCTTAAGAACAATCGGTAATAATCTCAGATGAGCCTGCATTATGAGATTACTTCCTTCCAAGCCATCTCGTTCCTGTCTGTAATGCTCTTCTAGGAACCAATCATTTATTGTCCACTGACGGTCTCATTTGTATTATACTCCAATACAGAAATAATTTAGTTACCAAAATGCACATATTTTCCTTTCCTTTTGGCTTTTTAAAACCTTGAAAGGACATGTACAGATTTATAGTATATTTCTACAGAAAATATTTTGTAGGTCATCAGACTAGACTCTTATATAGATAATTATTGACAAGAGATGCTTGTAATTTTCCATGCGACAGCATGTGCACTAAGATTTAATTGGCTCATCACCTGGGTGTACTGGAACTGTTAGCAAATAAAGGGCATTTTAAAAAGGGAGCTGAGCATTTTAGTGAAATAAAGAAACTTTTTTTTTAAGCAATTTTAATTAAATAATGCAAAGGTACATTTGGTTAAACATTTTATAAAAATTCAAGCAAAATTAAAAATTTAGCCAATTTCAACATTTCTACAAAGGTAACCAGTAACTATTTTGGTCAAATCCACCTTTAGCTGAATTAATGAGAACAAGGACAAGGGACATTGAAGTATTCTCCTCACCACAATGGAGGTTTTTCTCACTTTCCACACTGTATAGCCACTACATGGAAACTCCCAGAATGATGAGCAGTTCAGTCATGCTCTACACTTTTCTTTTCAATGAAAAGTGATGTATCACCTTGTTTTGCTTTTGACAAAATATGGACTAAACACAAATATACAATAACAAGAATCCAAGAGTAGCCCATACACAAGTCAACTATGTGTATGTTTTTATTATTTAAAGCCCACCATTCAGCTTATCTGTCTAAAGATATGGTAACAAACAGTTTGTTTCTTTTTCACTAATGATACTGATGACCAGTCTGTTTAAGGAAGGGAAAGTCCAAGACAGCGGTTCATAATTCAGTCAGTGACACAAACATAACTATTTCAGCTTCAGGACCTCTGACTTATTGCCTCTCCCTCAAAGAGGTCAAACACTGAAGGCAGATACGACAGCACAGACTCTTTTGGCATATGCAAGTTTAATACAGGAATGATCCAGGAATAGTCCCTGCCAGGTCTCCTCGACATCCCCCTTTGTTTCTTCGTCTGTAACACGTGACCTGCTTAGTTCCCAAACCGTCACCTCAGAGCTGGCACACACCATAGACTCCACTTTGAGTGTCTGTGGACACTCCTCCTCAGTTAAAGCCACATGACTGAGGGAAAACAGTGCGTGATTGTGCTAGGAAAGAGCAGTATCCAGTGACGAACATCCCTTTAATGTTAACTTTCCTAAAGTGAAACCGATAAAATAAAAAAGGAAAATTCTTTTTCCTTCTGGCTGACGTTGTACTTAGTTGGATTTCTAGCTGTCAGAACTGGTACCACTTCTTGTCTTTGTATTTCAACATCATCTAGAGGGGAGAAAACACGAAAAACATTTTTAAAAAATGCCAGAATGACAACATTTATGTTATAAATCATTGCTATGTTTTTCCAAAATATATCATTCGGAAGGGTTCTACAGTGTTACTATGTTGCTTACTTCAAATAATTTTATATAGAAAGCAGTAGGAACTGTTCCATTTAGAGGAAAAAAAAAAAGACCGTAACCATTAAGAACTGTAGCCCAGAAGGTCCTCTTATTTCTTAGAGATGGGACATAATTCAACTTTGGCTCAGTAGATTCTTTGGTGACCTAAGGTAATACCTTACAAATAAAGTAATTTTCAGTTCTCTGGTTTGAATTCAAAATGAGGTTAAAGAACCTGGGGAATGAGAGGTTGGAAACACTACTCTTGCTCCCATCCGAAATTTCCTGAGCCCATAGTCTTGAGCTAGGCACTATACAGCAGTCTTTCCTGACACGACTTCATCTGGTTCTCACAACTTTATGGGTTAGAGATTATTATTTTCCTTATCTTATAAAGGAAGAAAATGAGGCTCATATGGGTTACCCAAGGTAACACAAAAGTGAAACTGGTATCTCAGCACACATAGTCTTATACAAGAACCCATGAGCTTAACCACCTCAATGTATTGTCTTCACAGACTCTTAAATACGGCTCACAAACAACATTTGGTACAAGGGAAAAGCTAACAGTTTGAGACAAAGCTCTTGGCTAAATATTTAGAGTGTGGATATTGTGAAATCAGCTCAAGTGTTATATGCATTAGAGATCGCAGTCAGATGCAGGGTTATGCCAACAAAATTCTTGACCTAGATTGAAGGTCACGAGCCTGTATCTGAGGTGTGTGTCAGCACTGTGAAAGCATCTCCAAATCTCTTTGAAGCCCTGGACAAATCTCTCCCAGGTCAAGTTACCTCTTTCACGCATTCCAGATGTCAGCATTCTTGAGCAAGGAAAAGATGACTTTTGAATGAAAAATTTAAAGAGCTACTGCTGATAGATTGGTTATTCAAATATAAAAATAATTTTAATAAGGTTTCTTCAGGTAACAAACTAAAAACGTCCTCAAGGGCTAGGCTAGGAACTCAATGTGTACAGCAGCCCAGTGGAAAGCATCAAGGACAGGCAGACTATGTGTCAAAATGAAGATGTAGAGTCTACCGAAGGGGCCTTTAAATCCAATTTTTTAAGTGTTCTTATGCTGGCCAATAAAGCATATTTGTAAGAAGGCCAGCTAGGGGTCCCTTCTTAAAGTATCTGTTTCTAAGATCCACCATGATTTCTGAATTCATCAAGATGAATTCATTGTAAAAATCCATCTCATTAGCCCTGTGGATGAATTGGTCTACAGACAGATTTAGTATTGTCTACTTGAATAAAAATGGTTGCCAATTTTAGTTACTTAGATCTAAAGAATCAAGAGAGGCAAATTATTTCCTTTTCTAGAAATTAGTAGTAACATCTGAGCCTTCTGCATTCTCTAAAAACAGTTGCAAAGCCATTGGTTTTATTTACAAAATTTACAAAAAGCCTGAAGGTGAGCAGGTTCCTTCAAAATTTATAAACTTCAGTAAGAGAACAAAGGCTACTGAGACATATCCTTGTCGTGGTTCCCTCTGGTGGCAAGAATCAGGAACTTGATTGTACAGAGAATAAATGAAAGTTCTCCTGTAGAAATATAATAGCTATTAAAAGAAAAAAAAAAAAACAATTTTCATACTTGCTTCACCTAGATTATTTTGTTTAAATATTTGTCTGCTCCTGTAGAAATATAATAGCTATTAAAAGAAAAAAAAAAAACAATTTTCATACTTGCTTCACCTAGATTATTTTGTTTAAATATTTGTCTGCTAGACATACCTCATGAGCATGTTTAGAAAACGAATCTGCACTAGACAACATAGCTGCGGTTCTTTCTTCCAGATCACCAAGCTTCTGCCCTCTTTCATCTAGGGCCAACCTGGCTCGTGCTAATTCACCGACGACTCCAGATGCCGCCCCTTTCACACCTTCGATGCCACCTGGGCCAGGGATATGCTGTGCAAGACTCCTTGAAGCCTTTCCTGAGGACGATTCTCCAACTGAATGATTTGATAAATGAAAGAGTAACTTAAGAAATGAAAATTTTATTAATATATATGATATTAGTATACATGATAACATTAAAACACAATTTTCAGGTTGATATTGACAATAAATTGAAATATGTATATATTCACTTTATGTTTTTCATAATGATTTTAATAATTTTTTAGTTTTTTAAACATGTAAAAACAGAATGTACATTAATAGTGTCCTCTATACTAGTTTATGTCACAAAACTTGTGTAAAAAGGTACTAATAATTCTTTCTTGCAATGAATAATAGGTATACTGATACTAGTTTACATAACAGTAAAAATTACTTAGGTGTGCAAAAAATTAAAGATAAATTAAACATACAGATTTGATTTAGTTTCTTCCATGCTTTCTCATCCTTTAAATACTGTGCTTAGGTTTAGAAGTAGAGGAAAATGCAGAATTCATTTATTATTCTACTTTAGTCTCCAAAAGTGTAGATACGCTGAATCTCTTTCTTTCTCTCCATTTATCTTGTCACTTGCAAACAGACCAATTTTTTTTCCCTTCAAAAGATCTCAGGAATTCACTGCTTCCTTTCCCTCCATAATCCAGACCTTGATTCCCTAATATCTAGGTTACTGTAAAAGTCTTACATTATGTTAAAGACTGAGGTCAGATTTCCCCTCTTCCCTCAGCATACATTTCTTTCGCTGGAAATATAATTCACATACCATAAAATTTGCCCCTGAATAATTCAGTAACTTTTAGTTTATTTAGAAGGTTGTTTAACCACCATCACTAATTCCTAACATTTTCATGACTTCAAAAAAATAAATAAAACAAAAAAACCAACACCAAAAAACAACCCCATCCTTATTAGGAGTCACTTTCCATTCCTGCTTCTTCTCAGTCCTTGGCAATCAACAATCTACTCAGTCTTTATAAATTTTACTATTCTGAACATTCGTATAAATGGATTCATACAATATGTGGTCTTTGTATCCAGCTTCTTTCACTTAAAATAATGTTGTCAAGGCCCAACATGTGGTAGCACACATTGGTACTTCATCCCTCCTAATGACTGAATAATATTCGATTGAATGGATATATGACATTTTAGCAGTTCATCAGTTGATGGACCTTTGAGTTGTTTCTACTTTTTGGCTATTATGAACAGCTGTTAATGAACATTTGTACAAGTTTTTGTGTGAACATATATATTCAATTCTCTTGGGTGTACATCAAGGAGTGGAATTGTTGAGTCATGTTTTAACTTTCTGAGGGACTTTCAGCTCTCCAGAGAGATTACAGCATTTTTATATTTCTGCCAGCAATGTAGGAGATTTTCAATTTCTCCACATTCTTGCAAACATTTATTTTAAATCTCTTAATGTTTTATTTATTTTTGAGAGAGAGAGAAAGCAGATACAAGCGGGGGAGGTGCAGAGAGAGAGAGAGAGACAGAATCGGAAGCAGGCTTCAGGCTCTGAGCTGTCATTGGAGAGCCCGATGATGTCGGGCTGGAATTCGTGAACTGCGAGATCATGACCTGAGCCAAAGTTAGACAGCTAATGGACTGAGCCACCTAGCTGCCCACCCCCCTTGCAAACATTTATTATTGAACAGATTTTCAATGACAGCCATTCTAGTGTGAAGTGGCATTTATTTGATTTCCACTTCCCTAATGACAAGTGATGATGTATATCTTTTCATGTTTATTGGCCATTTGTATATTTTGTCTGGAGAAAAGTCTATTCAAACCCATTTAAAAACTGGGCTATTTTTCTTTTACTGTTAAGTTGTGAGAATTCTTTATATATTTTAAATACTAGACTCTTACCAGATTCCAGATCTGTCACATATAGGATCTGTAGTATTTTATTACTATCTGTGGGTTGTCTTTTCATTTTCTTGACAGCGTTCTTTGATTTTTAATTTTAATGAAATCCAATTTATTTTTTTCTTTGGTTGCTTGTGATTTAGATGTCACATCTAAGAAACCGCTGGCTAATCTACGGTCACAGATATTTATACCGATGCTTTTTTCTATCACTTTTACAGTTTTAGTTCATACATTAAGGTCACTGATCCATTTTGAGTTATGTATGGTATGAGGTGGGGAAACAACTTTATTCTTTTGCATGTGGATATCCAGTTGTCCCCACCATCTGTTGAACAGACCATTCTTTCACCTTTGGATTTTCTTGGCATTCTTGTAGAAAACCAATTAACCATACATGTATGGATTTATTTCTGGATTCTCAATTCTATTCCATTGATCTATATTACCTGTCCTTATGCCACTACTGCACTATCTTGATGATTATAGCTTTGTAGTAAATTTACAAATTGAAACGTGTGAGTCCTCCATCTTTTTTCTTCTTTGAACAATTTTTGTGTATATGTGGCTGTTTTGGATCCTTTCCATTTCCATGTAAATGTTAGGAACAGTTTCTTTCTTTCTTCAAAAAAAATAGTTGCGATTTTGACAGGGATTGTGTTGAATGCACAGATCAACTTGAGGAGCATGGCCATCTTCCCAATATTAAATCTTCCAATCCATGAACATAGGATGTCAATCCACTTATCTATGATTTAATTTCTTTAAATGATGTTTTTAAGTTTTTAGTGCATTTTACACTTCTTTTGTTAAATCATTCCTAAGTACTTTATCTTTTTGATATTATCAGAAATGGAACTGTATTAAATTTTCAGTTTCTTCACTGCTAGTATATGAAGAAAAGCAATTGATTATTTACATTGATCTTGTACCTTGCAATCTTGCTGAACTTGTTTATAATTTATATATACATATATAACATATATATAAAAATATAAAACATACACATATAAAATATATATATAACATATACATAAATGCATATAACATATACAGATATATATGTATATATATTATTTGGGTCTTTAACTTCTTTCAACAAACTTCTATAATTTTCTATTTTCCCTATAGAGGTCCTAAACATCTTCTGTTAAGATGTATATCTAAGTATTTGACCTTTTTTTTTTTTTTTTTTTTTAATATGATTGTGGTAGGTAGAATAATGTCCACCACTCCTCTCAAAGATGACCATAATCTAATTCCTGGAACCTGTGATTGTTACCTTACATAGGAAAAGGAAGTTTGTTGATATGATTAAGTTAAGGACCTAGAAATAGATTATCCAGGTAAACCCAATGTAATCACAAGCAAAGAGCTTTTCCTAGCTATGGGCAGAGAGAGAGATGTGGCTTCAGAAAAATAGATGCAACAAAGTTGCTATCTTTGATCCTTTAGGGCGATTACATCCTCTTATCCTTTGTTATCTTCTTTTTTTTTCTTTTTTTTTTTTTTTATTTTTATTTCTCATAGTGTTTACTTGTGCCTTCCTTTTTTCTTGCTCAGTTTCACCAGAAATTTATCAATTTTATCAGATTTTTAAAGAATCAACTTTTGATTTGGTTGATTTTTTTCTACTGTGTATTTATTTACTAAGTCATTACTGTCTTATTATCCTCTATTTTCTTTGGTTTATTAAATGCTGTGTTTTCTATCTTTTTGAGACAGCTGTTCAGTTCACTCACTTTTATGTTTTCTTTTCTTAATAATATTGTATATATACTAATCAATATATACATTTTAAGTGTTTATTTATTTTTTGAAAGGGAGAGAATACAAGCAGGGGAGGGGCAGAGAGAGAAGGAGACACAGAATCTGAATCAGGCTCGAAGCTCTGAGCTATCAGCACAGAGCTTGACATGGGGCTTGAACTCATGAACTGCGAGATCATGACCTGAGCTGAAGTCGGACAATTAACTGACAGAGCCACCCAGGCGCCCCTATAAATATCAATATTGCTTTAGATGCTTACCAATGATTATGAATTGACACATGGGTTATTCAAAACTGTATTAATTTTCAAACATGGCATTTAAAATTAGCTTTGTTACTAATTACAAGCATAACTGCATTGTGATTAGATCACAAACAATTAACTTTAATCCTTTGAAATTTAATTTTTAAAAAACTGTCTAACACATGGTCAACTTAAAAAAAAAAAACAAGTTTTTAAAATGGAAGTTTCAAACATAAAGGAAAGTACAAGAACTGTATAAAAAACATCCATATACTCATTATCTAATTTTGGTAATAGGTAACATTTTTTGACATATGAGTGTCCATATGTAAAATTTTTGAATATTTAAAATTCATTATAGACATTATGACATTTTACTCAAAATAATTCAGCATACATCTGTAATTTCTCTACAAATACATTTTATGACCATTCTGTCTGTGCTTAAAAATAATGTATTCTGCAATGTTCTGTATCTCTTCATTAGTTTTAATTTCATTAATTGTTTTGTTCATGCCTTCTATATCCTTTACTGACTTTACTGCTGTCTGCTTTTGTATCTCAATCAATAGGCATATTAGCAGTTCCCACTATGATTGGGAAATGGTCTCTCTCTTCTAATAGTTATATGAATTTTTTTAAATATATTTTTTAGTGAAATTATAAGGTATGGGGCACCTGGGTGGCTCAGTCGGTTGAGCGTCCAACTTCGGCTTGGGTCATGATCTTGCTGTCCATGAGTTCAAACCCCGCGTCGGGCTCGGTGCTGACAGCTTGGAGCCTGGAGCCTGTTTCAGATTCTGTGTCTCCCTCTGTCTCTGCCCCTCCCCTACTCATGCTCTGTCTCTCAAAAATAAATAAACATTAAAAGAAATATATAAGGTGCACTCAATGAATGCACAAAACGGATGGGATAAATAGAAAACACATAAAGGATGGCAGACTTAAATATGAATAACCATAGTAATTATGCCCTTAATTTAAAAGGCAAAGATTGGGGTGCCTGTGTGGCTCACTTGGTTGAGCATCTGACTCTTGACCTTGGCTCAAGTCATGACTTCACAGTTCAGAAGATGTGTCAGGCTCTGTGCTGATGGCATGGAGCCTGCTTGGGATTCTTTCTCTCCCTCTATCTCTGTCTCTCCCCTGCTTGTACACACACATACTCTCTCTCTCTTTCAAAATAAATATTAAAAAAAAGAAATTATAACATGCATCCTTAGCTTATTAAAAACTGTTAGATACTCTTAAAAAATCTCTTTAAAAATGCGTCATCTCAGATCACCTTAAATTCAATTACTCTTTGTGACTCTCTTGATTTTATATGATTTTTTGTGTATTTGTGTATTTTTTATGAGTGTACTATTTTTCTTTGTGTTTGTATATTGTATACACATACCATAAGACTTTGCTTTACAGTTGTAAAGATTATATTCATTATATTTATGCATGAACTTATTACTTTCTTTCCAAAACATTGTTTCCTGCATCTCTGACATTCCATGGAGGATTAGTACAGCCTTTAGAGTTTCCTTTAGTGTGGTGGCAAGTCTTATTCATTTATTTGCCTAAAAATGTCTCATTCCTGAAGGCTATTTTCTTTGAGTATAGAAATCTACATTAAGTACTGTCTTCTGTCAACATACAGAAGATCATCCCATTATCTTTGGTTGTTGAGAAATCAGTATATAGCTTGTTAAAGGATACCTCATTTTCTTCTAGCCACCTCAAATATTTTCTTTTTTGTCTTTGATATACTCTATTTTCATGTGACATATATAGCTGTGAATTTTTTAAAAAATATCCTTGGAATTCATTAGGTTTTTTGACTGTGTGAATTGGTATCGTCTATCAATTATGAGAGATTTCCAACCATATGTCTTTATATATTGCTTCTTCTTCACATTCTTTCCTCTTTCTTTCTTGAGAAGTCTAAACACTTGTTAAAACTTCTCACTGCAACTTCTATTTCTTTTATCTTCTTTGTATTTTACATCTTTTTGGTTTCTCTGTGCTACATTCTGGATCATTTATTTTGCCTATTTTCAAGCTATGTAATTCTCTCTTCAGTTGTGTAAAACTGGTGGTTAAATTTATCTACTCAGCTTTTAATTTCTGTTTTTGAATCTTTCAGTTCTAGAATTTCATTTTAGTTTATACATTTGTTGTGTTGATTTTTATAATTTTCAGTTATCTGATAAAATGTTCAGGCATGGTACTTATGCTTACAAACATAATATACATAACTATTTTATAGTTTGTGTCTGATAATTCTAATATTTGAAGTATCTGTGATTCTGTTTCTGCTTTTTCTGTTTCATTGTTCATGGTGTTGGTCACTAGTGTTGCTGGTTAACTTGGATGACATATTTGAAAATTATTTCTAGAAATAATTTGAGGATTTGCAATATGTAACCTTCCATTAGAGAACATTTTCATTTGCTTTTGCCAGATGTTGAGCACTTGAGCAGTCTGCAAAAATACTTAAATAAGGTTGAAAGTTTTCTGGTACACTCAGATAATTTAAAGCTAATCTGTCTGTGTGTAGGAGGGCTAATTTATTTCCAGATCACCTTTAGTCTTAAGCTGTGGCCTTTTGGTTCCTTGCAAAGAGAAGTTGTTTAATAAGATCCCCAGTCTTGAGAGGAGTGAAGATGGCAGAGAAGTAGGGGCACCCTGAGCTTTCCTTGTGCCTCAAACAGAGCTGTACTGAGTCAGATCACCTGGAATACCCAGGAAATTGATCTATGAACTGGCAGAAGGATCTCCATGGTTGGAGGGAGACAGTGTGGCAGGTGCGTGGAAGTGAATTGGGGGAGAGAAAAATGGTGGTGCATGGAAGAATCCTTTCCATGGAAGACAAAAGGGAGAGAAAGAGAGACGGGTTGAGACAGTGTGACACTGGGTTTGCACAAGAGGAAAACCATTCTGGACCATGGACTGGGGAAGGAGTGTCACAGGTTGTTGTTTGTTTGTTTGTTTTTGCAAACAGCACACGGAGCTCACACTCTGAGGTTTCTGAAGTGTGCAACTTTCTCCAGAGCAGAGTTGTGGTGCACATTCCTGGGGAGAAGGAGGGAGCTGGCCCCGGAGTACACAGCGTGGTGTAGGTATCTCCTGAGCTGGGGCGCACTGGGAGAGAACAGTCCCCTTCTTGGACTACTTTTGGAAGAGGTTATATTGCTTCTCCAAGGACAAAAGACCTGTAGGCACCAGCAAAAGGTGCCTTCATCAGCAGGGGACAGAGGTACACCCAGAGGGCATATAACCTTGTTGCTGCTTTTAGTGGTGCTGCACCATAGATTCCGTGCACTGTGCAGGCATGGGATTGTCTTTTGGAGACAAGGGACATCAGACGCAGCATGGAAAGGCTGCGGTGCCAGATCCTTTAGGATTTTGAGTTTTGAATCCCAGGTGTGTGCCAAAGAAAAACGCAGGACAGCTGTGATGCAGGGTGAGCTGACTGCCCTTGCTATTCTGTGAGGGTTGCCTGAACAGCAGAGAGTGTGAGATCCCCCATCTGGGGACAAGAGACTGGGTGGTGTCATTATCCCCAAAACACCAACGCAGTGGGACATCAGAGAGCAACACGGTGGCCCCCAGTGGAGGTGGGACCAGTTTACACCAGACCCCCACCCACTGTGCCTGGCCACTGTTCATTTACTGGGGCAAGACAGTGATTCTGAGCCAATCAATGCAGCAGGCCTCTCCTCCAGGAGACCAGCACAGACAGCACCCCCCCTGCACCAAGTGCACTGAAAATGAGGTGCTTCAATACACCTGCAGATCTGATGAAAACAGGACCAGGCTTACTTTTTTTTTTTTTTTTCTTCTTTTTTTTTCCTTTGGAATCAGGCTCATCGTTTTTTGTTTGCTTTTTTCCATTTCCTTTTCTCTTTTTTAATTGGATCAGTCTTCTTCTTTTTTTTTCTTTTTCTTTTTCTTCCTTTTTTCACTTCTTTTTCTTTGGAATCAGGCTTATAATTTTTTCATTATCTGTTTTTTTTCCCATTCCTCTTCCTTTCCTTTTTGGGATCAGGCTTTTCCCCCCTTATTTTTCAGGCTTATTTTAACAAACAAATCAAAGCACACCTAGTTAAAGGCTCAAGTACTCCCCACTGCAGGTAAGGAGGACTCCTATAGAGGACTGACCAGTGGGAAAGAGCAGCCAAAACACAACAGCAGAGTGCACACAGCATATACCAGAAAAACTTCCTGAAGTGCTAGGCCCTGGACAGTATATGACCCCTTTATAATACAGCATTACTCTCAGATACAGGTAACATAACATACTTTCAAAACATGCAAAAGACAGAAACTAAGCCAAAGTGACAAGATGGAGAAATTCTTCCCAAAAGAAATGTTGAGAAGAAATCACAGCCAGGGACTTACTCAAAACAGAGATAAGCAATATATCTGAACAAGAATTTAGAACAACAGTCATAACACTACTAGTGGGCTTGAAAAAAGCACAGAAGACACAAGAGAAATCCTTGCTACAGAGATCAAAGACCTAAAAGCTAGTCAGGCTGAAAGAAAAATGCTATAACTGAGACGCAAAACCTACTCGATACAGTCATGATGAGGACTGAAGAAGCAGAGGAGAGGATAGGTGATAAAATTATGGAAAATAATGATACTGAAAGGAAGAGGGAAAGAAAACTATTAGATCACAAGGAGAGACTTAGGGAACTTAGTTATTCCACAGAGTGAAACAGTATTTGTATTATAGGAGTCCCAGAAGAAGAAGAGCGAGAAAAAGGGCAGGTTTATTTGAACAAATCTTAGCTGAGAACTTCCCTAATCTAGGGAAGGAAACAGACATCCAAGTCCAAGAGGCACAGATGACTCACCTTAAACAAAACAAAACAGAACAACAGGTCAACACCATGACATATCACAGTGAAACCTGCAAAATACAAAGATACAGAGGGAATTCTGACAGCAGCTAGGGACAAAAGGTCCTTAACCTACAAGGGTGGACACATAAGGCCAGAAACAAACCTGTCCCTTGAAACTTTGCAGGCCAGAAGGGAGTGGCAGGAAATATTCAATGTGCTGAATAGGAAAAATATGCAGCCAAGAATCCTTTATCTAGCAAGGCTGTCATTTAGAATAGAAGGAGAGATACTTTCCCAGACAAAACTAAAGGAGTTTGTGACCACTAAACCAGCCCTGCAAGAAATTTTAAGGGGTATTCTTAGAGTGGAGAAGAAAAAAAAAAAAAAAAAAGACCAAAGCAACAAAGGCTACAAATGACCAGAGAAATCACCAGAAACATCAACTCTATAGGCAACATAATGGCACTAAGTTCGTATCTTTCAATAATTACTTTGAATGTAAATGGACTAAGTGCTCTAATTAAAAGACATAGGTATTAGAATGGAAAAACAAAACAAAACAAGATCCATCTATATGCTGGTTACAGGAGACTCATCTATCATGCTAATGAATGTCAAAAGAAAGAGTAGCCATCCTTGTATCAGACAAACTAGATTTTAAAATAAAGACTGTAACAAGATTAAACCAGATAGACTGAACAGATAGATTCAGACATTTCATCCTAAAGCAGCAGAATACACATTCTTCTCGAGTGCACAAGGAACATTCTCCAGAATAGATCACATACTGGGTCACAAATAAGCCCTCAACAGGTACAAAAAGATCGAGATCATACCATGCATATTTTCAGATCACAATGCTATGAAACATGGAATCAACCACAAAAAAAATTTTGGAATGTCTTCACATACATAGAGGTTAAAGAACATCCTACTAAAGAATGAATGATTGGGTTAACCAGGAAATTAAAGAAGAAATGAAAATATACATGGAAGCAAATGAAAATGAAAACACGACAGTTCAAATCCTCTGGGATGAAGCAAAGGCAGTCCTAAGAGAAAACTATACTGCAATTCAGGCCTATCTCAAGAAGCAAGAAAGGTCCCAAATACACAATCTAACCTTACACCTAGAGGAGACAGAAAAGAAACAACAAATGAAGCCGAAAGCCAGCAGAAGGGAAACAAACAAAATTACAGCAGAAATAAATGACAGAAACAAAACCAGTAAAACAGATCAAAGAAACTTAAGAGTTGGTTCTTTGAAAGAATAAACAAAATTGATAACCCCCTAGCCAGACTTATCAAAAAGAAAAGAGAAAGGACCCAAGTAGATAAAATCATGGATGAAAAGAGATCACAACCAACACCACAGAAATATAAACAATTATAATAAGGGAATACTATGAAAAATTATATTCCAACAAACTGTGCAATCTGGGAAAAAATGGACAAATTCCATTTTTTTTTTTTGGAATTTGGAAACTCACAAATAACCAAAACTGAAACAGGAAGAAATAGAAAGGTTGAACAGACCCATAACCAGCAAAGAAATTGAATCGGTAATCAAAAATCTCCCAACAAACAAGAATCCTGAGCCAGGTGGTCTTCCCAAGGGAATTCTACCAGACATTTAAAGAAGAGTTAATACCTATTCTTCTTAAACTGTTCCAAAAAATAGAAATGGAAGGAAAGCTTCCAAACTCATTCTATGAAGCCAGAATTATTTTGATTCCAAAACCAGATTCCATTAAAAAGGAAAATTACAGGCCAATATCCCTGATGAAACTGGATGCAAAGATTCTCAACAAGGTATTAGCAAATGAAATTCAACAGTACATTAAAAGACTAATTCATTGTGATCAAAAGGGATTTACTCCTGGGCTGCAGGGTTGGTTCAATATTCACAAATCAATCAATTTGATATACCACATTAATAAAAGAAAGGATAAGAGCCATATAATCCTGCCAATAGATGCAGAAAGTGTTTGACAAAATACAGCATCAATTCTTGATAAAAACTCTCAACAAAGTAGGAACTGATGGAACATACCTCAACATCACAAATGCCACATATGAAATACCCATAGCTAATATCATCCTCAATGGGGAAAAACTAAGAGCCTTTCCCCTATAGACAGGAACAAGACAAGGATGCCCACTCTCACCATTACTATTTATTTAACATAGTATTGAAAGTCTTAGTCTCAGTAATCAGACAATAACAAGAAATAAAGGGCATAAAAACTGGCAAGGAAGAAGTTAAACTTTCACTATTTACAGATGACATGACACTCTATGTAGAAATCCCAAAAGACTCCACCAAAAAATTGCTAGAACTAGTACATGAATTCAGCAAAGTTGCAGGATGTAAAATCAATGTGCAGTAATCTGTTGCATTTCTGTACACCAATAATGAAACAACAGAAAAAGAAATAAAGGAATCAATTCCATTTACAATTGCACAAAAACAGCAAGATACCTAGGAATAAACCTAACTAAAGAGGTAAAAGATCTGTACTCTGAAAACTATAGAAGACTTATGAAAGAAACTGAAAAGAACACAAAGAAATGAAAAAGCATTCCATGCTCATGGATTGGAAGAACACTGTTAAAATGTCTATACTACTCAAATCAATCTACACATTTAAAGCAATCCCTATCAAAATACCACCAGCATTTATTGCAGAGCTAGATCAAACAATCCTAGAATTTGTATGGAACCACAAAAGACCCCAAATAACGAAAGCAATCCTCAAAAAGAAAAACAAAACTGGAGGCATCACAATTCCAGATTTCAAGCTATGTTACTAAGCTGTAGTCATCAAGACAATATGGTACTAGCACAAAAACAGACACATAGATCAATGCAACAGAAAAGAAAACCCACAAATGGACCCACAACTATATAATCAACTCATCTTTGACAAAGCAGGAAAGAATATCCAATGGAAAAAAAGATAGTCTCTTCACCAAATGGTGCTGAGAACACTGGACAGCAACATGCAGAAGAATGAAACTAGATCACCTTCTCTTACATACACAAAAATAAATTTAAAATGGATGAAAGACCTAAATGTAAGCCAGGAAACAATCAAAATCTAGAGAGTAACACAGGCAGCAACCTCTTTCACCTAGGCCGTAGCACTTTTAACTAGACATGTCCCTGAAGGCAAGGGAAATGAAAGCAAACATGAACTATGAGGACTTCATCAAGATAAAAAGCTTCTGCACAGTGAAGAAACAATCAACAAAAGTAAAAGGCAGCCTACAGAACAGGAAATGTTTGCAAACAACGTATCTATGAAGTATTAGTATCCAAAATCTATAAAGAACTTAACAAAATCAACAACCAAAAAACAAGTAACCCAGTTAAGACATGGGCAGAAGACATGAATAGACACTTTTCCAAAGAAGACATCCAGATGGCTAACAGACACATGAAAAGATGCTCAATATCACTCATACTCAGAGAAATAGAAACCAAAACCATGATGAGATACCACCTCACATCTGTCAGAATGACTAAAATGAATCACACAAGAAGCAACAGGTGTTGATCCCCCTTTCTCCACATCCTCATCCTCTTGCACTGCTGGTGGGAATACAAACTGGTGCAACCACTCTGGAGAACAGTGTGGAGGTTCCTCAAAAAAACTAAAAATAGAACTACTCTACAATCTAGCAATTGCACTATTATGTATTTACCCAAAGGATACAAAAATACAGATTTGAAGGGGCACATGAACGCCGATGTTTATACAGCAGCATTATCAACAATAGCCAAACTATGGAGACAGCCCAAATGTCCATTGACTGATGAATGGATAAAGAAGACATGGTGTGTGTGTGTGTGTGTGTGTGTGTGTGTGTATACATATATATACGTATATATATATACATATATATATGTGTATATATATATACATATATGTACGTATATATATATATATATAATGTTATATTACCCAGTCATCAAAAAGAATGAAATCTTGCCATTTGCAATGATTTGGATGGAACTAGAATGTATTATACTAAGTGAAATAAATCTTTCAGAGAAAGACAAATATATAATTTTTACTGATGTGAAACAAAACAGCTGAACATACGGGAAAGAGGGGAAGAGAAGAAAGGGAAAAAAACCCACAAGGGACTCTTAAGGACAGAAAACAAACTGAGAGTTGATGGAGGGACATGGGTGGGAGATGGGCTAGATGGGTGATGGGTATTAAGGAAGACACTTGTTGTGATGAGCAGAGGGTGTTCTATGTAAGTGATGAATCACTGAATTCTTTTATTTTTTATTTTTTAAACATTTATTTATTTTGAGGGAGACAGAGAGACTGTGAGCAGGGGAGGGGAGAGAGTGAGGGAGAAACTCAAGCAGGTTCTGTGCTGCCAGTGCAGAACTCGATGTGGGGCTTGAACCCACAAAACTGAGAGCATGACTTGGAGCTGAAATCAAGAATCAGACTCTCTACTGACTGAGCCACCCAGGCACCCACTGAATTCTACTTCTGAAACCAATATTGCACTATATACTAACTAAAATTTGAATTAAAAAAAATTGAAAGTAAAAACTGTAAAAAAAGGGGAAAAAAAAAAAAAAGATCCCATCCTTGCCTGTTCTAGGAGCCTGCCTAGCTCATATGAACACAGTTTAGTATCTCAGCCTCCTGCTTCAGATTAGCAAAGCACTCCAGAGGAAGATTGGCTTCAGTTTTTTAGGCTCAGCACTCTGGGTTCCCATCCTTCCCTATGAATAGTGTTCTTTACTATACCATTAGCTCTTTGATATTTTAAAGAATTAAAAAAAATACATTTTTAAAATTTTGTGTTACTCTATCAATTATCCTTGGTGAGACTGTTATTCCAAATTATCAGCTGCCCATAGCTTGAAGAACAGTCTTCATTTTTCACAATGAACTAAAACTGACTGATTCCCAGCACCAAGATGAATGATCATCTGGAGAAGTCCTGAAAGTTAAATTGCACTGCACTGCAACTTAATGATATTTAATCTTATAGTTTTTCTAATTAGTCAAGCAAGCACAAAAGGAAAATTCTAACGTTATCTTTGCAAAACAGAAAGAGAATAAAAGGAAAAAAAATAAGGATAGATAACAGCTATTTGAAAGAAAGGTCAAACATTCAAGGATTCATTAGCTCATTCAAGGACCAATTTCTACTCTGTGCCAATTATGTGGAAGGTAATAAATGAAGGAGATTTTGCTATTTTAAGTAACTTTTTACTGCAATGAGAATAGTACTAGAGGTTTCCTAAGATAAATGTTTAGGTAAAACACTTTTTCAAAGTTAAGGTCACCAAATAAAGTTAATAATAGAATTGAAATAATAAAAGATCATATTTAATGAAAATAAAGAAAATCCTTTCTAAATTATTCATTAAGTTGTGAATATTCATTTTTAACCACCCAAACCTATTCTGATCTTGGTTCCCTGAGCAATATATTCCCGATACTGGTTAGAATGACCAAAAAAAATGTCCTTTTGCTAAAAACATGGATATATTAATTGTTGTGACAAAGAGAAAAAGGTGAACATAATTTATGCATGTAAGAAAAGCCTACATGGCTTGAATGCTTCAGTTTTACAGATATAATATCCAAATTAAATCAGTCAACTTACACAGTTCTTCTCTATCAAGAGATTGTGCACCACCTCCGAATAAGCCTTTAAAGAATCCCCTGTTTGGTGCTTCAGGTGTTTCTACAGGAGTGAAGAGTTCGCCCAACATCTCCTTTAAAATCAAAACAAATTGTAATTGGTAAAGTTACAGGGAGACTAAACTATAATTCACAAAACCATCACTGCAAATTCTGCAACTTAAGCTTATAACATTACCTGTTGAGATTCAGAAACAATTAATGAGCATATTTCAAGCGATCAGATCTAGTACATACTTAGTCAAACAGTTAAGACTAAATTGACTAAAATGAACTTGCTGTTTGCTACTTTGTCTAGATTATTTTCATCACACTTCAAGCAAAGATGATATTCCTGCTTAAACTGTAAGAGGATTCCAATCTTTATGACAACATTATCCCTTAATTCTTAATATCAAGAATTGATAACTGGATTAATAATTAGGTCTTCCTACATTAGAAAGAAGAAAAGCTACTAGTAAGATGAGAAGTTTAGTGTAATGATGATACATGATTTTGGAATTATCACTTTCAGCTGAGTCAGAAAATTAATAACTTAGAAAGACACATCAACTTCTGTTTTCATAAATATAGCCCAGGAAAAGAATTATGCCAACATACACCTGGAACTCCAGAATTCTGGTAGGGAGATTGAAAGGCTTCTTTCTGCCTTGTCTGAAATTACTGTCACTACTCTTCAGAGCACAGAAATGGTAAAACTACCTCAGGAGACAAGAAAGGTTGCTGACCTATTAATGATTTTGTAGATAAATAGAGAGGGAAGAGGAAGTTCTATAAAAGAAGGAAAGCAGCAACATTATTTATAAGGCAGCTCCGGGAAGCTTTAAAAGCAAGATAAAACTATAGTGAACTTTGGAGGCTGCACTTCTGCCCACTGATGAGAAGTAGCTATGATAAAAAAGACAAGTACATTATTGGTTCCAGGTAGGAGTTCTGCTGTATCTGATTTTACACTATTATAGTTGAAAATGAAGTATGTATTTTTTGATTTCCTTAGGGCTGGGCTAAGAAAGTTAACGATGAATGTCCAAAGACTTTACTTTTAAACATATTCATATTAATATTGTCTCTCCAACCAGATTATAAACGGAAGAGAGAACTGTTAACACTATATAACACAGTTTCACCTACAATGTTGAAGTGGATTGAAACCTATATGTTTTAGTTTTCTTTCCTCCAAATTTCTACAAAGTGGAGTACAACTGGAATGTAAAATTTCCTTTAGTCAATAAAACAAACTTGTTAAAACTCACCATAGAAACTGATAATGATTATTTAATTCAAATTTATATTAGATGATATAACAAAGGTGATTTCCAATCATTTTTATACTGTGCTATACAGATTCCCATTTAAACTATATTTATTAAATTGATACAACAAAAAATGGCAAACAGCTACCATTTGAGTGTCTTTTATGCTAAATCAAGAGTAATATGACATAAAATGAGTGACAGTATAAAGATATGCATTTTAAAGTTTATTTTAAAATTATGGTTTAGAATTCTGAATTTATTTGGTGCTTAATAAGCTTACAATTTGATAAATATAAAGAAATATAAAAAAAACCAAACAGATTATAGTTATAAATGAAGAGTCACTTATAGTGGAGAAATGACTGTTTGGAACCAGTATAAACTTTGGAACCACATAGACTTGGGTTTGATTCTCATCTCCGCCTTTTACTCACAGAGGAATCTTATGCAAATCAATCTCTCAAAGAACTGGTTTCCTCAACTTTAAAAAGAAAAGATAGGGGCGCCTGGGTGGCGCAGTCGGTTGAGCGTCCGACTTCAGCCAGGTCACGATCTCGCGCTCCGTGGGTTCGAGCCCCGCGTCGGGCTCTGGGCTGACGGCTCGGAGCCTGGAGCCTGTTTCCGGTTCTGTGTCTCCCTCTCTCTCTGCCCCTCCCCCGTTCATGCTCTGTCTCTCTCTGTCCCCAAAATAAATAAACGTTGAGAAAAAAAAATTTAAAAAAAATAAATAAAAAGAAAAGATAATAACACTTACCCTCAGGAATGTTATCAAGATTAAAGATAATGAACAACATATAAAGGGCCAAGAGTAGACACTCAATGATATAAACACTAAAATTAGAGAAAAAACTCCTTTCACACAATTAAAGATGAAACAAATTATAAAATACAGAAATTACTTATCAAGAGATCAACAATATGAATAGATTATCTTTAAAGGAAGGTTAACAGGGATTTCTTAGAGTCTGCAGTCTCAGTATTAAGATTTGGGGAGAAACACTGATATTAAAAAAGTATATATTACAAAACTATTAAATAGTATCTGTAGATTTTTTGCTTGTGCTTAAATAAGGATTTTACTGGGGAAGTTGGATGGTTCAGTCGGTTGAACTTCTGACTCTTGATTTTGGCTTAGGTCAGGTCATGATCTCAGTTTTGTGAGTTCAAGGCCCCTTGTCAGTCTCCATGCTGACCCTGCAGAGCCTGCTTGAGATTCTGTTTCTCTCTCTGCTCCTCCCCTGCTCATGTTCTGTCTCTCTCAAAATAAATAAATGAACTTAAAAACAATTATAAAGGGGCACCTGGGTGGCGCAGTCGGTTAAGCGTCCGACTTCAGCCAGGTCACGATCTCGCGGTCTGTGAGTTCGAGCCCCGCGTCGGGCTCTGGGCTGATGGCCCAGAGCCTGGAGCCTGTTTCCGATTCTGTGTCTCCCTCTCTCTCTGCCCCTCCCCCGTTCATGCTCTGTCTCTCTCTGTCCCAAAAAAATAAATAAACGTTGAAAAAAAAATTAAAAAAAAAATTATTAAAAAAAGTAAGGATTTACCTATGATTAAATTTACTATTTAGAATGATTAATTTTAATTTCTAGTGATGCTGGTGAAATCTAAATTAGGTTTGTATTTCCTATGATATCTTTCTACATCTAGTAACAGCAAATTAACTATTGTTAGATTCATTCATAATAGTGTTATCAACAGTTCACTTTTTTTTTTTATTGTGGAGTTGTATTCTACTGTATGGATATACTATAATTTGATTTTTCATTCATCTGTTGATGGACACTTGGGTAGTTTCTGGTTTTTTGGCTAGTGCAAATAAAATAGCTATGAATATAATTTCCTTTTCTCTTGAGTTAAAAAACTAAGAGCAGAATGGCTGGGTCTTTGGTTTATGAATGTTTAACTTTTTAAGAAACTTCTAAGCTGTCTTCCAAAGTGGGTGTACTGAAGCAGTGTAGACCTTTTACATCCTTGTGAGAACGTGGCATGGTATTCTTTTTACAGCCTTTCTAGTAAGTGTTTAATGGTGTCTCATTGTGGTTATAATTTGCAGTTCTGTAAGGCCTAAGAATATTGAACATCTTTTCATGGTGAAGCATCTGTTCAAATACTTTGCCCACGTTTTTATTGGGTTGTTTTATCTACTTTCTGAGGACTTTTACAGACTCTTTTACATATTCTGGATTTAAGTCCCTTATGGATATATGTTTTGTCAAGGCTTTCTTCCAGCTTGTGGCTTATCTTTTTATTTCTTAAATGTCATTGAAGAGCAGAAGTTTTACATTTTGTTGAAGTTGTCAATTTGTTCTTTTATGGGCAGTGAGTCTGGTGTTGTAGCTAAGAAATCTTTGCCTAACCCAAGTTAACAAAAATCTTCTCTTATATTCCTTTTAAAAGTTGTATAGTTTTAGGATTTACATGTAAGTCTATGATTCATTTTGAATCAAATGCTGTATATATTGTGAGGCACGAATTAAAGTTCTTTTTTTTAATTTTAATTTCCAATTTTTCCAGCGTAATTTGTTGGAAAGGCACTCCTTTCTCAGGTGTATTGCCTTCATCAAAAATCAATTGTCCATATATATGAGGGTTTATTTCTGAACTCTATATTCTGTTACATTGATCCATTTATCTAATTTGATGTCAGTATCATGTTCTTTTTATCACCGTAGCATTATAACTCCTAAAACCAGGTGGTGTAAGTCCTTCAACTTTATTCTTTTTCAGAGTTGTTTTGCCTATTCTAGGTCCCATGAATCTCTATAGGAATTTTAGAATAAACTTATCAATTCTTATAAAAAAAAATGCTACTGGTATTTTGTTTGAGATTGCCTCAATATAGATCAATTTTGGGAAAACTGGTATTTTAACAATATTGAATTTTCTGACCTATGAACAAAGTACATATTTCAATTTATTCATGTCATTAAAAATTTCTTTCAGTGTTTTGTGATCTTCAATGTACAGGTCTTTGATATTTTTTGTCAGATTTATCCCAGTGTAGTTCATATTTTTTGTTGCTATTATAGATGGTGCTTTTTAAATGTCAATTTCCCAATGCCCATTGCTAGTATAGAATTTTTTTTTTTTTTTTTGCATATTGATCTCATACCCTGCATCCCTGTCAAACTCACTCATTATTTCTAGTAGGCTTTTGGATAGATTTCCTAGATAGATGATCATGTCATCTATGAGTAACAGCAGGCTTACTTTTCCTTTCCAACTGAGATGCCTTTTCTTCCTTTTTCTGGCCTGAATGCACTGGCTAGAACCTTAAATACAACAATGAATAGAAGTTTTGAGAGTGAGCATCCTTTTCTAGCTCCTGATTTTAAGAAAAAATAATTCAGTATCTCATCACTAAATATAATGTTAGCTGTAGATTTTCCCTAGACGTCCTTTAAACTCCCTTTTATTCCTTCTTTGCTGAGGTTTTTCTTCTTTTAATTAAGACATGGATGTTGGATTTTGTCAATTGCTGCTAGCTTACTAATATGATGAAGTTACACTGATTGATTTACAAATGTTAAAGACAATTTTACATTCCTGGGATAAATCCCACTTGGTCATGATGAATTATGACCAGAATTATCCTTCGAAATACTGTTGGATTCAGTTTGTTAAAATTTTGTTTAGAATTTTTAAACCTGTATTTGTGAAGTATATTGGTCTATATAGAATTTTCTTGTAATGTATATCTATTTTTCATATCATGTTAATTGTAGCTTCTAGAATGAGTATGGAAGGATTTTTCCACTTTGAGTTTTGAGTTTTGTGTAGAACTGGTATTTTTTACTCCTAAAAATGTTGACAGAAATCACTAGTGAAGCCATCTGGGCCTGCAATTTTCTTCTCAATTATTCCAATAGATATTCTTCAGGTTATCTATTTTTGTTTGTTTTTTTTTGTTTGTTTTTTTTTTAGTGATCTTTGGTAATTTGTGTCTCTCCAGGAATTTGTCTGTTTCATCTAAGTTTTTGAGTTAATTGGCATAAAGTTGTTCATAATATTTATTACCCATTTTAATATTTGTAGAATATAGTAATGCCACTTCTCTCATTCTTGACACTGGTAATTTGTAACTTCTCTCTTAATAATCGACTGGCCTGAGATCAATTTTATTGGTTTTAGAGATCAAGTTTTAGTTTTATTGATGTTTTTCTACTGTTTCCTTGTTTCTATTTCTGTTTACTATTTTCCACTTGGATATTTATTATTTTCTTTCTTGTGCTTACTTTGGGTTTAAGTTGCTTTTCCTTTCCAGTTTCTTATAGTGGAAACTGAGGTCACTGATTTGATGAGGTTGTTTTTGTTTGTTTTTTTGTTTTTTTTTTTTTTAATATAAGTGGTTTAGTGCTACAAATTTGTCAAGTTTAAACACTCAGTTGCTTTGGGGCACCTGGGTGGCTCAGTCGATTAAGTGTGTGACTTCGGCTCAGGTCACGATCTCATGGTTTGTGGGTTTGAGCCCGGCGTCGGGCTCTATGCTGACTGCTTGCTCAAAGCCTGGAGGTTGCTTCGGATTCTGTGTCTCCTTCTCTCTTTTCCCCTCCCCTGCTCGCGTGCTTACTCTGTCTCTCAAAAATAAATAAATGTTAAAAAAAAAAAAAATTAAACACTCAGTTGTTTTTTCTACTGCTGTTTTCAAGTTACTTAATCTTTTCTTCTGCATTGTCTAACCTGTTGTTAATCCCAACCAGTATATTTTTTCATCTCAAAAACTACAGTTTTCATCTCTAGAAGATTGATTTTGGTCTTCTGTACCTTCCATGTTTCCACTTAACTTTTTGAATATGTGAAATATTATAACTGGTTTGATGCCCTTCTGTACTAATTCTAATGTTTGTGTCAGTTCTGGTTTGGTTTCTTTTAAAGATCAATTCTTCTCATTATGGATATTTTCTTATTGATTTGACTGGATGCCAGACCTTTTGATTTTTATCTTGTTAAGTACTAGATATCTTTCATTTCTCTAAGTCATCTTCAGCTTCATTCTGGGATACTAGGAAACATTTCGATCCTTTTGGGTTTTTCCTTTTATGATTTGTTAGGCAGGTCTCAAGCAGTGATTATTTTAAGGCTAATTATTCTTCAAATAATGTGCCTGGACCGCCCTGAGTACTCTACCTAATTGCTCACTGAAGTAGTCTGAATATAACGGCCATCTAAAATATCAGGTTCTAATCCTAGGGGCACCGCAGTGGCTGAGTAGGTTAAGTGTCTGACTTCGGCTCAGGTCAAGATCTCTCGGTTTGTGAGCTCAAGCCCCATGTTGGGCTCTGTCCTGACAACTCAGAACCTGGAGCCTGTTTCAAATTCTGTGTGTGTGTCTCTCTCTCTGCCCCTCACCTGCTAGCACGCTATGTCTCTCTCTCTCAAAAAATAAAATAAACATTAAACAAAATTTAAAAAATAAAAACGAGTCCGACACTCAAAAGAAAAATGACCCTCTCTACACCTTGATGTTGGCTTAGTGAAAATTATTTCAGATTTCTGACTTCCCAAAGTGTGAGAGAATAAATTTATGTTGTTTTTGGCCACCAAGTTTGTGGTGATTTGTTATAGCAGCTCCGGGAAACTAACACATTCATGAATTATAAACTTTTATAGCTTGGTTGTTGAGAACGGACACTTGTTTCTGGCCCTGGGACCAGGCACAATTCCCTCTAATTCTCCCCTCCTTTCAGATGGTTCTTTCCCAGGCCGGAGAGTTTATCCACGTGCATGTGCTCGATAATACTCTACTGAGTACTCTCAGTGGACCAGGGTTCTCTCTATATACAGCTCTCTCCTCTCTGGTACTGTCTTCTAAGAACTCTTAACTTACTTGGTCTTCCCAGACTCTTGGTTCTGTCTCCTCTACATGGGAAGTTGTTCAGACTCCGCCTCAGTACCTTCCCTCTATGCCATGCTCTGAAACCTCTATCAAGGCATTAAAGCTGGGGCACTTCTTTGTTTCTTGTTTCTCGGGGATTACTTTCCTCCACTGCTTAATGCCCAGGATTGTGAAAACTGTTGTTTCGTGTTTATGTCTGCTCTTTTTGGGTGGCTTTAGGCAGGAGGGTTATTACTCTGGTCCCTATTATTCCCTGTGGGCTGGAAACTCCATTAATGTTTGTAGGCATCTTCTTTATTTTTTTGGTTAAAGCAAAATGAATGCACAATGTATTAGGGCATTCTGGAAACCAAGGATTAGTGTTTATAAAGTTCATGGTATTTAAATCAGACTTTTACCAAAGCATTATTATTATTTTTTTTTTTTTTAAACGTTTATTTATTTTTGGGACAGAGAGAGACAGAGCATGAACGGGGGAGGGGCAGAGAGAGAGGGAGACACAGAATCGGAAACAGGCTCCAGGCTCTGAGCCATCAGCCCAGAGCCCGACGCGGGGCTCGAACTCACGGACCGCGAGATCGTGACCTGGCTGAAGTCGGACGCTTAACCGACTGCGCCACCCAGGCGCCCCACCAAAGCATTATTTTTAAGCACTGAAAACACAGAAGTAAATAAAATGTCAATAATGTCCAAAGAGAACATTCTATCACAAACTGCTTAGAGTTCATTTATTTCATTTATATCATGAAGGCAGACAGCAGATAGTTATTAAAATAAATTGAGTGTACTACTAAATGACCATTTCATTAAAAAGTAAATGGGTAAAGTTTACTGCAGCTGTTACTGATTTTTACTGAAATAAAACACTGACCAAAGAATAGATTTGATTCCCAAAAAGTGATGAAGTTTAAAATTTTGAATAGTTGAATTAAGGCCACACTTCAGATGAAAATGAATTAGGAATATATTCAATTGTCCATTGAATTAATATTGTACTTAATACTGTAACAATTTTACTAGTGAAAGAAAACTAAAGAAAAATTTTACCTATCCCAGGAAAAGCAAGAGTTTAGTTCAGAAACCGAGAAATCTTTGTAAAAACAACTCCACCCAAATGTGAATGGAAATTTATATCTAAAATGTCATATATGTAATTCTATTTCACTCTCAAGGTTTATAATATCATTAGAAGGACATTTCCAGGACAGTCTAGCTTACTGAAAAATACTAACATCTGACAGCACCAACTCTTTATCAAGCACGATGCTAAGCCCTTTATGTGCACTGTCTTCTTTAACTCACCCCATATTCTTTGTAATCCTATTAAAATTTTTTTTTGATGTTTTATTTATTTTTGAGACAGAGAGAGACAGAGCATGAGCCCCTAGGGGAGGGGCAGAGAGAGAGGGAGACACAGAATCCGAAGCAGGCTTCAGGCTCTGAGCTGTCGGCACAGAGCCCGACATGGGGCGTGAACTCACAAACCGCGAGATCATGACCTGAGCCGAAGTCACACGCTTCACCAACTGAGCCATCCAGGCGCCCCTGTAATCCTATTTTTAAAGATGATGAGGCTTAGAGGCAGTAAGTAACCTGTCCAAGGTCATATAATTGTGTAATTATTATCAAGAATGGGACTTAAATTCAGTCTTGACTCTAAAGCTCATATTCGAAAAAAGCCACAAATTTAAACTTACAAATAAATAAAACAGGGCTAATTAATTGTAAAATCTTACATTATAAAGTTCCCTTAAAAAGAAAAGTTCCCTTATATAAGGGTTTCCTCTAAATATCAAATAATATTTTAGCTCAGTATTTCAATAGCATTTTTATTTTAAAATGTGAAACTAGATGGATCATTTTTAAAAATGTTTATTTTGAGAGAGTGCACCCATGAGTGTGCACAAATAGGGGAGGGACAGACAGAGAGGGAGAGAGAGAATCCCAAAAAAGGCTCTGTGCTGTCAGTGCAGAGCCAGATGTGGGGCTCGGTCTCATGAACAACGACGTCATGACCTGAGCTGAAATCACAAGTTGGACACTTAACCATCTAAGCCCCCCAGGCGCCTCTAGACTGGTCATTTCTAATATACAGTTGACCCCTGAACAGTGTGAAGGATCAACTGCCAACTGCCACGTACAGTCAAAAATCCACGTATAACTTTTGAATCCCCCAAAACTTTGCTAATAGTGTACTGTGGACCAGAAGCTTTACTGACAACATCAACAGTGGGTTAGCACATATTTTACGTATTATATTACATACCATATCCTTAGACTGAAGTAAGCTAGAGGAAAGAAAATGTTAAAACCATGAGGCAAAGAAAATACATTTGCACTACTATACTGTATTTATCGAAAAAATCTGTGTATTTAAGTGGACCTGTGTGGTTCAAACACACCTTGTTCAAGGGTCAACTGTATATGCAAGCACATAAGGCACTTGAATATTAAAACAAGAAACAGTTTTGTATTTAAACAATGTCAGATCAACCAAAATATTCAGAGAAAAACTATAAAACCTTATTTTTTCTTTTACGTATATATATCCTTGTGAATAGAGTATATAAGAAGGGATGACACGATTAGCCATAAAACAGACATAATTATTTTCACATTAACCTACTTCCTTCAAAAAGATTTTCCTGTGTGTATAATAGATATTTATTATACGTGGAGAGTGTGTATAAAATGTATATAACATTTCATATTTCTTTGCCATCACTGGAGAGAAAAAATACCGATCAATGAGAGAAGTCCCTCTTGTAACAAGAGTCTGATGAAGATACTTTATAACAAATCTCAAAGCATATGGTCTGAAAGTCAGGCTTTGAATTTTCCTATGCAAATTCATTTGTATACTCCTGAGAGTGTAAGAGATGAACAAAAATAAGGGACCTTACAGAGTATTTCACCTCTGAAGAGATTATAGCAATATTTTTGTTATTTACCTGAAGATTTTCACAGGTCTCTTGACTGTAAGTCAGTCTCTGGATCTCTGTAGGTGAAACAAGATATAATGCTTGTCCATTGTTGGTGAAGCAGAATGTTCTGGCTATCCGCATGTTGGTGAGGGGCAAGTAATACACATCCAGTAGAGGTCTTAAACTAGGCAAACTTGAGAAAAATATTGAAAAGTCATTAATAAGAAACAAGGTAGGTTTTGGAAAACAGTATGGAGGGTCCTCAAAAGGTTAAACTAGAACTACCTTATGATCCAGCAACTGCACAACTGGGTATTTACCCAAAGAATAGGAGAACACCAATTCAAAGGGATACGTGCACCCCTATGTTTACAGTAGCATTATTTACAGCAGCAAGATATGGAGGCGGCCCAAGTGTCTATTGACTGATGAATGGAAAAAAGAAGATCCACATCTTCTTCCAAATATTCTACACACACACACACACACACACACACACACACACAAATATTATTCAGCCATAAAAAAGAATCAAGACTTGTCATTTGCAAGGACATGGACAGAACTAGAGAGTACAATGCTAAGTGAAATAAGTCAGAGAAAGACAAATACCATATGATTTCACTCTCGTGTGGAATTTAAGAAACAAAACAAACAAGCAATAGGAAAAAATAAGAATGAGAGAGACCAATCAAGAAACAGACTCTTAATTACAGAGAACAAACTGATGGTTACCAGATGGGAGTGGGGTCAGGGGAAGGGTGAAATAGGTGACGGTGATGAAGAAGTACACTAGTCATGAGGAGTATCAGGTAACGTATGGAAGTGTTGAACTACCAGGGTGCACACCTGAAACTAACAGAACACTGTACGTTCACTAACTGGAATTCAAAAAAATAACAGAGTAGGTTTTCGACTTGAACAGAGTATTATAGAAGACAAAAATGGCAGGATCCTGCAAACCTGATGATTTAGTATACTTGAGAGGGAGATAAAATTGATTTGTATTCCTCATAAAGTTGTTCACAATTAAGTGAATAACAATAAATTCTCAGTGTATAAGACCGTAAACAAAAGCGTTTCATTTCAACGGAATATAACTCTGTAATGTTATGTTTTAAGGGGGTATATGCTCTATTTGTGTTTTAGGAAAATGTGTAACTCACCTAAAAGTCATAATATGTCCGTTGGCGCAAAAACAGGCAAGGCAGATACTGTTATTCAATGCTACGATGTCTCCACGAAGCACAAACGAGGTCTCTGTAATGTTTTGCTTGTAAGCGCAGTTCTGAGATGGCAGTGAGATGACTTTTGCTTGCTTTTCAGAACATATCACTGCGTACTGGTTTTCACAAATTTCCTGAGAAGAGGAGGGGGATACGGAGACAGGCCGTCGTTTCTTTGATTTCTCCTTTTCATCTTTTTCTTCAGGAACATTGTGTTCTCTCCAGGATTCATATGCAGGTGGTACTAAGCAGCCTGTGGTATCCAGGAATGCCATTCTCAGGATCGCTCCTTTCAACCTCAATATAGTACCTAAAATACGTAAGTAACAACTACTTGAATCGCCACAGCAAATGTATTTACTCCAACTCTGACACACAGGAGACACTCAAAAACACACAGAATGGACATGAGACTGGAACTGTACACCGGCTTCCCGAAGGGATTCAATCTTCAAGCATGTAGCTGAATCTGGAAAATGATATCAGAACTACATGCCCCGAAGAGACACACGGTATGTCTGGAGCTATGTCTTCTCTCCTATCTGGCAAGTGTACTACCAACAAGTGTGAGAGCAGGTAGGTGACACCTAGAGCTGCATTACTATGGCAGACACCGTGGCTACAAAGTCCTTGAAATGCGGCCTGTCCACACGGTGGCACACTCTGAGAATCAAACACACATGTGCCGGTTCTGAAGACTTAGTACAAAAAAAGTTAAAAGTAAAATACCTTAACAACTTAAAAATACTGATTACATGTTGAAATGATAGCATTTTGGATACATTAGGCTAAATAAAGTGTTATGAAAATTAATTTCATTTTTTAAATGTTTTTAATATGACTACTAGAGTACTTAAAATTCTTTAAGTGGTTTCTCTTTCCAGGTTTTCTTCCTGTACAGATATTTGTTGTTTACTAATAAGAAACAAGATTAGTAAGAAGATTATCATTATGGAACCTTTTCTAACAGTGAAGCATATAGAATATACTCAAATATTTATTGAGTTGAATGAGTAAATCAAACTATTTCTTTGGTATTTTACAAATTATCATTAAAATCAAAATTATGTTTTAAATTTCAAGTAATGTTAAAGTCCACTGTATAAACAAGGGATACACTAATGAGCTCAATCATGTTTTTTTTCTATCTAAATCAGCATAAATTAGTAATAAAAACCAGGTTTCTCGGTTATTTCCAGGTCTTTCAGATTTCACATACATTTGATGAAATTCAATCTCATTTTCAACATATGAAGATCATAAATATTTTCTTCTTAAAATTTGCTATTAAGTCAGCTTTTCCTAATAGTTCAAAGGAGAAAAATAACCTATTTTAAGAGTTCACATTTGGGGCGCCTGGGTGGCTTGGTCAGTTGAGTGTCTGACTTCGGCTCAGGTCATGATCTCACAGTCCGTGAGTTCGAGCCCCGCATCGGGCTCTGTGCTGACAGCTCAGAGCCTGGAGCCTGTTTCGGATTCTGTGTCTCCCTCTCTCTCTCTGCCCCTCCCCTGTTCATGCTCTGTCTCTCTCTGTCTCAAAAATAAATAAACGTTAAAAAAAATTTAAAAAAAAAAAAAAAAAAAAAAAAAAGAGTTCACATTTAGAGATTAAAAATAGCCAACTGTATGATGTTTTAGAAAACGCTTTTTGCTTTTTCTCCTAACTACGGTACCATCCTTTTGCTTACAGAACACAGTATTTTAAGGTATCCTACAATGCATTAGAAGAACAGTTTTTTTTTTGTTTTGTTTTGTTTTTCATTTTCTTACATAGTAATCATTATAGACATGATTCTAGACTTAAGGGGAAAAAAAAAAAGCAGCAAGACCAGAACGGCTGTATAAATACATGATTTTCTGGAACTTTATTCCATGTATTCTGTCGCTAAAAACACAAGACTAAATTTCTCCACTTAGAATTCTTAGATCAATCCCAAAACGAAGAACAAGGGCTTCTACTAAAAGTCTGATCTTTAACGTAAGTACAGCGTGAAAGCATACATACCACTTGGAGACACAATGACTGGCTGAAGAAGTCTTTGCTCTCCTCCGGGTGGAAGGTTCAGTGCAATGACAAGCACTGTTCCCAGAGTAGTACCAACCCATAAACATGGGGAAGGAGATGAATCTGCCTTTCGAGTAAAAGTTTCACAGAAATGAAGAGCAGAGATGGCTTCTCGGGATTCTTTATCAATGCTGGTTACGCTAGAACTCCGTGATCGGCTGAAGGAATTATCTTTTATATCTGAAATGATTTAAAATGTTGTGAGATCGTCCAAGTTATAAAGCATCCTATTTTTTTATGTGGTATAAATTTGGCCAAAGAGTTAATCTGCAAAAAGACAAAACCTATAGCATGTTTTAATTAATTTAATTAATATTTAATTATTTAATTAGTCTCTTTTAATTAAAAAGAAAAACAATTCACTTCTATGCTAATAATTATTTTCCTTTGCTGAAATATAAAATACAAACAGATAAATTCACACTTCTTAGAAGCGAGCTGGGTGCAGTCCAGTGAATTTGTGGATGTGTGATCTGTACGGGTTTTGGTGCTGTGCTTTGTTGGTATCCTGGTTGTTTTTCGAATCTTGGCCCTTACCAGCACCATCTTTTCTCTTGATGCTGTTTCTTCCTTTGGTGATACAGTGTCATGGTTTGGCAGAACTAGAAAAGCATGGTTACTTTCAACTATTTATAATCGAAATTATAAATCCTGTTCTAGGGAGCAACGCTTAAGATGCGTTTCATTTTGGTTACTCCCTTTCACTTTACCTACATACATCTGGTGGGATGCCAAGTCCTAAGTTATTTTACCCCAGTGTTGTTCCCTTCTTTCCATTACCAATCGACTTCCATCACCCTTCATTCAGGCTTCCATTACCATTCATAGACTACCGCACAATTCCCAAGTAGTCTCCCCACCCTCACTCTTTCACTGCTCTAACATAACTCAATTGAGTTTTACAAGGTACAGTCATAATTCTATCACTTCTATTTAAAAACTCTTCGGTGGCTCCTCTTTATTTGAGCATGCTTAATATTTTACTCAGGTTTTTAAGACTCTCCACAAAATATTTCCAACTCTCCTTGGTGGCCCTATCTTCCAATGCTACCCTGCTTTCAGAACCTTGAGAGAACAAAATGAGTCATTCGTTGTTCTCCAGACCTACCTTGCACTCACCTACTTTAGACTTTTGCTTGTGATTTCTTTCTGACTGGTTCTTGTGTCTCACTCTTTTCCCTACCTATCAAGATCGTGCTTATTTGCTATCTCAGGTACTGTCATCTTCATGAAGTTTATCTTGACCCCGAAAATTGTATATGGTTTTTCTCTTTTTTGAATCTCGATAGCTTTTTCTCTCCCATGGCACTAAGAGTACATTTGTTCTGTAGTTCTTTTGGGCTTGTCTTAGGCCTCACTCTCAAGTGACTCTGAGTTTCTTGAGTACAGGTGCTGTGCCATTTTGATGCCCTGTAGGATTTAGCATAGTGTCTGGCATATACTAATATCCAACAAATACTTGCTGAAGACAGATCTGTAGGTGAAAGTATCTAAAATGGTATGTGCTGGTGCAACAACTTTGGGATATTAAAACTTCTAGTACTTTCTACTGTTCATATCTAATAAATATTTCCTCCAATTACATAGTTTCAGTGCTATCATGAAAGAAATGACTTCATATGTCATGAAAAATGAAAACACATTCAAGTCTTTTAAAATGTATTTTATTAAATAAAAAACGTATAAATGAATCCTAACTGTACCTCCTCTAAAAGCGTTTGTAATCAAATTTAGATTCATACATTGACAATATTTCCCAAAATGGTAATTATATACAACAGAATTTTGATTATCACTGGCCTCTGAAAATAATAAAGCTACTAGTTATGGCAACAGGATGGGCAATCTCTAACTATAGTTCCTAAACATGTCTCTTTTACCTGTATACCCTGTTTGACACAGTAAAAAAGAACTATTTCTTCCTGTAAATGTAACAACTTTCCATAAGCAAAAGCTCATTAGCGGATGAGTGTGGTAATGTTAAATATATAAATTGATTCCAAATGTTAACTCTGAAGTTTTCAAAGTTATTTTAGTAAAATAATAGAAATTTAATTATTTTATTTAAATTTTAAGTGACTGCTACATCCAATGTGGGGCCCAGACTTATAACTCCGAGATGAAGAGTCACATGCTCTACCAACTGAGCCAGCCAGGTGCCCCAAATAGTAGAAAATTTAAATTTAGTAGATGGCTGATTGTGATGAGCACTGGGTGTTGAATTTAAGTGATGAATCGGAATTCTACTCATGAAATCAATATTGCACTGTGTGTTAACTAAAATTTAAATAAAAATCAATCAATAAATAAAATATTTAACGAAACATACACATGCAAGGTGATTGGACATATATTTTCAGTTGTGACCTAGTGTAAAGACAGAAATCCATAAAAATTTGATAATATAAGAAAATCTAATATAAATATACATTTGATAAGAAAATTTGATAATATAAATTTCATTATCAATTAATCTGTGTAAAATTTCTTACTGTTATCTACTGTTAAAATTACAATAGATGATTCACAACATATCTATACTTCAAATGTTAATTACAGGACAAATAAACAGTGTTTTAATTTAATGGAATAATTTAACTATATTAAATTCATAAGCTACAACTGCATTTGTATTATGACTTCTCTATAAAAATTAGATCACCAAAGAAACTCTAAAAATGAACTGAATCAGAATCAATATTTAACTTACAAAATCCTTTTTTTCAAGGTTATTTATTTTGAGAGAGAGAAGAGTGCACGGGCACAAGAAAGAGTGGGGAAGGGGCAGACAGAGGAGAGAGAGAGAGAGAGAGAGAGAGAGAGAGAGAGAGAGAGAGAGAGAATCCCAAGCAGGCCACACATGGTCAGTTCAGAGTCAATACTGGGCTCCAATCCACGAAGTGCAAGATCTTGACCTGAGCCAAAATCAAGAGTTGGATGCTTAACCTACTGAGCCCCCCAGGCATCCCTGAACTTACAAAATTCTATATGCCCAGAATCGTTTGAAAACCAGTTAGAATTTTTAGCAGTTCATGAATTATAATTTATACTATTGTTAAATCACATGTTGTCGATCTTTGTGGCTTGAATCTTAGAAATTGGGCAAGCTAAACAAACGGAATAGAAATTTTATTAAGAGCAGAAATGAAAATAGCTATCGCTAAGCAAGGCCTACCATAGGATACATACTCTCATTAACACTTTACATTTATCATTCTATTGAATCCACTTAACAACTGTGAAAAGTTTTATGACCACAATATAACAAATAATAAAACAGACACTTAGGTTAAATAACTTTCCCAGGATGACAAAGATAATTAGTAGGAGTCAGGACTTGAGTCATGTCCAAGTCCAAAACTTTCTTAGGCAACTCCATATAAACAAGGGATTAGTCATACCACCAATATACAAAGGGAGGGTTTGGATTATTATTGAGAATTAAAGTTCAGTCTTTAAATACAAAAAATATATTTAAACATGGGGTGTTTCTGGAAGATCTAAACTCAGATAACATTTTTCATTAATGCCATCCAACTGTAGGTGTTATAATCATGTCACAAAATTATTGCTTTCATGTTACTCTGGATGCTTAGAACATTCTACCTATGTATATTCCCCTCTCCTTCCCACATAGAGCTTTATGTAATATTTTATTCCCTCCGTCAAAACATAATGCCAAGAGATGAGTTTGGTCAGGGTAAATTCTAGGACCTAAAACTAATTCACATCAAGGTATAAAAGTCTAATTTTTCCCCCCCTCTGGTGGTTGACACTTGAAAAGTAACATCAGAGGTCTAACAATATCACCCATGGTTCCTGAGACTGGGCCATAGAATATAGGATGGTGAAGATATAGTACAAGTGCAATGTTGCACAATTTCCTTATAAGCCAAAGTGAATTCTAGTCACAGAAGGTTCCAGAGCTGCAGGAATAGTCCCACCAGCTTCAGCTGCTTTGGGAACATCTGACAGTTTGAGCCTATCAATAGAGTTGTTGTTCCCCATTGACTCCCCAGCCAATATAAAACAATTACCAGCTAAGAATCTCTAAAAATAGTTTAGCAGCACAATGACACGAAGGGAAGTTACTTAGGTAGCACAGAGACTGTTCCAAGGTATGTAGCAATCAGTTATTGGCTTAGGGCAGTGAAATACATGGGCATGTAAGCTAAAACATGAACTTCATAAATATGATCTACAAATAAGTATGGAGTATACCTGCTGATTACATTACTTACATAATTTATAAGTGTGAATATTCTTTTTAAAAATAATTATACTCTTTTTATGAATTTTAAAAGTACTTCTACATATGTCGTCTCATATTTTTAAGATACTAGAAAAGACAAAAACATTTTAACTCACAGTATTTAGTGTTAATGAAATTATGGGCCTCTTAGTCTGATGAAAACTCTGCCTCTCAGATACACTTGGTTTCAAATTACATCTGTCATTTATATAGTGAAGGGAACTATTCCCTTCTCAAAACATATGTTATCCTATACTCTAGAATTAATTCTGGTTCCCTTAACATCAGTGTTAGTACAGGATTCTACTAAACTGTTTTTCCTTATGTTCAGGAATGGAACCTTGTACTCTGACAACGGAAGATATTATGCCTTCTCACTAATAATCACATGCTCTCTATCAGTACAACTGAGATAAGACTATGACGTGGAAATGCTAAAATTAGAATGGTGAAATGGGCCAATATCTAAGTTTGTATTACTTAAAAAGATAGTCAAGGAATCTAAGGAATAAATAGTGAAAAGATAATGGGTGTGAGCAAATGCAAGGGAGGAAATCTAGTTATTTCTATGACAAAGATGGGTGAAATCACCTTCAGCCAGTCTACTTTTTATTAAAAATAATTGCAATTTCTGAAATTAAAAAAAAAGGTGAGTTATTTAAAAAGAAATGTTGCAAGTTTATTTTTATCTTTATTGGAATGTCATTTGTCCCTATTCTGTGATGTCAGGGAGCTGTTTTTGAGCTGGTATAAAGCAAAAGGAATGTGTGAATGAATTCATTCTGTTTACCTAGTGCATTAGTTGTAAAGAAAGTGCTAAAGAAAAAGGAATACTTCCCAATTTATTATCACCAAAATTAATAATGATTCTTGATACGAGAAATTCAATGTAATACAGAAAACTAACTTACTGTGAAAATGTTGTAAGTTTATAAAGTTCAAGTAAGTTTTCAGATAGTTAAATGGGACATAATAACTTTTAATAGAACTTAATCTGAAATTGCACAAATTTCAATCTTATACTAAATTTTGTTTAAAGTATGAGAACTGAGAAAATATATTATTTTGATTTGCTTGAAATTATAATCTTTTATAATTTACAGATGACATTCTAGAGGCTATTAATCCTTAAACTTCTTACTCCTTTTAAACTTGATTTCTGATAAAAATCTAGTCTATCGTAATTTTAAATCTTCTGATTTCCTGGTCTTCCCCTTGAAGGGAGTTTAACTACTGTGGATTTTATTCATTTATTTATTTTACTTACCTAAGTCAGGCTTTAGGTCAGTAGGCAAGCTTAACTTCCTTGACATCTTTGCTGAAAAATAAAACGCATTTTTAAAGTTCTGAAGAGTATATGATTCATATTTATTAATACCAACTGCTCTTCCAGATAGAAGTGAATACTTTTATTACTACATCTAGATGCTAAGATAATTAAAATATGATTAATAATATTATGGGTGGAAAGTAAATCTTATTTTCAATTTTTTAAGAAGTTTGTACTTACTTGGTACACTATCTTTGTGTGTGTGAAGCTCTTACTTCAAGAAAGCTTTTTAAATTCTAACTGTTAATTATTTCTCAGGCTCACAGGAAAGGGTTAGGCTTTTCTAAGAGAAGCAAAGTCATTTCTTAGTAGGAAGATGCAGATAAGGACAACAGAGGCAGAAGACTGAGTTTGGGTAATCAATATAATAAAACCTTTCCAGCTCATCTTCATAGCCACTGAGCTCATTATTTTTTAAGTTAATCTTTAGAACATAGGACAACCTCTATCTAACATTAAATTTAAGTGTTTGACTATAAAACTATCTGGGTTCACCTATTCTGGATATACATTAACACCGCTATTTACATGTCAGTGAAAGACGAAAGTCATGCTCAATCTAAAATTATGGTATTTACAAAAATATAAACTCTGTGTATGTCAATTTCTAATTTAGCATCAGAATAATAAAACAGCCTATTATAAACTTACTGGAATTCACTTTCCATCCTCAAAGTCAGTTATTGCCTTAATCTAGGAAGTGACTTAAAGTTAGGAGTTCTTTATATCTATTGTGTTAGTGGCAATGCATGCATAACAGAATAGTGCTTCCTATGTAAAATACCAAAAAAGCACTTGTTAATACATGAATGCATATATTGGGTTAAATTTTGGGCCGTTAAGAGATACTTAAAGCACAGACCCTGCTAGTCCATAAGGGCGCCATGTAAACAAAGAGAAATCCAGTCATAGTATATAACTTCCACATCTAAAAAAATGACAAATCCAGTATTAGGCAAGAGGCATTAGGCAAACTGGGAAGGGGTGGGGGAAATCAAGTTTTCATTTCCAAGTTTCATTAATCATCATCTTTTAAAAAATAAAAATGAGTCAAATATAAAATCAGCCCTATCCCATTTTCACCCAGATGTAATCAATGTCAGTTAAAAGATAAAATTTACTACAAAACTAGCCAGTGAAACCTACAGTTAGTTGATTTTATATAAATGGTTGCTGTTGTATTTAATATCCAATTCCCTAAAATTAGAAGATATTATACTCCCAAAACCATCTTCTAGAATATAGTATTAATACTTTCAAAAGAATTCAAAGGTTTTCACCAAATATCATAGGTACAATGTACATAGACTGATAAATAACATCTGTATAATATACATGTTATCTGAAGTATTCAAAAAATCAGTCTGGTAGAGTATAAAGATATGACTCGGATGATGCCGATGCCTCTCTAGACTCCACTACTCTACTCTGACCCAGTTATTCTTTCAGGCCAATGCTTATCCAAAACTTGAATGTACACACCAATCACCTGGCAAACTTGTTAAATCAGATTCGGATTCTATACTCTTGGACTAGGGCCTGAGATCTTACACTTCCAGCAAGTTCCCAGGAAATGCCAATGCTTCTGGTCTATGAACCACACTTTGAGGAACCAGATCCCTAGACCAAAAGAAACTTCAGGAGAGGAACCAAAACTAATTGAGCAAACCCAGTATGCATATATATATGTTAGTTCACTGTAAACATCCCCAGGACAAGCTTCAATACTTAGTTTGTAAAATGTAGTGGTTAGGACTTGATTAAGCATCAGATCAAACCTGAGATGGAAGCCACTTCATCCAACTACCAAGTGTGTGTGACCTTAGGCCAATTACTTTGCCTCTCTAAACCTGAAATTTCCTCATTTGTTAAAAAAGGATAGATAATAATGCCAATTTCATAGCTGTGAAGATTATACAAGATGATGTAAGCAAAGTGCTGTGCGTGACACCTGACACAAAATACGGATTTGATAAATGCTAGTTATTAATAATAAACAAATGCAATGATTTCTAAATAAATTGTAAAATGCTATCCTAATGGGCTACTAATATACTTGTAAACTACCCAACATTCCTTTAGTCTAATTCTGTGATAATGTTCCGAGTAACTAAAACAACAAAATGGAAAACAAAACAAAACAAAACAAACAAAAAAAACACTTTAGGACATAAGTATGGAACAGTAATGCACCACTGAACTTCAACATCTTTTAAGTTTGTTTCAAAAACTAAATTTAATATATAGCTAAGCATAACAAAAAGAAGGGACTTGAATAATTTACAAGCTATATCATTCGTCCTCATTAAATTAAAATGTATTAAGTAACTATTTTGTCAATTAGAAATGTATCTGTTGAAGTTTTCACTCAATAACCATATACATATTTCTGCCAAAAAATTTCACTAGCATGAAATTTCCTTCTGAATTTCTTAAGTGTATGTTTTCAATCTCCCTCAGGATTTTCTACTAGAAATCCTTTTATGTAAAATTCTCAAATATTTAAAAACTTAAGTTACTCTTTCCCATAAAATACAATATTTTTTTGTCTAGCATTAATTTATCATGTAAAAAAAAAATCTCTGAATATAACTAACCAACTTTCAAATAAATCTTCCGTTGGTCTAACTTTGACATTTTATTGAGGTTAGAACCACACAATAATGACAAGGCAGTTTTTTTTTTTTTTTTTTTTTACTGTAGTAACTTTACTATAAATGTCACAAAATGATTTAATTATAGTGTCTAATATTTCCTCCTAAAACACTTTGCAACTGGAGACCCACAACCTGACCACAAACTCAATCATAGTTTTCAAAGACAGATATTTAAGCCACACTACTGTAACATTTTGATACAATTTTAAGCAAGCCCCTTGAACAAACAACTTGAAATAACAAATGTTAAAAGATTAACTTTGCTATTTTGTTAATTCCACTTACCAATTAATATTATAAAAAAAAAGATACAGAACTAATAATTGTAACGAATAGAATAGAGAAACATTTTTGTTACAGGTAAGAGGTGGGAACAAGGGCCGAGGGATACTTATTAACCTATTAAATATTTATTGGGCACACGCCAGCTACGTGCCAGAAGGCAGGGATTTCCTGCCCTCCAAGAGTTCACAGTCCATTCGAGGTATGAAATGAGTCCAGTGCAATGTCGCAAGTATTAAGAGAAGCAAGCACAAGGTGCTAACTAGAGTACATTGAATTTATAACTATCTTATTACTCTGGAATACTTATCTAAGACCATAGGATATGAGGATAAAGCCAGCAAGGAGTAGACTTTGTACATTTTCACAAAACTATTTGTTCCCCACCTTTTTGTTGGCGGTATTTTTTTTATGTAAAATTTACATACAAATGAATAGATCTTAAATATATATTGAGTTTTGACAATGTACACACCTACATAACTCAAATCCTTAACAAGATATAGAAATTCATCATGATCCAAGAAAGACCGTGCATATTCTTCCCAATCAATTCCTGTCCTTGTCCCTAGAAATAACCATTGCTCTGACGTGTTTTCCCCACCACTGATCAGTTTTGCCTAGTCTAGAATTTCATATGCATGATATCATGGCATAAACTCTTGTGTAAGTCATCTTTCACTTGGGACAATGTTTTTTTATCTTTCCCCAAAATATTCTATTATTATTTTTTAAAACATGGAAGCTTCACAAATTTGTGTGTCATCCCTGTGCAGGGGGCCGTGCTTATCTTCTCTGTGTCGCTCCAATTTTAGTAACATGTGGTGCTAAAGTGAGCACCTTCCCAAAATATTTTAAAGGTTACATTCTTTCTTCCATGTTTATAATTAGAATTTTTAGATGAAAAAGTCTCAATTAATAGATTCACAGGCATTATCAGATTAATCTCTTCTAACTGTCCCCCTATACACACGGATCTAATTTTTTAAGGTTTGAATTATGTGTTCTTTACAGAAATTTTGGAAAATATACAAACAGAAAAATAAGGCCATCATGAATTCCCACAATCAAGAGACAAAATTTTCCGTATTTCCTGCCACTTAATATAAATTTTTATTTAGTATACAAATCTGTATCTTGCTTTTTTCCTCACTATTAAAAAAAGCATTTCCTTACATCAGTTGTTAGTATATTTTAATGGTTGCATATTTACTTATATGAACACTTACTCAACAATAAGGTATTTTCCAATACATATAGCAAAAATGTACAAAACTATTTGCACATATTTTGATTATATCCTTAGAAGAGAGTTCCATAAAGGACAATCATTTCTAGTACAACTGTCCCCACATCCCAAGGTCTTCTAAAGTATGTCTTTAAGTAGCAGCTTTTTTTTTTAAGTTTAAAAGAAAGGCATATAAACATAATCTTTTACAAACTTGTTAAAAAAAAACATGAATCAGAGAAAATCCCAATTCACAACTCTACCTCCTCAAAACTCAAGTTGCTCCATTTTCTTACAGCTTTGCATGTAGCTACATAGCTAAGAAATCTAAAGCCAGATTATCGCCTACCTTTTAATGTAACTTGTCTATCTTTTGGCAAGGGGAAGAGCAAAAGGAGGGGGAAGGGATTTAAATCTTCAGCATTGCACACTGTGTTTGTATTTGTCGTCAGGTTCCATAGCCTTTCTTCTACAGTCTCTATCCAGTGATACTGAACTCATCCAGGTAATTTTATGCATCAGATATCGAGCTTTACAGTACTAGACTTCATTTTATTCATTATAAAGTTGTTATTTTCTCTGCTGATATTCTCTCTGTTCACTCTTTATGGACATTTTTTTTTCTTCTCAATATTAAAACATACTTTAGCAGCTGCTTTAAAAATCCATAGCTGCTAATTTGTGCATCTAGTTCATCTTGAAGTCTGTTTCTAATTTCTTCTTTGCTTTCTTTCTTCCTTCCTTTCTTTCTCTCTTTCTCTCTCTCTTTCTTTCTTTCTTTCTCTCTTTCTTTCTTTCTTTCTTTCTTTCTTTCTTTCTTTCTTTCTTTCTTTCTTTCCGTTTTTGAGAGAGCAGGGGAGGGACAGAGACAGAGAGGGCAAGAGAGAATCCAAAGGATCTCAGAGCGGAGGTCTTGTAGGGTTTGAATGCATGAAACATGAGATCATCACCTGAGCCAAAATCAAGAGTCGGGTGTGCAACTAACAGAGCCACCCAGATGCCCCAACTTCTTTATTATGGGTCACAATTTCCTACTTTTGACTTTGAATCTTTATTTCACATGCCCAGGAACTTCTCATTGATTGAATGCTGGACAGAGTGGATAATATGTTGAAGGGAGTCTGTATTGTGTCATCCATCTTCACAGGTGGTGAGCTTTGCTCTACACCTTGCCATTAAACTACCGGAGAATCCTTTGGTTTGATCAGGCTTCACTTTATTCTTTGTTAGAGCAGGTCTATTTCAGTTTGAACTTAGTTCTAGGATATGGCTTTTATGCTAAGAAGTGATCCTTACTCTTATGGAGGGCCTCGCTGGGATATCAAGAGAATCACCAAGGTGCTCAGCAGGGTCTAATGTCAACAACTCCCAGAACTGGGTGACTGCCGGTATCCCTGTCAGCTCTCAGCCTTAGAGCAGGTGGCTGGTGCTAGGCCTTGTGACGTACGGTCTAGCTCAGGTACAGTGTTAGCCTGGAGTTGAACTGGAGGCGAACCCGCACACAGACCTCTAGGAGTCTCCCTCTGTGCGGTTCCTTCCTCTCTAGCACACTAACTCACACACTGCAGCCATGTTAGCAGCCCAGAACTCTAACCTCTGCCTCCCTAGCTGGATGGGACTGCACCTTCGCCTGAATTCTACCCACCCTGCACTGCAACAGGCAAGTGTTCCACGGCAGAAACCTGGAGAGGTTGTGGGGCTCGCTTCATACTTCCCCTTCTTTCAAGGGTGGCAGCCCTACGCTGCCTATTGCTCAACGCCTAGAAAGAAGAGCTCATCATCCAGTCTGACTAGCTTTACAGTTGTGGAAGGCGAAGTCCCAAACCTAAGGTCTAATGTTGAAATTTAGGCCAAATGTTTTTATCTTTGAATTTTTGTGACTTCCGGGAAATATACTTGTTTTCAGGTCTGTTTAGTCAACCTCCTTGATGGCAGGTCCACAAGCAGCAGATCCAATCCGGAGAACCTCTAGTCAGGCCACCTGGCCGACACTCTGTACCCTGGGATCATTCTGTGGATGAAGCAGTCACAGACTATCCAGGATTTTTTGATGATCACATTTTTACTTCTCAGGAGTCTCAGAAGCACTTGCCAACCCAGTTACCTTGTCAGCTGATTTCACTGCGTGTATACAGAAACTTCCACGCATGCTTTGAAGTTACTGAACTTCCATCGCAGCTTTCAAACTGAAGACATAATTTGAATGAGTTCTTGGAAGACAAGTTGTCTGCTCCTCTCATGTTCAACTGTGCATTCTTCAACTCTTGCTCTTTATACCCAATATCTTCCTTGCTTTGAAATCTTTTGTCACTGGAGAGTATAAACCAGATCTCTTTTTCTATACTTTTGTCCACAGAAGAAATGATAAGAATGACAATAAAGTTTCTTCAATCTGAAGAAAAGTGGTATCAGAGCTGTGTCTTGGCAGGATATAAACCTGAGTCTCTGCTCTCCTATGAGTGGAAACCACTCTTTTCAAGCAAAATGTTCAAATGTATGCATATTAAATAAAAAAACCCCGTAACAATAAAGAAACTAAAACTCAACTTATAGGATATGGCAAAGAAGCCAAGGGAAAAGGAGGACCAAGAAGTAGAGATTCTCACCACTTATCACACATTATTTTAATAGCCAACAGAGCTAATAATATCAATGTCTATCTCCCATGTTGAAATCTAAATTCCATGAGTCTGGAAATAAAATCTATCTTGCAAAATACTGTGTCTGTGTATGTGTATAGCACTTAATGTTTGGTCAATGAACATGGTGATGAATGAGTAAATAAATGAATAAACAAACTGTCACTGGAATTTTACTTCTACAGAAAGCAGCAGAATTTTCTCACAAATGAAATAAAGAGAAAAAGAGCGCAAATTAAATACGGGCCTATTCATCAAAAAGATGACATTTGAAATTATTTCACTAATTTAGCTTTAGCTTGGACTGATTTTATGTTATGAACCAAACAGGAAGTTACTTCTAGAAGATCATTTTACATTCTTCCAATGTAAGGAAAAGACAGTTCTATGGAGAAAGAAATGCATACACAGGAAATACTGACAGAGAAAAGACAAACAGACTTTGCTGAGATTTTATTATGAAGTTTGACAGAAAATACATTCGGAAACAAAATGAAAACCCAATACACACTATGCCATACTCTTCAGATTTTAGTCATCCTGAAAAAGAAAAAGAACTCATTAGAAAAACTCAGACATGTATAATAGTTTCAAAGTACCTAACTGTAAACAATTTAGTTCTTCACAAACTGAGGAAGAGTAATCTTACCTGCACACTTGACTCGTCTTTCATCTTCTCTTTCAAGATGAGCTTCTAGTCTTCTAAAAGCCACATGAGGGATTAAATATAAAGATGAACTTCTACAGAAGTAACAGCCACACATTTGAGATTCAATATTGGGGAATATAATGTAGAACTATCAGTACTAATTTGAGTTTTATCATGAATTAGAATAACTTTGTAACTTAAAATTCTACTTCATTAAGTTGGTGCATACCTTCGTATTCACATGGCAAACTCCAAATGGGCCTCTGAGAATTTATTTTTCAATGTAAATATAAAAGAATTCGGAAAACAGCACAAGAAAAAGAGGCCAGAAAGCATAAGAGTGAAGACACGCTATAGGTAAAACAAGAGTTCAAGAGACCTGGATTCTGGTCCTGACTAGGTCATTACTATGGGACATGACTTTAGATATGCAACTTAACTTCTTTGAGGCTCAATCTCTCTTCTTGAAAAATAAGGGAGCTTGAGCAGATTTAAAATTATAGAATTTAATGAGTTAGTGATTTAGAATATAATGATTATGAATCCATTTAAGTTGGGTTAGAACACTTTTAAAGAAGGAATCACTGGGACTCATGTAAAAAAGAACTAATGAAAACAATACTTGGACTAATGATCATTATTTTCATTGATCAATTGACTTCAAAAATTAGTTTTTGCTAAAAAAGAAAATCACTCAGGGGCGCCTGGGTGGCTCAGTCGGTTGAGCGTCCGACTTCGGCTCAGGGCATGATCTCGCGGTCCGTGAGTTCGAGCCCCGCATCGGGCTCTGTGCTAACCGCTCAGAGCCTGGAGCCTGTTTCGGATTCTGTGTCTCCCTCTCTCTGACCCTCCCCCGTTCATGCTCTGTCTCTCTCTGTCTCAAAAATAAATAAACATTAAAAAAAAAAAATCATTCATTACCCAAAAAACTGCTAACCTAGAATCCGAGAGATTAAAAAGAGCTACAATCCTCCCTAGGTTAACAAATACAACCTGAAAAATATCTATAGTGTCTGGAACGGTGCTCATTAAATGGAGCTTTGATTTCTATCTGTTTTGGCACAGCACTCATTAAGTCACTATACTTTTGTATCTTTATATTTTAATTTCTAGTTATTATTTCCCCCTCACAGTTTCATGTAATCATTCCTTCTGTATGAAAATTAGTAATAATAGGGAACATGGACAGGATCCAGCTAGAAATCTATCTTTCACAATGAAAGAGAATCATAATGAAATAGAACTAATAATCTTTAGAAAAGGTTGATCATGTAGTTTCAAAATCTACCAAACAATGCTAGCATCTGGATCATATTTTATTCATAAGGTACCATGAAAAATTTGATTAACACTTTAACAAAGACATACATTTTAGGACTTTTTATACAAACGTAAGATAACAAAAAGTTTTACAGAATTTTGCATTTCCAAAGCTTTGTAAAATATAAATAATAAGCAAATAATAAATTGATAACCACTCTTATTTTCTAAATGATTTACAGAAATGGTTACCACTACAGGAAAGACTGATTTTGGAAATACTGATCATTAAGATTTTACTAACAAAAATTAATCATCAAGTATGAAGAGGCAAAACAAATCACTATCTGTGTATTACATACATGTAACCTTTCTTTAGGGATGCTGCAATTGCATTATATTCTGCTGTATTTTTGCTGTTGAACTCCTAAGGCTAAAGTTATGCCTTTTTAGGCTGCTGTTCTTATGCATGAATAAGGAAGTCACTGTCCGTATCATTTACCTGAGTTAGCTGTCAGCCAGGAAACAAAGAAGCTGGGCATTGTGTAGATGGGTTAGGAGACTCTACTGTTTGCTGTAGTTACTCTCCTTGAGTCTGAATTTTGAGAAAGGTAAACTTCCAGGCACTGTATATTACGTTTGGGTGAGAGGCACCAAGATGACAACCGTGATCTGGTACGAGGGCATAAGTTAGCATGAGTCATCCTTTTTTCTAGGTTACTATGTGGATAGACCAGGGTCATAACCAGAATATCTAGTTACAAACCACATAACAGATCTGTTTTTGAATCCTTCCAGACTCCAGTAAATTGTCTTAAGAGGTAATACAGTACAGTGTTGAAAGGACAAACAGTGAAGTCAGACTACCTGGGTGTAAACCCTGGCCCCATCATTCACTAGATATGTAACCAACAGATACATTACTTACACTCTATCTCTCAGTTTCCCCTTCTGTGAAACAGGGAAATAGTAAGTAGCTCAATGCAGTTACATTGAATGGGTTAAATAAGAAATATTATTTATAAAGGGCTGGCACAGTGTCAGAAAAATTGTAATTTTTAAGTATATATATATATATATATGTATATACATACACACACACACACACACATACATATTTAAAATACTGTTATCATCTCAGCTAACTCTGCTGTTCTGTTGGGCAGTAAAAAAAAAAAAAAAAAAGGGGGGTTGATTTTCCAAGCTTGGGTTAGACTATTTAAGAATGACATTTTGCTCCCTACTCCTCCAATGTCGGCAGCAGTTACTTTCAAAGAAAAGGTAAAGCTTCAGAAACAAAGTATCAGAGCCAAGACATTCAGTCAGTCTCCCATGCAAGGAGGGTTTTTTGTTTGTTTGTTTGTTTTTTTTAACCAGTGTCAATCTTAGGGGTCTAGACTTAATTCTTAATGCCTTCTTTTATGAGGCCACTTCATAACTTCCTAAAGTTGAAGCTATAAATGTCTGTAGACTGAGGAAGAAAGAGGTGGTAATTTGATGAGGCCCAGGGAACTTCAGAGCAAGTACAGGACTGCATGATAGGGAACACAGTGAGCTCAGAATGCTCAAGGAATCCTAGCACTTTTGACACCATAAACTTTACGCAGAAAATATGTCTTGACAGAGAGGTCTTCAGGAGATTGTAGGAGTTTCTCCAACCCCCCCCTCCGCAATGTTTCACTGACATTTTATTGTGCTTTCAATAGCATATTTTATGTTAACTCTTATTACAAAACTAGACACTAATGTAGGAAGATAAACTCCTTTTTTTTTTTTAACTGTAAAAACTTTACAGTCTAAAATGGAGCAGTCTCCATTTGAACAAAGGAAAAATTGAGAAGAGAGCTTTTCTTGTAAATCTGTTGGGATTAAAACCTATATTGGAAGATTACCAAACAAAATTACATATAAAATAGGAGCAGTAGTTTCTGAAGATGTAAAATAATTATGTATAACTGTAACTAACCTAACCGTTGAAATGGTGAATAAAGTTAATGTGTTTCCCCAAAAATGTAAAAACTGGCATGACAAAAACAAAAACTTGCCAACAACATAAAAAGCAAGAACATTACCAAAGAACTATCCTTCCTTCTAGTAATGTTCTTAATCCTAAGAAATTTGTTAATTGAAAACTTTCAAATATTCAAACTCAGATATTCCATGTCATGTGTTCTATTCACAACAGAAAAAAACAGAGGAGCTAGTCAACACATAGTTAACAAAGCAAATACAGGATCAAAAATCAGACAGAGAAATTATTCAAAAAAATGTAATCATATACAAAGTTCCTTTTATGTAAGGTAAAATTCCTAGATAATTGATAGATCATAAAAGTTCTTTGCAAAAGTGTATGTAGGAAGGTCGCTTATAACTTTTTACATTATATGACAGTAAGTACTATTAAGACAAAATATAGTATAAAAAATTTGGTTGAAAAGTATTATGCGATAGTGCTAGTACATAATTAAAGCGATTTAACTATTACCAACTGATTCACTATAAAACCACAAAGAGATAATCAATTCCCCATATATGAAGAGCCCTTTGCCCAAGAATAAACCATCTTATTTAAAAAATGACCAGACGTGCTAACAGTCAGCCAACGTTAACATGACTAAACAGGGTTCAATTTACAATATGCAGACAATATAGACGCTACTTCTGAGAATTTTGGCAATTTAATTTTACTATATATTAAACTTTATCAGTTGACCAAAGGTAAATCTATTTCAGCTGCCTAGAAATGCTCCTCATTTAATATAATTCAAGGAACATGTGATAGGCATTTCAGAGGAAATAAATAACAAAAAACAGTATAATAAAAATTGTGGGTTTAAATCGAAGATTAAATTTATTCTTTTTGTAAAACAGTACTTCTCAAGCCTTTAAAAATCTTCAGCGAATACTCAGATTTTTATGATGAACTAAAAATCCTAGAGTTTGATTATATCCCCAAAGTTTGATTATGTATTTTGTTTTCTAATTTTAAACTTTGAAAACCTTAGACTGGGTAATTCAATTCAAAGTATACTCATAAAAACAGCCAAAGAGATTAATATAAAATACTCTCCATCACTTAGTTTTACTTGTGGGGATTGGGGGGAGAGTCTTAAGAAAATTCCCATTTAACTCCAGGGCAGTGCAGATTACAGAGTCAATATTTTAGAGAACCATTGAAATTGGGGATTGTAAAAATTTGAGAAGGATGGGAAAAAGGTAGGAGAAAATACAAATAAAAACTATAAAGGAAAAATCTCAAAATTTGGTATAAAACTGTACTATTTACGACATAAATTGAACCCTGCTTTATTTTAAATAAAGCCAAAATAAAAACAGAATAATTCACATTGTAAGTCAGGAAAAAACTGCAACACCAATTTAACTGATTTTCAATAATTATTGCCCCAATGAGTTTAGAAGAAACAGCCCAAGAGATTATTGCTTAGCATAGAAATAACAAATTAATATATACAAAATGCAATGCATTAGATCATTTTCTGGTGTTGAGTAACACTGCATATAGCAAGGATTAGAAACAAAAGAGAAATTTCTATTTCCTACCTATATCACTGGCTACCATCTTGGAAAACTTTCTGCTTTTGGTCTTCACTGAAAATAATATTTTGATATAAAATGTCAAAATCTATTCAAAGTAAACTAAAATTAAACATAATTAAAAGAAAATGCTTTAAAATAAAGATACTATACCCTTTTCTATAAAATTATTCATTTTTTGTTCATCATCTGAATTGTGTGGTGATGAAGAACCTACACGAATCAAGACAATGGAAGGAACAAGCACATAGTCAGTCACAAACACGAGTTGTCACAGGGAAAAGTACAACCAAAATAATCTGGTAACCTCTAAGGTAAGTTTCCATACTATTAGCCACGAGGAGATGTCATGCATATAATCAATAACAATTTTCATAATATTAAAGTAAGAAAAGTAATCAGTAGTTCATTATCTTTCATGGTAGAGAATTCCTTAATATATGTAAATATTAACTCTATAATGATTTCTCCATAAATTACAACCATTTGGAAAAATCTTGGTATACATTATACGTTAGAGAACAGGTAAAGAACAATATAAGCAGCAATAAACAGTTTCTGAACGAAAATGCAAAACTTCTTCGATATTAGTTAACTGAATAAGGTTGGTTCATCTAGAACTAAGAATCTCGGGCAAGAAGTATACTGACAAAATTTACTTCAGAGTTAGCTTTCCAGATACCAATGTTAAAATCATATATAAATTCTACTATTACCATAGAGATCTTTTAAAAACTGAGGATCATACTTATAATTTTAGGTATGTTCAAATACTTACTTATGTTTAATGAGGTAAGAAATAGTTAATTTTATTCCAGCTGCGACTTCTAATATAAGGTTATCTAATATTTTTACTGTTAAGATTTTATTTGCCTTTTCCTTAAAAAAAGTGTTTCTAGCTTTTTATATTTGATTTCTGACATTAATGTTTCATTTATAAATGTACTACTAAGTAGCACTCTAGTTGACAACTTCTATTATTAAATGATCTATTCTTCATAATAGCACATTTCAAATGATAGCTCATCCATAAATTTCCAGTCTCCTCGATATAAATCACTTCCCCCCTTTTGAATTTCAACAACCCTTTGTATACTTCACCTATGATGTGTACTTCACTTAATACCTCATATTTTAAGTTCACACACACGTCTTTTTCCAACTGCACTGCACTTCTAAAACACCGGGCCGTTTTTCTTTACTTTTTTTTCTTTTTTATCCCAGTGAAAGTACTGAACCTTAATAAATAAGGTCAAACTGATGCTTTCTTTGGCCAAGTGGAAAATATCTTTGAAGTCTCTCCAAGGACCAAGTAAAACCTGTCAACATTGGCAGTATCCAATTACTTCTATAATAGTCTTAAAAGATTATTCTTAAAAACCATGTTATTTTTGTTAAATAGCACTTATGGATCCTTATAAATCCTATATCAAAAAATATCACATAAGTAACACTGAACTCGATGGAACATTTTCAGGAGTAGAGATGGATATACTTGTTTTTCAAAGAAGATAATGGTTATAAGAGGTTAGCCACAGGAATGTAAAAAAAATTATTAATACTTATGTGATATATTTCATTTTAGAGCAATAGCTAGGTAACATATCAAACATGAATATCAAATCATAAAAATGTTTTTTAGTTATTTCCAATGTAATAGGCAACAGAAGCCATAAATGTAAAGCAAACGGATTTATTTTTCCCCTAACTGAAAATGCCTATCATTGGTTGTCAGAATTTTTGTCAAAGTTCCAAAAATGTTTTCAGCATATCTCACTTGAATATATTTACCAAATAACTGTGATAAAATAAACACTGAACTTATCTACAGTTTTTTTTTTTTTTTTTAGGGTACATGGAAACTCCTGAAGGCACTGTTTATATCATGGTTAATGTGGCCCTGAGCCTTCTTCAACCTGAAATAACCTAACAGATGTTTTTATCATTTTCACATATGTGTAGACACCACACACACACACACACACACATACTCTTTTGATGCAGTACTAAAACAAAATTCCATGATTAAAGTGCTCAGTAAAGAAATCTGAGTTCTTTGAAATAGAGATCAAGTGGAAATGGAAGAAGTGATTTCTTATGTTAATTCAAGATGACAGAATTAATATTCGACTTCAGAGAGACTCCTGGTTTATTTAAAAATAAGTGGAAAAGGCAAACTATATTCATAACTTGGATATTCTCAGTATGCTTTTTGAATAGAGCTTTGATATTGACCAGCCAAATTGTTGGGATCACCAATTTTGATCATGGATTGAAATGTTTTTCAAAAAAGTTTTTCCTCATCTATATTATTATTTTGAGTAAACACACTGATTTTGCTAAAGGACATATGGCTACTTTTTACTTCTATAATAGTGGTTCTTCTAGTATTTATGAGAGACTCACTAACTTCCAACCCACTTTCATGCATTTCTTTTTCTCTCATAGATACACTGTTTTCTATTAACTATATTGGTTTTAATAGTCTATATTATATCACTTAACTATAGATAGATAGATAGATAGATAGATAGATAGATAGATAGATAGATATACACAGATAGATATCCTATCACAATGCAGGAAGTATTTGAGGCTAGTAATTTAATTACTACTTTCCATGGTTTTAATAACACGATTGCCTTGTGGTTCCTCTGATTCACCTCAAACTTACCCCAACCATTTTTTTCTTTTTTGACCATTCTAAACTAAAAGAATTTTCATGTACTGGGGAGAGGAAGGATACTAAATTATTCCTTTATTGGGGTTCTAAAAGCAATGAAGGCAAAAAAGTTACAAATGTGCAAAGAATAAGACAACTGGCCCAACATGGGTAGCAAAAATTACTATTAGCTATTTTAAAATGGACAAGTAGTGAAAGACACAGCTGTAAGAAAAAGTGTCAAAGGGTTAGTTTTCCAGAATTTTATTCTAGTTTCTACTGTATGTTTTAGTATGTATGCATGAGGGAGATCTATTTCCTGCTCTATGAAACACGTTTCAGGCACAACTACTATCTACTAAAATTTGATATGTTTTTTTGTGAAAGCAGTCTTTCCTCATATGCAGGAATGGATATAATTCTTCAGAAATTCTTATATCTTTCAGAGCATAGTCAAAGACTAAACTAAATAAATTAAGTTTTATATCTAAGATAAGAATTTGTGATTTATCAATGATTTTTTCAGTCACAATGTTTACTTTGCAGTTCAAACTCACTCGAAACAATACCCAGTATCATATCATCTGTATGTTAAAACTATACTGTCCTTTCACATGGACAAAAAAGCATAATATATTTGAAAATGTTCAACAATGTTTGAGTTCCTCAGGTACAAAAGGAGCTATTTGGAGAGTTTTTACTTTTATGCACTTTTTATATTTATATACTTATGAGATTTTAGTATACTTAAATACTTACTTATAAATACCTCTTTTTGGTTATTCCGAACTGATACACACACACACACACACACACACACACACACACACACACACACACATATATACACACACCTGTACACCTGTTGAAAATTGGGCTTAGGATAATGAGGAATATTAGTTTACTTGGGTTCTATATTACATATCCAAATCATCCAATTTGGCTTACAGCCTTAACACATTGACAATGGCATTCACATGGTCTTTGGAGAGAGAGGTGAGAAGACCAGAACAGTATTGTAGGTAGATGGACACAGAACAGCAGTAATGAAAAGATATTATAATTCTAAATTCCAAATTCAGAAATCACTCTAGGTCTGTCAGATCAGAAATAGAATTACTTGCTCCATATCATTCAAAGTTTACTGTACCAATGTGCAGACTTAGCAGTAGGTGCTAACTATGTAATTCTGATGGCTCCATGTTTCAATAATGAGTGAATTTAATTATGAAATTTAAAGATTAAGAAAACCAGAAGGTGGATATATCTTAAGAAAAGCTATAACTTATGTAGTATTAGGAAAAGGAATTTCAAAAAGAAAATTATCACAAAACTTTTACAGTTCTAGGTCTAATAAAATGCTAAACTGAAACATGAGGGAGTGAAGTAAAATGCACTTCTCAATATTTCCCATGCTTAAAATGATTTCTGATGTAGGAGAACCAGCTATGGCAGGATCCAAATCTATCTAAGAACTGTGTTACTTTATGCTAAGAACAATCTTTCCAGTACAAAGCTGACAAATATTCCCAGCCATAATGATTTAATATGGTAGTTAAAATTGTGAAGTTGATCTTAGTAAAGACTGGCAAAGTTTCTACCCACTGAAAATAATAATAATTCAGGATCCTCTTAATCTTAAGGAGACTGAAAAGGTACCAAAAATTATGTTGCACTGAAATATTTATATATACATAGATCACATAAAAACCTATATAATATGGACAAAAAGCTATAATATAGCTATAAAATTATATCAAATATCACTTTGACCAAAACCAAAAACACATATGGCCTACAATTATTTTGTCTACAGTCACCACTGGATTATAAATGTTAAAAATCTTTGGTAATATTTAAGTGGACATTTTTCAAGAATTAGGGCACTATTCTACCAGATGATACCAGGCATGCCTAGAGCAGAGACAAGGTTGCAGATTAACCCATCTGCTCCAATGGTGAGGAGTAAAATATATTTTCTCTAAAAAAGTGTAAATATTAGAAAGCCAGTGAACAGCTATAGGACTCTTAGCAGGTAAGAGCTGTGGATTTTTGTCTAGTACATTTCTTTTCACTTAATGAGAATGCAAAGAAAAGTTATGATTTTTAGAATAAATATGTAACACAAAAGTTTCTTATAGGTGTTATTTTAAATACTTATCTGTAAAAGGAATTTTGATACACTACAATGGTTTCTGTAGATTATAATTCTTAATAAAATAAAAAAACAAATTACCAGAAGTTGGAGATTTGCAGCGATCCTCTGGGACTGCAGTCCCTTCACTAATATCACATAGACCTGCTAAAAAAACAAAACCAAAACCCAAATCACAATACAAATTTATGTAAGAGCAGTTTCATCCCTATTTACAGCACACATTTAACGACTGACCATTTTTAAAAAAGCAGATGACTGGAGCGTACTGGCCTTGATACCATTGTGCCTGTTAATCTTGAGACAGGAAATAGGAACATTTGATATTAAATCACCTCAAAATAATACAGTAGTCATCAGTTAAGCAAAAAGAAAACTTCCAAGATATAATTTGCTATTCTTCAAGGACATTAGACATAAAGTAGAACGTTGTTGAAAAACAGTAATTTGAGGGGCACCTGGGTGGCTCAGTCGGTTAAGCGTCCGACTTTGGTTCAGGTCATGATCTCACAGTTCATGAGCTCGAGCCCCGCATCAGGCTCTGGGCTGACAGCTTAGAGCCTGGAGCCTACTTCTCATTCTGTGTCTCCCTCTCTCTCTGCTCCTCCCTCGCTCATGCTCTGTCTCTCTCTCTCCTTCAAAAATAAATACCACATCAAAAAAAAATTAAAACAAAAAAACTAATTTGAGAGTATATGATGGACTTATTGGACTTCTCTTGAGGGAAAATAAGTACTTGGTAATAAATTTGGTAATTTTTTACATCATAGGAACTCTCAACTCAAACTTCAAAGTGGTTTCCACTCAGTATGTCTCAAACACATGCCTTGAATATTTATGAATAATTAAGAAAATATTTTGTACCTCCACATTTACAATATTTAAAATATTGTACATTACTCCTCTTATAGGACTATACCTCTTAATAATTAAGCCATACATTTTTAAAAGGAGCTCTAAAGAAATACTTTCTTTTCATAGATGTATATGAATTACATAGAACTTATCTTAGGGGATGGCCTAAATTCTTAGGAGCAACTGTAACAAGGTATTTTATGCTGTGGACAAGAATTAAAAGACATGGTAACATGCAGAGTAAACAATCAGTATGGACAGTAAGTTGTTTAGTGATTGGAATGAAAAGAATTTCTGAAAATTCTTTGAAAATTACAAACACATGTCAAGAGTTTGGGATGGCTGGGCAACACACAAGGGGCTACATATCTAGACCTCAGAAATCAGGTATCCTGTCAACATATGTACATGTGTGGCCAGTATCTACTTTACCAATCTTTTGGTAAAAGACATAATGTCACAATCCAGTCACTAAGAAACCTTTTGCAATAACATTTTCAGAGAACACAGAGTATTGAATTGGGTTTATAAAAATGTTTTCTATTTTGAATTATATATTTTTCTTCATTAAGTAGGAACTTTTTGAATGATAACCAGTTTTTTTTCTTTTTACACTTATTACACTAATTGTTCTGGAAAAACAAAACAAAACAAACAAAAACCCAAAACTAGTTTTTATACTTCAAAGATGATGGATGTAATAGGTATGAATTTAATCTTTCACAAAATATTCGTTTATATAAATGAACTCCTTTAAAAATGTTTTTAATATTTATGGGGACACGAAATCTGAAGCAGGCTTGAGGCTCTGAGCTGTCAGCACAGAGCCCTATGTGGGGTTTGAAGTCACGAACCACGAGATCATGACCTGAGCCGAAGTTGGACGCTTAAACGACTGAGCCACCTAGGCAGCACTTTTCAAAAATTTTTAAATGTTTTATTTATTTTTGAGAGAGAGAGAGAGAGAGAGAAAGAGAGTATAAGCGGGGGAGGGGTGGAGAAAGAAGGAAACACAGAATCTGAAGCAGGCCCCAGGTTCTGAGCTGTGAGCACAGAGCCCGAATGAACTCTTTTTGATAAACACTAAAACAGCAGGTCTTTATTTTTATTTATTTATTTATTTTTTTTATTTATTTTTGGGACAGAGAGAGACAGAGCATGAACGGGGGAGGGGCAGAGAGAGAGGGAGACACAGAATCGGAAACAGGCTCCAGGCTCCGAGCCATCAGCCCAGAGCCTGACGCGGGGCTCGAACTCACGGACCGCGAGATCGTGACCTGGCTGAAGTCGGACGCTTAACCAACTGCGCCACCCAGGCGCCCCAAAACAGCAGGTCTTTAAATAGTAGTGATATACAGAAACAATCTAAGTGTCCATCTATGGATGAATGGATAAAGAAAATGTAGGCTTTATAAAAAATGTGGGGGATACACACACACATATACATTCGCACACACAATAGATATATTCAGTCATAAAATAAAATTTTGCCATTTGTGACATGGATGGATGTCAAGGATATTATGTTAAATAAGACAGAAAAACAAAACTACTGTATGATATCACTTGTATGATATAGTGGGATCTAATCCTGCAGCCCCCAAAATCCCCCAAAACAACAATAAAAAACAAGCCTATATATACAGAGAAGAGACTGGTGATTGCCAGAAGCAGGGTATGGAGGGTGGGAGAAATCGGTAAAGGCAGTCAAAGGTACAAACTTGCAGTTACAGAATAAATAAGAGATATAATATACAGCATAACTACAGTTAGTGATACTATACTGGATATCTGAATGCTGCTTAAGAGTAGATCTTAGGGGCGCCTGGGTGGCTTAGTCGGTTAAGCGTCTGACTTTAGCTCAGGTCATGATCTCACAGTTCGTGGGTTCGAGCCCTGAGTCGGGCTCTTTGCTGACAGCTGAGCCTGGAACCTGCTTCAGATTCTGTGTCTCCCTCTCTCTCTGTTCCTCCCCCTCTCATGCTCTCTCTCTCTCTCAAAAATAAATAAACATTAAACAAAATTAAAAAAAAAAAAGAGATCTTAAAAGTCCTCATTACAAGGGAAAAAATATTTCGTAACTATGCAAGGTGATGAATGTTAACTAGACTTACTGTGATCATTCTGCAATGCATACAAATATCAAATTGGTATGTTGCATGCCTGAAACTAAAATAATGTTATGTGCCAATTTTACCTCAATAATAAATAGTGGTGATAGTAAACTCTAATATACTCTAGCACTACAGTGAGCCTAATACTGAATAAAAATAATCAATTTTGAAATTTTAAGCCTTCCATTCCATCTGGCTTAGGGTAAAAGTCAAAGTCCAACCCTACATTAATTGATATATGTGATCCTATGGCATATACTATGTGACTATGGTATATCATTTAGGTTTATGATTTCTACCTACCAATATCTTTATGGGTATTTGCTCTCAGATGTAGTAGTTATCCTTTAAGGACAACAAGCATAATCATGTTATTCAGCATTCTATATCTACTGAGGCACACCACAGAAATTAGTAGTAGGCTATAAATTGACCCACTAAATAGATACCACGGTTTAGTCCATGGATTGGCAAATGTGAAGGCCTAGATTGGTTTTAGGGCCAGCTAAGCAAGGATGATGTTCTAATTAGCAAAAATAGCAGTGGAAGAGATTTGGCCCATGGGCCATAGTTTGCTGACTCTGGTTTAATCAATCTTGCAATTGTTGGGGCGCCTGGGTGGCGCAGTCGGTTAAGTGTCTGACTTCAGCCAGATCACGATCTTGCGGTCCGTGAGTTCGAGCCCCGCGTCAGGCTCTGGGCTGATGGCTCAGAGCCTGGAGCCTGTTTCCGATTCTGTGTCTCCCTCTCTCTCTGCCCCTCCCCCGTTCATGCTCTGTCTCTCTCTGTCCCAAAAATAAATAAACGTTGAAAAAAAAATTTTTTTTTTTATCAATCTTGCAATTGTCAAACTGAACTAGGTTGCTTCCATCTGCTCGGTTCATAAAAAATATACATGGAATTCTTTATCAAATATCTGATTAACTTCAGGAAACATTAGGTCAACAGGCTGCCATAAACCATTAACGTAGTTACGAGATTAAAAAAGTAACACTGATTTTTCGTACTGTTAGTGAATTCCTGTTGGTTTCAATTGACAGTTCTATTTTCAGTATGCACACAAGGCATTTCAATATGCACACAAATCATTTGAGAATTCTGACTGATTTGTACATCAAATTTAATGACTTATAAAATATCTGACCTTTGAAAACTTGGAAACTGTTTACAAATTTTCTTCACAAATCCTCTTGAGATCTTTTTATTACCTTATTACTGTTTATTACCAAGGTCTGTTTTGCATACATAATGTAGCTTAGATTTTCATTTCTCTTCATTATTTTTCACTTTCCAGAAACATAAATAATTTCTCATTAAGAGAGTGTTGAGAAACAAAGTTATTTAGCTCTACATTCTGCTTTTCAACTATCATTTCAACTGATCCCTAGAGTCCTAATCCTTTCTTAATTATATTTTCATTGAAACCAAACATTTTGCTATTTCCCATTTTTTGAAAACCTGCCTATATTCAACACAGTAGTTACTGATTTATGCAACACTTATTATGCATCCTTGATTATATCCCTCATTTCTTATATAGTGTTTTGTTTCTTACAACACACACATGCACAAAAATATCAACTAGTATTACTAGGCTCCATAGCTATTTCTCTTTTTCTATCCTACTGAGAATATTGAAGACCTGAAATTAACTACAACTTTGTAGCCCAAATCTTCATTTTCAGAGACACTTCTCCAAAACTTTTGAAAATATGTTTCCTAAAGTCAGGAACAGCTTCGTCCCTCTAATTCCCTTCTTTATAATTATCAACTTCCAAGACTAAGTAACTTATTTCTCATGGGTCTATCATGTTCACATCACTATGCAGATCTTTTTAGGGTTTAAAATTATATTCAGAACAGAAATTTCCCTTTTTTATCCTTCACAGAGTCAAAAAGTGGTCAGCAAAACATGACACATACTAGCCTGTCTCACTTTTGTTATAATTAAGACTTTCAGCAGACATACACAGGTGGTTGAAATACTTTATCACTACTTGCCCCTGTAACAGCCTCATAATTTTTATTATGAAAACACTGTACATATTTTAGTTGTGGGTTCAACTATATTTTAATACAGCTGTATAACCCTTAGACAGTAATGCCTATAAAATAATTTCATCAGTGACACCTTACTTGTTATGAAAACGTTTTAGAATCTACTAGTATTAAAACATTTTTCCAAACTAATCTTTAAAAAAAATAGAAGAACCTGGTGGTATTTGGGCTATACTTCCAGAATATATTGTAAAACACACCTTTTTTGCAAGAATATAATTTTTATCAATGCAATTAAAGAATTTTAGTATCAATTATCTCACATTTAATTTTATTTGAAATATAAATAGTTACAGTATTTTAGAATTAAGGCATAAATATCCTTAAAATGTTAAATCACATTCTAAAATAACTTTCTTTTAATTTTATTTAATACATAATCCTCAATGTTATTACTGCTGAGCTTAAGTATCTTAAGATGACAAAAGAAAAATTCAAATTGTTCTCCTGTGCCTAAACATCAAATAATAATATAAATAATATTACAAGATTTACTCTAGAATAAAATAAGATGCCATAGAATTTAAGAAAGAAATATTTTTGAAATCAGACGGTAAAACTGGTTTCTATCCTTGGATTAGTTTAGGTATTTAATTTCTGGAAATTTTATGAAACTATGATGAGGTATCAGGAATAAGATAAATGAATTTTAGGAGCAAGTTTTTACTTGCTCTGTGGTAAAACTGCCAAAAGTACTTGTCTTCTCTACCATGACAATGTTTTAACTTTCTAACATTATAAATATATATTAGTCTAAACTAAATATTAGTTTCTTTTGCTTTATTAAAAAACTGGATTCGGATGCAAACATTTCAATGGCTATTTTCACATTCATATTATAGATGAATTCAAGTAACGAGGACGAACATTTAGATATGTAATTTAGAAATATAATGCTGTTAAAAGCTCTTTTAAAAATAAATGAGAAAAAATGATTTTACATACAACAAACAAACATGCTGTGACTTAACTGATATGGAATAAATAACTTACTTAAGGAAGAACGGAGTTTTTTCACAGATTCAGAATATAAGCTAGAAAGGCCGCACATGCAAGAAGTCACAATCAGCCCACCTTAGTGAAGCAATGAAAAGCGAAGAAGAAAAAAAAAAGGAGACAAAGATACTAGAATGGTATGGTTGGGAAAATTTCTGCTGAAGATAACGCGAGACAAAATGATCACACACAAAAACAAAAATGGAAAAGAAAGTTCAACCATCAAGCTAAAGTGACAGTAAGGTCTATATCCCACCACCTTTTTCTTCTTCTGTCACGAACTGTGATAAAGGTAGCACTAGCTAATTATGTCATGAGAGCAAATGAGAAATGAATCTCAGGGAGAATTTTAATTCGGAGAGGCTGAGTTATAAGTATATACGTGAGCTTCCCAGCGTTCCACTGCACACTGGCATTCTGCAAACGGGCTAAGTCAGCCAGAGATACTGCTCCCCTTAATCTGGTCCAGTGGAACAGGTCCTGAGGAGACTGGAACCTGTAGGCCAGTAAGTGCTGCAGGCCTCACTAATATACCCCAAGTGCCAGAGATCCAATACTATGGGGGTAAAAAAAAGTGGGGGGGTGAGGAGTACTGGTATAGATAACCAACCAGACATATGAAAACATTTAAAATTAGATTACTTATGCAGAAAACACAAAAGAGTCCTACCAAGAGAATTCTTAATGGGTTTGGGTTTGCATTGAATCAAGGCTACCTAAAACACTGTATTTTCATAGAATTCAAATTCACTTTTGCATTTACATTTTTTTCACATAGGAAATGCTCCCTCTAAATTAAATAGTTGGAACAATGAATTTTTGGTCTCACAATACCAAGTAATAAAGGGGGCAAAACTTTGAAATTAACTTTTGTTTCACAATAATGAGACAAATTTTCATCTCATAATTTAGATGAAGAAGCTTGCCACTGTGGTTCTTTCCCAACATTAATTAAAATCCTAAAACAAAAGCAAAATCTAATAATAATACAAAACAAAGAAGGCTCTAAACTTTTACTAGTTTTTGACAGTTTATATATATAGACTAAGTCAGACAAGCTATTTATCTCACTGAAGTACTTATATTCACAGAAGTAGCTTTAGTATTTATAGAAATCCTAAAACTCAGGACTTTTTCTTTATACCTCCTGAAGGTTGTCGAGATTTACGAGGAGACCGGGGTTCTCTCCGATAAGGATCACTGGAGCCATATAATTCAATAGTGCCCAGGTTGAGGAGTACTGCTTTCTGGAGGTAGTCTACCATAGCAATGCCATTACAATTGCCAAAAACTACCCTGGGAATAGGAAAAGAGCAAATACTTTAGCATAAACAAGTATAAGGATACGTACTTGTAGTCTTGAAGGCTGAAAAAGAAGAAGGATGGGTTTTTCACAAAATTCCTCTCTGAAACTGCAGACTATCAGAGGCATGGAAACACAGGTTACACATTACGTATGCCTTCTCATGGAACTGTACAGATCTTCTGCAGACATTAATGATTACAAATCAATATCATTAAAAAAGAAGTTGGCATAGGAAGTGAAACATGATCATAGTCATAAACCCCTATCCTAGGAAATGTGACATGTATTTTTTTTATTTTTTATTTTTTTGACTTAAGGGCATTTTGAGCAGCTCAAAAGTTGTGGTAATCTCTACAGTCAAGAATAAAACTAGAAAGCATTAAATCTTGGAGGTCTCCCTTTGGAATATTCCAAATACCTTCCCTATTATAAGTCAGGAGCTACAAACCAAACAATTATGAATAAAGAAATTTTACTCCTTTAAGATGTCTTAAACCAGGAGTTGAAAACTGAAATGTATAGAGGGAGGGGCTCTGTAAGTAATACGAACGGGCCAGACAAGGGCTAGAGTGAACTGGAGAGTGTATGACCCATCTAAAGAGAAAAAGCTTCAACTCCATTTCTGCTGACGACTGTTAAGGAGGAATGGAGACATGGGCCAGATGATCAGGTTTTTCAGTTGAAGTTCTAAATATGGATTGCATAGTAAATTATCTTGGCAAGTAGTTCAAATGTCAAAAATATACAAAAAAGGGCTAAATGCAATGTTAACTGTGAGCCCAATGAGCCTGTGATCAACTGATGTGCAACTTCCTTTAAAACTTCCTACTAGTTATTTTTCTTATTCCCTCCTTCCTTTATGGTTGTGGGCAGTGAAATATTAACAAGGAGAGGTTTGTGTTCTTATATTGTGGGGCAGCAAACCAAAGACATGAGAGAAAACCAGCTCAGACTATAGCCAATTTTAGCTAGGTATACATCCGCAAGAGACAGACTGAGTGATGACAGAGGAGGAAGAAGAAAGATCAGTGAGTCCCTAGGACTACATCAAGGAGACCCACATACCAGTAAATGGCCCTGGGACTGCACAGTGAGTGTGTGGCTTCTCTGATACCACAGTGCTGATTTTTAAAAAAACAAAAATACTCTATGAGTCTACCAAATTATAGTAAAAAGTAAGTCTAATTAATACTAAATACTTGTAGGCATGAATTGATAATACACCTGCAGTATAAATACTTCAATAAACTATTACTATGCTTTTACAATTTATACAAGTGAACTTTGAAAGTGGCAAGAAGACATTATATAGGTTTGATTCAACATTTACAGAATCAGCTCAGCACAAAGTCTTCTGCGTTCATGTTGTTAGACCTCCATTATACTGAGTATTAATAAGGAAATCATTTCTGAGAGTAGAGCCAGGAGATGGTATATTGACTTCAAACCTTTATCCCAATTCATTAGGAAGCAGTATAAGCATACTCAGAGTAAATTATCTGAAACAGAATTATATTCCAGACAAATGCTGAATTTGATCTGAAATTAAAGTTATACAACTTTTTAATTGATGCTATAATGAAGATCATCTTTTCTATTTTTAAAAATAAAAGAATGTATGAGAAACACATAAATTATACTCACAATCCATAGGAAGAATTGACTGCCAGGCTGGTTATTTGTTGTGGTGGTTCTCCACTCACCCACACCAACTGAATAACTAGTTCTGTCTGATAACCTGGAGACTGTTTAAGTGGTGAATTTTTAACTCTGTAATAAAGGATAATATATTACCTTTTAACCCATCTTCAAGGATCTTATTAGCTCATGTAGCTATAAAGTCATGCATAAATAACTATACAAAACATAACTTTATATATGAAATTGTACTAAACACATGAAAAAACAAACAAACAAACGAATCCTGTTCTCTAGAGGCATTTAATGTGGTTAGAAACAAAACCCGTATGTGAAAACAAAAATAAGAAATCATATGTAAGTTCCCATTATAAATTCAGGGCTTAGAAGTGGGGATGGAGAAAACGAGAATGAGTAGGAAGGGGAAGGAGAAATGGGGAGAAGAATGAGGAGAACGAGAAGCCCAAGAATTAACAAGAGGGGGAAAAAATCCAGTTAGAAAGAAAAAATGGAAGTTAGAAAAGTGCCTAAAAAAACGGGGGGGGGGGGGGGGAGTAAAAGTATACTTAAATATATAGGGCACCTGGGTGGAACAGTTGGTTAAGCGTCTGACTCTTGATTTCAGCTCAGGTTATGATTTCACAGTTTGTGGGATTAAGCCCTAAATCAAGCTCTACACTGACAGCAGGGAACCCGCTTGGGATTCTCTCTCTCCCTCTCTCTCTCTGCCCCTCCCTTGCGTGCTTTCTCTCTCTAAAAATAAATAAACACTTAAAAAAACATAAAATCAAGCTGTAAATATATGGCTTAATTAAAAGTGGCCAAAACAAAATGAGTTAAATGAGTAAAAAAAAAAAAAAATTGTGAGAAATTTATTTTTGTGTGCATGACACTTTAACGATTAAAAAAGTACTCTGAGTTTTGATTGCAGACTCTTTCCCCAATAGTTGCCGAATAGGTGTTCAAAATATATTGCTTTTGCAAACATATGCAAACAAGGAGGAAACCCTTAGTCAAAGATTAACAAGTGTGGAAGTTTGTCCACAGTGGAAGTGTGTGTAGTAACAGTGAGCAATCAGTACAGCAGGATAGGCCAGGGTGAGAAGTTAGAGGGTCTTCAGCGCCTCACCGCAAAAGTCTGATATTGGTACAAAGAACTGAGGGCTTTTGAAAAGCTAGCATTTAAGTCCTGGCTCTGCCATTTTCCAACTATCTTCTTATCTAAAAAGTGGGAATATTACTACCTAATCACAGTACGGAGACATTTTGAGTGGCTATGAAAGAGCTGTCAATGGTCAAATTACACAAAAGTAATATATTTTTATTATTTTAAGGAATTAAAAGCCAAATGAAGGTTTATAAGAAATACTCTGGGAAGATTAATTTGGTGGAGATTTACAAGATGAAGTAGGATCGGAGAACAATTAGGAAGTACCTGTAATTCTGAAGTAAAACAGTAAGAAAAAGGTAGATTTGGAACATATGAAGTAAGAATTGAAAAATGCTTCTAAACTCCATGAAGGCAAAAACCCTGCAGTTACTTTTAATACTAGCACAGAAGAGGCACTCAATATTTACTGAATGAATGAATGAGCTGAAGGTTCATCAGAGGTAGATCACGGGAGAAAAAGAATACAGAGTGATTGTAAGTTAAGGAAAGGAAGGCATGAAGGAAAGAAGGAAGAAAAGAAGGAAGGAAAGAAGAGGAGAGAAGGAAAGAAAAAGAAAAGAAAGAGAAAGAAAATAAAATGTCAGAACGAAGAGCTAGTTTTACAGGAATATGTGCTAAGTTTGAGGTGATGGTAGGATTTTCAAGTGAACTACTAGTAAAAAAACAAATGTATTCCCAAGCCTCACTTTATTGAGTAAATTCATAGAAAATTTTTTACAGTACTTGTTACACACATGTCAGGGGGAGTGAGGGAGTGGTTTATGAGTCGGAGACTTTCTAAGGCACACAGTTACTTAAATACCATACCTTTAATACGCGTACCAGGAAACTTCAAGTGGATTTGGAAGATAACATTTTTTTTCCTTTAATGTAAGTAATTTATTTTTGTGGGTGATTACTATTTAAAAAAAAATCTACTTTGACTTTAAGGTGAGAACATTTTTTGATTGCTAAGACTCCTCCAATAACTGCTCTTGTGAAACTTAAGCAAAGCCTGGTTACTTCAGCAATTTTTGAGGCTTCTGCCTTGGAGGGACAGTCTCATGGAAGAAGGAAGGGCAGAAAGAAAACTACTCAATGTTAAATCTCCTATTACCAATCTCAGAGGTAAGGATTCCTTTGAGTCATTTAGTTGATACTTGTAGTGAAGAAGACTGTCACCCCCGGTCTTTAGGGTGTGTTAGCCAAATTTTAGGGTAAACATGAATCACTGAGGGTCCTCCAAATATGAACCAAGTTACAGTTGCTTTTCCCTATGCAAAGTCTGTAAGGCAATACACTCGGAACTGTATGCTGGCCGAGGCAGAAGTTCTGGCTTTTCTCAGGGACGTACCCTGAGAAGTGTACAGTGGCAGCTGTCCATCTCGAGATAGAAATGAAGACAGAGTATTTTTCTGAATAGAAGATTCTGAGTGTGTTATTTTCTCCTTATATGAATTAGGTAAGCTTCAAAGAAGTCGAACCTAATTACCTCATGCCGGCATATTTAATATGCACATTAAATCAGAACCTCAAGAGCAGAGCAAGCATTCACGGATAATATTACAAGTGCGTATGTGGGCACATTTAAAACTTCAGTGATAAAGACACACAGAATTCACGGAATTCTTAAATTACTTACAAGAGACCAAAAAAAAAAAAAAGTTATTAAGCAAAAATAAGCCATGCAAGCCTGCTACAAAATCCCTAGTTGGTAAAAAATTGGAAATTGGATCAAGTAATGACAGGATAGGTTAGATTTAAAAATGCAAAATGAGGGGTGCCTGGGTGGCTCAGTTGTTTAAGTGTCCAACTTCAGCTCAGGTCATGAGCTCACGGTTCATGGGTTTGAGCCCCACTTTGGGCTCTGTGCTGACAGCTCAGAGCCTGGAGCCTGCTTCAGATTCTGTGTCTCCCTCTCTCTCTGCTCCTCCCCCACTCACGCTCTCTCTCTCAAAAATAAACAAACTTAAAAAAAAAAATTCAAAATGAGGGAAAAAAATGCAAAATGGGGATGGGTGGGTGTAACATTTTATGTCTATAATGATTACATGCAAGTTATTTTAATGATTTTAATATATGTAAATTAAGGTTTACTTTTTAAAGACAAGGGGTTGAACCTTTGTGAAAAGCTCCATAATTTGTACAAATGTATTTTATTTATTTATTTATTTTTTTAAATTTTTTTTTTTTTCAACGTTTATTTTATTTTTGGGACAGAGAGAGACAGAGCATGAATGGGGGAGGGGCAGAGAGAGAGGGAGACACAGAATCGGAAACAGGCTCCAGGCTCTGAGCCATCAGCCCAGAGCCCGATGCGGGGCTCGAACTCACAGACCGTGAGATCGTGACCTGGCTGAAGTCGGACGCTCAACCGACTGCGCCACCCAGGCGCCCCAAGTACAAATGTATTTTAAATGTCAAAATAATGTTTGGAGGCTTTGCAGTTTCAATTGTTTATCTGCTTTGACAAACCGCAAAAGCACAATTAAAATACTAAAAACATAAATTTTATTGGTAAAGGGAATAAATCAAATAGCTTTTAAAATGATTCTTCAAAGGAACAAGTACATACAAAAACATTTTGTATAAAAGACAAACAAAAAACTCGGGGCACCTGAGTAGGCTCAGGATAGCTCAGTGGGTTAAGTGTCCAACTCTTGGTTTCAGCTTGGGTCATGATCTCACAGTTGTGAGTTCAAGTCCTGCCTGGGGCTCTGTGCTGACAGTGTGGAGCCTGCTTGGGACTCACACACACACACTCTCTCTCTCCCTCTCTCTCTCTCTTTCATGCTCTCTTTCTCAAAAATAAATAAACTTTAAAAAGCAAAACGAAACTCAGTATTAGTTATTTTAGTATCAGTTTAGTTAGATCTCTGACATTTAAAAACCGAATTTTGGGACTGTGGACTAAAACAACGTGAAGTTACCAGAAAACTATTAAAAAGAAAAAATGAGGTAGAACTCAAATTGCCTCCAAAAGCAGTAGTGAATATGTCGATTTTAGACAAAAATCTCAAAACTCTGCCACCAAAAAGGTTACCAAAATAAACGTCAAAGACAAATTGTACTATACAGGCTTATAAGACTTACATTTAATAAAAGGCTGGAGAAATACACATTAAAATCAGAAGAGCATTAATAGAAATTTTACAAGTTTAAGTTTAAAGCAAAATAGTACTGAAAAAGTAAAAGGGAAGAATGTAGAATTCTGTATTTCCAAGTCTCATTCTAGTTAAACATGTGCCAGAACTGGAATTGTGTGCATGTATGTACATGAGAAAGAGAAAAAACATGAGGCCTTTCTAAGAAATGCAGTTGCTTAACCTCGATGCTTGTATGTTTTCGATCAGATCAGCATTTCTCATTGCTGGCATCAGCAGCCTTCTGAGCTGGAAAGTTCTTTGTTGGGGGCACTGTTCTGCGCACTTGAGCATCACCCCTGGCCTGCATGCACTAGATGCAACAGCACCCTGTTCCTACTGTTGTGACAAGTAATAACGGCTCCGGATATTGCCAAACGCGTGCAGAGGAGCAAAATCATCCCTTTTGAGGATCGTTAACACAAAACACATAATCTAAAATTTATATAAACACATAAAAGTATAATTTTTAAAAAGTCTATACATTTTAAATGATGATGATATAAAAAAAATCTGCCCTATGTTTGGGGTGAGCGCATTTTTGGGTACCAAGACCTTCTCCATAGTAATTCCTTCACGAAGCGAGGAGACGCTGGCAGATCTAAAACAAAACCAGGACAAACCTGGTTCTTTCAACTGACGTAAATTATCTCTCAGCAGCCATCTCTACCTTGAATCTACTAATCTGGGCTTTTGCTCAACTCTTACACTGAATTTTTGTTTACATTTTCCACAATGACAGTCATTACCCTAACTGACTTCTCTGTAAATGTAATTAATCATAGTCTTCATAAAATTTTTCAGTGGTCTTAACTCTTTCCTCATTGTTTTATTTCTCTGCCATATTTAAGGCCCATACCCTTGAAAAAGTTAATACTCAGTAATATAAATTATATAGAAGAAAAAAATGTTTTATCTAATTTATTCCTATATGAAAGCAAAATGTATTCAAATCTGGAATGCCACAATAAAGGCATTTAAATAATGATACTGTTGTGCTAGACAAGATTCAGAAATACAAGAAAATGATCACAAAAAAACTGAATCTCTAAATATCAAAAAAACAGAATTTTCAGAGTGGTGGAAAGCACTCTAAATACACATTTGAGGGGCACCTGGGTGGCTCAGTCGGTTAAGCGTCCGACTTCGGCTCAGGTCATGATCTCGCGGTTCTTGAGTTCAAGCCCCACATCAGGCTCTGTGCTGACAGCCCAGAGCCTGGAGCCTACTGCAGATTCTGTGTCTCCCTCACTTTCTGACCCTCCTCCACTCATACTGTCTCTCTCTCTCGAAAATAAATAAGCATTAAAAAAAATTTTTTTAAATATACATTTGATCCATCTATGAATCCAAACTAGAAAACATCCAAGGATTTGGAGGATTGAGCTGCATACACAGGAAAGATCCATGCTGTCCTACCAGTATTGTTTACAGATCAAATCTTGGCACTTCAAAGACAAAATCACAGAATTCAATCATATTCCTCTTGTTGCCACAGAAAAATAAATTGGATTAACCACAGCAAAACAAAGAAAGAAATGTTATGTCATTTTTCTCTATCACAGGAAAATATTATTCTAGTAATATTTATAATTTACTTAAACGAAAAAACAGTTTCCAAAACATCTGCATTATTTTATAACTTACTTTAAACAAGGGACATTATCACGAAGTCCGTCAGATGAACTGCTACTGGTAGAAGGATGAGACTGAGGAGGAATGGGCTGAGGAGTGGCGCCCCCTACAGGTGTTGGCAAAGGTGGTGCCTGTTCACCCTCGGGGGATTCCACATCACTTATCTCATATAACAATCGAACTTCAAGCATCTGTTATAAAAGAAAGACAGTTCACCTACTACTAATAATTATTCACTTTATTACGATTCACACTCATACACACATACACTTCAGTGGAAACATGTTGTAAGGGTAAAAATTTAGCCACGATTTCTAAAGGTAAAGATTTAGGAAAGAAAAAAAAAATGTTTCTGACTCAGCGTTTCAAAAATGATTGTGTGTCTGTGTGTGTGTGCGCGCAAGAACACACGATGATTTTAGAATTCACAGCATGCCTGTTAGTACCAAATTAGAGTATGCTCATATTCATATTAACTTTCCTTAAATGAAACATATAATATACATAAGGATTTAAATGCTCACTAAAAAGATATAGATTAAAATACACTATTTTCCACAAAAGACAGATGGCAATGTAAACACTTAAGTGTTTTTAAAAATTCTAGAAAAAAACGACTGCAAATAATCTCCTAAATAATTAAAAAAAAATTAAATGTTAGACATCTGACACTGAAAATAATTAAGAGACTATTACCGGAATGACTTCTGTAATCACTTCTTGTTTGCTGAATCTATAAATAATGACATGAGCTGAAACTCCAGCTATGCACAGCATTCTACTTTCCGGACACCAGGAGATGATCTGAATGGCATATGGATCTTCATCTACAATATCTGTGTTTGGCCTGTCATCTTTATTTCTTGACTTTTCAAATACTTTAGATGTCTTTAGTTTATATAATACTTGCAGAGTTACTAGAAAAAAAGATAATATGTGTTAAACATTTTAATATAAAAAGAACAAATATAAAGTAATATTTAATCACTCATATTATCTAAGGAAAATAGCCAATATTTATTCGAACCATATTTTTATTCCCAGGTCTACATTTCTCTATTATTCTTTTAGATAATGCATTCATTGGACCTACTGACCAGAAGAAAGGTGTACCTGTATTCACTAAAAACAAAAACAAAAAAACTCATCATGATGATGAATTTAGATAACCTGAAAAAAAATCAATGACAAAAATATTTTGTGAAAAGAAAAAAGTATAAATATAATGAAAATAAAAAACATTTTTGCTTTCTAAAATGATTTTCTACTTTCACTACAAACGGTGCTAGTACATCTCATATTTCTATATGATGAAACACAAAATATCCTGAGTTAACTGGAGTCTCACTGCTTGCTATGTGTATTTTGCAAACATTGATGATTCAAAGCATTCTTTCCTTTTTTGCTATTGTGTAACCAACATGTATATTCCACAAAGAGAATACAAATTACTGTTAGCCGAGCATCAGGCATTATTCTACAGATTTCTGTTGATTTGAAACACATTCTCACTTTTCCTAATTCTGAGTTAAAAAGAGAAGGTTTGAAGAAATTTTGAAGAAAGGATCTGATTACTTCTGCTGAGAATTTTTCTTGACTGACTAGACAGTATCCTTAAAAATATCTTATGTCTATCAAGAATTCTAAACTCATATACTTGATAAATCAGTTATTAAACCAATAGCTTCCAAATTTTATACTAAATGTTGATTATGCAATTATTATAAAACAGGTTATATAAAAGCAATGATTATATAACAAACATATAATAAATAATATTCAAAATACTTACTTGCAGAAGCATCCCAGAACTTAACTGATCCATCAGCATGCCTATGAAAAGGAAATGAGTTAAAACTGTGATGATACAAAGGAAAAAATATTACATTTTTTCTTTCTTTGAAGTATACTGTTATTTGCACATGATCTTAGCCAAAAGGCCGAGAAGCGATGAAGTATACTGTTATTTGAAAAGTTAGCCACCAAACGAGGAAAGGTAAAAAATTCAAGGTAAGTTGGCAGGTTCCAGACAATAACATTTTTTAATACACTACAGCATAAAGGAAAGCACTACCTGCCCAATTAATTAACGTCCATGTAGTCTTTGTATTTAGCCATTATTGGTTTAGTGGTGAAAACAGGCTTTTACTTACCCTGTAATAATTATTTCTGGGTAACTTTGAACACCTAAGCCCCAATTACCTCCATTAATGGGCCATTCCTATAAGAAAAGATTATAGTATAAAGCAACTTTCAAGCATCTTCATATATATATTTCTATGATAACAGTAAACAATGCATTTTGCTCCAAAAAAGGATTTTCTATATATTTTCTCTAGAAAAGGTATACATTATCAAATATTCCAAGGTGATAAATATAAAATACTGAAATGCAACATTAAATACTAAAACTCATGTTCAATACCTTTTTGCTGTAACCTTGACGTTTCTGTCTAGCTCCAACAGAATAAAGTGCAGGAATGAGGTCCACAGGACAATCAGCAAAATATTCGCAACATGTGACAGGGGATTCGTGTATACTCAAAGGGTAGGGATTTTCAAATATAGGATATCTTTAACAATAGGAAAAGAAAAATATTTATGTATTTAATAAAATTAACACAACAATGAAAACTTTTAAAAATTATTTACATCTTTGGAACAAAAACAATATTTAAAATTTGATTAAAGATAACATTCTCTGAAGGCCCATATAACATATTATCTAAATTTATATTTTAAATTTTGGAATACAGTGCTCTTCTCCATATTTTTGGAAATTACATACATTCTGTCACAGAGATTTAATAGATTTAATTTATGCAAATATGTAAAAAATGACATCTTCTATAATGCAAGTTGCTCAGTTAGACTAGTAAAGAGAAAAGCTGCAGCTGGAATTACATACCATGTGGCACACACTGGACTAAGTGCTTTATATAGACATTTATCTTCTTTACTTCTCACACCACACTTACGATGTAGAAATTTTATGGAGGAACGAAAACAGAGTAATGTGCCAAAGGCATGGCAGCCGGCAAGGAGAAGCCAAATTTTTTTTTTTTTTTTAATTTTTTTTTTCAACGTTTTTTATTTATTTTTGGGACAGAGAGAGACAGAGCATGAACGGGGGAGGGGCAGAGAGAGAGGGAGACACAGAATCGTAAACAGGCTCCAGGCTCTGAGCCATCAGCCCAGAGCCCGACGCGGGGCTCGAACTCACGGACCGCGAGATCGTGACCTGGATGAAGTCGGACGCTTAACCGACTGCGCCACCCAGGCGCCCCCAAGGATAAGCCAAATTTATTTATTTATTTTTATTTATTTATTTATTTTTTTTTTCAACGTTTATTTATTTTTGGGACAGAGAGAGACAGAGCATGAACGGGGGAGGGGCAGAGAGAGAGGGAGACACAGAATCGGAAACAGGCTCCAGGCTCTGAGCCATCAGCCCAGAGCCCGACGCGGGGCTCGAACTCACGGACCGCGAGATCGTGACCTGGCTGAAGTCGGACGCTTAACCGACTGCGCCACCCAGGCGCCCCAAGGATAAGCCAAATTTAAACTATGCTCTTAACTGTAAAGTTCTCAATCAACAGATTCCTCATTTTTATGTCAAATAACACAAATTTGCAGTTCTCTTCTCCATCAATGTAATGCCGAGTGCAATATTTAATCTAGAGATGCTCTCTTGTTTTAGTGATAATCTAAATAAAAGTCTACCTTAAAGGTTTCCTAGATAGGAAATTATTTCATTAAATAAAGCAAAAAATGCTTTCAAAAATCTTAAAGTAAAATCCTAACTAAATGTACAATGATATTTCTTTTCTGGTTTGAATTCCTTGAGAATGGTTACTTAAAAATATCTAGAAAACCAGCAACTGGCCCTAAAAAAGTCTCAGAAGTTTAGAGTGGCTCATCTGCAAAAATTGTATGTATTCATCAGTCTACCACTGACAATAATTTAAAAATTAGAAAAGAATAAATTCAGAAAAGCCCTTTCTAGATTTCAAAATGAAGCGAACTGTCATCACTCTTTCCTCGAACACACATAAAAACACAGAAGAAAAATTCAAACAAAAACATGAATTAAAAAAAATGGCAGGTAACTTTTTTCTCTTTATAAACATACTTTATAATCCTTAGGCACAATGACTCTACTATTACCATACATTTAACTGATACGTTTGCTAAATAAAATGCCTAGTCACAGGTTATTTGGACAATATTTTCTTTAACTTAAATACATATCAGTATAGACCACAGGCAAAAAGTCCCACTATTTGAAAACTTAGCTAATGAAAAAAAAGTCATATTTAAAACAAATTTTTTTAATGTTATTTATTTTTGAGAGAGAGAGACAGAGACAGAGACAGAGCATAATAAGCGAGGGAGGGGCAGAGAGAAAGAGGGAGACACAGAATCGGAAGCAGGCTCCAGGCTTTGTGCTGACAGCTCAAGCCCACAGACCATGAGATCATGACCTAAGCCAAAGTTGGGAGCCTAATGGACTGAGCCACCCCAGGTGCCCCCAAAAATAAAATCATATTAAGAATAAGTTATTCCAAGACTGCCCTTTAGAAATACTGTTTTCAAATTCCTTTCCACTATAGTCTTGTAATTTTCAAAAAGGAAAAAAAATAATTATTACAGGTAGTACATATTAAGTTGATACGAATCTAGTAGTACCTTAAAATAAGGTAAATAATACTGTTGACTTATACTTCCGGGTTTCCCAATCCAGGTACTATTCACATTTTGGATCAGATAATTCTTTATTATAAGGGACTGTCCTGTTCATTGTGGATGTTTAGCAGCAACCCTGTCCATCACTAGATGCCAATATCATCTAGAAAAGATGTTTACACAGATACAATCAAGTATCTTCTGGGGGGGGGGGGGAATTGCCCATAATTGAGAAACACTGAGATCCTAAATGGGTAAACACAATTAAATTTTCATGATTATTTCAAGAGACACAAATAAATAATGTAATATTCTTGCATTCAAAGAATTTATCATCTATGTTGGAAAAAGGAGAATATGGCAAATACCACAAAAAGTTGCAAAGGAGCTATGGTGGCAATTTATACACCAGGTATGATATATCTGGTTAAGAGAGAGGAGAAAAAGTTTAAATGTTTATTTAATTTTGAGAGAGAGAGAGCAAGAGCACAAGCAGGAGAGGGGCAGAGAAAGAGGGAGACACAGAATCCGAAGCAGGCTCCAGGTTCTGAGCTGTCAGCACAGAGCCCACATGGGCTCAAACCCACAAACCACGAGATCATGACCTGAGCCAAAGTCAGACACGCAACCCACTGAGCCACCCAGGGGCCCCTAGAAGAGGAAGTTGAATGAGGAAAAGAGGACTGACTTTGAAAGTTATATGGAGTTTTGATGGCAGTGAAGCAAGTGGAGTTTGCAGCCACTGGGAACTATATAAGAAAAGACATTGAAGTATGATGTTTGTTTAATACACAGTTCAGTTTTTCTAGGGAATAAGGCACCTGTAGGAAGACAGTGAGAAATCAAGTCAGAAAGGTATCCTCAATTCCTACTGTGTGGAGAAGCAGGCTGAGAAGGTGCTTTCAAATAATAAAACAGTAGAGATCATAGTGGTTTAAAGAGGAGAATAACAGGGCACCGGTTGGCTCAGTCAGTAGAGTATGGGACCCTTGAAAGAGAAGAGTGACAAGCTGGGTGCTGCATGTAAAATTACTCTGACAACGGTATTCATGACAGTGCCACAGAGAGTGCATGTGGGGAGGCCACAGAGCTTATCTGGAGGTAAACTGTGATGGGATGAATTCTGCACTTATTTATTTTGTGTGCCCCCACAGTGTCCAAGTATTAGGTTGAATTATATGAAATTTCAGAAATTCAAGAAATTCTGACTTAAAAAATAGAAATTCTGTGTGAGCAACATACTAGCGAAATCTGGCAGGTAATTAGAAATGTGTGTCTGAAACTCTAAAAGAGGCCACCATTATGGATATAAATATAGAGTTTTCAAAAAAAAAAAAAAAAAAGAAAGAAATAGCCAACCCTATGCTAAAAAGAGTCTTTTCTACCATATACTAAAATAATCTCTCACCAAATTTTATTCTTACCCATTCTGTGCAAGGTCTATAAGTACTAAATCCTTTTCGAGAAGAACCACCACAGCATATGGTTCCTGAAAATCTGGAATAGGAAAACAATGCATAAATAACAGTTTTAAATATGGAATAAGACAGCAAATTAGATAATACACATTTGCTTTTTTAAAAATTTTTGTTCCATTCTCTCAAGTATGTAACAATCTGATCTTGCACTTCATGTAATTTAAGACTACTTGGTTTTAAATGAGATAAATCTATATAACTCATACAAAATTACTTCAATTTTGTAAAGACGAATAAAACAAGAAGTTCACAGTAACTTCTATGGTATTGCAAAATCCAAGGCAGGACATGGGCAACAAACCCAAAATTTAAATCTGAATATCCATAAGAACAATTCTTATTCTTGTCTCTCATAGGAACTCAGTAGAGTATTACTACAATATTATAATCTCTTTCTTAGATATTTTGTATGCACTTGTTAATTATATAATGTGTTATAGCTTTACATTTCAATTAGCTTCAAATGAAACAAAAAAGATCCAGATTTAAATTCCTCTTGAAAGGATACACGCTAGCTGTTACCGTTAATTTTATGTGTCACTAGTCTCTGATTTGGTGCCCACTTGTTTGGTTAAACACCAATTTAGATGTTGCTGGGAAGGTATTTTTTAGATGTGATAAACGTTTAAATCAGCAGACTCCCAGTAAAGGAGATTATCAGGTATAATGTGGGTGGCATTCATCCAATCAGTTGAAGGCCTGAAGAGAGAAAACAGGCTTTCTAAAAAGGAAGCAATTCTGCCCCAAGACAGCAACATCAACTCCCAAATTTTCAGCCTGCCATGGTGCTTGATCAATTTGATTTATCACCCTCAATTGTGTGAACCAATTTCTTAAAATAAATTCCTTATTTCTCTCTCCTCTCCTTATGTGCTATCAGTTCTGTTTCTCTGGAGAACCTTGATCAATTAATACACTAGTGTTTTATAGAGTTTTAAAATGTTGCTTAATGTGGGCAGTTCTGTTTATCCTTCAGTAGCACTAACTACTACTATGTCATATTAAACAGATAAAGCTTATTAAACAAAATTAACTTCTGAAATAAAACTTACAAAGTTATGAAGACAGAATCTCTCCCCCAGAAGAGTGACAGCATACTAGGATAAGGAAACTATTTAGAAAACAAACAGGTCTTTGTTCTGAATAGCAGATACCCACAGAGAATACGTTTTAAAGATGCAAAGCTTATTACCATTTGGGTATGGTGTTTCACATAGCGTTAGAAAATCCACAATTGAATAGTCCATTTCCAGCACAGCAGTACTTTTCCCATGCATAACTGTTAAGCAGGGTCTTCTTCCTACAGTATCATAGGACAAACCTCCTGATAAAATAATAAAAGGTTCCCTGGAAGTAAAATACATAGGTGGGATTATAAATACCATAATGAAGACTACTTTCTTGCTGTGTTATACATTTTTTACTTAGTGACATAATGAAATCTTAAATTCTAACATTTTTATGTGTGATTTAATTGAATAATCACAGGTGGGTTTTTTAATTGCATTAGGTAAGACCCAGGTGAATTCATGAAAATTAACCTACAGTAAGAATGAACATTGACCATATATGACGCTCTCATACCTCCCCTTGATCCCTAAAAATTTTTCCTTTACCTTCTTTATATAATTGTCAAAAAATTCTCTCTGGGTTTCTATTGGTGAAGTGTCTTGAATGCACTGCTTTTATTTTCAATCCTGATAACCAGGCCTTCTCAACAGAAGGTCTAAAAGAGAATGTTAATGACCCATGGCATCCACTGTATGTAATGAATTAACTTCTCATTGATGTATCAGGAATATACTAGCTATAAGTCACCCTTGAGAAAACAGTCACTCAAAATCATTTTCTGTAGGGCTCCCTTCTGGAATTTTGGCTGGTATGCTCCCAAACCACAGTGCCCGTGTACATCACCAGCTGTCAGCCTGCCACTCCTAATCAGCTCTACAACTCTGTCTCCCTATCAGTCATTACTTCATGATTTATCTAGACCCACTTTTTAAAACTCCTAAATATGCAAAACACAAAACATCTTTTTGTATGTTTTGACCTGTGTGTATTTATCTTTGTCTTGCTTATTCATGTTTTTTGTCCATGTTTTCATTGGATTAGTAATCCTCTTCTAATGGTTTACTAAGAGTTCCTTGCATTCTAAGGGATTAGCTCTTGATCTGCCACATGTCTCACCATTTATAGGTGGGGAAGTTATTTACATTAACAGAGGATTTCAAAAATTTGATACAAGATTTTCTTGAATCTTTTCATGTATGATTTTTAGGTAGTTTCTGAATGTTTCCTCTAAGGTCAGTAGATCTATCTTCCTCCTCTTTACATCTGGTATAAACAGTATATAATAACATGTAGTGGTTAAAAGTGCTAGTTCTTGTATTGAACTTGAAGCTTGTTTGTTGTTATATGGCTGTGAATAATGAGACAATAAGATTAAGCAATATTTTATTACTTAAAACAAAAAAGTGCTAGTTCTGGAACTAAACTACCTGAGTTTAAATTAAATCTCAGCTCTGGCTTTACTTTCTGTGTGATGTTGGACAAGCTGCTTAACCTCTTTGTGCCTAGCTTTTGCATCTATAAGATGGAGTCTGAGTGGTAAGTATCTACCCTCAATCACTGAATTAATATACACAAAGCACTGGGGTCAATGTCTGTAACACAGTACACCTTTGGTAACAGTTATGTATTATTATTACTAGTAACAGTTATCTATTACTATTATCATCAAATCACCATTATCATCCATTGTGAAAGTTTTCCTTCTTTTGATATGTGCAAAGAAACATTAAAATTTCTAAATTATATTTATTTTTATCAAAACAAGAATAAACTCCACTAATAGAGTAGGAGCACAAGTGTGTAATCTATACTAAATATAAAAAATATAAAATATAACTAAATATATATAGTTAAATATATATATTAAATATATACTAAATATACTAATATATAGTAATATAGTAATTTAGTAAATATACTAAATATAACTAAATATAAAAATATTAAAAAAAAACAGTATTAATAACATAAGAACCAGGAAAAAGGGAGATGCTCTGCTACATTACAGAATAAAATTTCCATGGAAACCTGGCTAGGTTTCCATTAATGACCAGGTAAATCACCAGTTTATTAAACTGTTAATATGGCATTAAATAACACCATGGCAACTAGGTAGGTTTATCCTCAAAGGCAACTAAGTGTGTATTCAATGGCCTTGTCAGTTGTCTGTACTTCTTTTCTAAACTTAGGAGAAAAAATATACAATGAAAAAAATAAGAATAAAAACATATGAACAAAAAAATATGAGTAAGAAATAGTTTCAAAGACATACCAAGGTAATATTCTTTTTCATAATAATAAAAGTTTCCCAAGTCTAACAATAAATGCGCGTATATATATATATATATATTTAAAGATGTATTTTTCCTTTTTTATTTTATGTGCTGTTTAAAAAAATCATCTAAGTTTGCAGGTTATATTTTTTTCCATTATAATGAACCAAACTTTGAAGAATAAATATTAATGAGATGAATGTTTTATAAGAAAGTAGTCATAAATACAATGATAAAACAGGTTAAATATTTTAACACAAGATAGTGAAAATTATATAAATACAGAGTCTTGTTGGCATTTGGAATTACATAAAAACTTCTACAAATCTATATTATTTCTAGGTAAAGTAAGAATTATGGAGGTGGAGAATACTGTTGTTTTTAAACAAAAGGTTAGCTTTTTTGATGTTATAATAAGGCTTGGAGATAATATAATTTTTATCTCATAACTTTAAGATTTGAATTTGAGTAGAATTTCTTTCAATGATGTTGGGTTCTCTTCAAGACCATTTTTGAAGACACGCACATTTGAAAGGTGTCTGGACATTTTATAATTTTGATTGAAAATTTTAAGAGCCTAGACACTTCTAACTCCTTTATCCTTCTGATTAACCTCCCCCAGGCTGGCCTTGACAAAGGGTTTGGCTCAAGTTGGTTTCCATATGAACCATGCTTTATTTAAGGAGGTATTTCTATCTAAAACTCCATTTGTATAACTAGTTTGCTCATCTCCGTTCTATAACATTCCCCATTTTCTTTGAGCACCTGTATTCCTGTGCTCCCACATCCAGTCTACATGAACAAGCACACTGCAACAATGTTCCAAAGAAAAGAAAACAAAGTGAAATGGTGGGCTGGCTGTGAGGAAGGGGATAGGGCAGTTACTGTAAGAGTGGTCAGAAAAGATCCCTAAGTAATGACAGATGAGCGGGGCCAGAACAGTGAAGAGCCAGCCACTCAAAGAGCCTGGGGTTGGGGGAAAGGATGTACATTCCAGGCAGTAGGAATGACCATTGCAAAGACCCCGGGTCAGGAATGAGGTTGGTATACCTGAGGAACCAAATGGCCAGTGGGGCCACAGCAGAGTAAAGCAATCCATGGTAATAGAGGACATGACTCCAAATCTTATACAACACATCCTGTTTTCTCTATTAGGATCTCAAGAACTTGTCTCCTCCATTTCATCCCCGTAATTACTTTTATTCTGACCCTAGTAACCTATAGCTGAAATTATTACAATAGCATTTGCACTTGTTTATTGCCTGAGATATACTTCCCCTAACTTTCTGTTGACTCTAAAAATTTTTAAATTTGAGTAGAATTTCTTTCAATGATGTTGGGTGCTCTTCAAGACCATCATTTTTGAAGGCCTCCACAAGAGAAAGGTGTCTGGACATTTTATAATTTTGCATCATTATCTCCTCAGAAAAACCTTCCCTGACCCACTCACCCTGATTGAGCTGGGTGCCTTTCCTGTGTTCCTAAGCATCCTGCGCCTACTTCCCTTCAGCACTTACCACACGGAATTGTCATTATGTTTATTTATCTAAGCTCCTTCAGGACACATAGTGTATAATTTACCTCTGCATTCCCAGGCCCTATCTAGACCAAAAAGTGACTGCCAAATAAATATTTAAATACCACGAAATCTATTGCTCAGTTGATCACCAGTCCTAGGACTTAACAACGAGAAATGCTATAGGAGGAGCCCATGGCCAGATACGGTAATAAACGCTGTCTAAAGAAGTTTGAAATTTAACTGTTATGCTATTCTGATAATCTTTCTATATAATTAGTACTACCAATTGTATTATTCACTACTAAATATATTTTTACAATTGAAATTTAAGCTCTAACTTATCCCATATGTAATTGTACATTACTAACCTTATCGATTTCTCCAACTTTTTTCAAATGGAGATATGCCATTCTATTTCAGAGAAAACAATTAACTATACATTTGGTAAGCAGAATTATACCTTAGCTCTTGAAAGCTAACTAATACCTTATCTTTACCACTCTAACCCCAGTGCTTAACTTTCTGTTGAATGAACACGATTTAAAAAAAAAAAAAAAAATTATGTTTACTTATTTGAGAGAGAGAGAGGGAGAGAAAGAGACAGAGTGTGGGCAGGGGAGGGGCAGAGAGAGAGGGAGATACAGAATCCAAAGCAGGCTCCAGGCTCCGAGCTGTCAGCACAGAGCTCAATGAGGGGCCTGAACCCACAAGCCGTGAGATCGTGACCTGAACCGAAGTTGGATGCTCAACTAAGGTACCCAAGTGCCCCATGAACGTATGATTTTCATGAGACCTCTACATCAAATTTCTAAGATTCTCAGTTCAAATTTCAAATGTAAATTCTAATTATCTAATTTGAATAGTTTAATAGCAACCTATATAACTTGATCTCATATTTGGTGTCAAATTGTTGACTTTTCACATAAAAGCTTAAAGTTTAGATTTTGCTGATTATGTGCTAATTATTATAATAGGTTCATCTGCATACATGGTTAGAGTGGAAAACAAACTGTGAAGCACACTCAAAAAGTAATAATGAGTTCTTAGTTCTACTAAGTTTTTTGAGCTATCAAATCAAAATGGAATAATCAAGAACAAGGGTTTGAAAAACTTAAATGTTGAAGGGCTGGGAAATAAAAAAAATATAAAATTTAAAACATAGGGAGTTGAATTAAAAGTACCCTTCTAATCTTTTAATGTTAGTTTCAAACAACGCTTCTTGAACTATCTATGGTCAAGAACTAATTAAAAAAGTTTTCGAGTCATTGAAAATCTGTGCTTTTGTAAGAAAAACAATTAAATGTGTGCACAGATGTTGTAGTAATGTCAAATGATATTCAAATTTCCATACTCTTACTTTTGATTTCTGTACGTATTTTGTCTCAGAGAGTTAGCACACTGGAACCATTCATGCATCATACTCTGAGTAGCACTAGTCTAGAAGACAAAAAGTTGAGCCATCTAAGGATACCATTTAACCTACCCTATCATCATCAGGGGGAAATGTGAAGATGTCATTGAAGATCTCACTTCAAGGCCCCATACATACCCCCTGACACTCTAAAGTTAAATCAGAAACCACAGAACTCTTTAGTGGGGCATGTCTGAGTAGAGAGGAAGATCTCCAAAACAACTCTTTAATAAGAGAACTACTGCTTAGTTATAACAAGTTTTCACCAGGGACCTTTTAGAGTAAACAGGAAGATAATATGGTAGCCTAACAATAACTCATTATGATACTGAAGAGTATACAGAGATGCATAATGGGTCATAACCCAAGTTTTGGAAGAAGACATCTATGTTCAAATCCTAACTCTATTACTTTGTATCTATAAGGACTGAACAACTTACTTCAATTTTGATTATCTGAGCCTCAGTTTTGTCTTCTCTAATAGACACCTCACAGAGTTATTGTAAAGATTAAGTAACACAATATACACGTTGCTTATTACAGTGCCTGGTACAAAATACATTCTCAGAAAGTGACTATTACTTTAGCATCATGATGGTGATATTCCAGTGCCTTTCTAATTCAGATATTACCTTTGCCAATTTTAAGACAACTCTCTGAGAATCAGAGTAGCCATCTCCAGACCATATTTCACTAGTGACTAACCCTAATGCTCTCCTTTGCTAACACGGAGAGATAGAAGTTTGGGGAAAAATAAAGGAGCATAATATATTTAGACAAGTTCCTGTTCACTTAATGATCAAGGTAACAATGATACAGCTTTAGTAGAGTAGGTTTGCATATCACAGTATTTGAGTAAAGTGTTAAGATTTTAATATAATTTGGTTATTTTTATTGATATAATTTTTATGTAAAGTTGTTATAGTAATCAGACTTAATACATATCCTTTTAGTTATCAAAAATGTGGAATCTCAAAACATTTCCATAAATTGCCTTACAGTATACAACAGTGATACTCAGAGGGTGGTCTGTGAACCCCTAGGGGTTTTCAGGATCCTTTACTGTGAAGATAAAGCCATTTTCATCATGATATTAAGACATTATTTGCCTTACACTGTGCTGATATTTGCACCGATGGCACAAGGTAATAGTAGGTGGATTAAACTCCTGGCATCTCAGCATGAATCGAAGCAGTGGCGCCAAACCGGACCTATTCATTTTAGTCCTCATTTTCATACATGGAAAGAATTTTTCTCCTGCCACTTCATGTCTTTGTTGAAGCAATAAAATGACTAACTTTAAATCTTGACCCTTAATATGTCTTTTTTAAAAAAATTTTTAAAATGTATTTATTTTTGAGAGAGAGAGAGAGAGAGAGAGAGAGCGCGCGCGAGCACAAGTGGGGGAGGGGCAGAAAGACAGGGAGACACAGAAGCCGAAGCAGGCTCCAGACTCCCAGCTGTCAGCACAGAGCCTGATGCGGGGCTCAAAGCCACAAACTGTGAGAGCGTGACCTGAGTCAAAGTCAGACGCTCAACCAACTGAGTCACGCAGGTGCCCCAATATGTCTTTTTAATGTTGTGTTAAGAAAATAAAAAGCATACACAAAGCACTTCTGTATACTGAAATGGACATTTATTTCCAGAAAACCACTTGTACAATTGTTTGAATTGTGAGCTAAACTATTTGCTATTACTTTTGCTGAAAGGATGACTAACAAGTTATAATTTAGGCTGAGGTAACTGAGTCATTTTCTCAAAAATGAATGAATCTGTTACTTTAAGAAAAACAACTGACAATATTTGTTTACAATGATAAAATCTGACCTTTCAAGTGAAAATCAAGAGTTTGGGAACTTCTATCCGCCATCCCGGATTTCACAGTTTCCCAATGCTTGAAAACTTTCCTGATGACATCAGTGGTGGTATCAGTGATTTGAAAATATATAATGAAATGTGTCAGCATTACAAGATACAAATGACTCACTCAATCAATGTTTTCCAATTTACCAGTGTCATGATGTTATAAAAGCATGCAAGAGGAAAAGAGGCACTGAAAGTGCTGACACCCCAAAGGATTTTCAAGAAAACAGAATAGGAACGCTTTTCTGAAAAGGGATTCAGCTCTCACACTGCTGAATCTACCACTTGGTAAGTTTTGGTATAGTATCAAGGAATATTTATCATTATTTTAAAAGTCAAACTACAAGGGTGCCTGGGTGGCTCAGTCAGTTAAGTCTCAGTCCGACTCTTGCTTCTGGCTCAGGTCATGATCTCACGGTTCATGAGTTTGAGCCCCACGCATCGAGCTCCATGCTAAGAGCGCAGAGCCTGCTTGGATTCCTGGTTTCCTTCTTTCTCTACCTCTCTCCCCTGCCTGCATATTCTCTCTCTCAAAATAAATTATAAACATTTTTTAAAAATCTATTTTAAAAAAGTCAAACTACATATTTGTGCAAAACTGAATTTTCTTCATATGCCTCATTAAGAGGACATATCACAAAAGATGTAGAAGCAGATATGAGACTCCAGCTGTAGTCTTTTATACTCAACTTGAAAGAAATTTCCAAAATAAACAATTCCGCTAGGATGTATTTTTAGAAAGAAAGTTATTTAAGACCTATCCTAGCCATACAAATTTCAGAAAAATTATGCTTTGGGATTTCAGCGTATTATAGTTTCATAATGCAAGCTAGTTAGGATATAGAGGATTAACTGTAAGGTCCCACAGCAACTCATACTAGCCCCTTACTTTTTTTTTTCCTAGTACCAATACAAATGAAAGAATTTATGTAACAGGCATTATTTTCAAACAAGAAATCTAAAACCTTCAATGCAATCTTTGTCATGTGATTTTTGTGATTAAATAAACTATATATGAAGTTCATAGTGTTACAAGTATGATTCCTAAGCTTATCTATGAAAGAACACTGCAAAGTTTTCAAAATCATTTACTGCAGACAAGGTCTTAAATGGATTTGATCTCTGTCCTCTAGAAAAACATAATCAAAGCATATAAGCTGTCATCGGTGTATAAGCAGTCAAGTAAAAGTACCAGAACAATCAGTGAACCATCACTAAGATAAGACATTTAATCTATGTACACATCAGAAATGGAAACATTTTAGAGATGGAAAAAAAAAACCAACATACATTAGGATGAATAACGATGGAAAATCTATCCTTAGATTAATTCGAACAAGCCGTAAAGCTTTAAGGATTAACAGAGAATCAATTTAGATGATGAAGAAGGGACAGCTCTAAAAGAAAAAACTCTAGAACGCTCAGAATGAACTTCAGCAGTAAAAAAAGTAGGATCAATAAACTAGAGGCAGTATAAGAAATATCTGAATAGCCTCAACAAGTAACAATTTTGAAAACAATTAGGTGTGAAATGAAACTGTGCCTTTTTTTTTTTTTTTTTTTTTTTACAAATAAACACATCACAAACTACAAGGTTAAAAAAAAAAAGTACAAGATTTTAAATTCTACTTTAGGATTTCAGAAATGGAAGAACTGTTACCAAATGAATATCAACCACTAATATACTAACTTTTGTTAAATTTATCAGATAGTTTCTAGATAAAGGGGCATGGATAAGCATATAAATAATTTTGGTCCCTGCCAAAACATAAAAGCTCAGCTGGATGACTGCTTGCAAAAAATTAAGTTATAAAGTTTTTATGAAACATCACTTTGTATGCAGATGAAAACAAATTTAACTTCAGGTCCCTATTATCACAGCAGGTTGCCTTTTCTGTCATAACAGCACTCATTTAGGAGTTCACATTTGTGGTTATAGTATTTAAGATGATTCAAAAGCATAAATGCTTACTTTTAAGGTAGGAAACTAATAACATAAAAGCATCTCACATTAATGAGACTGGTGACACTGTTGTATTTTATACTCAGTTCTTTAAAAGGATACACAGATACTTCCAAGAAGCCATGTGGGAATTTATCAAGATTCATAAAAATCTTTTATCTTCAAAATTTCACCACTGGAAATTTGTCGTAAAGAAATAGTACAACAGTAAAAACTCTGTTGAGTTATCTACAACATCAAAAAAGAGAATCTGTTCACTACTATATTTTTACTTCTAATATGAAGAACCTGATTATAATATCAAAAACTAAATGTTCAGCAAAAGGGACAATAGTCTGAGTGAAGTGCATAGCCTTTATGATGAATTATTTTAAAAAGCTGATAAAAACCAGTAAGACTTTAGACATGTTAAGAAAAAAAAATATCAGACTGAATATGCTCTAAGAATACAATTAAGGAATGTATCTGAAAAAAGACTGAAGGAAAATGAAAAGAAAAAAATTGTTTTAGAATAGTGGAATTATAGGTTAATATGCTTTTGTGAAGATTTTATTTAATGTTATAATTAAAATAGGTACTTCCAAAAACACTTCAGAGAAGAAGATAGTAATAGTGGTTAAAAATGAAACTAATACAGGTGCCTGGATGGCTCAGTCGGAAATGCATGTTGACTCCTGATCTCGGGGTTGTGAGTTTGAGCACCATGTTGGGTGTAGAGATTACTTAAAAATAAAATCTTAAAAAAAATGAAATTAATATAACAATTGTGACCAATTATACTTTTTTAAAAAAACTGCACTTTTCCTATGAAATACCATAAAAATATTTTATCGATTTTTCATGTCATTTCTGTTATCTGTCACTACACTTTGTATTAAAGTACTATAAAACGTAGCTTATGCTGAAGAATTTTCTGCTCATAGGCCACTCAAGAGTAACTACACAAATTAAGTTAGAATATTACTATGATTCATCCACTCAGCAAGCATTTACCAAGTGCTTAACCGCACTGCTCCCTGCAGGAGGGGCCGAAGAGTCTCCCATCATTTGATCCTTCCAGCCTCACTCGTCTTTGCCCGGCATACCCCTCTCTACTACTTTGCTTTTGATCCTGGCTTTCTACTTTGCCAATTTCAGTGGTCTATTTCAGGACTCCAAACTTATTTTAATCCTAAGACTTTTGGCTCTGTGGCCAAAAATTTTTTTCATCTCAGTTTTTTCAAGGTAGTTTAGCCAAGCAATTGTTGCTGGCAGATCTGCAGGTATAGCTATAATCTTGGGGACTGTGGTTAATGTGAACAGAGAGTAGGTTTAATTAAAAAGGAAATACAATGTGGTTAAGAGTACAGACTTCATTAAATCTGGGGTCTTCTGCTTATGATTTGTATGACTTTGGGCAAGTTACTCAACCTCTCTGTAACAGTCTCCTCATCTGTCATACCTGCCTCATAAAGTGGTTGCTAAAATTAAAGAAAATATGTGTAAAGCACTTAGAACAATGTCTGGCCACAGTAAGCACAGCATGTGATTATGGATACTTTATATATAGTTAAAAACAATCTACAGTTGAGAAGGAAAAAACATACCAGAGTGAGCCTGTGTTCTGGGGATAACAATCTTTTTGCACGAGGGAGTTTGTTTTGGGGCTTCAGAGAGCTGGGATTCTCTCATTGGATACAGTTCTAGCAGCTGTGGGGGAAACTCAGTGGTAGCAAGTTGTGGGTGTTACTGAAATAGACTTTTAGATATTTTCAGGACCAGAATATCACAAATGTACCCTGAGTTTTTATTACAATCTGTGTTTTTTTCATATTCCCACACAGGCAATCATCCTACAACTTTTAGTGCACATATAAAAAAAAATTCTTTTTTAAGAGAGAGAAAGCACACAAGCACAAGTGGGGAGAGGAAGAGAGAGACAATTCCAAGCAGGCTCCACGCTCAGCATGGAGTTCGACATGGGGGATCTCACAACCCTCTGATCATGACCTAAGCCAAAAGCAAGAGTTAAATGCTCAACTGACTGGGCCACCCAGGTGCCCCCCACCACGTTTTTTTTTTTTTTTTAATTACAGAAATCATCAGGGCTACTGGGTAGCTCAATTGGTTAAACACCCGGCTCTTGATCTAGGCTCAGGTCATGAGCTAATGGTTCCTGAGATCAAGCCTTGGGTCAGGCTCTGTGCTGATAGCCAGACAGCATGGAACCTGCTTAGGATTCTCTCTCTCTCCCTCTCTCTCTGCCCCTTCCCAGATAGCGCTCTCTTTCTCTTTCAAAATAAATAAATTTAAAAAATAAAAAAATTAAAAATGTTTATTTTTGACAGAGAGCATGAGGGAGGGAAGGCAGGGTAGAGAGCAAGGGAGACAGAGGATCTGAAGTGGGCTCTGCGCTGAGAGCAGAGCCCCATGGGGGCTCCAACTAACAAACCACGAGACCATGACCTGAGCTGAAGTCGGATGCTTAACTGACTGACCCACCCAGGTGCCCCCCAAAATAAAAATAAATTAAAGAAATCATCTACTAAGCTACTTGAAAACGAATTCAGGCACCACTGGGTGGGGGGCAACGTTTGCTTATAGACAAACTTAAATACGTTATATGTATGTACATGTGTGCATATCAAGGGAGTTAGCAAACTATAACCTCTTGTCTGTTTTTGTATGGCCTACAAACTAAAAATGATTTTTACATTCTTAAATAGTTGGAAACAAATACACAAAAGAATATATCATGACACATGAAAATTAAAGGAAATGTAAATTTCAGTGTCTGTACATAAAGTTTTATGGAACACAGCTGCATTCATTCATTTATGAGTTGTCTATGGCTGCTTTTGGGCTACAACAGCAGAGTTGGATAGCTGCCAGTTGAGACCTATCCAGCTTGCAAAGCCTAAAATATTCTCTCTGGCCCTATACACAAAGGGTTTGCCATAGTACGTGTTAGAGGAAAGGGAGTAAATTAATCTCTTAGATGTGGTTCTCCAAATGTGACTAAACTGCCATTTTTAACTATGATAACATTCACTTCTAGGATACTGAACAGAGATGCTTCTCCCCCAAACTGGTGATTCTTTGAGTGGTAGCAAATTCCTTAAAAGACACTAACTCCTGCGGTGCCTGGGTGGCTCAGCCGGTTAAACATCTGACTTTGGCTCAGGTCACGGTCTCACGGTTTGTGAGTTCAAGCCCCGCATCGGGCTCTGTGCTGACAGCTTGGAGCCTAGAGCCTGCTTCTGATTCTGTGTCTCCCTCTCTCTCTGTCCCTCCACAGCTTGCACTCTGTCTCTCAAAAAATAAATAAACCTGTTTGAAAACTTGAACCTATCCAGAGTTCATTGTTGTTGAAAATTTGGCCCTGCCTGTAACTTGTTATGCAGTCTATCAGCAAAACAAAGAATGCAGAAGTAAAGGAGAAAAGGAACTACAATTTACCAAACATGTACCATGGGCCAAACACATACTATTTCTTTCAGGTCTCTACAGCACTTTTATTAAGTGGGAACTACTGTCCCTATTTTGCCAAGGTAAGGACAGAGGTTCAGTGATGTTAAGCAACTTGCCAAAGATTATACCGTCACTTGAGTGGCAGAACTGGGCTTGGAACCTAAGTCTAAAAGTCCGAAGCCTCGGTTATTTCCCCTAAATCAGGGGCTCTCAAACATGATGATCTTGGGTCATAGTACGAAGTGCATTTTACTTCACGATACAGTATACAGATACGTAAGTACATACAGTTGAACAAGTTTCATGTGAACCAATACTTAACCTGAAACCTGCAGTGCACTCTATATCTTATTCTAGTCCATAAGTTAAAAATTGATGTCACAACCAACAAAAGTATTGTCGTAACCCACTAGTAGATCACCCTTATCTAATATTTAAAAACAAAAAAAATCAGGGGTGAGGGGGGATGGGCAAAATGGGTGAAGGGGAATGGGAGATACAGGTTTCCAGTTACAGAATGAAGAGGTTGCAGGGATGCAAGTTACTGCATATGGAACAGTCAATGGTACTGTAATAGTGTTGTACGGTGACAGACGGTAGCTGCCCTTGTGGCCAGCACAGCATAATGCACAGAGTTGTTGAATCACTACACTGTACAACCAAAACTAATGTAATATTGTGTGTCAAACAAACAAACAAACAAACAAATAATGTAATGTCATAATGTTTCTCAGAGTGGAATTCTCAATCCAGGGAAGAATATCAGTGAGGCTCCTTACTTATTATAGTTTTGCCAACCTTACAACTTGTACATCTGCTCTGAGAAAGCAAAATCAGAGATGCCCGTCAGGGCTTATCGAATGCTGTTCTGAGACAAGAGGTATGCGAGACAACCGGTTGAAAGGGTATGTTCCAAGTGCTTCATGTATTTAATCTTCGTAACAACTCTATAAGGCAGATACTATTATTGTTCCTGCCTTACAGATGAAGATACAAGCACAGGGAGCTTAGCTATGTGCCCAAGATGGCAGGGCTCTGAGGAAGCAGTGGACCCAGGCGGGCCGGCTCCAGAGCTCACACCCTTAATCGCTTTGCTCGAGCACCATCTGCTGTAGCACTACACACCTGGGTCACGCCAGTGTTTCAAAAAACCAACTTCAACAGAATTGACTTCACATTTCACTTTGGATTAAGAACTGGCCATGTAAAGAATAGTTCCATATTTTTAATAAAAGTGCTATTAAAATATTCTATTAATTATACTGTCACCATTCACTATGTTAGGGAAAAAATCTGCTCCCTCCTGGTGCAACAGATGCTTTTATTTTACTAGGAAACAAAAGTCAGATACAACATCGTGATTCCATTTTTTGTCAGAGTGTACCTTTGCTTCAGAAACAAATTATATGTTATTACTGATCTATAACAGTTAATTCTTCACGGATACACTTTTCGAAACACCGGCCTATGTTCTTCTTCCTCATATTCAGTAACACTATGCTAGGGCAATTAGAACTGAGACAGGTATGTCCCATGCTTTCACTGAGCTGAATATTTAAGAGGGAACACATGCATTAAACTAATAATTTCATCATTAATGACAAGTAAAAATTCTAGAAGGGAAAAATATAGCATGCTTTGAGAATATATTACTGCGGTCCTAATCTAGGCAACATGGCCAAGACATCCACAAAGCAGTGATATTATTGTTGAGTTATAGCGGATGAAAGAGAATCTTTCTCCTCAAATGATTTCTAGGCAAAAAGAAGAAAATGCAGATCTTGAGGAGGGAAGGATGACTCTTCTAATAAAATCTGGTAATTTGCCAATATTACTTGTTGCCAACCTGACAAACAACTTCAGGTAGTACCTGCTCAAGACACTTGCTAGGAACAGGAAAAGGGGAGAGCTGACTGGCTTTTACTTAAAGGAGGGTGATTCTGGTGTAGGTGGAATAGGGGTGCAGTTCTCAATGCTGGTTGCACACTGGAATTCTAAGGAACTATCTCAAGTTTCCAAAGAGGCCATGCACTAAAAAAATAAATAAATAAATAAAGAAAGAAAGAAAGAAAGAAAGAAAGAAAGAAAGAAAGAAAGAAAGAAAAAGGGGGCGCCTGGGTGGCGCAGTCGGTTAAGCGTCCGACTTCAGCCAGGTCACGATCTCGCGGTCCGTGAGTTCGAGCCCCACGTCGGGCTCTGGGCTGATGGCTCAGAGCCTGGAGCCTGTTTCTGATTCTGTGTCTCCCTCTCTCTCTGCCCCTCCCCCGTTCATGCTCTGTCTCTCTCTGTCCCAAAAATAAATAAACGTTGAAAAAAAAAAAAATTTCAAAGAGGCCATGCACTGTGAAAAAAAGAACCTGTTTAATTTACCCAATGTCCTATGCCAGGTGAAAAAAGAAATTGTAAAGCTGGTGAAGATCATTATCAGAGGGTGATCCTATTGATCAATTTACAGGTATCTACAAATGCATACAAAGGAATGAGACTTTTTTTTTTCATTTCTGATCTTAAGAAAAAGTATGGCTGCCATCCTGAAGAAACTGGAAACATAAACATTATCATTATAAAAGAATTGAAAACAGGTGGGGCACCTGGGTGACTCAGTTGGTTAAACGTCTGAGTCTTGATTTTGGCTCAGGTAATGATCTCACAGTTTGTGAGTTCGAGCCCCGCATCGGGCTCCTTGCTGACGATGTGAAACCTGCTTGGGATTCTCTCCCTACCACTCTCTCTGCCCTTCCCCTGTTTGTGTTCTCTCTCTCTCTCTCTCCCTCCCTCTTCTCTCTCTCAAAATAGATAAGCTTAAAAAAAATTGAAAACAGTAAAGCACAAATAGAAAAAAAAAAAAAAATCCTCCCTGGACATTCGCCTTTGTTTCCAATCAGTAGACAACAGGCATGGTTAATTTAAATGTGTATACAATTCATTTGATGTTGTATTGTAAACTATAAACACAGTTTTTTTTCTGGCTCACCCCACACACTTTGTTTTTGTTTTTGCTGTCATTGCCTTTCCTTACATTCCTTTGCCATAGGACAAATTATGCAAACAATTTGGTAGTAGGCAGTAGGACAGTTGGTAGTAGGAAGTTTTCTAGTAACAATAAGAGCAACTATTCATAGGAAGTTTGTTATGTACCAGGCACTCTGTGAAATGCTTTCAATACATGACTGTCTCTCACTTAATTCATCACAACCACCTTTTGACCTATTATCGTATTCATGTAATAAATGAGAAAACTGAAGTTCCAAGAAGTCAAAAAACTCTATGCCAAAGGTCACACAGTGAGGGATGCCACAGTCAATTAAACAGATGCCATTCCTTTTGGAGTTCATTCAACCTCTTGTTGGAACCAGTGTATCTTCCAAATCCCACAGGAAGGCTGATGAGTATCAAGGACAAGTAACAGCAACCTTATGATTCTTCAGCCACCGTCTTTCTCAAATGAGAATAGGGCTAAAATGAATACGATTAGAAGACGAGTAAATCGAGGTAAGCGGACCACAGTTATAACAACCAGTGGTTATAAGCTGGTATTTAAAAACTGGGGCACCGGGGTGGCGTAGGCAGTTAAGCATCCAACTCTTGATCTCGGCTCAGGTCATCATCTCGGCTCAGGTCATGATGTCACGGTTTGTGAGATCAAGCCCCACACTGGACTCTGTGCTGACGGTGCAGAGCCTGCTTGGGATTCTGTCTCTCTTTCTCTCTGCCCCTACCCCTGTGTGCTCTTTCTCTCTCTCAAAATACATAAACTTAAAAAAGAAAACATATGCCAGGGTTCTAAATTTCCATGCATCAGAATCTCCTCTCAGTCTAATTAAAATACAGATTGGTTGGCTCCACCCACAGATAGTTTCTGATCCAGAAGGTGTGGGGAAGAGTCTGAGAATTTGCATTTCTAACAAGGTCTCAGCTAATACTGCTTTTCCAAGGACCACAATTTGAGAACCAATGCTCTGTATACACTACATAAATTCACTCCCTTACATGCTAGTATCCAAAACCTATAAAGAGCTCACCAAACTCCACACCCGAAAAACAAATAACCCAGTGAACAAATGGGCAGAAAACATGAATAGACACTTCTCTAAAGAAGACATCCGGATGGCCAACAGGCACATGAAAAGATGTTCAGCGTCGCTCCTTATCAGGGAAATACAAATCAAAACCACACTCAGATATCACCTCACGCCGGTCAGAGTGGCCAAAATGAACAAATCAGGAGACTATAGATGCTGGAGAGGATGTGGAGAAACGGGAACCCTCTTGCACTGTTGGTGGGAATGCAAATTGGTGCAGCCGCTCTGGAAAGTAGTGTGGAGGTTCCTCAGAAAATTAAAAATAGACCTACCCTATGACCCAGGAATAGCACTGCTAGGAATTTACCCAAAGGATACAGGAGTGCTGATGCATAGGGGCACTTGTACCCCAATGTTTATAGCAGCACTCTCAACAATAGCCAAATTGTGGAAAGAGCCTAAATGTCCATCAACTGATGAATGGATAAAGGAATTGTGGTTTATATACACAATGGAGTACTACATTGCAATGAGAAAGAACGAAATATGGCCCTTTGTAGCAACGTGGATGGAACTGGAGAGTGTGATGCTAAGTGAAATAAGCCATACAGAGAAAGACAGATACCATATGTTTTCACTCTTATGTGGATCCTGAGAAACTTAAAAGAAACCCATGGGGGAGGGGAAGAAAAAAAAAAAAGAGGTTAGAGTGGGAGAGAGCCAAAGCATAAGAGACTGTTAAAAACTGAGAACAAACCGAGGGTTGATGGGGGGTGGGAGGGAGGGGAGGGTGGGTGATGAGTATTGAGGAGGGCACCTTTTGGGATGAGCACTGGGTGTTGTATGGAAACCAATTTGACAATAAATTTCATATATTGAAAAAAAAATTCACTCCCTTACATAGCTATGATAAATAAAACCACACACTCTTCCTGGGGAACTAGAACATAAATAAAAGGCTTCTTTCAGGGGTTAATGAGGTGGAATTTTCTAGCAAACATTTATAATTTTTCCCTTTATTATACATTTAAACATCTGGTACATATAAGAAATACAAAATACAACTGACAAACTTCCTTTAATATTTAAACCGTATGTGTTTTTGTATTTGCCAAATATTCTCATGATGAGATTTGTGAAAAACACACATAACTTTCATAATTAACATATATAGTATAAATAGGTTAAGTTTTAAATATTTTTTCACTGCTTGTTCCAGTTTTCAGTAGTGAACACTACTGTGAATAGTAGTGAATAGTAACAACCATTGTTGCTAAAGAGTAACTGAACTGAATGTATAATGTTTAACAAGAAAGATTATTCAAACTTTCCAAGATACATTACAAAACTACCGAAGACAAAGAGAATACAAAGAAATACTTTATCCTAAACTTACCAATTTTAGTTATTTTATTAAATAAGGCATGCATAAGATTTAAGACTGGGCTAGAACATTCTAAAGTAGGCTTTAAAACATAATGATAAAATAGCCTTTAGTGCTATTTTAGTAATTATATACAATGAATATTGGCAATGAAGTAAAATCTTACCCAGATCTAGTCGTTTTGAATTCCACCTTGAGGATAGGTTTGCATGGTTCTGGCTTCTTCCCATCCTTTAACTGTTTTCCTAAAATATATTTTCCTGCATTAAATTCTAAAATTCTAAATTACTCTAAATTCTTAAATTGATAGTTAATATATAAAATGAAAGTAAAGTATAATGAAATCAACCATGAAACATTTTTAAACAATTTTGAAAGAAGTTTTCAATATAAAATATTTAAAATGATCAAGTAATTTTTACTGTTTGAAATTCAGTGCCGCAAAGTAAATGAGTAACTTAGTACATTTATGTGACAAAATTCTTCAAAAGAGACATTGATAGACTTTCCAATGTTCTTAATTACAGATAAGCAAACGGAATTTCAATTTTGTAAATGAATTCAAGTTTTAAAATAGCTAGATTTAAAAAAATAAATTAAGCCATATTTTACCCAAGGGTGACAGGTTGCAAAATTAAACCCTATGCTAATAACTTCATTTATATTTATTCTAAAGTAGGATCCATCCACTGTAATGTCTGAAGAGACTGCTAAAATAAACCAAGCTCTATAAAATGTCAGAAACTCATACTGTGAAAGAATTTTATTATTTTAAAAAAAGTTTTATTTCTGCTATTTCTACATATTCATTGTAGAAACAACACAGAAAAATATAAAGCAAATAAAACATATTCCCCTTCTTAGAGATTAATCATTCTCAACATTATTGTAATATTCTTGGGAGATCCCAAACACATGCCTCTACCCCATACTTCTCTCCCACCTTCCCCCTGCCTCTTGGCACACCTGCTCATTCTAATAAACTTTGTTTAAATTTTATTCTTGTTTGCCTCACCGACAAGAATGTAAATGCCATGAAGGCAAAGGTTTTAAGTGTGTATGTGTTTCTGTTGATGTATTCCTGGTGACAAATATTATTTGGCATAAAGTGGGCACTCAGTTACTATTTAATGAGTGTGTAAATTGATGATTTTTCCTAAGGATTAATTCTTAGGAAAAGGGATATGTGGGTCAAACTGTCTTCCAAACAGGTTATACCAATTCATACATCCAACAGCAGTGTAAGAACATAGTTTGCCACACTCTTCGCAAACAATGTTTTCTTTTGTTTTGATTTTGTTAAGTGGAAAGGGTATCTCATTTTAATCTGTGTTGTTTTAATCTCTAACTGGGTATTCTTTGCCTTTCTGGTCATCTGTATATCTTCTTTGAAAAATACCTTATGTCCTTTACCTATGCTTATATCTTACCTTCTTTACATTTAAAAATGCTAATCAAAGGTCATTAACACTATATCCATCATATATTACAGGTATTTTTCCTAGACTCATTTACGACTGAATTCTTAGAAAATTTAAAAAACTGCACAAAAGTATACATTTAAATAATCAAGTCTATCAGTCTTAATCATGTGTCCAGTTAAGAAAACTAAAAATCTTAAAATGCCAATTCTTCCAAAATTAATTCACAAATTTAATGTAATTAGAATTCCAACAGCTTTTCTTGGATTTGCACAAAATGACCTTAAAGTTCACATGGTCGGCTCACTACCTATGAATAAGCTAAGGAAAACTAGGAAAGGAAGGTGACTTCCAGAATGACAAAGTAAGGACCTCTGTGAACTCGCTCTCCCACAAAAATTGAAATACTAGCAACTAAAGTTAACCACTTCAGAACTGTGAAGTCACAAAACAAGTGGAACATTGTCTACCCAACAGAATGATGGAACCTCGGGGTGGAAGGGGGGGGGGATGTTCTGATGAAAGGCTATTCCCATCCTCCTCACTCCCCAGCTCAGTGACTGGGCAAACAGGAAAAAGCAATAATACATGCCATCACAGAGGGTTGAAATTTCGCAATTCCATCAAAACCAGCTTTGTTAGACCACAATCATTGATATTTTGTCCCAACTCACAGCTCCCTGGAAACTATTCCCAAGATATCGTGGCAATTTCATTTGACACAGACATCAGCTTAGGGAGACAGAAGGTCTCATACCTGCAGGGCAGCACAGATATAATAACAATTTGCTGGTGGTATCACAGTTGCCTAAGGTAAGAGCCTGGGCAAGAATTTAAAGAAAATCCTGAAAAACTAGACATATGCTAGGACTAAAAGGTTGTATACAGGTGCAAGGTCATGTGCATGCTCAGAAAATTCCTAGGAAAGAAGGAAGTCACTCTTGGATTGATTTTGAAACCTTGAGCAAAGAGGAAGTTAAAAAAAAAAAAAAGGAAAATGCAGAAGTAAAATGGGCTATAATGTCTACTGTTAGCAGGAATGTTGTAAAAGTACTCATACATGGCTGAAGGAAATGTGTAATGGATATAGTCTCTTTGAAAGGCAGCCTGAGAACATTAATTAAAAGTAGAAATACTTATAGGGTGCCTGGGTGGCTCAGTTGGTTAAGCGGCTGACTTCAGCTCAGGTCATGACCTCGCGGTTAGGGAGTTTGAGCCCCACATCGGGCTCTGTGCTGACAGCTCAGAGCCTGGAGCCTGCTTCGGATTCTGTGTCTCCCTCTCTCTCTGCCCTCCCCGACTCATGCTCTGTCTCTCTCCCTCTCTCTCTTTCAAAAATAAACATTCAAATTTTTTTTTAAAAAATACTTAAAACTCTAACCCTTAGGAACAGCAATTCTACTCCTAAGCATTTATTCCATAAAAACAAAAGGACCAATACCCACCAAATATGTACAAGATGGTAATAACAACATAACTTGTAGCGTATTTTCAAGAACTGAAAATAAAGTGAACGTCCATTATTTTGGAATGGCTGAACACTGGGAAAAACTGGGACACAAACAATTGGCTATTACATGACTATTAAGATGAAGGAATTAGAACTTTGCCAGATGACACGAAGAGACTTTCCTCAAGTACGCTGGATTCGGAAAACATACAAAAAAGACTAATATAATTCTGTTTTTTGCAAAACAATGCCCAAACCCTCATATTTACATATATACATGCTAATATATATAATTTTAGAAGTATATTTATTTTGGAAGAACACCTGTAAGATTTTTGACAGTGTACCTAGTAGGACAGGAAAGGGGACTGGGCTGCTAACATGGGGAAAGGCTGAGGGAGAAGGGACTGGCAAGATATGATCACATTTATGGGATCCTTGGTTTCCCTTCCTTGATTTCATGCTTATTAGGAAGTTCTTCCCTGCCCCCACATCATTTAAATTTCTTTTTGCAGTATCTTATAATTGCTTTACAGTCTCACTCATTACATTTCATTATTTTCTGAAGTTTATTTTGGCACAGGGAAAGTATTTTTCCTCTAACAATTTCAGAGCTATTTTTATAGTTCTATTGAGCTGTAATTGCCAGACAGCAAAGTGCACAGATTTAAAGTGTACAATTTGAAGAGTTGTGATAGAGGTATGCACCTACCAGCACTATTTATTGAACCATCATAGCTTTCCCACGGATTCAAAATGTCACCCTTATTACATTAAATTTTTATAAATACACACCTGCCAACTGGTATCAGAGCATCTAATCCTGCCTCAAGATCCCAGGGAATCATCTCTTCCCCTCTTTGTATGAAATGACAATGTAATGAAACTTGAACCTCTGGCATCCTAATTTACAAAAACCAAGTGGCCGGTGACAAAGTAAGCAGAACACCAGACCGAGGGACTGGAAAGGACTGCTAGGAGAGAAGACTGGTTTACTGAGTGGGGAAGGGGAATTGAGAAAAAAAGAAAGGCAGAAAAAAAGGACACCTAAATCTGAAAATTAGTCCCTCACACTGTACAAGGAACACAGAATTTTAACCACTATTTCAGTATGTTCAGAAATATAGGGCCTTTCAGTAAGTTAAATGTCTGCTCTGACAGCCAGCATCAGGCCTTTATTCTCCTTCTACCCCCCAAAGTTCTAATGAAAGTGTCAGACTGATAAAACTTGAGAATGCGACATAAATTTTATATTTATTTTCTCAAAGGTTACTTTTGCATACATTTTGCTTCATGAAGTAAACAATTATGGAACTGTAACTCAATTTAATTTATTTCAATATTCACCACCACTCTTTCAGTGGCTAGGATGAGTTTTAAAGAAGGACATTGGGTGGTGTATCTACTGAATCCTTACAAGTTGGAGCTTTTATATGTCATGCACAAAACATGGCTAGGTACAAAATTCTTAGCTTTTGTCTTGCTCAATAGTCTTCCATGTTGTTCCACCAAGTCCAGCATTTAAACTTATAATGAAGTTTAAAGCCAGTCTGATTTTTATTTCTTTACAAGTAAACTTTTTTCCCACCCCCTATAAGGATGCTACAGAGTAGTTTCATTATCTCCCTAAGTCAAAAATGTTGCAGTTTTTATAGTCACCTTTCTTCATTAATCTTGTGTGGACATTAATAAGTCCTTTTGATCAGCATAGTCTGTTTTTTTTTTTTTTTTCCAACTCAGATTTTAAAAATTATGTCACCAATCATTGCTTCATTACAGAAAAAATTATTCATCTGTAATCCTAGATTAACCATTTTCTAAATCAAGTAAGTAACAAGGCATAAGATTTAATACAGCACATATACAGGATGTTTAGAGGATCACCTGATTTCACCACTAGGTGTCATTTTACTTCTTACTTGCTATGTCACCTGAGCAGCAAAAATCTGTGCTTATTCAGCTTGTACTTGTTCAAATACCTGTGAACTGCCTTGATAAGTTGTTGAAAAGAGCTGGTTAATTATAAAACAACTTAATAAATCATATAAACCTCCTTGTCACATCTGATTTCTTATCTCTTACTATGCCCTGCTCCCCATTCCTGTAAACCACCCAGCCACAAAGAATTGGTCTAAGCCCTGTAGATTAAATTCCAGAATTGTATTCACGTATGTCCGTTTCTTCCCATTTGTTGTCACAATTGAAATCTTCATTATTTATTGTTTATAAAAGCTTCTTAATTGGTCTCCCTCTTCTGCCGCCAGCTCAACTGATGCACTACCATCAAAGTAGTATTTCCAAAATATAGATTTTGTTTCTCATTGTAAAATCATTTAGGTCTCCATCACAAAGTCCACCGTGGTAGCCACCACTCATACACGGCTACTGAACACCTAAAATGTGGCTAGTCCAAGATGTGGTATAATTGTAAAGTACATATATTTCAAAGAGTATAAAAAAAGAATGTGAAATATCTCAAGTTTGTATAAAAAAAGAATGTGAAATATCTCAAACATTATTAAAACTAATTTGACCTTTTTCAACAGTTACTGGTATAGATACTAATAAATTTAAAACTACACATGCAGCTTGCATTACATTTCTATTGGACGGTGATGTTCTAGAAAATAAAATGATTCCAACTGGAGAATCACACCGTTAACAATACTAGTCTGAAATGGGGAGGGTGTTCTTTCTTTAATGAGTGTGAAGACACCCCAGCTGGACTGGAGATATCTGAATGTGTAGTTTGAGTGTTGGCCAAGGGCAATGGGAGTTATGATATGCTTGTTCAAGTTCCAAAACGCCCCAAAACTCCCCTGGTAATCCCGAGTGTAACAGTTTTACTGATGGCTGGCAATGGGCCTAATTGGTTTGGCAAGACTGGCTTGATCACTGAAAGGGTAAATTGAGTTCCTCAGAAGTCAGATGGTGGTTGGAGGGAGACTCAGCACGATCCTTGTGTACATATAAGTGCCTGTGGGAGCTTGGATATGGGACGTCTCTCAGAATGCTTACCTGCATTATGTTTCTCCTGCTGCAGGATGATATCCTTTGCCTTGAAATAAAAGCTTTATTTGCATATGCTCTGTGGAGTCTGGTAAGTCCTTTCAAATTCATAAACTGAGCAAAACTTTGTAATGAACTATATAATGAACTGCAGTATGGTTTTATTATTTATTGAATGTTTTATGCTTCAGGTGAATCTTAACGGTAGACTAATACAATTTTTTGCATGTCATATCTTTAAGATACTGTATTGACTTTTACTTATGTAAGATTTTATTTTCTCTTCAGTGACACTTAACAGAATTAAAGTTTCCCAACCTTGGTTTATTTCTTAATAAGTAGATTAGACTGTACCAATTAATAAGCTTTAGGAAATAAATTTTAAAATATCATGTCCTTTAATGGACATCTATTGATTTTAACCATCTATCACGTCTATCTCCTTTGAGAATCATCTGATTTTGATGAAGGTGACAATCAGAAAAATCTCACTCTGATTGACACACATACCCAGGATTAGAGGGGAGATCCTGTGGTGCCCCGAACCAGCAAATCATAGAATCCTTATGATTGCTTCAGGGTAAATATGTGAGCCATTCCAGGACTATCAAGTTCTTCCCTCCTAAATTATGAAAGCTTGTCTGTCCTAGGAGACAGACAGGTAAAAAGAGAAAAGCAGAACTCACCCTTAGGCTTACCATATGAAATACAGCATTTATAGCCCACCAAGATGAAATGACTTTGCAGTCAGTAGATGGAACAAATACTGCTTTATTTCCACAGATTCACAAAACTTTACACCTTAAAAATCACCTTGTTCACCTTAGATGACACTAAGTCCCAGAGAATAGTAATTACCTCCACAAAGTTATTTCACACATAGCAAAGCTAGAGTTACATTCCAGGTTGTCTGATTGCCAAAGAAATGTTCTCTGCAATTCATAAAAACTAGATTAAAGGGAGCTATCACTGTTTTAGTCAAAAATCACCTGTTAAGTATTTCAGACACACGAATGAAAACTTTCTGAAAAAATGTAACTATCAACCATCTTTATATGCATTGTAAAGTTATCCAACATTATATCAAAAAATTATCTTGAATGAATTCAAATTATTTTCCTTTACTGGACATCTGATCGTTACTATCTAGATAACTGCTGTGCCCCTCAGAAGAAGAGTCCGGCAAACAACTTTAGCTATGAAAGATATCATCCAAGGGTAACTGGAACATAATAGCTAACACATTTGGAGAACTATCTTACGATTCAGTTATAGTTCAAGCCCATCATTCCCCAAAGTGTATTTCATAGAACACTAGAGAACCACAAGATGTCCTCCAAATAAAAGATACTAAAGTCAAATAAGTTTGTGTAAAGCCACATAAAATAAATGCATTTGTAAACCGTATAAATAATATATATAGGGATGTACCTATATGTGTGTACGTGTATATACGTATATACTCTTAGAAATTCATAGCACACATTAAAGGTTATGAAGTATTACAGTGAAGAAAATGCTCAATTTTAATTCAGCATTTCCTAATCTTCAACTATAACATGCTTTTTCACCGAAAAATTCATTAACGTAAGAAAAATTTGTATTGTGAAATATATTTTGGGGAACAATACTCTAATCTAAAAATCTTTTGGTACTATCCTATCAAATAAATACCAGACCCAGATTTATAATTATTATAATCACATATGTATAGCACATCACAGTTTTCAGGTACTTTCACTTATATTTTGTTTATTTGATCCAGGATATAGAACAGTGCCTATCACATTGTAGCCCCAATATTTGCTGAATTTAAGTAAAAATAATCCCCACAACAACCATGTCAGAAGGCTAAATTCATTTATTATCCCCATTTATAATTGAGGATGTTGAGGTTCAGAAATATTAACTGACTTCCCAAAGGCCACAGACCTAGAAACTAGGGAACCAGGGCTTGACCACAAATCTTCTGACTTTAAAACCCCATGTTAGATTGATTACGTCTTCTGAACAAATTCTTCAAGGACATCTCAAGCTATTCCTTACCTTGAACATCATGTAATAAAAGTACTGGCAGAAGTCTTAAAGTACAATCATTTCCTGACTATCAAGGTAATGCTTACAAATGCTTTTTAAGAAGAAGATACCCAACCATTAAATGGGTTTAAATATAAAAAAAATCAAAATGGACAAAATTTTAAGTCTAGTATATTTAAAGTAATTTACCATAACTGTTAGAAAGTAAAAGCAAGAGACCACAACAGAAGACACTAATGAGAAAATAACCCTAAATTTCAATCCATCAAAGCAGACATTTAGTACACCCAAATTATACACCACAAGTATGGTTATATATGGAATATATGACACCTTGTTACGGCATGAAAAACACATTTTTCTAGTTTAATGTATAAAAATGTATTTAGTTTTGTCACTGAAATCAGTTATCAACATAAACTTAACTCTGGTAGGTTACCTACCCTTAGCAATAAGCAGTAAACATTATTACTATTGAAAATAATTCATATTTTATTGAGAGTACTTCTGATCATATACATTTTTAGACTGCTATTATATGCAATAAATGCCATCCTACTTTTTCACACCTGCCACAGAAAAAACTTATTTACACTTTATTTGGATTCTAATTTTGAAAAGAACATATTACTACAAATATTCTGTCTTATTCATTTAAAAATAATTTTAGCTAGTGACTTTGCTAAGATACTACAAACTCTATGGAAACTTTATGCCACTTCTGAAAATCTGCTCTCAAAGAGCTAAGATTTTGGCATAAAAAGGGATCAAGATTAAACAAGAAAGTCAACATTTGGCAATTATCACAGTAAAGTTAATCCAGCCAAGAAACAACAATGGGTGCTAAAAACAGAGGGTATAATTTTGAGGAGGAACAGTATGTTGATACAGTCTCAAAGTACTGCCTTCAAATCAAAATATTTACTGATTACAAATACAAGTTAAAATAGTTATCAATTTCAAAGGGAAAACGAATGCTGTAATAGAGAGCTCTAACAGAAGTTTAATCAAGGGACCAAGGTATAAAATACCATCAATGTGGACAAATCAAACACAACTTCCACTTGGAAGGCAGCAAAAAGAAAGCAAACCTTTTGAGAGAGTGCAATCTGAATCTAAGCATGAAAAAACATCAGACAAAACTAAATGCAGGCATGTTCTATAAAATAACTAACCTATAATATTCAAAATTTGTCAGTTATGAAAATCAAGAAAAGGCTCAAGAACTGTTCCAGTTGGAAAGACACTGAAGAAACATGACAACTAAATGTAATCTGCATATAGACCCTTTTGATAAAAGGCAAAAGGTGGTGATACAGGAGAATGTTCTTATTTGTAAGAAATAGATACTGGAATATTTGGGGGTGACTGAGCAGTATGTCAACTACTTACTCTCAAACAGTTAAAAAGAAAAAAAAGTACCATTCTTACATAAAAAGATAAAAATTTAGATAAACTTAAAACTGCAAAACCAATGTCGTATATTTCTATCATCTTTGATACTAGTTTCATTTTCTCCTGGATTTGAAATGAAAGGTTTGAAACTAATCATCTACTTTTTGGTTTTCAGGATTCTTAGGATGTAGAGGTCTTAGGAGATCCTAAAATTTAAGGGAATTCCTAGGAGTATCACCAAGTCTAGAGAACTAGGCACTAATAAAAAATGAAAATATGTTAAGAAAAACTGGAACCTTAATCATTAAGGGCTATCCTCTGGATGCACACATAAATAGACCTGTTGCAAATTTAAAATAGTTTTCCTGGAAGACTGCTACACAAAGCAATGGTAAAGTATATCACAATGTGTGGCTTTAAGAATTACTATTTTTTTCTAGAAAACAACTCTAAAAACCCATCCTGACACAGGTAGATAAACCGTTAATTTTACTGTTTCTTTAATTTCTATGTTGCAATAATTTAGATTAATATTTTTTTAAAGTAGGAACTGATCATTTTGAAGCAAACAATAAAATATTAGCAATACTACAGGATATTCTTCAATATTCTACCAAAAAAGAACAATTCCTTTAATCTCCCTAAATTCACTGGTTAAGAATCTCTTAGGGTGGTTGGAGAATGCAGATTAATAAAGAAATACAAATTCCTAAGCTTCATTCAAAACTCAAAGAAGGCCTTCATAATCTCTTCATAAACACCCTAATAAAACCTTCCTAAGAGGTTCTGTCAGTAGAGCTTGCGCAGAAAAGAATTAACACAGCAAGCTTGAGACTGCTATCCCTAGAAAGGTTGGCTTGCAGGGTTAGCTCTTGGTTGGCATCTGGTAACTGGCTTTTGAGATGGTTTCCACAATTCCGATTCTGATAAGGGTGACACAGTGTGCCTAAGCTGTCTGTATGAACAAAACAATTTATGACGAATCCCTGCTTTCTTTCTGGGCATCTGAAATTTTGGTATGCGCTAAAGCAGAAAGTGTTGGTGGAGAGACTCCAATAAAAACTCCGAACCCCTGGGCTCATATGAGGTTCCATGTTAGACAACATTTCACATATCTGGTAACAACTCATTGCTAGAGCAAGTAAACATGTCCTGTGTCACTTCACTGGGAGAGGGCTATTGGAAGCTTCCTCCAGACTTTACCTCATGTACCTTTTCCCTTTGTTGATTTTACTCTTCATCCCTTTGCTGAGTCCTGGGAGGCTCACTAGTAAATCATCAAACTTGGGGTGACCTTCGGAACCTTTGACATAATTCTTCAATGCATAAAATTACCTTATGTAGAGTTCAAAGTGTTTCAGTACACACACACACACACAACACACACACAAGCTGCACACACACAAGCTGCATGCAACTTGCAAGTGATAACTTTAAGATGAGAAAGGCTTAAAGTAAGTCCTATATCTTTCACAAAATTATTCACTTTTTGGACTACTGGACAAACAATATTCAGAAGACAATGTGCCATTCATTTTCTCAAAGTTCAAATTTTAAGTATCAACTGTAAATACACTTAGAGAGTTTATTAGCTGGTTGTTACATTTTATTTCCATATGCGTATATATTTTTAATTTCCTTAAAAAAACCCTCACCCTTATCCTCAAAAACAAAACAAAAAATCCAAATTCAAAACAGTTTAATGTACACAATTTTTGTAGCGTTCAAAGGGATACATTCTTACCATGTGGAGTGATTGTCTGTACAGGTTTAGCTGGGGACCTCACATTCCATATAGTCAAGGTGCCGTCTGAATGACTGCAAATAAACTGTTTTCCCTCATGATGCCAAGCAACAGAGTGAATAGCCTATAGAAGAGGGGTGAAGAATTCCATTTTTAGAAACAAAATCTCAACACCAAGCTATACACAATCAATATTATAATTTTCAACTTTAACCTTTTCCTATTTTCCAAGCTAAAGTCAACATGTTACAACCTTTACATTCCCATTAGCCCTCTTATAATGCAAATGAAATCTAATACGGTATTGACACTGTTTTAATTCTTTTTATTCCTTAAGCCAGCATGAGGATGATATAATAGTGATGTATGTATTAGCGACACATTCATGAAAACAATGTATTCTTATAGTTTCTCAGAATAAACTATAGCTAAACTTAAATTATCAAGTAGTTACAATCAATATCCCATCAGAAAAAAACTGGTTGCATTAGATTAGAACAGATTTTTTTTTTAAAAACAGATTCTTTTTTTTTTTAAATTTTTTAACGTTTTTTATTTATTTTTGAGACAGAGAGAGACAGAGCATGAATGGGGGAGGGTCAGAGAGAGAGGGAGACACAGAATCTGAAACAGGCTCCAGGCTCTGAGCTGTCAGCACAGAGCCTGATGCGGGGCTCGAACTCACGGACCGCGAGATCGTGACCTGAGCCGAAGTCGGCCGCTTAACCGACTGAGCCACCCAGGCGCCCGTAGAACAGATTTTTTAAATCAACTAAAACTCTAAGACAGAAACACAGATTTGGAACTAAGATCAACTAAAAAAAACAACCTCAGACCGAGCTCCAACATGTTACCCATCTCTCACAGTAATGAGGTGATTTTTAAAATCTGGAGAGACCCTTTTTTGATTAGAAAGTTATTTTATACCTCTGAGCCACTTAAAAACTATCTGAGAAATATTTTTATATGACCAAAGTATGTAACCTTTCAATTTTTGTTCTAATATTATTCTGCCTGCAAAAAAAAAAAAAAAAAAAAAAAAAATTAAAATCACTCTCCTAGGTCCTCTTTAAATAACTTCTCAACTCAAGTTGATAACACTCCTAGTTCTTAATGGTCAATTGACTTTAAAAGCTGCCCTACTGGAATATGGCAGAACTGCTGAGTGCAGCACAAAACCACATAACTGAAACTTAAGAGCTCCACTCATATACAGGTCAACGTTTACTATTATCTCATTCAATTTAATCTTGAACTATTTTAAACTATCAATGTTTACTATCATCTCATTCAATTTAGTTTTTAAAATCTGCTCTGACTTTAATGTAGAAAACAGATTTACAGGTCAAAACTTTCAATGAAATTATAGGAACCTTCTATTAAAAATATTTTTTTTATACTTTCAACAAGATCTTGATTGAGCCACATGCTGCTTATAAGTAAAAACTTAAAAAACTATGAAAAAAATAGACACAAAGGATGCTGCTATGAAAACAAAGGAAATTCTCTTTTAGTTCTGCTTACAAAGATACCATGCAAATATTAATAAAGTATTCCAAGTATTACTATAGTTTCTCAATGTCATCTGCTATTTGAGTAACTGAAAGCATCAATACGAAGACATGACATATTTTATCTTAAAAACAAGAAAAACCACTTATACACCTCCTAGCTCTAGTCATTGAATTAGAAATCATGACCCTTACTAATCCCCAGATTACAGTTACTGGATACCATTTCACACTGACTGAGCCACATTTCATAAGAAAAAAATCCTAAGTTTGAAACAAAAATATGCAAAATTAATAGTTACACTTTGTTATAATAATGGCAGGGAAGCTATCCATGGCTATTATCACCAAAGAATTCAGGAACCAAAAAGGAGGAGGTTCACTGACCAAAAATGGAACAATCTGAAAATCAGTAAGAATAGTAACTTCAACGCGTCAAAGGAGAGCAAACATGTTTAAATCCTTAAGTACATAGTGAAACTAGAAGCAAGAACAAATTGGTCATCATTGAGATTATTAGAGAACAACCCCTTTAGAGTAAATATCGAAGTAAAATGAGAGAATCATTGATGCTTTTCTTAAGAACTGTACTACTATTAACCAAATAGTAGATGAGAAGAAGTTTCTCTTTACACTCAAGTGTCTGAGTTAATAAGTAGAGGAGGAATTACAGAATTACACCGTTTTGCAACCTCTATCCATTAATAAATCTAGGCCTTGAACAACACTGCCTGCTCACCTCACAGACACTAATACTCCACCTAACAGAAAAGCATCAGCATCATTTATGAAGAAGTCTTGCTAAAAATGAAAAATGAATCTGAATTCGATAAAGCCTCAGCATACTATCCATTTTATAGGAAATCTAAGGGCAAAAAAAAAAAAAAAAAAAAAGTTAAACACAAGAGGAACGGAGCCAGAAAAATCTAGTCTTTGGGAGACTCTACCTTTAATAAATAAATGGCCATAAAGAAGGAATGCAGGAGCGCCTGGGTGGCTCGGTCAGTTAAGCGTCCGACTTCGGCTCAGGTCACGATCTCACAGTCCGTGAGTTCAAGCCCCGCGTCCAGCTCTGTGCTGACCGCTCAGAGCCTGGAGCCTGTTTCCGATTCTGTGTCTCCCTCTCTCTCTGCCCCTCCCTTGTTCATGCTCTGTCTCTGTCTCAAAAATAAATAAACGTTAAAAAAAATTAAAAAAAAAAGAAGGAATGCAGTAAGGAGGGAAGGCAAAAGGTGAGGAGAGGCCTACAGTTTGTGAGACTTAAAAGACATTGGTCAACCACAATCAATCTTTATTTGGATCTTTTTTTTTTAAATTTTTTTTTTTTAACATTTATTTTTGAGACAGAGAGAGACAGAGCATGAACGGGGGAGGGTCAGAGAGAGAGGGAGACACAGAATCTGAAACAAGCTCCAGGCTCTGAGTGGTCAGCACAGAGCCTGACGCGGGACTCGAACTCACGGACAGTGACATCGTGACCTGAGCCGAAGTCAGACGCTTAACTGACTGAGCCACCCAGGCGCCCTTCTTTGGATCTTAAAACAAGTGAAACTATACTTGTCTACAGTTTACTATGACTTGTATACAATAAAAAAAAAAATAGGATACATTTATTAATTTGCTGGTAAATGACAGAATACTTCTAGGAGAACCAACGAGATAAACGGCTGATACTAGTCCCAGGGGTAAAGGGATTAGAAGGCCAAAAGACAGGGGTGGAGAAGAGATTTTTTTGTTTTTTAAATGTTTTAAGCTATGTGATTATCTGTTTTATATATTTAAAAAGTGTTACAATTACAAAGGTTGCCTCAACTAAAATCACCAATTAAGTTCTTAGAGAAGCTGTTCTGAACTAGAAAAATGACAAAAATAACGTTTGAGTAGCAAAACTAATGTTATTACCTCATCATACGTGTATCTATAGTCAGCTTTCTTTGATTTGAGGTCCCATAACACCACTGTTCCAGATTCGAAGCCAATCAAAAGCTGTAATAAAAGAAAATGCCACATGACCTAGGAATGGTATTAATTATGTGAAACATTTATTTGGTGACAATAAAGATAAATATTATCATTCACGTTTTAAGTATAAAATTATAATTAAACATCTTCATTGCTAATCATATGAATGATGAGGATACTGCACTGCAGTATATTATATATTATATATTATATATTATATATTATATATTATATATATATATTAATATATATTACATACATGTATGTTTGATGATTAGTGACTCAACATATATAACTAGTTATTGAGAAAGAAAACAGTACCATTTTGAAGTCTGTGTACATTTTCATTAATTAATATAACATAATAAATTACTAACTAAAAATTAACATTTGTAGGTGCTTTAGAGTTTACAAACTCTCCTAATTCAACACATTTTAGATAATCTCACTTACTCATCTACCTATTGATAAGTTCCAAGTTATATCCAGCCTAGATCCTTCTCATGAGATGCAGACTCATAATTCCAGTGGTCACGGCTCCCTTTACTAACTCCGTAAGAGCCTCAAAGTAAACGTGCCCAAAAGTGAATTTGTTATTTTCCCCCTACACTGTGTGTCTCTCTCTATTTCCTGTCTTAATGTGCATTAAGTTGCTCTAACAAACACCTGGAGGATCATCCCTAACTCTAGTCTCCCTCATCAGGGAAAATCATCCGGTGATTTTAAAATTACGTTCTATTATCTCTCCACTTTCCCCCACCTCCAATACCTCTCTCCTGGTTCAAGACACAAAGTTCTTTTTTCTGGTCTCCCAGTCTCCCGACCCCAGTTTTGCTCCTTTTTAAACTCATTCCCTATTGTAGCTAGTGTTTTAACAGTTCTAAAACACAAACCTGATTATGGAAATGCATGCTTTTATTTAAACTTTTTTATTGTCTTACCATTGCTTTTAGGATAAAGTCCAAACTGAGTAATACGACCTATAAGATTTACTATGGTGTGACTGCTGCTTACCTCTCCAGCTTCGTCCCTTGTCACATCCCTCTTACCCAATACACTCCAGCACATCTCTCCGTTCATGCTCTCTTACCTTTGCCGCCTTCCCACCTGGGCCACATTTCAATGTCTCCCTCTTTGCCTGACCAATCCTACTAACATCTAGATGTTGTTTTAGCTATTACTTCCTCTGGGAAGCGTTCCTTGACCTACCAAATGTAAGTCAATCCCATTCCTATGTCCTCCAACAGCACTCTGTACATTACATTTTTTAATCTGAAGGATCGCTACACAATAGTGGCCTTTTCCTTAGCTGAATTTTCTTACTGACTATAATACTAGTCTATTTAGGCAAGGACTGGTCTTATCTTGTTCACCACCACCGTAAGACACTGAGCCTGACTGATATGTTGTAGGTACTTAATATATTTTGGGAGGGAATAAATAAATTCCAGAATGGAATGCATGTTCTTGCTTTACAGACTGTCCACTGTCTATCAAACCTCTTCTGCCCACAACCCCCGAACTTGACTTTTTCAAATCTCAGTATTCCCTTTGCTTGAAACCTCCTTCTCTTTTATTCTCTGAGTGATCTTCATTTTTAAGTCTCAATTTAGTGATGCTCCCTTGGGTAAGACAACCCCCCATTTCTCTAGATAGACTAAGATCTTCCTTCTCCTATGCCAACACGTGCATTTTCATCTATATGTCTCTAATATCTATTATATTGCCTAGTACACAGAAGACAATAAATATTTGTTTAATAAACACATAAATGACTAGTAGGTAGCTAATAGTTGTAATGTAATCTGGGGATATGAACAAAGTCTGGGGCGGTCCCAATAATTTTAATGAAATAGCAATTTTGTGGGTTTCAGACTTCAGGGGTATCTGGAAGGACAATCACTGAAGCTAACAAACTTTCCCCCACCTTGTCAGGAAGTATAGTTAATTTTGCTAATACAAACTGTTCTTTTCTAGACAATGTGAGATACATACTCCTTCTGGAAAAACTGGTATTTGTTTCCTTTACCTTCTCCTAGTCCCTCTAAATACCTTAAGACATGTAATATGGCATTTTCTGAGGGGGAAGTAATAGAGAAACTTCAGGAATAAGAGATGGAAAAGGATAAAACTTAAGAGTTGATATACAGTGTTAACAGCACGGGATTGCTCAAGACATAGGTCACTTAAGCTCTCGTTTTAGATTTGTTACTTAGTAGCCATTTAACATTAAGGAAGTAATTTTATCCATCCAGATGTTAATAACATAAGAGGGTTATAGTAAGTTTTAACATCTCTAGCCTGCTCTAACATCCTAAGAATGTTAGAAATCTGTGTCAACAGGTTAGACTTTAATCCCCATAATCTCCTAAATATTATAAAAATAGAAGAGCTAACTTAAAAGATATGGTATTTAAACACAGAAAATTCTTTCAATATTAATTCCCCCTAGAATCTTTTCTCAGAGATGTTAATTTACATACTGTTGAGCAGTTTCCTTTTATTTTCTTCTCTCCTAAAAAAATTAGTGGGTACACTCAATATGAATGGGACTCTCTGCAACATCAGTAACTCTGGGGATGGGATCAGAACGATCAGTATTCAAAATTCCAGCTCTATCGCTATCTAGCTTTGTACCTCTGGAACACATAATCACACCAAGTGTCTGCCTCAGCATCTGTAAATTCGGGAAGACAACTAACTTACAAATTGTTAAGAGGATCGAATAAAATAGTGCATATAAAGTAGAAAGCACGGTGCCCAAAATAAAGCAGAATTCAGTAAGTGGCAGTCATTACTGTTACTATCCTAAGTAAGTTTACACTAATGCCTAACCTTCCCTAGCCAAGGCCTTTGCTTACTGTGGTGGCATCTCCTATAAGGTTAGCTTTGAAGGAATCTGCCCCGTGGCCTTTCTTTAGTGACACAATGTTACAAAGATCTTTGGAAACAGCAGAAGAGTCACTGATACAAAGTGGGCTTTTCTATCAGAAATCAAAGGTTAGACAATATAAACCAGTCTAGTACCTTAATATTTCAACAACGTTTAGATGAGATTAACTCTGGAAACTAAGGAGAATAACATAATGCCAGGTTTCAAAAAGTGAGGATGATACAAGCAGCTATACATAATTTATTTATACAATAAATTAAGTATATACTGAGGAATTACTATTTCTATGTCAGGTGCTATGGGAAACATAAACCTTTGTAAATCTCTCTATGCTAAAGGGGTCTCTCGAGTGCAGGGGACGTGAGATATGGCCATATTTCTAATACATGGCAATATGTGACAAGTACTGTAAAACTTGCACAACTAAGGTGCTAATGGATTTGAAAGTGAGAGAAAGCATTTTTAGTCAGGATTAACAGCAAAGATATCATGAAAGATATATATTTAATCTAAGCCTCAAAATGTGGGTATGAATTCAGCAGACAGCATTCAGTGGAAAAGCATTGCATACAAAGGGACTCCCATACAGGAGGCAGGTAGGCAGCAAAGAACAGCTCACATCTGGGGAACAATAACTATCTGCTTCAGCAGAGCATTCAGGCGAAGGTGTTATGAAAGACAGTGGAACCTAGGAGCTACTGTATCTTGTTAGATACTGCAGAACCACTGAAAGCTTTTCAACAAGGAGAGCAATAACATTAAAACAGCATTCTAGGAAGACTGATCTGGAAACGACTCATGAATGGGATGGAACGCTTGAACTACAGTGGCCGTAATGAGGCTGAATAAAAAACAGACACTGCAAAGAAATGATTGAAATGACTTAGTGACTGAATCCAGAAAGAAGGGAGGGAAGTTTTCAATTCTCTTGCCATGCCTCCCACCTAAAGGCTTCTAAACAAGTACCTTGTATCAAAGAAAATAAAGTGTAGATATAGGTTACTGTAACTTGCTTCCTGTGAAGTTTCTCTCAAAGCATACATTTGTATGATTACAAGCTAACTCCAAACAGTAGAGCTATGCCTTTGTTTTCCCAGTAGCAAATAAAAGAATATTATTATACAACACACAGGCTAGACCACTCCCATTAGTTGAGGAAAGGAAAAACCTTCACAAAATCTAGAAGTTTCATTTCACTGACTTTTGATAGTGATAAACTTCCTGGCATTTATGTAGGATATTATCATAAAATTATTTAAGTAAGAGATTCATGGAAAAGGAATTTTTATTTTTAAATGTATTAACAAATCTAAACAATAGCTAGATACTGACTATATGAAACTGGTTTTGAGTATAAAAAGTGAAGTAATATTTTAAAAAATCTCTACATTATTAATCTAAGCTATCTATGAAGAAAAATTGAAGAGTGAGGAGTACAGAGACACCTCTAACATAAGGCATTATGTGATAAATGCTACAAAATTTGTATAAAGTGTTAAAAATAATTCGAAAGCAAAAGAAAACAGTTTTTTTGCCAGATTTCCACAAAATCTTAATATGCCAAAAATAAATAACTTTGAATTGTACTTATTACATTTTATTTGTCTTAGGGTTTTTTTGTGTTCTTTAAAATTATAAATGATTCTAATTCTTGTTCTTCATAATATTTAAATAAACCAGTAACTGTCTATGATGGACAACATTTGTTAGAAATGTCAACTTTGCAAGATAAATACATGTGGCACTAGAACAGTTTATATATTTTTTTTAAAAAATACCAAGATCCATGCATTTAAGTAATAAGTCATTTTTTAGGAAAAAATTCTACCTTTCCTTCATCCATTGGGTTATCACTTATATGGACAACCGGTCCTGGGTGAGATTTAGATGACCTAAAAAAGAAAAGTTAGCAAGACTTTTTTTTCTCAATTAAAAATTTCAATACAACTATATATTCATTATAATGAAACCAATGAATGGACAATAAAGATGTATTTATAAAGGGTGAGAACAATTCAGTAAGTAATCGGTAAGAAATGTATAGTTCTTAATATGGATCAAAATAGGAATCAGAGGAAAATTTGGGTGGGGGATGAGTTAAATAGGTGATGGGGACTAAAGGGCCACTTGTGATGAGCACTGGAAGTGCCCAATCACTATACTGTGTAGATGAAACTAATATTACACTGTGTGTTAAGTAACCGGAATTTAAATAAAAACTAAAAGAAAACATAGCAATCAGAGGAAAAATAGTGACATTGATACAAATCCACAAAATTTACAAGTACACTTTCTGTATAGGAATATTCAATTTAGTATTTTAGCACACAAAAAAACTCTATTCTCATGGTAGAATTCTCAGAATTAATATTTTTAAGTAAGCATCATCTAAAATACTGCTATCTTATTTTACTCAACTCTAGCCTCCAACTGGGGCATCCATAGTTCCATAGTTCACCCACAAAAAAATAGGAAAAATTCTATTATGGTTTTTAACACAACAACAAAACTAATGCCACTGGACATGCTCAGACAAAAAGAAGTCATATAGATAAGAATGGAGCTGAATTTATGCCCATAAGTAGGAATGAGCACCTCCCTATTCATAAATTCCAAGGGTTGAGACACCAGCCCACTTCATGAGACCTTTGTGAAACCATACAGACATCTATCTGCACCAGGCCAACCTAGTGGGTGTTGTGATCAACTCAGAGAACAACCACAAAAACCCACACCTTGGACCAAGGCACTGAGATATGATAACATTACTGCCACAGGAAGAAAAACCAGGCTTAGTACATTATAATAGTTGACCAAGACATTGCTTAAGAGTGATGCCACAAACTTATCCTTATGTCAAATTCTGTGGAATGCAATAATACAGAACTATTTGTTTAAAAACAAACAAAAGATGGGGCACCTGGGTGGCTCAGTAGGTTAAGCATCCGACTTCGGATCATGATCTCACGGTTTGTGAGTTTGAGCCCCGCGCCGGGCTCTGTGCTGACAGCTCAGAGCCTGGAGCCTACTTCGGATTCTGTGTCTCCCTCTCTCTCTGTCCCTCCCCCACTCATGCTCTGTCTCTCTGTCTCTCAAAAATAAACGTTAAAAAATTTTTTTAAAAAAAAGAAACATCGAAAATGAATTTTGTCAATGTCCATACATTTTTATTTTTATGTCTAAACAATATGAGAAAAAAACCTGAGATAAGATATAAAGATAAGAGTTGGGGCGCCTGGGTGGCTCAGTGGTTGAGCATCCAACTTCGGCTCAGGTCATGATCTCACGGTCTGAGTTCGAGCCCCGCGTCAGGCTGTGTGCTGACAGCTCAGAGCCTGGAGCCTGTATCAGATTCTGTGCCTCCCTCTCTCTCTGGCCCTCCCCCGTTCATGCTCTGTCTCTCTCTGTCTCAAAAATAAATAAACGTTAAAAAAAATTAAAAAAGATATAAATATAAGATTCTAAAACAAAGTGCAAAGTTAGTGCTAAAGATCCTTAAGGCCTTACAGCTGAACCCTGTTTTTGTTGCTATTGTTAAATGAAAACAATCATCATTATATCAAAATTAACAAATTGTCAAATTCTGCAATATTATATTGTAAACATTTACATTGTATTTGTCAGTTATTTAAACATATCAAGTACTGGTTTAGATCAATGTTTTCTAAACACTGGTGGCAACCCATTAGTGGGTCATGAAATCAACTTAGTGGGGTATGACTAACATCTGAAAGAAAAATAAACAGAAGATAAAAGTACAGAAAAAAAAAATTGGGAGTGTTTTCCACCTAATAATTGTTTCATTAAACTTGTGCTACAATTGGTACATACATACACAGGTTTATATATACATATGATCACATATCTATCTATCTATATACAGAACATTTAAATGTACAAACTGTTAATAGTAAATATTTAGAAAAGGCTAATAAATCTGTGTTTAATATCAAGAATGTCTGACATATTTAATTCCACACGGATTTACTCATTAGCTATTATATAAAGATATCATACATGGTCCTGATACTTTCAGATATGGAATATTTGCTCAAACTCACAGTTCAATGGCTTTATTCCACATAATGACGTAGCCTGAGAGTGTGAAGGACTCCACATTGACAATATGTATATTACCTCGTTCAGTGCCCACATAGAGCCACTTACTCTGGAAAGGCAGATGGCAAAATGTAACCCTGCAAGAGAAAATATAACCAAAAAGGAAATTAGAAAAACGTCTGTAACTTTTGTTAATTGTATTAGAGGGTTAATCGTGATGTCTAATTTAGGAAAGGCAAAAATGATATGAAACCAGATTTATCTACTCATTGTGGTTAACATTTTTTTTAATTTATTTTTTTAAGTTTATTTATTTATTTAGAGAACATGAGTGGGGGAGGGGCAGAGAGGAAAAGATAGAATCCCAAGCAGGCTCTGTGTTGTCAGTGGACAGCCTGACACAGGACTCGATCTGAGATCACGACCTGAGCTGAAATCAAGAGTCAGATGCTTAACTGACTGAGCCACTCAGGTGTCCCTGTGATTAATATTCGACATACAAATTCAACTTATATGTCAAACAGAAGGCCTTATAGTAAATAGACATGATGGCTTGACAGAAAGAAGATGGGTTTTAAACTTACCATGTGTTTCAAATCTGGCCATGTCATCCACTGTGTTACTTTAGGCGCATCACATATTTAATCATTAAACCACAAACCATTAATACCCACATGACCCTAGGTATTATTACATTCCTCAGGAGTTATTAAACACACTCATCTATCTCAGTACCTGTGTTTACCATTCCTTCCAGGCAAAAGGCTCTTCCCGTTCATATTTTTCTTCTATTCAAGATTCAGTTCAAACACACCTTTATTCAAATTGATAGCCCAATAATTTTTATCTCTATCAGGCTTGCCTTGTTAAGACAGTTAAGGTCTACCTTCTTCAGTAACTTGTAAGCCTCAGGGAGTGCAGAGATCCTCTATACTCACACTTAGACAATGCTCTTCTCCTATGTCATAATGATATGACAGGACTTCATTAACAAATTATAATTTACATGCACGTATTAAGGTTTATTATCATTCCAGTAATTTCAAACACTTTCTATTCTTAGATCATTTGACTTCAAGATAAAGAATGGAAACTATCTTGTCCTTTTTGTAGCACTTATTTTTAGCCTCCAAAAATTAGTATGTTATGAAATCATATAATGCTCATTTTTTTAGACTACCTATTTATTGTGCCTCTCAAAATATATTCAAATTTTCAATAGAACAGCACTTCAAATAACATACAGTAATAATTAGTACTAGACCATCAATACTGGTACTGGGTTTTAAGCAAGATATAGCATACACAACATTGTTATTCCCATGAACACAATTTCATTACAGAAAATTTTCAAGATGAAAATACTTATCAAATAAATGTACATGCAACTCATGGCCTACCTCCTAGAGGGAATGTTCATTTAAATAATTATTTAAGGTTCATCATCTGTATTTCTTGTTGAGGGTTTTATATAATAACATGTCATATTTCTAAGGGATTTTCTATATTAAACAAAGCACAAAAATGTCTGTTGCATCAAAAAAACGTTTTATAGTCCCATATGACTTCACAAAATACTAAGCAGTCCACAGTACCTTTCTGAAAACTCCAGGGCCATATAGGTTTCAGAATTCTGAATTTTCTGGATTTCAAAAAAATATATAATGCAAATTTTGTAGATCACCTAAAATGGCAGTATCTCACAAACGCATTAAATATTTTTAAGGTATGATTTTTGGCAGTTTTTTTAACTGAGATATAATTCACATGTAATATTATATTAGTTTCAAATATATACAATGAGTCGATATGTGTGTATATTGCAAGATGATCACAGCAAGTCTAGCTGAAATATTCATCACCACACATATAGTTAGAAATATTTTTCTTAGTTTAGAACTTTTAAGATCTCCTACTCTCCAAGCAAGCTTCAAATATATAAAAAGTATTATTAACTATAGTCACTGGCAGTTTCTTAAAAAGTTAAACATATACCTACTGTATTTAGGTATTTACCCAAGAGAAAGGAAAACATAATCTATACAAAACGTGTACACATGTTACAAAACAGCTTTGTAACAGCCAAAAACTGGAAACAATCCAAACGTCCATCAACAGGTAAGTGGTATATATTCATAACAGAATACTATTCAGTAGTAAAAAGGAATAAACTACTCATACATGCAACAGCATTGATGAATATCAAAATCCTTATCATGAGGGAAAGAAACCAGATAAAAAGACATATTGTACGATTCCATTTATATACAACTTATATGCAATACGAAAGGCAAACTAAACTATTGTAATGGAAAGCAGATTAGTGGTTACCTGCAGATTGCAGGAGCGGAGGCTAGAAATAGAAGAGGGGAGGGATGAGGACAAGGAAATATTTTGGGGTGACGTGTATGTTTGTTATCTTGATTATGGTGACAGTTTCATCCGCATATGTATGTGTCAATTTATCAAACTGTACACTTTATGTGGAGCATATTATATGTTTATTATACCCTAAATAAAACGGTTTTAAAATTTTGTGTTTTCAGAGATTTATGGATTTAGCGATTATGCATATAGATTGTGATTCTGATAATACATAGGCACAAGCTCTGGAATTAGACTGCTTGTATTTAATTTCCAGCTCTGTTACTTATCAAGCATGAGACTTCTGGTAAACCACTTAATCTCTCAGAACCTCAGTTTCTAAGCAGTAAAGGACATCTACCGGACAGTGTTCCCCTGAGTCTCCAATAAGACAAAGCATGGTATATGCTTAAAATGGGGCCTGAAGCAGAGAAGTGTTCAATAAATGTTAGCTAATTATCACGTGATAGTCTACCAACTAGAAGTTATAGGCAAATTTTAACTACTTAAGCTACGTAAAAGTACCAACAGCAAGCCAAATATAAAATGAACGATGCAATAAACATCATAAAAACAACCACTTCATTTGAAATGTGTTATAAACTAAAACATGAATAGAGCTAAATGTTTTGAAAATTCAACAATTTCAAAATAACTAAGCCAAAATAATGATTGGCTCACAAAAAAAAAAATCAGAAATATCTAACTTCCTGTCTTTTCCACTATTATGCAATTCTCCTTTATTCTTCACTCTAGAAAAGCAGTAACTAATGACATTGCTAATACAATGACATGACCCATCTTTGATTTTAATACTAACAAAATTGTTTAAATAATATGCTTAAGAAATTTAAACTTATCTTAAGGCCAGAGATTTGTGATGTATTCATACAATATTTTCTGTTCCCAGTGCAACAGCATACTGTTTCTTAAGTATTTAAAGAAGTAAGTATAAATTTAAAGAATAAGAATAAATAATTAAGAGTAAATAAAAAAGAATAAATAAGCCACCTGGGTGGCTCAGTTGGTTAAGCATACGACTTCGGCTCAGATCATGATCTCACAGTTCATGGGTTCCAGCTCCACATTGGGCTCTGTGCTGACAGCTCAGAGCCTGGAGCCTGCTTTGGATTCGCTCTCTCGCGCTCTCTCTCTCTCTCTCTCTCTCTCTCTCTCTCTCTGCCCCTCCCCTGCTTATGCTCTGTCTCTCTCTCTCAAAAATAATTGTTAAAAAAATTTTTTAAAAAAGGAATAAATTCTTCAATGTTCAGCAAAAAATCTAGAACTTTTCCCTAGATTCACCTTTTCAGTATTAGCTACCATCATAAGTTTTTTCTCAATTATAAAACCAACTGACACTGCTGAAAAATTTTAAGCATCTTTGTTTTCAGAAGTGAAAACTACTACTTAACATTTTAAGAAGGGACTTAATTAAAATGTTCACTTAATGATCTGGCACCAAGGCTTTAATATGGTCCCTAGAATGAGTCTTATATAGAAATAATGGGAGTGTATTTGTACAATGTACCAAATTTAAAAATTACTCTGTACCATAACTACCCTCGTTATTTGACTCATTTGAGAAGGAAGAAAGTCAAGTCGTTTTTATCACAATTAAACTGACAGTTTCTTAATTAGCAAATTTTAACGGCTCTGAATATGTGGGAATAGGAACAGTGAGAAAACTAAAATTCCATGCAACCAAACAAAATACCATGCCACTGATTTAGGGAAAGGCCAACTGGAGCACTTAAAACTATATATACATATTATGTGTGTGTATATATGTACATGTGTGTATGTGTGTATATACATATAGAGAGAGAAGAGAAAGATTTGTTGTTAATCTTTCTAAGAAAGTGGTCCATGATAGAAATCTACTATTTTTCAGTAAAGTAGTCATGAAACAAATGGCACTGAATAGCTTTCAGACAAACAGATTTCAAATTTAAAGAGTCCAGATCAACAGACACAAAGAAACACTGAAAACAGGAAAGTTTCATCAATGAACTAAGTATCACTACATTACTATAGTAATGTCCCTCAAGAGATCTTCTCTCTCCCCCTGTATCCCGCCCTTTGTATGGTCTGTCCCAACACTGACTCTAGGATCTTGTGACTTCCATTGGCCACTGAGACACGGGCAGCTGTGCCACAAGCAGGAATTTGAAAAAGCACTTGCACATTCGGCCTTGACCTGTTTCTTGTGCTTTTAGAACCCAGGTGCCGTATGATGAAGCCCAGTGTAACCTGTTGGGAGAATCTGGCCCAGCCCACAGCCAGCACCAACCACCAGACATGTAAGGCAAGCTAGATCACCCAACCCAGTAGAGCAGCCAGATAACTGTGGTTGCATAAGTGACTACAGGGAAAGACTGCTTCTGCTAAGCTTGACCCAAGTGCTGACCCACAAAATTATGAGCAAACAAAATGGCTGTTATTTTAGCTTCTCAAGTTTTGCGATGTTTTGATATGCAGCAATAGATAAGTGACCTGTTATTTAGTACAATCCACTCAAATAAAATCTTTTTACTTGAAAAGCTATAAAAACATAGAGGAAAACAAATTCTATTTCTAGAATTAAATTAAAAAGACCCCAGGAAAATTTTAAGAATGCCAACAGTGCATTTATCATGAAGCTCAAACATTACCTTTGACTGAAATTAAATTCCTAACTATTGTTGTTCATACGCTTTTATTATAAAGATTTTTAAAAAATTTTTTTAAATGTTTAACTTTTATTCTGTTTTGAAAGACAGAGAGAGACAGAACGTGAACGGGGGAGGGGCAGACAGAAAGGGAGACACAGAATCTGAAGCAGGCTCCAGGCTCTGAGCTGTCAGCACAGAACCAGATGCGGGGCTCGAACCTACAAGATGTTGATTATGACCTGAGCCAAAGTTGGATGCTGAATCAACTGAGCCTTCCAGGAGCCCCAAGTGTTTATTTTACTTTTGAAAGAGAGAGAGGGAGAGTATGAGCAGGGGAAGGGCAGAGAGAGACTGGGAGACAGAGGATCTGAAGCAGGCTCTGTACTGACAGCAGAGAGCCCAATGCAGGCAGGACTTGAACTCACAAATGGTGAGATCATGACCTGAGCCGAAGTTGGACGCTTAACAGAATGAACCACCCAGGCGTCCCAAGATTTTTTTTCAATGTTCATTTCTTTATTTTGAAGGATGGAGAGAACATGCACATGAGCACATGGGGGACAGGCAAAGAGAGGGAGAGAGAGAATCCCAAGCGGTGTCTGTGCTGTTGGCACAGAGGCTGATGCAACACTCTACTTCACAAACCTATGATGAGATCGTGACCTGAGCTGAAATCAAGAGTTGGGCATTTAACTGATTGAGCCACCCAGGCGCCCCTTATTATAAAGATATTTATTTTAAGGTGATATAGATCATAATAGATGACAGTGACTTCAGTTTTTACTGATACCAGGAGAGCAAGTAAACTTTATGTGCTGACATATTAAAGCATAATGTTATAGTGAAGATAACTAAAATGACATAGTTGAGACTCATGTGAAAAACATTAAAACTCAGTAAACAGTAAGGTCAGATATTATGAAGAGTGGTATATTAAATTAAGCCTGAAAATGTACCTTAAAATAAATAATATGGAGCCAAAAAAAAAAAGCGTGACTGAAACAAATGTATTCGAGACATACCAATGTTCAAGTTGAACTCCCTCAGAACGTCACTAAGTAGAGTTGTATTCTAATTCCCTACACAGCACTTAAACACAGATACACTTATTCTATACAAAGTGTTACTAGGAACACAGTAATTTCTGTATATACTTAAGGGACTTAAACAACGTGTAACATATTAAGTGGCAGGAAGTAATACATACATCCTATTCACTATTTAGCTTTAGCAGCAGTCTGTCAAGTGTTATATAGTCAACAAGCACCAAATCTGGAAGATTTAACTATTACCAATCTTAACAGAAGAACACAGTCTAAGTAATGTTAAAATTAATCATCTATAAATAAGTGTATAAACACAAATTTGTATTTAAGCCATAAAGACATATGAACCAATAAGCTCATCTACATGCCTATATCACCATAAAATCAGCTCAACATGACAGGAAATACGTCATCACTTCTATATTCTCAGCAAATCTTTTACTAAATAAGTACTTAATTCATTAAATAAACAAATTAACTACATAAAATGTGAGAATTTATTACGTTAATAATCAAATATTCCTGAGTTGCTCCCTCTCTATCCTCATGACTTAGGCCTAATTTAAACCATTATTACTGACTGTCAAATCAATTTCTTTTTTTAAAAAAATTTTTTTTTTCAACGTTTATTTATTTTGGGGACAGAGAGAGACAGAGCATGAACGGGGGAGGGGCAGAGAGAGAGGGAGACACAGAATTGGAAACAGGCTCCAGGCTCTGAGCCATCAGCCCAGAGCCCGACGCGGGGCTCGAACTCACGGACCGCGAGATCGTGACCTGGCTGAAGTCGGACGCTTAACCGACTGCGCCACCCAGGCGCCCCATGTCGAATCAATTTCTAGCTGCCTCGAGAGTTACCTTTTCAAAGACAAGAGAAATCATATCATTATCTTACTTAGAAGACTGTAACAGCTTCCTATCTTCTACCATAATGCTTCCTAAACAATATTTAGTGACACTTGGTGGTACATGTATCTGGGAAAACGGTGTAGAGTTACAGTGGGGATTTGGTCAACTAGCACTCAGCAGCCTCTTCCACATTCTCCTATATGCCTTCCTGTACCACAGATGCTAGAAAGCTAAAATTTCTATTTCCCAGACTCTTCCATGGCTAGAGTTACAGATGAGACTAAGTTTCTACAAACTTGAGATTTGCAGGTAGAAGTGAGGCATAGACCATATTTCTGTTGCTGTTTCTGCTGACAAGGATATTCAAGGAAACCTGAATGGCAAGAGGTACTTATGGCAGCAGTGGGGACCAGCCACAGTATTGTCTGTGCTAAGAGGCAGGTGTAGGGCAGTTATTTTTTAACACAACAGTTCTAGAACCCTTCTCAAAGTTTTATAAACTGCTACATCCCTGAAATGAATCCCTTTATGCTTAATGCCTACAATGGTTTCTATTCCTCCACTGAACACTTATTCATTAACCAAGATATGTACCAATCTGCAATACCCACTTATAATGTATCTTGTTCATATGTTATTCATTTAATGATTTAAAGTTGAATAAAGATTGAGAATATAAATGTCTTATGTTTCCATAAAAGGACTTTCATGAATAGACCTTTTCTATTGTTCTAAAGTTAACCTCTCTGGACCACACACCTAGCCATGTTTAACAGATGCTGTGCCCTAACATGAAATTTCTTCATGACTGTGCATCTGAAATAATGGAAAGTCCCTTTGCCCTTTGTCAATGTAGGGAATTCCCACCAATCCTACCAATCTGTTCACATGGGCTCTTTGGTAATGCTTTACCTAAAATTCTCAAAACATGGTGATACACTGTTTTGCTGGTTAATCTTTAAAATTTCATAAGAAAATTTCACTACATATTATATCACATTTTCTATTACATTATGATTTGCCATTTCATCTCCCTTAGGCAGGTATAACTTCCATGTCTCTACAGAATTTATCACAGTATTTGCATGGACCAGAATCTCAATCAATGTTTATGAAATGAATTAATACACAAGAAAATAAAAAAGAACATATTTGATATTTTTCTTAAATTAACTGTACCGGTTAATAGAAGAAAACTTAAGTTTGCATTAATGGATACAGAAATGTATTAAAAATAACAGCAGGGTCAGCTGAAAGCAATTTATAAATCTGTTCAAAGGATTTCCTTTCTATTTGCAGTCTCTTATCTTTCTGGATAAACTGTCATGGCCACTTTAGAAAAATCATCATATCTATATCCCAGCAGTACAATGTAACAAATGTTTTTCAAAAAATAAGCTTCAGAGGTTTTTGAAGGTCATTTTATATTTGTATTGATTTACTGTTTTATTTCTTACATTTCAGTTTTTATAAAACTTTTGGAAAGATGTCCAAATAAATGATATTAACCTTTCCTGTAAAATGACACCTTAACATCATCAACGACTATGGAAAAAACTGAGTATCAACTGAATATCAGTAAGTAAAACAATGAACATCAAATAGGAAAACAGTATGTATCAACTACAGAACCAACAACAACATCTGAAAAAACTGTCCCTATTACATGGGTGATTGCTTAAAGTTCTGTTTTTAATGATCTTACCTTGAGGAATGAAAATGCCAGAGTGTTTTACATAACGAATGTTATAATAAACAAAAGCTGCTGATAGTCATCGGCAACTGTTAACTACACCTCTTTGACATTTTTATATTAGACTGTCCTTTGTTGTATGGATAGGTGTACTCTAAATATCTTCCAGTCTACGGCTATGTCTTTTTAATTATTAAAGAAGTTTCTCTCTCTCTCTCTATTGTATATAGGCAGAATAACACATATACACAAATATGACCTTATTTATACATTTATACAAACTTACTATCTCAAATAATTTTCTAAAGATTTTCTTGTTAAGTAATCTGTATACCCAACATGGGGCTTGAACCTACAACCCCGAGAACAAGAGTCACATACTCCACTCACTAATAAGTCAGACAGTTGGCCCTTCAAATGATTTTTTAATTAGTTTTATCATGATTGTGTGCCTCTCCTCCAAAATATACTCTCTATAAATCAAATTAATAGACTGGTCAACATATCCTTTCATATTTTTTTCTCAATGTTCATAAAATGCATAAGTCATGAGGAATTTGGGGAGGGGAGGGAGTTGCTATTTTTAAAAAGAATATTGTGCAAATTATTCTGATTTTTGTGTTCTTATCCAGCAGTACCTGGTAGATGGGGTTTGCCTTTTAACTTTATGGTAAATGTGTTATACAGAACATTTAATCCTTTCCAGTACACTTTGTGCTTTTCCATGTATGTTGTTTAAGCACAACCTGCCTGGATCTTACAGATCCTCCTCCCTGTTTTAAGTTTTCTGTGGTCATTTTACATTTAAGTCTTTAACTGGTTTGCAATTTATTTTGTTATGAAGCACTTTTCCCATTTAGATAAGAGTTCTCCCAGTATTTTTTATTTACTGCACCTTTTTTAATTTACTGCATCCTTTTTTATTTGCTGCATCATTTTTTTGTTTGCAAAGCCGCCTCTGTCATATATCAAAAGTGTGTGTGTGTGTGTGTGTGTGTGTGTGTGTGTGTGTGTGTGTCAGTTTGCTCACTGTTTTGATCCATTTGTCTTCCCTTTGTTTTTGTTTGTTTGTTTTTTGGGTTTCTTTTTGTTCTTTAACGTTTATTTATTTTTTAGAGAAAGAGAGAGACACACAGACACAGAGCACGAGCAGGGGAGTGGCAGAGAGAGAGGGAGACACAGAATCTGAAGTAGGTTCCAGGCTCCGAGCTGTCAGCTCAAAGCCCTATGCGGGGCTGGAACCAGGAACCATGACCTGAGCCGAAGTGGGACACTCAACCGACTGAGCCACCCAGGCGCCCTGGTCTTCCCTTTGTTATTACCAGACCATTTTAATTTCTACAGCTTTCCAATATTTTTTGATATCCAAAAAAATAAGACTCACCATCTTATATTTCTTTTTCAAACATGTCTCAGTTATTCTGCACCTTTTTTTTCCCATATAAATTTTAGGATCAGCTTATTAACTTATATGAACAACCCTGTTAATATTTTAATTAGAATAGCACTGAATTTATAAGGTTAATTTGGAAAGAAGTGACATTTTAAAACTTGAATATTCCTTTTTCTGAAGCTCTCCATTTGTCTAAGTCTTCTTTGATTCCTTCACTAGTTTTAATATTTTCCCCACATAGATCTTATACATTTTTGCTAGTGTTACTTCTAATAACACTGTAAATTTTGTCATAAGATGTGTGCTTTTTCCCCTTTTTCTTTCCACATACTTCCAAATTTTATGTAATTAAGCTTGAGGTATATCTTTTATAAAAAGTTTAGTAACTGCATTTTTTTAACTGAATCAAAAATTTCAAAATTTTAACAAGTGAATTTAGTATATTTACAATGATTTTGATTACTGATATAGCTGAACTATTTTTTCCATCTTTAGCCATATTTTTTCTATTATTTTCGCTTTTCCTGATCTCCATTTTCATTTCCTTTTTTCTTCCTCTAAAAGTTTAATAGTATGTATTTTGTATCCTTCTAGTAGTTATCCTTACACTAAGACACATTCAACATCGTTGCTTTCTAACAAGGTCTGAAAGAATGATTATTTGGGGAAGAGGAGGAATTTCAGATGATTACTGTATTTTTTGAGTTCTTTCACAGTTGACAATGTCAGAATATAATTTTTAAGGTATTTTTAATTCCAGTATGTCAGCAGTTTTTGGAGCATTCTTTGGCCCTAACAATCTAAAGATATTTTAGCTAGGGGCAGTAGCTGGGTGGCTCAGTCGTTTAAGCATCCAGCTTCGGTTCAGGTCATGATCTCACAGTTCGTGAGTTCAAGCCTCGTGTTGGGCTCTGCGCTGACAGCTTGGAGCCTGCTTGGGATTCTGTGTCCCTCTCTCTCTGCCCCTCCCTGGCTTGCTGTCTATCTCTCTCTCAAAATAAATAAAAATAAAAAATAAATCAAGATATTTTAGTTCCACCAAATTTCTTTATACCTTTGATCACTACTTTTCTCTCCATTGTTCTGCTTTCTCCTGTCTTCATCACCAAAATCCCTACAATTCTTAGGTTCAAATCTCCATCCTCTGACTTTATCTTATAACTGTCATGCCCTAAAGTGTTTTAATTTTTAAGCAAGTTAAAATAAATACGTTTTACTTTTAAGTCAAGAGATTAAAAACAAAATAGGAGAGAGAATAGAGATAAAAATAAGTTAGATATCAATAAAAGATAAAAATAAAACAAATCCACAAATGACTACATTTAAAAGACAATTAAATACAAAAGCCTCTGACAAATTATATTTAATACTTATATGATAAAATAGAGAAAGATGGTATGAAGAGTATAAAAATTAATATAAGCACACAATACAGTAAGATACAGCCTCTAATCTTAATGAAATTGATGATATTCTGAATCATAAAAAAATTTCAAGAAAAACAAAGGATCAGTAACCACAGATGAAATTGATGTATCTAAGAATTATATACAAAAAAAATCCAGTTCTAAAAAGTTTAAGTATACTCTGAAAACATTCTGCAAACATGTAATTCCTCTATTAATTTCTCTATCTGTTCTAGAACAGGAAGAAAGAAAGAAAGAAAGAAAGAAAGAAAGAAAGAAAGAAAGAAAGAAAGAAAGAAAGAAAGAGAAAGGAAGAAAGAAAGAAAGAAAGAAAGAAAGAAAGAAAGAGAGAGAGAGAGAGAGAAAGGAAGAAAGAAAGAAAGAAAGAAAGAAAGAAAGAAAGAAAGGGAGAGAAAGGAAGAAAGAAAAAGAAAGAAAGAAAAGGAGAAAGACACAAAAGTTACTCAATTCATTGTATGAAGGAAGTATCTGCCCTGATCCCAAAACTGACAGTTACAGAAAAAAAGTTATATTCTAATCTCACTTTTGAACAAAAGTTCTAAGAAAATATTAAGAACCATATTTAACAATATAATAAAAGAACTATCAGTACTATTCCAAAATTTTCACAAGCATACAAGAATGCTTAGTATTGGGAAATCTATTAATGCCATCCAGAAAAAAAGGTGAGAAATCACACAACAATCTAAAAAGGGGCTAAAAAGGCATCCAATTAAAATTTAATTTCCATTATTGACAGCCAACTCTTAAAGGAAAAAAAGGTTCAATCTTAAACCAACATCCTATGTTATGCTTAATAGTAAAGCCCTAAAGGCAGTATTATTAAAATTATCACCAAGAAAAATATACTTGCTATCAAAAATATCATTGAACACTGTTCTGAGAATTTGTGTTAATACAGTAAGGGAAAAAAAGAAAAATAAAACCTTCATCTTAAAAATCACTGTCAAACTATTCCAGATGGAAGTCTGCTATACCTCCCAGGCATGCTGGTTCAGTAAAAAGAAAGCTACTGCTCAAAGCTCTTTATTCTCCCAGCTCACTCTTTTTACCAAAAAAGAAAAAAATTTAAAAGCCTTGCTGTGGGCCAAGGACCAAATAGCACTCCAAAGATAATCAAACAACCTAACTAGTTTGGGATCTATTAGTGGAGGAATAAAGATTATACAGAAAGCAAATACTCTCATGTTTTTCTGTTTGAAGACTTTACTTCTTAAACCTATCTCCCAGGTAAGGAACACAGTCTGTGGAGCACCATGCCTTTTACAGAAGAAGAGATTCCCCTGTTTCTGCAAAGACAATGAGTTAACAACCAATCCCCAATTTTTTAAGCATTTACCAGATGTCAGGCATTACAATTCCAGATTACTGCTGGAAACAGAATAATAATTAAAAAAAACATATAGTTTACATTCTAATCTATAAGACAATCAAGGAACCAAGGCAATTACAGTAAGCACGGTATGTGCTATTTTAGGGAAAATGCATCATACTATGCCATAATACAAAACCGGCACAAAACCCACGCTAGAGAATTTACAGAAAAATCTGTAAAAGAAATGACAAAGACAAGTTAACCACGGAAAGAGAATCTTAAGTGTGTTCTAAGCAGGGAGATCAGCTCATACAAACAGGTAGGAGAGAGGATCATTCATTAAAAAAAATATTAAAAGTCATGAGGTGCATGCGTGGCTCAGCCAATTGAGTGTCTGACTTCGGCGCAGGTCAGGATTTCATGGTTCTTGAGTTCAAGCCCTGCATCAGGCTCACTGCTGTCGGTGCAGAGCCCACATTAGATCCTCTGTCCCCCTCTCTCTCTGCCCCTCGCCCTCTTACTCACGTGTGCGCTCTCTACCCCCCTCCCAAAAATAAATAGAACATTAAAAAGTTTTTTAAAAATGAGGTCAAGGAGACTATATTATAATGCATAATGAAAGGGAGAAGCATAGCAAAATGAATTATGGTAATAAGTAGAATCATAGACCTTATAATACCTTTTAGGGGATGCTAAGTATTTAAGTGTATCAACTTCATTTTGAAAGCAGTTAAATATAATGGATATTGGTTATTTATCTACCTAACATCCATTCCTCACTCCACTCCTTCCTAACATTATTCAGATATTCATTAGAGTACCCATGTCTTCCTCAAGATACCCATATACCTTTGGAGGCTGAGTTCCAGAGGTGAGCCAAACCAACCAGTGTAATTCCGCTCACTTGCTGCCATTTTAAGTCAGGTAATCCAAAGTTAAAACCAGTTAGATATACTCCATGTGTGACTGGTCAACTTCTTTAGGATCTCAATTACATTTGTAAAAATCCCTTCACAGCATCACTTTGATTAGCATTGGTTGAATAATTAGGAGAAGGTGTATGTATACCAGGGGACAACACCTTGGGGAACCATGTTAGAATCCTGGCTCTAAGTCTGCCCTTTAACCTCTGAAGATTCACATTCCTCCCAAATACAAAAAACATTCACTTGATCCCTACATCTCCAAAGTCTCAACCAATTACATTATCAAGTCCAAAATCCCCTTAAATTATCATCAGCTAAAAAATCCCAAATCTCATCATCTAAATTTGCTGCATATGAGAATCCCAACTGGAATCCATTAGATATAGCTCTTGGGCACAATTACAGTCCATCTGTGGACCTATGAAACTAAAGACACAAATTATCTGTCCCCAATACTCTCAGCATTCAATGGTGGGACAAGCATAGGATAACAGTTACAGAAATTCCGGTTCAAAATTGGGAAAAGAGGAAGTTAAAAAGGAGTCACTGGTCCTTAACAGTTTTGAAATCAAACGTTGGGATTTTCTTAATTAGGTTTCAAGGTCTGGGAATAATCCTCTGTAGCTCTCAGCTCCACCCTCTTAACCATCCTTCCTTTTTCATCCAATATAGCACTTGCCTGGAGTAGGTAGTTTTATCAGACTGCTTCTGGCTGGCAGCCTCCTTTCATTTTGTACTATCTCTTTCAGGCCAAGCTGGCAATATTCTGCTATACAATTTTCTCAAACTGTGCATCTTAAAGCATTCTAGAGGTTCTCTGGTTTTATTAAAAAGATTTGCAATCTCTTAAAAGAGCTCACTGTGTGACTAAATACTTGGACCTTTAGTCATTAGATTTTTAGTAAAATGTTGTTCAGCCACACCTGCATGTTTTTTCTCTATGCCATACTGAGAAATATTTTTTTTTACCAACTGGATCAGGGTAAGAATTTCCTAAATCATCAAATCCTGGTTCCTTTAATAATTCTTTTTTCAATTTATTTTTCTCCTCTTGCATTTTACTCTAAAGCAGCAAAAAAAAAAAAAAAAAAAAAATCAGGTGACACCGTCAACCCTTTCCTTGGAAATCTCATTAGGTAAATATCCAAGTTAATCACTTACACATTACCCAGGAGACACTTCTGTTAAGCTTCCCACCACCGCTAAATAACAAGAAACCACTTCATCCAGTTTCCAAAAAGATGTTCCTCTCTCCCTTCTATGTCCTCATTGGCATAGAACTTCTATCACATTTAGACTTTTAGATATCATTTAGATATCTAGATATCTAAATGTGATATCTATCACATTTAGACTTCTAGATATCATTTAGATATCTAGATATCTAAATGTGATATCTATCACATTTAGACTAGATATCATTTAGACTTCTATCACATTCCTCAATTTTTTTCAACCTCTATTCACTGCCCAGTTCCAAAGCAATTTACACATTTTTAGGTATGTGCTACAGCAGCACCTCACTTCTAGGTACCAAAATCTGTATGTTTTTTTTTTTTTTTTTATTGCTGTGTAACAAATTACCACAAAATTAATACCTAAGAAAACACTCATTTATTCTCTGTTTCTATAGGTCAGATGTCCAGGCACTGCATGACTCATAGCCTCTATTCAGACTCAGAAGGCTGAAATCCAAACATCAGCCAGGAGACATTCCTGTGTCCCCTTCTGGAGGTTCTGGGAAGAATCCGCTCTGAAGCTCTAACAGGTTGCTAGTAGAAATCAGTCTCATGTGGTTGTAGGACTCAATATCCCTTGCACTGAATCCCTGTCATGCCCTGAACCCTGTGCCAGGAAGAATCTAGTCCTTTTCAAAGGCTCAGTTAACTAAATCAGGTTTGCTGAGAATAACTGCCCTATCATAAGGTCAATTAATTGGGATCTCAATGACATCTACAAAAAAACCTTCACCTAGAGTTAAGTAGTGTTTGTATAAATAACTAGGAGTTGGTGTGTGGACATGAGGGAGCAGAAATCTTGGGACCCATTTTAAAATTCTGTCTACCCCACATATATGTTTAGGACAGGAACTGTTGGGTTATGGAATTTGTGAATACTGCAAAACATTTTTTTGAAGTGACTAAAACTTAACACTCCCAGCAGAATATGCAAAGTTCTGATAGTGTCTCATCCAAGCCAACGTTTTAGCCCTTCTGATGGATGTGTAGTGATAATCTGGTTGGTTTTAGTCTGCACTGTCCTGATGACTGACTTCTATCTTAAAAGAAGTCAGTATATCTTTAAGATGAAAGACTGAATTAGTTATTCTATCCTAGGTTTTTAACATAAACTTCTAAAATGACATTTATCCACATTATGTCATACTTATTATATGTCTGGGCTCTGATGTAAGCTATTCAAGCATTTTATTCATCTTTCTTATCCCAATACCTAGCACACAGAATGCACCCAATGTTTGCTGAACTGAACATCATTCACCTTCTAAAGTGTATTTTTTTTTCATTTCAAATTTAAAGCACTGTTCCCACTCTATATTCCTCCTAGGCCAATCAATAATGGCACAGGAGCCAACCCTTTTTAGCAGTCTAAGACATAATTTGTCTGAGCCAGTATTGCATGAATACAGTTAGAGGAATAATATATGCCCCGACTGTACCAATCATTAATCTACCTAGCTTTCTTGCCCTCAACATAAAAAGTAAACTGTTTTCATTCATTATTTTGTCTTTGTTATTTTTCACAAGCCTTAGGTCATTTTGCCCATTAAGAGAGAGAAATTATTCTTATATTCACCTTTGATTATGTGTCCCCCTCCTTCCATACAATCTTTTTATACCTGAATACATAAGGCCCTTATGTAACTAGACCAGTCTCTTTGGATGTCTCTCCGAACTTCCTTGTCAGAATTTCTTAGTTATGGATAATTTTCTTCTAGGAAGCTATCCAACACTTCCTGACCATCTTTCCTTTTACAGTCTCAAGGTCATCAAATCACAATCATCTTCCCTCTAAATAAACACTGACAGTTTCCTTTTTTCTTTTTAAATTTTGTCTCAGGACATGGTTCTCTAATAATCCCTGAGATGACTCATCACTTCCACAGAACTCCAAGCAATTCTCTTTCCTGGATTAGAATTAGGTCCAGAATAGCAGACCCTCTGTCAGGCTTCCTAACAGCCTGCATTCCATTCCATTACTGTGTTCTAGTCCTCAATTTCATCACACAAAATCACTCTTATTTCTAATGCTTGTACACTTTTCATTAAGCTACTTAAAAGAGAAATATTTTGCCAATATGACACAATTACTACAAAAACTATAATTCTAGATTTCTAATTTGTTGCAATATTATGATTATTTTTTTTTTTCTTATTCAGTATGTGCAGTGAATTAATTCAAAATCTTTGGAAGACCTGTACAGATATTTTAAGGGCTGGTAGCTAGCCAAATATTCTTTTACAGCTATGCCCTGTTCATGTTTATACTGAACAAATTATAAGCCTCATGAATATGCAAAGCACAAATTTAATATTTTAATTAAGAGTATAATGGGATAAATCAGTTTTTGTTTCTACAATAATTTATTTTTTGCTACTAAGAAAATCTAACGCTACAGCAGCAGTCACTTCCTGAAGTACCTTACAGGCATCAACTCCTCCACTGAGGTCCTAGTATCTGAATAAATTACTCCATCTCTGAAATATTTTCTTTTCTTAAGGACTTTGGACACTGATAGACCATTGATAATTGTTAGGACGAAATTTTTTATTACTAATGTATTCCATAGAATATTGCATTTTGCTAACCATTAGAATGCATGCATGCTTTTTTTAGTCTCTAAACCAGTACTTGTATCTAATAACAAATGAATAGATATAAATGTGTCAGAATAAAAGAAATATATCTTAAAAGAAATACATTAATTTCAGTATTAAAGACTCAGCTATTCAGGTGTCTAACATATTTATGGAGAAAAATTCTACTCTTTGAAATTTCACTTGGGGAAATTTTTCTTGACCCCAGAGACTAAATAACATTTATGTGAAAGTGTTTTATGAACAACACAGAATTATTAGAGATAATTATTAGAGATATAATAATTAGACAATAGAAGGTTTTAAAGAGGAAATCCCAGATCTATAATTTAGTCTTCAGTCTTAAAATGTTTCATATATTTTTAACTGCTCTAACATGGTTGAGAATACTGGTCACGTTCAAGGCGATAAAAAACTAGCAGAACAGATAGTTGTAGTTGCTTATAAATCCATGAACTCCTCCCAATTAAACTTCCTTAAAATAAATAAATAAACAAACAGAGAAGCTAAATGGAACATACTCTAATTAAAACAAAAAAACCTACCAGACAGAATTTTACTTGTCAAATTCTCATTTTCCACCAAAGCCAAAGAATCTCTCTGTTACATGTATAAAGCCATGTAGAGCCAATATGCAACTCCTGGGTGGCTCAGTCAGTTAAGCGTCCAACTCTTGATTTTGGCTCATGTCATGATCTCACAGTTCATGGAATTGAGCCCCAAGTTGGCTCTGCACTGACAGCATGGAGCCTGCTTGGGATTCTGTCTCTCCCTTTCCCCCACTCGCACGTGTTCTCTCTATTCCTCTCAAACTAAATAAATTTTACAAATTAAAAAAAAATAAAATATGGGAGAATGTTTAATCAAATTAGGGTGGAAAAGGTCTAATATACAGTAGAATATTACTGGGCCATAAAAAGGAACGAAATCTTGCCACTTGCAACGACATGGATGGATCTAGAAGGTATAATGCTAAGTGAAATAAGTCAGAGAAAGACAAATACCATATGATTTCACTTACATGTGAAATTTAAGAAACAAAACAAATGAACAAAAGACCAAAAAACCAGACTCTTAACTACAGAGAACTGATGGTTACCAGAGGGGAGGTGGGTGAGGGAATGGGTAAAGTAAGTGAAAGAGGATTAAGAGTACACTTATGATGAGTGCTGAATAATGTACGTAAGTGTTGAATCACCATATTGTACCCTGAAAACTAACATAACACTGTGTGTTCATTATACTGGAATTAAGAAAGTAAAAAACAAGGTCTTACTAATCATAGCACAAAGCTCACAAATCATATACGAGATTCCTGTGACCAAACTGTTATACTTCTACGAATTTACCTTACAGATAGACTTGAATAAATGGATGAAGACATATATGTAACATAACATCACAACACAGCAGAGGAAACGAACAGCAGACCGAAAAGGATATAAATGTCCATTGATGAAGACTAAATTAGGGTACTTCCATACAATGGAATATCATGCTGTTGTGAAAATAACAAAGGAAGGCTGGCCTGTGTCCAATAGTTAACAATCAGATATATTATTGAGTGAACACAAATTATAGAAGGAATATATGATGCCTTCCCTTTTATGCAAAAAAAAAAAAAAAAAAAAAAAGGAGCTATATACAGAGATTTTTGCCTACATGCACAGACTAAGTATTTCTAGAAGGACACAAAACAAATTTATGTGGTGTCTCTGGAGAGGGAAATGGGTCTGGAAAGGAAGGAACCTTGCTTTTTATTGTATATCCTTTGAAGTTTTTGAATTATTTTTTAGATTGTGCATAAAGTCTATCACAAAAAAATAAAATCAAAGAATAAAATTCAAAGAAAACATTTCAAAATAGAATAACAAATATCTTATATATAGGATAACAAAGAATTCTTACCTTTCTCTGCAAAATTTAAGTGAATGTAATATGGCAGGTCTCTTTTGACGTAAATTCCATAAATGTAAGGTGTCATCAGCCAAGGCACTCACGAGAGCTCCCTTAAAAATACAATGTAATACATTTTACACAGAATATATTTTGCAAACACTAAAGCTACTAAAGAGCTGCCAAAAAAATCTTCCCAGACTTCAAAACTTTCTGCCAATAGGTTTAGTTTAGAGAAATATTTGCCTCACCCAAATTCTAAACAGCAGGTGTAAAACGGTGTGTTACATGTGTATGTATGTGTAAGAAATGTTTTAACTTCAATAAAGTATAATTTAGTATCTTATACACTACAAGCATACTAGAATCTAGTTGGATATTAAGGTTGATAATTAGCTATATAAAATTAGAGGTCAGACTATTTGGGTGGCTTGACCACTACCGTACATCTTCCTTGGGTAAAAGAAAAATACAATATGAAGGAACCTTCGCATTTTATTTGGCTTAAGACAAATTCTTCTCAATGTACTATGCCTAGATCCTAATTCTACTACTAGAATGATACAGAAAATAAAGATAGCATTTAGCACGCTCTAACTTCAATATTTAAAGGGTTGAACAATCAACCAATTTAGAAAGTTAAAATATCTGATAGTATTAAATCCTGTTAAGCATGGAGAAGAAAATCTCTGGTCCTAGGTGAGAATCACACAGGAAGCTCAGTCTCACCTGTGACCTGACAAACCAGAATTTTCAGAGCAAGGACCTCTGTATATTTATAAAAATCTTCAGAGGTGATTCTGATGTGTGAACAGGATTAAGAATCTCTGGACTGAGGCTGATTTATTAAGACATGCGCATGTTTTCCTCAAAAGAGTCAGATACTTTTCATCTCTACTGACAGAATAAATTTTAAAAAATGTAATATGAAGAATTTATGTTAATTTCAAAAAGGATTTGCAGTTCTAATCATTTAGGTTATTATGAGAAATTTTAAAATCTCCTTTTTTAACCTAAGAGTTTCTCATTTATCAGAGAGGATTAAAATAGCTCTAAAGGCAAAATTTACATTAAATCATCTCTCCAAGGCCTTTCCCCTTTCGCAATTCTATGGAGGCTACTCTATTGTGTAATTCCTACTGCTACATGACTACCAGTAAGCAGAAATAAAGTCCACATACTCTCCCTTTCACTAGAAAGCATCGTCTTATCTAATATCACTTTGAAGCAGGGATGCCTAGTGGCTCAGCTGGGTGAGTACCCGACTCTTGATTTCAGCTCAGATTATGATCCCAGGGTAGTAGGATCAAGCCCTGTGTCAGATACCACACTGGGCACGGAACTGCTCAGGATTCTCTCTCTCTTTCCCTCTGTTCCTCTCTCCCACTCACGCTTTCTCCCTCTCTCCCTAAAAAAAAAAAAAAAAAAAAGATAAACAAAAATATATAAAAAATACATCATTTTGAAGCAGTGAAACTCAAAGGTTCAGAGTATCAAAGATCTGTACTCTTCATTCTTATTTCCACCATAGTTTCACAGCATGTCAACTTCTCTCTCATGATGTACACACCGTTTTGAAATCTCAAGAAGAGATGTAGAGCCAAAATGGCAATAACAGCTTGACTACCTCCTCTGATGGCTCCTTTACCTATATATATGGTTTACTAAAAACAAAAGCAAATGCCTACTCTCAATGATCAGATTTCCATATCTAACCTCATTTAAATATTCATATTTTGAAAAGCATTTTTAAAACAGTAATAGCACCTTCAAGTACTCAAAAAGTAACATTCGAGCATGTAAAATAAAAAGTCACATCTAAGAACTCTATGATGACTCCTATTAAAAAAGAACCCTGTAATACAAATGACAACATAAACTACTTAAGATTTCTAAAATTTAGGTGTATAGGCAATCTGCAATATGTTATTTACATTGGTTCATGTACAGCTTCTTTTTTTAATGTTTATTTATTTTGAGAGAGAGAGAAAGCAAGTGAGCAGGGGAGGGGCAGAGAGAGAGGGAGAGAGAGAATCTCAAGCAGGCTTCGTGCTGTCTGCACAGAGCCTGACACAGGTCTCAAACTCACAGTGAGATCATGACCTGAGCCGAAATTAAGACACTAAACTGAGCCACCCAGGTGTCCTGGTTCATGTACAGCCTTAAGAAATAATCTTAACACAAGTATAAAGATGGAGAACAGGTTACTGGTTGCCAGGGATTAGGGACTGAGAGCAGGAAGGGGCATAATTATAAAAGGGTAGCCTTAGGGAATTTCTTTATGATGATGAAACTGATCTGTATCTTGTTCAAGGTGGTCATTACACAAATCTATGTGTCATAAAACTGCACAAAACCACACACACACACACACACACACACACACACACACGAGTGCATGTAGAAACCTGGTGGTGAAATCTAAATAAGGTCTATAGTCTAGCTAATAGTAGTATATGGATGTTATTTTGCTGGTTTGAGATCTTACTGCTGTTATACATAATGTTACTATTGGGGGAAGCTGGGTGGAGTACACACAGGACCTCTTTATTTTGAAACTAACTGCTAATAGAATTATTTCATAACAAAAGTGTTTTGAAAACAGGAAACTAATCTTGAGTCCTCCTAAAAGGGTTCCACAACTTTCTATATTATGATTTCTTTTGTACTTTAACATTTTACAATACACCTATTACACAATTCTACACAGAACACTGAAGTTTTTAAATTACACTTCTGACCTTGAAAAGCCTAAACAATTGCATATTAATATTCTGATATAAATAAAAACATTTTACATAAGGTTAGAGGTATCAAGTATTGTTTTCTTCCACTCATATATATTTAAGAATTTATTCCATGGAACCTAAGGACATGAGGGCAAAAAGAACGTCCACAGACTATCACCATATCTGAAGATAGAAGAGACTTTTCTGGAGTAATTTCTTATGACCAGCTTTTCCTGCCCATCACTGCATACAATAAACATCATTCTCAGTGTTGCTCATATTTTTAATTTTTTAACTTTTCATTATTCTTTTTTAAATTCCAGTTAGTTAACATACAGTGTTATATTAGTTTTAGGTGTACAACATAGTGATTCAACACTCCCATACCTCACCTGGTGCTCATCAGGACAAGTGCGCTCCTTAATGCCCATCACCTATCCCCCATCCCTACACACCCTTCTCCTCTCTGATAACCATCACTTTGTTCTCTATAATTAAGAGTCTGTTTCTTGATTTGTCTCTTTCTATTCCTTTTGTTCATTTGTTTCTTAAATTCCATGTATGAGTGAAATCATATGTTATTTCTCTTTCTCTGACTTAGTTCACTTAGCATTATACTCTCCAGCTCCATGTCATGGCAAAAACTTTTTTTAAAACCTGCAAGCATGCTGTCTACACTGCTGATAAAATAGTATTTGTTTCCTGAGCTCCTTCCTAACTTTATACTCCATCAAAAAGAAAGGCATCATCAATTACTTGAACCAGTAAGTGACAAAACAAGAATTTTGGACAATAACCAGTTTCTAATGGATTTTCGTTTCCTGGTTATATTTCAAACAATTTATTAGAGAAGTACATTTTGTCGTTTATAATAAACTCAGTCGTTTATAATAAACTCAATCTCTAAAAACAGTTTTTTAATACAGATTTTAACGTTACATAACTTTCAATATCCATGAAATAAAACTTAAATGTAGCACCTTATTCCATTCTATTTGCAACACTGTCTTGAGAAACATCTTACATTATTTATGTAACTTCCCATGATGCCATAAAGTGAACTATTAGCTCTGATCTTTAAGAAATTCACTCTTGTACAAATATTTAAATATGAATGCATGCAAGAAATCTGAAAGACCAGATGTGCCCCTATTTCATATATAAGTAGGACAGATTAAAGCAATTCACTAACCTCATTAATCAGGAACTGAAGCTGGATTACTGCAGCTCCACTGTCATGTTGACAATAACATTCTACTCCTGGACGACCAAAGCTGTGATTAATTTCATTAAGGAGTCTATGGTATGCGTGGGCTTTTTACAGCAATTGCTAAGTTATATAATAGACCAACATTCCAATGACCTGATATTCAATTCAGGCTTTTTACTGAGATTGAGATTCAGAGTTACATTTATTACACATCAATCAAATCAGCTAGCTTCTGCTCATAATCAGAAGTCTCAGAGATTATAGGTCTAGAAGAAATAAGTAGCTGTTCTTTCTAGAAAACAAAAGAACTATCAAAAACAACAATATACAGAACACAAAATATATTTAATACACTTTACTCGGGCTCAGGTATTTTTTTTTTCTTTCCCTTAAAACAAAAAGAGAAAAGATAGTTGATCTGCAGAACATCCAATTTTGCCCAAGACAGCAAACAAATCTGAAAAGCAGAGACATGTCATTTTAGAATAATGCTTTTGGAGCCAATCTTTTTAGTGGCATTGTTCACACCTATAGTGTTATTTTTCAATAGTGTAAGTTAATATAACCACGTAACTATGTTTGCAATTGTGGCATGTTATATTACCAATGAACATATCAATCTTTTACAACAGGCTTGAATACAAAATATGCAAACTTCTATTAATTTCCCCATGATAATTAAAATAAACACACATTTTCTGTGTCAGGCATTATACTAAACATGTCATATATATTAACTCATTTAATCCTCATAATCTATGGAGAATATATAGTTTCTGCCCTATGAACAATAAGAAACTGAAGCACAGAGGAATCAAGTAACTTGTAAGTCACACGACTAGAAAGCAGCAGAGGAGCGATCTGAATAAGCAATCTGGCTCCAGAGTCTATACTCTTAATACTAAGGTAGCTAACAACAAAACAAAAAATCCACTTATACAACTTACTATGTGCCAGACATTGTTACATGCTTTTTATTTTCATAAACTTGAAATAAGAAATTAGCCATTTTAACATACTGCTAATCTACTTTTCACTAGTTAATAAATATTAACTGAAAATAAAAATTTATATTTAAAACTAAGATATGATGGGATTTCATAAAATTGTTAGTAAATATTAACTGAAAATAAAAATTTACATCTAAAACCAAGATATGATGGGATTTAATAAAACTGTAGCTCTCTTTATACAATGCCATATTCAGGTATATAGACTATTTCCTATATTCTATTAATACATGCCCCCTAGGGTTCTTAAGTAAAAATAATCACGCTAAAAGTTAAATTCTTATTTTCTATGCACCTTTTCCTTCTGAGTTCTAGAAGTTTTTCTAGGAGATATTTATTTTCCAGGGATTTTGTTCATTTTATTGCCAGCAATTAATTGCTCTAATATTTCATAAACTAATAGACTAATCATGCATGTTTAGCTTATAGTACCCTACTCTTTAAACATCTTTAAACTTTTACCATCACCATCATCGTCATCAGTATTAACAGTACTATTTTCACTACAGCAATTGCCCAAAAGCATCTACAGGAAGCTAGATTTCAATGGCTCTCCTGGCACGGTACCAAATCACACCTGTTTGGCCGAAGAAAGAAATACCTACATCTCTGTTCATCCATTTCTTTTGTCAGGATGACAGCACAGACTCTGCCTTTTTAGCTAGCAGAGTGAGTCTAATTCTAATCCGTCCAGCTAAATTAGTCTTGCTGGCACCAATCAGCATATTCTAAAATTCTCATTTTACATGGAGTAAAACTTCTCCTATTATCAGATGAGAAGTTAATGAAAAATGTGAGCTATTATGAAAAATCATACAAATTCTATTTACCTATATTTTTCAGAAATCATATATAATTTTGCATATCTTGTGATATTATCCCAACACTTCTATATATTTTTTTTAAGTGTTTAATGTTTCCTTGTTTTTGAGAGACAGGGCGTGAGCAGGAGAGGGGCAGAGAGAGAGGGAGACGCAGAATCCGAAGCAGGCTCCAGGCTCTGAGCTGTCAGCACAGAGCCCGACACAGGGCTCAAAGTCACAAACCGCGAGATCATGACCTGAGCTGAAGTCAGACACTCAACTGACTGAGCCACCCAGGCACCCCTAAAGTATTCTTTAACTGAATACTAGAGTTCAGAATTGTTTTTCTTAAATAAAACATAGCTATAACTACCCCGGTATAGGATTTGTAGTTTAATATTTTAAATGGAACTTTAAAGATACTGGCAATGCATTCTAAGTGTAGCATTCACATAGAATCTATTTCTTTTCTGATCATTTACTGTTATACACACAGCATCAGAGAAATTTTAGGTGGCTGACCTTCATGAAGTCCAACCCTCTGGGGCGCCTGGGTGACTCAGTTGGTTAAACAGTGGACTCTTGACTTTGGCTCAGGTCATGATGTCACGGTCTGTGGGATTGAGCCCCATGCCAAGGCTCTGCACTGACAGCACGGAGTCAGCTTCAGATACTCTCTCTCTCTCTCTCTCTGCCCCTCCCCTGCTCATGTTCTCTCTCTCTCAAATAAATAAACTTAAAAAAAAAAAAACCCTCCATTTTGTATTCACATTTCATCAGTTTATATATTCTTAAAGTGAACTAATTACTTGATTATAACATCAAATATAACAGGCACAAAGAGATGTGGGAATACACAGAATCGATTCTTGGTTAAGTAAAGTATAAGCAAACAGCTCTGCTAATTAGGGCCCTATGGTTTGAAAACTTCAGCATGCTGTGAACGTCAATCAATATTTTATTCATAGAGACTGGAAAGTATCTGTAAGTCCAGGTTACATGGAGGTCAAGAAAGGTTTGTTCTTACTCTATGTATGGCCAGAAAAACTGCACTTTTTTATGACATTAATATTAATATAGTCACACCTAAGATGATAAATATACTTTAATAAACAAGAAGCACTTACTATCTACTAAGTTTTAGGTTCTGTATCTTAAATACATAACTGTACTTAATCTTCACGGTAACTCTGAAAGGTAGTTATTATCCATATTTTACAAATGATAATTCTGAGGCTCAGATAAGTGCTTTTTCTCAAGGTTACTACTGATTTCTTTCCTTTTTCCTTTGGATAAGGTAGTACTATGCTGCAGCCAGCCCTGAAGGATCCTGATCCTATAAAAGTCCCATGTGTTGGGGAAAAAATCCTAAGTCGTTACTTCATTGTAACAAAAAGCTTAAAATAAAATTTTAAGGAATGGAAATTACTTACATATAATCAAAAAATATTAGTTTGAAAGACTGTGAGTTCCAAAGCAAGTAGCTCTCAATCCTGGCAGTGCGTCAGAATCACAGCTCGACTGCAAATTTACTAAACCCAAATTGCCTGAGAAGTAGCCTAATTAGGTATCCTTTTTTGTTTTGTTGTTGTTGATGTGCCACAGGAACATCTGAGGCACAGTGAGAATTAATTAAGACACCTACTTTCAAGTCGGTTCATATGCCGGCTCCACCAGTACTCGCTGTGACCTGAGAATTATTACAACGCTCCACTTTCTTATCTATAAGATGCAGATACCTATGTAGCCTAGCTTGCAGAACTACGATGAGAATTAAAACCACTGAGAGTGTACTCCCCAAATGGTAGCCATTATCATTATTTAACTGGTGTATTCACTACTTTAACAAGAATTAAAGATACCCTACAGCTGACATATCATAATGTAAGAAAAAAACTTTGACTATATTAGATTCCTAATATAGTTATACCTGTAATTATAATGGTGTCTGCTCCTTTCTATATGCAGCAATCAATTATAAGACAAAGGCAAACTGTAAGGCTACATTGAGTATTTCCTGGTGTCAATATAGCTTACCTTATAATTCTGAACTCCAGTGTACTCTTTTTAAAATGGTCTTATCTTCCTATAATGGATACCTTTAGTCTCTTTTTTTGTTGTTGTTTTGTTTTTTGTTTTTTTTACTGCTCGCCTATCAAGAGCTAGGGTATCTACCTAATCCTACTGTCATCTTTGTCTCTGGAGTAAACCAATTCATTTATATGGCCCATGACACAGGCCACAAACTGCGTGCACAACTACTTATGGGTTTTGTCCAAACAAGCACCATCATAACTCCTGAATAAGAGCTGCAGAAGACAAGACTAAAACAGGTTGAAATCAAAATCTTTGAATTTAGGTATGAACCTCTAAGCAACAGGGAGAAAAGAAATACTTAATGAAAAAAAAAAACAAAAACAAAACATGATGAAACTAGCAATTACTGAAGAATAATCAAAAAGAGGTAATTGGAAAGATAAACAGAAAAAGAGACCAAAACCAGTTAAACCTTCTATAACATTATATAATCAAATTCAAATTCAAAATAAACATTCATTCAATTGTCTAAATGGGTTTTTTTGTTTTGTATTTTGGAACAGGAGGAAGAAAGGAGGAATTAGGGAGCCTTTAAGTACATCATCACAGTAATTAACATTTATTAAACACTTAATATGTATCAAGTACTATATATGTATTAGCTTACAAGAGTACCTCTACTATAGGCTCTGTTGTTTACAAAAGAGGAAACTGAGATACAACAAGGTTACTTAAGGCCATCCAGCTACTTAATAAAGAAGCTGGGTTTGAACCCTGGCAAGCTAAATCCAGTACCCACACACACATATATGCATACAAATATTTATATATAAATCACCAAGGCTTAATTCACCAAAAAAGAGCCAATTTTCACATATTAAATGAGGACTTTATCTCCATTTTGACCTTAATCAGTACTTTGTTAAGTTCTTCTTTCCAGATTATCTTCTAACTCAAGCAAAGGACCCACCGGGCAAAGCATCCCATGATGGAACCAAAACTACCCCTCGAGCAACAGGGACTGCCCCAACACCAGCAAGAGCTCACAGAATTGACCCTGAGACGATCAACCTGACCTTTACTGCCCACCTGCGTGTACCCACTGAGGTTTGTCCCACATTTTCCTGAAGTATTTTAAGCACACTGAAGACAGTCTGAGACTCCAGCCTGCTGTATTCCCTGTGGTAGCCTCATGGAAATAAATTCCTTTCCTGTTTCACCACCGCTCGTCTCTCTGCTTTGATTTTGTCAGAAGAGAGTGGTCGGACCTGGTCTGTCTGGGACTCCCAACAGCCAGGTGGCTTTTGTATCCATGGGCCTTGGTTAGAATGTAAATGTCACTTCCCGACTTGCTTTCACTTATTTTAAATTTTTTTTTTCAACATTTATTTATTTTTGGGACAGAGAGAGACAGAGCATGAACAGGGGAGGGGCAGAGAGAGAGGGAGACACAGAATCGGAAACAGGCTCCAGGCTCTGAGCCATCAGCCCAGAGCCTGACGCGGGGCTCGAACTCACGGACCGCGAGATTGTGACCTGGCTGAAGTCGGACGCTTAACCGACTGCGCCACCCAGGCGCCCCGCTTTCACTCATTTTAAAACCAGGGAATGAAAACAGAAGAAACATCTGTAATATTTTTTACCTGAGTACAAAATAAAGTCAGACTGGTCTAAAACTATAAAATTAGACCAAATGCAACTTTTAGTGGCAAGTAAACATTATAAAGGCAACTGGGCAAAAGCAACACACCAATCAAAAAATGTTTTCCAGGGACAACCTGGGTGGCTCAGTCCTTTAAGCACCTGACTCTTGATTTCCACTCAAGTCATGATCTCACTGTCCTGGGATTGAACCCTAGCGTGGGGCTCCGCACTGACAGCATGGAGATTGCTTGGGATTCTCTCTCTCCCTGTCTCTGTGCCTATCCCCAGCTCATGTACTTTCTCCCTCTCTCAAAATAATAAACACTAAAAAAATTTTTTTTCAGACTCATTCCTCATGTTAGTTCACGGTAACAAATACCTACTAATTTTAATAGTAGAACACTATAGCCAAGCAGAATTAGCAAAAAGCGGAGTTCTCTATTCTAATTATAGTCAAAATTTTGAGACTGCCTCCTTACAAATGTTTTCATGTGTAAAATGATCAGCCTACAAACATTTTAGAGACTGAAGCTACATGAGAGGAACTGTTCTTACCAAATTACGCAAGATATTAAAATGAGTAAACAACCCTATCCTTCAAAAGCCCATAGAATCACAAACTTGTATTAGTAGAATAAAGGACAAAAATCACATGATCATCTCAGTGGACACAGAAGAAGCCTTTAACTAAATCCATCCCCCTTTCATGATAAAACGCTCAAGGAAAATGGAACTTCCTCAGCCTGACAAAGGGCATGTATGAAAAACCCACAGCTCACATCATACTTAATGCTGAAAGATTCAAATGTATACTTTCCTGTTAAGCTCAGGAAAAAGACAATGTCCACTAGTGCTCACCATTTCCATTCAACATATGCAGGATATTCTGGCTGGGGAAAACAGGCAAGGAAAAGAAATACAAAGTGTCCAGACTGGAAAAGGAAGAAGTAAACTAAAACTATTCTACTCATAGAAGACATGATCTTGTATATGGAAAATTCTAAGGAATTCCCTAAAACAAACAAACAACAACAACAAAAAAACCAAATGAACAAATAAAGGTTGTGATTGCACAATACAAGACTACACAACACAAGATCAATATACAAAAATCAATTGTACTTCTATACATTGTCAATAAACAATCCGAGAAGTGAAATGAAGAAAACAATTCCATTTACAGTATCTCAAAGAATAAAACACTTAGGAACAAATTTACTCAACAAAATGCAAGACTTGTAAGCTACAAAACATTGAAAGCTACAAAACATTGTTGTTTTGTCTGTATGCTACAAAACATTGAAACTTTGTATGCTACAAAACTTTGTAGCTACAAAACATTGAAAGCAACAAAACATTGTTGAAACAAGAGCGAAGTGAAAAAAACATCCCATATTCATGGAACAGAATAATATTCATCAAACTGATCTATAAAATTAACACAGTCTGTCAGAATCCTAGCTATTTGCAGAAATTGACAAGTTGAGCCTAAAATGAGATTAAAATTAATGTGGAAAGGGACCCAGAACAGCCAAAACAATCTTTAGAAAGAAGAACAAAGTTGGAATACTCACATTTCCCCAATTTCAAAACTTAATACAATATTACAGTAATCAAGACAGTGTGATATTAGTATAATTAGCTACCGTATGGCTAGATCAATAGAATAAACAGACAACCGAGAAATAAACATTTATGATCAATTGACTTTGACAAGGATGTCAAGACAACTCAATAGAAAAAGAATACTATTTTCAACAAATGGCCTTAGGACAACTGTATATTCACATGAGAAAAATGTATTTGGACCCCTATCTCACACTATATAAAAAATACTAGCTCAAAATGGAGACCTAAATGTTAAGAGCTAACATTATAAAACACCTAAAAGAAAACATACATCTTTGTGACCTCAGATAAGGTTGTGGTTTCTTAGATACAATACCAAAAGCATAAGCCACAAAAGAAAAAATAAACTGGACTTCATCAACATTAAAAACATTGTGTGTTTCAAAAGACACCGTCAAGACAATGAAAAAAAAAAAATCCACAGAATAGGAGAATTTATAAATCACGTATCTGATTAAGGATTTAATATCCAGAATATAAAGGGCTTTTACAATTGAATAACAAAAAAAAAAATCAAATTTAAAAATGGAAAAAGGAGGGACTCCTGAGTGCCCCAGTCAGCTGAACGTCCAACTCTTGGTTTCAGCTCAGGTCATGATCTCACAGTTCGTGGAGTCAGGCCCTGTGTCAGGCTCTGCACTGACAGTGTATATACCCTGCTTGGGATTCTCATCTTCCCTCTCTCTCTTTCTGCCACTCCCCTGCAAACACACTCTCTCTCTCTCTCTCTCTCTCTCTCAAAATAAACCAACATTTAAAAAATAAAAATGGAGAAAGGATATGAATAGATATTTCTGAAAAGAAGATACACAAAGAGCCAAAATATAAATAGATGCTCAACATCATCAGTCATTTGAGAAGTGTGAATCAAAGCCACAATAAAATACCACTCCACCTCCTCTAATATGATTATAAAAGACAACTACAAGAGTTTGTGAGGACGTGGAGAAATGAGAATCCTTGATTACTATTGGTAGGACCACTGTTAGATGGTGCAACCAACTTTGGAAAATAATTGGCAATTCCTCTACGTTCAACACAGAGTTACCATATGACTCTGCAATTCCACTCCTTCAGGAATATAAACAATAGAGATGAAAATATACATACACACAAGACTTCTACACAAATGTTCACAGCATTATTCCTAAGAGTCAAAAAAGAGGAAAATCCAAATGTCCATCAACTGATTAGTAAATAATAAGCAGTGTATTTATACTATGAGATATTCAGCCATAAAAAGAAAGGAACCACTAATACATGCCACAATATGGATAAACCTCAGAAACGTCATGCTAAGTAAAAGCAGCCTATCATAAAAGACTACATATTACATGATTCTATTTATATGATATGTCCAGAATAAATCCATAGAAATGGAGAGTAGGTGAGTGGTTGTGAAGGACTGGGTGAAGAGGGTAAGGCAGGACAACTGATACTAAGTATGGGGTTTCTTACTGGCATAAAGAAAATGCTCTGAAGTTAGGAAATGCCAATGATTGCATACTCAGGGGATATGAGAAGTCCTGAACGATATACTTTAAAAGGGTGAATTATATGGTATGTAAAAATAGCTCCATAAAGCTGTTATACAAAAGAAACAATCAGCTTGTATGAATGATAAATGATAATACAAATAGGCAAAAACAAAAGACAGAATTTAAGGCAGGAAATATTGCAATTATTAATGGAATAAGTTAAAACATTATATTCTTTTTTTTTTAATGTTTTATTTATTTTTGAGACAGAGACAGAGCGTGAGCAGGGGAGTGGCAGAGAGAGAAGACAGCAAGACACAGAACACAGGCTCCAGGCTCCGAGCTGTCAGCACAGAGGCCAATGCGGGGCTCGAACCCACAAACTGTGAGATCGTGACCTGAGCCGAAGTCGGTCGCTTAACCGACTGAGCCACCCAGGCGCCCCTAAAACATTATATTCTTAATGTTTTAAGAATCCAGTCTTCCCTTTAACTAGGATTTAAAAATATCTTTTAGAAGCAATGAATGAATTTCACTATTCAGCGACCTAACTGAAATGCAGCACAAAAAAAGGAAAAATAAAATCACACTACAGTTTAGCATTTTTGCAATTAAGCTCATTTCCTTCTGTCCTGCACTCAATTTTCAAACATTTTTATTTCGTTCAAGATTTAAACACAGAAAGTATTTAATGGATGAGAAACAACAAGAAAACCCTTTATAAGCTTTTAAAATTCCATGAATCTGTAAGGTCAGCTTATTCATTTTATCTTTCGATCATTTGTGAGGCTGGTATCACCATCACAACAAAAATTTCTCTTACTTTAGTCTTCCTCCTGGGATTTCTACTGTGCTATCAGCAAAGCCGAATAAAAAAATAGTCAAAGAAGCAGGCAATGGGACCGTAGCCCGTGGTTAAATTCTTAGAGGACAGCTCCTAGGCAAGTTTTCACTGCTCTCACTATTGCTGTGTATTATACACATATTTTGACAACCTCTACTTTTTATGAAGAATGTGAAAATACTAAGACTGGTATATACTTAGTAAATTATTAAGATCTTTCAAGATTATATATCTTTTCAGAGAATCTGTTCATCAATTCCTGTCTTTGGGAAAAAAAAAAAAAAAGGAAAGTACTGGCATTATTCCAACCTCTACAGGAGTGACACATTCACTTTTCCAACCTACGACTGGAAGACTGGAAAACATACAAAATGGCGGAAAACAACTGGAGAACTCTGATATGCTGTGCAGTTTCTGAAAATACATTTATATTCTGCAAAGTTTAAAGATGAGAATACGGATAATTAATCTTTCTATGAACCCTTAAGTGACTAATAAATTATCCTGCAGTATTATACATTTAATTATATATTATTGTGTGAAAGTAACTTCCATTGAACACATATTCTGCTGACAAACCAAAAACATTCTTTAAAGTGTAAACTGTTCATCCCTGCCACAGTAAAATAAACCCAAGAGGATATTTTAATCCATCACAAACTCTGACGATTTCCACTAACCTCTGTTGCCATTTCTTTTAGCACATTCGTGTACTTTCAGCAAACAGAGTAATTCACGCCTCTAGTAAGCCTTCAAGGTGTTGCTACTCTCAACTGGCTTAACACTCTGAATAAAAGCTCAGTGGATGATTTTTATTTGTAATGGCTTAAGTCTTGAAGAAACTTAACCATAATGTGATTATAACAAAGTTAAAATCTAAACACCACCATAATGTAGTCAAAGAATATTGATGAAAGCATTCTAAAAATGAAGAGAAGGAGCTTTAACATCAGACCAACTCTACCAGGTAGTATAAAAATAAACAACAATCACTTAGCAGCTGAGAGATTTCATTTCTTTGTTCCACACTGTTATGAGGAATGAATGAAAGTCAACAGATAAAAGCAGTACATCATACGTGTATCCTCCTCAAAAAATGGAAATACGTCAGATGAGCTGTGATATATAAGGCAACCTATGTGTGCTAGTTTTCTCGTCAGTGAACGCCTCACCTGCCTCCTCCACCTGATCAGCGTGATAATCACCTGCAAGACTAAACTTTTTCAACTTCCTATTAAGATTACATGGACTTTTTTTTATTGCTAGTCCCCATGTCCAGTGACATAAGGCTAGGATGGGGAAACACTGTAATTCAATCCTGCGACTCCAGTTCGTTCCCACCTTCATAAATATGTCCTACCAGCTTCACAGCTCTGTCTCCAAAGGCAATGGTATAGCAAAGTGTCAGCTTACACACACTGCCCAGAACATGTTTCTTATCTACCATCTGCCTCACTAAGAATACCGCTACCCTATCTGTCGAACATTTGGCCAGTATTTCTCAATTCTGGCTCTACATTATAAGCATCCACAGAGATTTCACATAAACATGCATAGATGTCAAGCCCCACTCCAGATTCACTCAATGAGAATATCTACAGAAGAAATCCAAGTAAATGTCTGGGCATTGTTTGTATATTTTATCTTTTTCAGCTCCACAAGATATTCTAACAGATAGCCATGGTTGAAAAAAAAAAAAAAAAAACTGGAAAATCCTATGAGCATAAATAGAATTAAGCATTATCTTCCATAAAAATAAATTTATATATGACTGATTCAATAAGTAATTTCTCAGACTTCCTTTCTTCAAATGGAATAGTCATGAATCCCCTTAATATCTGATCAGAAGTACATTTTCCAAACTTCTAATAATTTGCTACTTTTATCTGAACTAGCTTCTAATCAACTTGATAGGAATGTGGTCAATGCAAGAACTTAGTATATCTTTACCAAAGTTTAACACAGTGAAGAACATTTCATTTTGTATTTTTTAGAACTATTAATGTATTTGCAGTACAAACAAAACCTTAGTCAAATAACAATTATTCACACTGTTATAGTAAAGTACCCCTATTCTTTACTTTCACCTACTTGACAAACATCAAATTTAAACCCTCTTTTAGAAGATCATGTATTTTTTTCACCTATAAAAATTAATACAGACTTTCAGTTTCCGGTCCAACACGTAAGAAATTTGAAATCTGCCACTCCATCCTAACAACAAGGGAAAAGCTGAACAGACTAAAAATCAACAACTCTTCTTAGATCCCTAGGACAAGTGAGGTCACAGGGCAAAACGCTTCCCCCAAAACTGCAAAGACAGGCCAACACCATGAATCACAACTCACCAAAACGAACCAGCCAGTAAGACACCTCCACAGGAAACAGTGCCTGGGTAGGAAAATCCAAACTATAATGGATGAAATGCTGGGATCTTAAAGTAGAGAAGTCTGAAAGTCACAAATCCCTGGGCACCCAGTCATGAAGGAAATGGGGGGGAATCCTTATACTTTCGTGAGTTTTACCTCAAAGAGCTCCACCAAGTTCCCACAGCAAATATCTAAGATCCCCTCCTGCTTCCAGGGGATGGGTGGGGGGAAAAGCAACCATTTTTTAAATACACTGGAGCACTCTGTTCTTCACAAGATCTGCCCTCTGAAGATACAAACCAGAAGCCTAAACTGCTAGGGGTTTATCAGAATAGCGCTATGAACAATAAATAGCCAAATTATGGAAAGAGCCCAAATGTCCATAGACTGACAAATGGATAAAGAAGACGTGGTGTGTGTGTGTGTGTGTGTGTGTGTGTGTGTGTGTGTGTATACAGGAATATCACTTGCGATCAAAAAGAATGAAATCTTGACATTTGCAACAATGGGGATGGAACTAGAAGGTATTAATGCTAAGTGAAATAAGTCAGTGAGAGAAAAACAAATATCACATGATTTCACTCATATGTGGAATTTAAGAAACACAACAGATAAACATAGGGGAAGGGAAGGAAAAATAAAATAAAAACAGAGAGGGAAGCAAACCATAAGAGACTCATAAATACAGAGAACAAACAGAGGGTTGCTGGAGGGGACGTGGATGGGGGATGGGCTAACTGGGTGATGGGTATTAAGGAGGGCACTTGTTGGGATGAGCACTGGCTGTTATACGGAAGTAATGAATCACTGGATTCTACTCCTGAAACTCAATACTACACTGTGTGTTAAGTAACTTGAATTTAAATTAAAAAAAAATAAATTAAAAAGAAAAAGAAAAAGAACTGAACTGACCAGGTAGAAGGGAAAGACCCAACTCGAACCCACTCTAGCCACCCTAACTTACCTGGGTCACCTGAGATTCACTTGTGAAGTCCACAATCCAGAAGCAGAGGCTCACTAAAAGACTAAGACCTTCACACCTTACCACCAAAAATGAATCTAGATATAGACCCCACACTCTTCACAAAAATTAACTCAAAATGGATCACAGACCAAAATGCAAAACTAGAAAACTCCCAGAAGATAACATATGAGAAAACTTAGGTGGTCCTGGGTATGACGATGACACTTTAGGTACCAAGCCACAGGCACCATCCATGAAAAAATAATTGATAAGCTGGATGTCTTTAAATTTCAAAACCTGTGCTCTGTAAAATACAAGGTCAAGACAATTAGAACATAAGCCATAAACTTGGAGAAAATATTTGCAAAAGACATCCAAAATATACAAAGGACTGTTATCCAAAATATACAAAGAACTCTTAAAACTTAACAATAAGAAAATGAACAACCCAATTGAAAAATGGGCCAAAGACCTTAATAGATACCTCACACAAAGACATACAGTTAGCAAATAAGTATATAAAAAGATGCTCCACATCATATGTCACCAGAGAAATAACTGCAAACTAAAACAAGGATATACTGCTACAAACTTATCAAAACAGCCCAAATCTAGAATGACAACATCAAATGCTGGTAACAATGTAGATCAGCAGAACTCCTGTTCATTACTGGTCAGAGAACAAAATGGTATGGCTGTTTTAGATGACAGTTTGGTAGTTTCTTAGAATACCAAACATACTCTTAACCATACGTACAATCTAGTAATGACGCTTGTTGGTATTTACCCAAGGGAGCTGAAAGCTTATAGCCACATAAAACCTGCATAAGGATATTTATAGCTGCTTTATTCACAACTACCAAACTTGGAAGGAGCCAATACGCCCTTTAGTAGGCGGAGAGCTAACTAAACTGTAGTACATCCAAACAATGGAGTATTATTCAGTGCTAAAGAAATGAACTATCAGCCATGAACAGACACAGAGGAAACTTAGATGTTAAAAGTGAAAGAAGCCAATCTGAAAAGGCTATACATACTATATGATTCCAACTATAGGGACATTCTGGAAAAGGCAAAATTATGGAGACAATAAAAAGATCACTGGTTTCCAGGAGTTAGGGGAGAGAGAGAGACGAATAGGTGGAGCACAGATTTTTAGGCAATGAAACTACTCTGTACGATATTCAATGGTGGATACAGGTCATGCATTTGCCAAAACCCATAGCATATACAACAAACAACAAGAGTGAACCCTAATGTAAACTGTGGACTTTGGATGATTATGTGTCTGTGTAGGCTCATCAATTGTAACAAATGTACGACTCTGGTGGGGGATGTGAATAATAAAGGAGGCTATGCTGAGTGCAGATAGGGATATGTGGGAAATCTCTATTACCTTCTGCTGAACCCAAAACCTGCTCAAAAAAGTCTATTAAATAATTAATATATTAACAAAACCCCAAAACTGTTCAAAAAATAGCCTATTAAAAATCAATATATTAATAAATGAAGTTAGCCACATTCTCATGATAATAAGGGTGGACATACTTAATTTTACTGCTCACTCACAATGTTAACATCCTGCTAATCTGCTATTTAAGCAAAACTATAATGTGCACTATTTCTGCAGTAAAAATTTAATAAAATGCTATAATTAACTGTGAAAGATATATAGATCAACATTTAAAACTTCCTTTATTCAACACAATTGTAATATTTTGCGGTAAATGCCCAACAATATTTGAAAAATTATGTCAGTTAATTGCTTTCTTTTCATGTGAATCAGAGGAAGATCAAAACAAAAAACAAATTGTAGCATCCACACTAACTTACAATTAGAGTATTCACCAGGTTAAAAGACACCTCTAGTTACCTCTTCCGCCATTATTTTGGTAAGAATTTTTTATTATTTGTAAGCAAATTAAGGTTGTTGAAAAATATTCATTCTTATTATGTCCTGCTTTGGAATCAGGATGGTCTACAAAGGGGTCAAAATGAATTATATTTATTTTCACAGGGAATTATGTAGAATAGCTTTTGGTATATAAATACACTCTTAAACGAACCACTTGTTCAGTCTACAAGAAATACAGTCATAAATACTGGTCTGGGTTAGAGAAACAAAAAAGAATGTGTATTCTGACATATCAAGTAAAAACCATCTTCATCCCGGCACGCATTCTCAGATGCTTAATGGCTAAGTTCTTTTCTCAAGTACGGCAAAGTGAATTTTAAAGAAAAATACAGCCCATTATGAAAAATATAGTACAAAGACTGAATAGATGGAAAAATCTGCTCCAACACTTTTTCTCCTTTTCAAAAGACAAAAAGAAAAAATACACAAAAGGAAAGCAATTTAGCAGAAAGTACTGCAATAGCTGATGCCACTGGATTTATAGTCACCTTTGGCAGAGCACTGCCGTGAAAAAGCAGAGGTACCGCTATTACAAGAAAAGATTACGTACTTTCAAGAAAGGGTAGGATTAATCACTCTCCAACAGACAACCTCACCAGGAAAACTTCAAAAATTCTAGATAGCATTTACTGAAAGGGAAACAAACAAAACAAACCAGGGATATAAAAAAAAAAAAAAGCAAACCCTAATTTAAAATAAAAAATCTCATCATTTAAGAGTAACTACCATATAATTTCTAAGACTATATATTTTATAAATTCCATGTGCTAAGCAAACCTTAATTTTCAAATGAAGAATTATAAAACCAAAAATATCAGCGAGTTTTTAGTTAAAAACCCTATATTTATCACTGTAAGGGAATGTAAGTTACTCTTGATCAACATTCATTTTTAAAATCATAGCACCAATAAAGAAGAACACTCATGGGGCACCAGGGTGGCTCAGTGGGTTGAGCATGTGACTATTTGGCTCAGGTCAAGATCCCAGGGTTGTGGGATCAAGCCCGCATTGGGCTGCACGCTGGGCATGCTTAAGATTCTCTTTCTCTCTTTCCCGCTCTCTCCCCCTCACTCCACCCTCCCCCTCCTGCGTGCTCTCTCAGAAAAATAAAAGGAAATATGCTCAGCATGTCATCAATTCATTTATTTGTCTTATATAACAACCTCCAAAAGGACTAACACCAGTTGGAGAAATGTAATCAAGTAGAAATTAGTTTTATTTACTGAATAAAATGATATCTACACTTAGTGCTACTTGACAATGATCCAGTGAGCAACTATAAGAAATTTTCAAAAAGTGGGATCTAATTTCAGTTTTCAATTAAAGTATCACACATTCTTCCCAAGGGACATGCAATGTATTTAACTCTAAAGAAGGTAACCATGCACCCGAATTTGCTTCTAGGGGTTTTATGAGGTTTTTTTATATGTTATTTTTTAGGTTGTTTTCTTCTACTAATTTTTTTATTCAAAATTTGCAGACATCTACGAAATTGCAATATTTTAATAAAATGCTTACTTTCACTTTTATCTTTTAAAATCTAAATATTTCTACATCTCTGTATAATATTAATGAAAATATAAGAAAAAGCTACAAATGCAAACATTTTTAATTAAAATTAGGTAGTAAGGGTTCAAACAAGCTGAATACTTCAATAGAATTGATGACTGAACTGCCCCCAAAAGATGCCCAACTAAGCATCTTCATTATCATATTAATTATAATTCACACACACACACACACACACACACACAAAAGGCCTCTTCTACAGATCAAATATTTGTGAAAGTAACTTAACTTAGCATACAGAAGTACTATATATCATTAAGAATTACTTTTTCTTAAACTGCTTTCTATTTATGACTAAAAGATTAAATTTAAACTGATACTGCAAGTATAATTTTTGAAACTTTACTATAAAAATGTCGGTAGTAGTTCCTTCCTTAGCATTCCTCTCCACTAATGACTTAAAAGCAAGGCAGCCTGATGAATTAAAACAGGGATTGGCAAACTTCAGCTTGTGGGAGAAATCCAGTCCCCCATTTTTAGAACTAAAGTTTTATTAAAACAGATCTATACTCCTTCCTCCCCATGTCTGTGGATGCTTTTGTGCTAGACTGGTAAAAAAGCTAATATACTTACTATCTAGCCCTTTACAGGAAGTCTGCTGACTCCTGAACTAAACGTATAGATTTAGATCCTCGTTATTTTAAAGGCATGCGAGCATACAAACACACCCATATCATAGTATGATCTTTCGTAGACAACCTATGAGGTTGATCATTTAAGAATCTGTATTTCTGGGGTGTCTGGGTGGCTCAGTTGGTTGGGTGTCCGACTTCAGCTCAGATCATGATCTCACAGTTCCATGAGTTCAAGCCCTGGGTCGGGCTCTGTGATGGCAGCTCAGAGACTGGAGCCTGCTTTGGATTCTGTGTCTCCCTCTCTGCTCCTCCCCAACATATGCTCGCTCGCTCTCTCTCTCTCTCTCTCTCAAAAATAAACAAACATTAAAAAAAAAAAAAAAGAATCTGTATTTCTTCTGTTTTATAATTGTATACCAACTACTTTCCAGTTTCTGGACTCTTGATAAAACAGAGGATACTGGTTAATTCTGATTTGCATTGCTTTCGACTCCACCGCATATTTTCACATGCTATAATGTTTCTGACAGTTTGTTTTAAAAGAAAATACCACTCAATGTTATAATTTCACAAGGTCTAATTTTAGCCATTTAAAATATAAAGAATGGTAATGTAGAAATTTAGATTTTAAACATTAAGAAGATGGCTAGATGGGTGGAACTGGGGATGAAACTACATCAAATATACATCACAAAGACAAAGGAACTGAGCTTTAAAGATAAGAATTATTTTAACAGGATGAAATATATTCTAGACTTAAGGAATTGCTGAACACATGGTCCTTTGTGAAAGAGTGAGTAGAAAGAAGTAACCTGTGTCAACAATTCTTTCCCCTACTTACCTCCACAGCCAAAAAAGGAAAAAAAAAAAAAAAAAGTTACGCAGTAAACATAACTCATGTCCAAAATCTCTTTAAAATGAAACACAAGAGTGAAAGATTAAAACGACTGGGATCACTAAATCGAAAAGTGGGTAACTACTAGGCATTTAAATTCACCAAAAATGTTAAAAATTATAGAATATGGGGAAGATAACCAACTTATCTTTCTTCTGTTGCAGATAAAAATTAGATATACTGTGGTTCAAATTAAAGCATAAGTTAATTAAGTTATAAACATAAACATCTTTCTACCTACGAAGAATTCTGAGTAAATCAGAAAGTGCTATTTCTTGGAATGATTTATGTCATACGTGACTAAAGGAAGAGAGGTCTATCAAGTACCTTCTGGTAGTCTTTCATGAACTCTTAGTTTATTGCACATAAATCAAGGCAAAAATCACCTTGTTTTACTTCCTAAGAAATTCTGTAGTACTGTATTATGTTTAAAATCTATCTGAAAATCTATACTATTCAAATATAGTAGTATATTTAAATACATAATATTTGAACACAAATAAGGTGGTGATATAGTAAAATACACTTTTTCTATATTATTCTCTTATATTCTAGACAGATTTGTGTAGCTCAAACCAAAAACATTTCATTAATCCGTAATCCTAAAATACGGAGTATACCTTCTTATGATCATAATATGCCAAATCACTGAAGAAAAATTCTCATTTAAACATTATAAAACAAAACAATACTGACACTCGTTATTAATTTTCTTCTTGTAAATAACGTGTCACTTTCAATGCATGAAGTTAAAACCAAAGACAAACAACCAAAGCTTACCTTTTAGCAAAACTACACCATCATCCAATTATTTACATGTATATCACTAGTTACTACTACCCCAAGTAACCATATGATTACCATATTTAACACCCAAATTACATACCAACAATTCAATAGTCTCTATATTCAATCTCTTATATAAAAATTAATAAAATCACATGATTAGGAACTGTGAAAATTAGTAATGGGAACCCTCACTAAAATGGATTTGGGAGGTTTTGGCAGGGGGAGCTCATATCCTACCACTCATCATCAACTGCAGACCTAACAGGAAGAGATGGACTTGACCTTGCAGTCCCCTCTATTCCACTACTCCAACTGGAGGTGACAACTTTTCTCATCCCCCGCCAGGCAACAGCTCCACCAATGAGAAGTCCCACAATTTGAATTCCTGTTTTACTCCAACGGACTGGTAGATCCTAACTGCCTTCCCAACGTCCTTTTCTGCTTAAAAAAGGGTGTCTGTCCTTTGTTTACCTGCACTTGCCTATCGTTTTATATGTATATGTATAGATATACATATATATATTTTTTTTTTTTTGAGAGAGAGAGAGAGAGAGAGTAAGTGGGGGAGGGGCAGAGAGAGAAGGGGACAGAAGACCCGAAGCATGTTCCGTGCTAACAGGCTCATGGCTCGAACTCATGAACCATGAATTCTTGACATCATTGGAGTCAGACACTCAACCGACTGAGCCACCCAGGCACCCCTGCCTACCGTTTTTAGCAGCTTGTTTGTCCTGGATTGCAATTCTCTTTTATTCTCTAATAAACCCATCTGTTCCTATTAAAAAACTTACAGTTTTACTTTTAAGGTTAACAAAACCCAGTAGTAATTTTATGTAATTTCATTTTAATTTTTTATCCTTACTATTTACACCCAAGAAAGGAAAGTACACTGTTAATTTTTTTTAAACGCCCCAGTTTACGTCATAACGAGACCTTATCCGTTATAGAATAAAAATGCAACAACCTAGTATCTTAAGTATTCAACGTGAGTTTTCAACAACAAAAAAAGTGCATGTTTTTCATAGGTTCCTTCCCACTCCATTTTGTAAACAAAGGTTTACATTTGTGCATCTACCGACTTGGATTTTGAACGTAATCAATGGACACAAAGTAAAGGGGCCCACAATGGGATGGAGTCCAATACTTCATCCTCTTTTACACGTCCTCGAAGCAGCCCATTAGACAGAAATGGTTCAGAACATTCCCAATCCTCTACAGAAAATGAAATTCTAAGATCCTAGAGATGGAAGGACTCCAGATATCACACCCCCAATTTCCCCATTTTACAGGAAAGGAGACTGAAACCCATTTCAGCTGGCTTAACCAAAATTAGTCTGAAGACTAGAACACTTCTAACGATAAAGTCATCCTTCCAAAATTCCTTTACCCTTTTCCTCTAGGATGGCAAAGTCAGGTTATAATTTTAAAAGTAAAAAATACTAAAAAACAAATGGAAAACAAAGAATATGGAATAAAAACCTATCTAACTTAAGGCAGAAAGGCTTCCTAAGCAGACTTGACTCCCTACTAATTAACTTATCCCTTTTCAGTTCCATTCAGATTCTATCACACCTTGTTTCTCTTGAAAAGAAATTCATTGCAAAGTAACTGCTTCCAAGCAGGCACCATTTCTAGTTGTTTCTAAAGTAAAGTGCCTATTCCTCCTGCTGCAGTAGTTCATGCTGAGAATCACAACCTACTGCTGACACAGTACTCGTTCTTCCTTTTATACAAAGTCCTCTTTAATAAAGAACTAAGAGTTGAGAAGTAAAAGTATTTCAAAGTCCTCGTTTCTCCTCTGGAGCTAGAATTCCAAATGACTAGAATTCTTCCATAGACAAAAAGGATGGCAGGGGAGAAGAGGAGATAAAAATGGGGCTTAATTCTAGCTACACTGTTTCCCTTTTAACTACTCTGAACAAAAATCATTTCTAAATTTTTCAGGGCTGTAATTATGTTTTACAACATAAGCAGCAAGTCAAACATTCTAATACTATCTTACAAGTGCAAAGTCACTAAATAATCATTTAATGCCTACTATGTGCAAGAAACTTTCATATCTCAATAGCAATTTTGCAGCCTTATGATTAAGAAGAGCCAGTTCCATGACTCTTAAAGAAAAAAAAAACAAACAGTACTCTTACAAGATTTTTTTAGGACTGTACTAGCAACAAAAATAAATGAAAATAAGGCCTTCCTAAAGAGTGTCTGGCACTAGTTGCCTTTCAACAAGTATTTGCTGAAATAAACTAATGAAGGACCTGAAAATTGAAACTACAGAAAAACTCTCACAGTATCGTATACTGAATATTCACCAAAACAGTCTCTGCATGGTCTTAAAAGCTATACATAGACATTACTGCACTTAATTGTGATGCTAACTGCATGACCCAAGTAGGATTATTATCCTATTTAACTGAACAACTTGGGCATAGTTCAGTGGAGCACACAGAACTGTACGAGTTAAGGCTGCCATATACTAACAGCAGGGGCACCCTACCATTTACTAGGTGGAAGCCAGGGATATAAAGTAGCCTGCTACGTGCTGGATAAACCCACAGAATTATCCAGTCCAAAATGCTACCACTATTGAGAGATACTGATCAAGAATACGTAACTATAATGAATCCTAACCAAATAACAACGAGATAACTCAGGTGAACATTCATGGTTTTCCACCAACTGGCTCCTATTTCTGTCTCCAACTCAATTAGGATCATTATTCCAACCTCTCTTTGGTATTCCTCTTAACTATCATAATTTGCTTTTCTCTGCTTTTGCCCATATTGCTTGCCTAGAATATTTTCCTAGTCCTTCCCTGCTACTCTGAATCCTTATCTACTAATGTGTAGCAACATCATCAAGTGCAATGACTTTGCCTATAATCTGACTTTACAGAATGTCAGTAGACTTCTAAATAATTCTCTAAATTCAATTGTTTAACAAGTTCTAGTCTTTTAGTTAGGACTGGAAACTATATGAAGAATCACATTTTTCATTTCTTTTGAATACTCCCGTAAAACAATACATTGCCACTTGGAATTACAGAATTATTTCTCAAGGAAATAATCTAATATAGCATGTTCATTTTAAAAGAATAAAAAAATAAAAGACACCTAATTCTTTAACAGAAAGAAAAGAACCAGAATTCAGGCCACAGTTAATGTTATGTTATTATATATTCAGGCCACAGTAATGTTAATCTAATGTTAACGCTTAGTAAGTGTTGGTTAAATGAACTCCAAGGTACAAAAATCACCTTGTAAGTTGGCATTCAGCAAAATTACACTGTAGTTTAAAAGACAATCCATGCTTTATCAGAGATTGCTTATTTTACTGTATCTTCCACAAGTCAAGAAAACAATAAATGAGATTTTTAAATAATTTTGATAATTATAACAAAAACTCACATTTTTATTAAAAAATTCAATAAACTTGAGATGTCAGTTTTCTGCTTAGTCCTTGAAAGAGTAACACATAAAATGACTTTATTTCGAAAAAAATAGCTTACAAAGATCAGAGTAGCCCATGGTTATAGTAATTCAAAATTATACTAATCTAGACAAGGAATCTAGACAAGGACAACAGCAGCATTACTAGAAATGCAAACCTTTTTTCCCTTTCTAGATGTTGATATGAAAATAATTAGATTATTCTATCCCAATAGTTTTCATCCCTAGATTAATCATAAGAACCAAATCATACTTACTTCTACATGGCAAAAAGAGAATTAAAATAATTAAATCATGTCACTGCTATATATGATGTATTATATAAAATTATGCTTTCCTGCTTCCCATCAGTAAGTATATGCCAACCTCACATTCTTTCTAGAAGCCAAGAAGTTCAAACATAAAGCATGTTTATAATATCATTCACTTGCTGTAGACTAATGCAGGAAATACATTAAATTCATCTTGCCTCATTTTTGGTTAGAAATTTTAAAATTCAGATTTTCCCTATTTCTTGTAAGCATTTGATATCAGATGTAACTTTCTCATCTAGTTTTTTTAAAACCTCAAAGTAGATTAATTTCATATAGTCCAACATTTAAGAAGACATTCTATTAGTCAAATTACATGTGCATTGGGGCGCCTAGGTGACTCAGTCAGCTGAGCTTCCAACTTCGGCTCAGGTCATGATCTCACGGTTCATTCGGTTCGTGGGTTCAAGCCCTGCATCAGGCTCTGTGCTGACAGCTCAGAGCCTGGAGTGTGCTTTGGGTTCTGTGTCTCCCTCTCTCTCTTCCCCTCTCCTACTCACACACTGTCTCTCTCTCTCTCAAAAATAAACATATATATATATATATTTTTTAATTAGATATGTATTACAAATTCTAATAGCTCAATCCTACTTCGGAAAACATTTCCTACTTTCTCCTCCACAGTCAAATGAAAGAAGGCAAACCAATCTGTTACTCTGGAATATTCATTATGCATCTCATTAAAAAGTAAAAACATGTTTGGTAAAGAGTCTTCCTGACTTCATTCTAAATACAGTAAGAAAGATTCTAAAATTAAAAAAAAAATTATAGCTGTAAACGTCTAATTACGTGTTCACCTTCATATAGCGTTCAGCTATTAGAATGTATTAGCAAGTCACATACAAGTGAGGATTTGGAACACCCAATCTTTGCTTTTATTTGGCAATTAGTATTAGGCCTATATTTTAACTCCTTTGTGTCAACTTGTTCATTACTCAAATGCATTAAAGGTAACAGTGTTGCCTAAAGAAAAATACTTGGTTTTACAAAACTGGACTTGCTGGTGGTACTCATTAAAAGTACAAGGAGCAGGGGCACCTGGGTGGCTTGATTGGTTAAGCGTCCGACTTCGGCTCAGGTCAGGATCTCACGGTCCCTGAGCTCGAGCCCCGCGTCGGGCTTTGTGCTGACAGCTCAGAGCCCGGAGCCTGTTTCAGATTCTGTGTCTCCCTCTCTCTCTGCCCTCCCCTGTTCATGCTCTGTCTCTGTCTCAAATAAATAAACGTTAAAAGTACAAGGGGCAGACTGGCTGTTAAAAGAAAAAAAAAAAGTTGAGACTACATTGAGAAACAGTAAAAGCTGAATCCATTTAAAAGAAAAGCAAAATCTAAAAATAACTGATTTAACTTTATTTTTTTTTCTTTTAATCCAGTGATGATATTCTTCCGTTGGGAACAAAAAATGTCTGCTTTTAGTTCCAAACAGTCCATCTAGATCCAACAATGCACTATTCTTGTCACTACATGGAGTTTTGCTGAATAGTTTGAACCCATACTGACAAAATTAAATTTTAGTCCCATCTTCAAAAGACTAAAACAGGAACCCTAAACTAGAAGGTAATGATCACTGGGTTTAGGAATAAAAACATATAAACATTTGTAGCCAAAAATAATTCTAGTCTCAACTATCTAGACATTTGGGCAAGAGCCCTTGAGACATACTCTTGGAAATTCAGATTCAGATCTAGCCTGGTCAGATTTTACCATTTCAACAGGAATGTGTGCACGACTGGTATTTACTATGAAAGTAGATTTCACTCAATAGTACATATTAATGGCCCATCTGAAAACTTAAGTTTTTTGAAAGATAACACACTAATCACAAATGAAACTTGAAGCATATCCTGATACTATATACAGTACTGCTTTGAAATAAAGATTTTAAAAGATTATAAGGAAAATGCAAAGCACATGTTTAACTAACTTAGCAAGTTTCCTCCGCTCTTCTCAGGAGCCAGATACAATCTGAAAGGTAAAGCTCCCTCCTTTTTTTTTTTTTTTTTTTTGACAATAGTAATTCTTTTGTGATCGCCTTGTGATTTTTTTTCTTACTACCAACACGTTACTTTAATATGTATAAGGAGATATCCTAAAGATGAATAAAGCATTTGCTTTTAAAAATTTTAATATTTAAAAATAAGTGTATTTTAGTTAAATATGGTTAAATTTCATGATAAAAACAATTTTATTTCAAGTTAAATAGTATAAAAGTGAGAGGTATTTTCCACTGTTCAGAATTAAAAACAAAAATGATTCCGAAGAATGAGTAGGTATTCGGAAAAACTATGCTATGCTATGACAAGACTATTATAGTTCATGCATAGTCAGGAAAAATAATTCTCCTTATATTAATAGTTCAGAGTACGTGTACATAACAAATGTGACTACGAAAGGGAAAACACCAAGAGAATACACTTATCCATTTGCATTATACTAACAAAATGATCTAAAACTTCTAGAAATATCAACCCTTCTTAACTGTTTATATAAAATTAATTTACACGATTTATTTTCTAATTTCTTTTTCCAAAGGGCAAGTCAAACAACCAAATGAAATTCAACCTCTAATTCATTAGAACAATAGGTCATAAATTCACTATCTACCAAAGCAGTTAAGGTGCGTCCTATGTTATTGTCTTTAAATCTCATTCCAAACCATATTGCATTCAATATACCCCTAGTATAAGCAAAGAGATTTCCCCTTAGAAACTTCTAGCTCCTTGCAAAGACAGTAGTTACTATAGCAAAACTTTAGAACTCTATGTGGATACGTATTTAGCTACCATTAACAGAGAGATGAGAAACACCCCAGCAACCTATAGACTGAATAGATGTAGAATTAAGAGAAAAGCGAACACCACATGATTTCACAAATATTATATACTTGATCATACCATTTTTTGGAATTTAAACAGAAAAAGCAACCACTCAGCAGTAGAGAAAGACTGGGGAGATACAGCAAATGTGGAAAACTTTCAATGAAAGGATACAGCCTTAAAGCACCAGTCTGAGTTCCGACGGCCAGGATCTTCTGTACAGGATCAAAGGCCAGGGCTGAAGGTTGATAGGGAAATCCATGGCGAACAGTCTAGGGATGGGCAAATGACATCACAGCAACCAAGGCAGCAAGCAGAATTTAAAAACAGAAAAGTCAGTAGAGGCATTAGCATCTAGAACCAATTATAACTGATGCAGAACACATACACATGCACTCACTGCCTTAAAAAAAAAAAAAAAACCAGTACAAAACGTACATCAACAAAACTTATGCACACAGAACCTGAAACCAAAAGAAGTGAGTGTGTGTACATGTGTGTGTAGAGCACACCACACACACATACACAAATACCTCCCAATGTGACACTTTCATTTCTGCCCTTCCATAATACTGGGATTCTACGGAAGAAAATTTCTTAACACTCTATACTATCAAGTCTCAGACCAAAATACCAAAGTTTGCGGTAGTAAAAGAGATCTGTAAATTAATGTAAAAATGCAGTTCGTGTTTTATTTCAAGTGTGATAACTTCATCGTTACTTTATTTGGATCCTAAATGCAAGTACTGCTAAAGAAAAGCTGTCATACAATTACTTTCGTCAAGGGTCGGGAAAGCAATTATCAAACCTCTATCCCCAAATTTTGCAATTGTAACAGAATGAAAATAAAGTGCAACATATTATTTTTGAATTTTGCTGTTAAACCCCGAATTTCAGGGCATTGGGGCAAAAATGTGCATGCAGCCATTTTTAAGAAACTGACATATGAAAGCACGGTATTCATAAGGCAGGTATTAACATCGAGACAAGTTTGTATATCTCACTGAGCAGCCAGTGAACTAATTCGCTGCATCATTCTTTCCCAATTACAGACCGCTATGGCAATTGTGCCATTAACAGGCAAAAATCTCAGTACCAACTTTTTAATCAAACAGAATGCTGAAAGGACCCTGTGATTTCGTATTTTAAGCTTCCGGCCACATTTTAAGGGAAAGGTGATAAGCAACTATCCAGTTGAACAGGTCTGGTTTTTTGATGAACAATATTCATTCGAAACTGTTTCCAAAGGAAACTTCGAAGTGGGTGAATTACATTAAAATGCGTGAATGTAAAGGCTGTAAGGTTATTGACAATACAAATTAAAGGTCGGTGAAATACGTGAGAAGCAACCTTGAAATGACTGCTGCATGTGAAAAGGAGGGGGGGGAACCCCAAAACGAAAAACCAAAAGGAGTAAGATGATGTCAATCTCCAAAATAACCCACTAAGCCAATGCTTCCTTGGGCAGGAGCGAGCCCTCCATCCGAGGTATAATTAATACTGGCGTTCTATTCCCTGGCATTCCCGGGAAAAGCCCGAGGTGCCCCCCCCCCCCCCCCGCGGAAAACGACCCCCCAATTTTCGCGGGGCTGCGCGCTCCGCTCACCTTGCAGAGCTGAAAGTGCTCGGACTGGAGCGTTTCCTGGATCTCGGGCTCCCGGTTCCCAGCCGGGTGCTGCTGTTGCTGCTGCTGCTGCGAGGCCGAGGACGAGCCGGCGGTCAGGCCGTCCAGCACCTTCCTGATGTTGAATTTCCTCATGGTCTCGGCGGGGCTCCCCCGCAGCCCGGCAAGGGGAGGCAAGAGGCGTCCCCCGGCGCGGGAAACGAGCCCGGGCCGAGGGCAGCGTCGACCGAGGACACGGAGGAGTGGGGCAGAGCGGGGGCGCGAGGGGAAGGAGGCGGCTGAGAAGCGCAAGATAATCCAAACAGGAAATACGGCGACGACGAGAGAGCAGCCGCCACCAGAACCCCGGGCGGCGACCCCTCTTCTTCCGAGGCCGCCGCCGTCGCTCGCCGCGGCTGCTGTGGCGCCGCTTCAGCCGCCGCCGCCGCCGCCTCGCTCCGCGGCCCGGCGGCACAGCAGTGGCGGCGGCGCCCGGAGCCCGCGCTGCCCAGCCTCACCTGGCCGCGGGCTGACTCTGCGCCGCGCCGCCGCCCCGGCTCGCCCCCGCCGCCGCCGCCGCCGCGTCCATGGCCCGCGGCCCCGCCGCTCCTCGCCCGCCCCGGCCCCGCAGTCCCTCGGCGCTTCCTCCCGCTCCTGCGCTTCCTCCTCTCCTCCTCCTCCCGGGGGTCGCCGGCCCTCCGGCGGCGGCCGCCGCTCGGCCTCCCCGCCTCTCAGCGCCGCTGCCCGCCCAGCATCGCACGCAGGGCGCCCGGGGTGGGTCCCCGCGCTCTCCGCTCCGCTCCTCCGCCGCTGGACCAGCCCGCCCTCGCTCCTTCAGAGCCCCCGCTGCCTTCCTCAGGCGCCGTCGCCGCCGCCGCCCAGGCTCTCGCCCCGCCGCTCCCTCTCGCCTGACAGGGCACCTCGGCACACGACACCAACGCCCGCCCAGAGCAGCAGCGGCAGCCGCGGTTACAGCGCCGGCCGCGGTGGTGGCGGCAGCTGGGCCTCCGCGGAGCGGGGCTGCTGAGCATGCGCACGCGCACCGCATTCCCCCCCTCCCGCTCGCTACCACCACCCCCCCTCCCTACGCCCCCTCCACGGGAGTGGAGCTGGGGCTTAAATTACCTTCTGCGAAAATCCCAGACCATGGTTAAATTTTTCCCACCCCAATCGCCCGGCAGAGTATGCAGCTGCTTCTCCTGCAGCTGAGATAGTAAAAACGTGGAAGACTAACGAGCAGCAGGAAGCCTTTATTTTAAATTCGGGGGTTTATGCTCTCACCCTTTAATGAGGTACACGCTCCTGGCTGCTGGCTGCAATATCGCTCTACGGATGGGTTTTGTTTTGGATTGATTTGGATTTGAGTTTTGCAAAAGCTTCTAGACAACGATTATGTCTGTGGTGAAAGGATGACAGACTTAGGTACTAGCAAAGGAAAGAAGATAAACCGGGGGCGGGGATATTAATTATTTCCTGAATCTGGTACTGTGGGTCAGATTAAAGCGTGGCCGTGGCAGGTAGCTGCTGGAATGGAATAGGCTGCCAGAGGGGAGCCGTTCCAAGGCTGGGTGTCTGCCCGGGCCAGTGACACACCACCCCTGGATTCAGTCCGCACGCTAGGGTGGGTGGGGATGGAGGCGGGAGCAAAGATGGAAGTAAACACCGCACCGCCACTCATTTTCAGAACCTACAATCCGCCTTGTAATTCTGATTGTCCACTAAGTAATCCCCAGTAGCTTCTACACTCTTGCGAGGTGAGGGGAGAATGAAGTGTTTGCTCAGACTTTTCCGCTTCTTCACTGGCACAATCTCACTTGGAGACGTAGAGAGAAATGTCTGGCTCAAGTTTGAAAAGATTGAAAGATTCATGCCAGGGGCACCCTCCCGGAGAGTGTGTTCAAGAAAGAAGGGCGGATGTGAAGCAAGCAGCATTTGATTGGAAAGGATGTGGAAACTGGGAAAAACGTAAGGAAGGATAGAAGCACATAAAGATTACTTTTAATTCGTAGGGTGGGGGTGGAAAGGGAGGACACCCTCTCAGGTTAATAACTCTTTGCCCCTCATCATCCTGTGTACTGGCAAAGAGATGCAAAGGGTTTCCTGAACCGAAAACAGAAGTGCCCGCCCTCTTCTTTATGATTGGCCGCCTCCTACGGCGTCCAGGGAAATTCTCGTCAAACTACTGGTTGATGTGACAGGCCTTCAAGGATATTCTGCGAACCAACAACCGGGGCTTAGGGATTTCGGGAAATGTAGTTCTCTGCGGGGCTTCCGCGTCCAGGAACTAGTCTTAGGCTTAGAACCTAAAAAATTGCTTCCTGGCTTAGTATTTATTGAATTACTTAGTTAATTTACTGGGTACAACAAGCAATAAAACACGTTGGAGGGTCTTCTTAAGCTATTTCCAAGTGGCCCTGAAATTTTGGCTTACTAATTTAGTTCCCTGAAACACATTATGAGTTTGAGTCCTTGTGGTAGGTAATGAAGACCCAGAAATGCAACGTCTGCTTCAAACAAGCCCACCACAGCCTAAAGGGGGCAAACCTTACATAAAAAGTAATTGTACAACAATACGATGGATTCATTGATGGAATCATGCACAAGAACTAAAGAGAGCAATTTAACTGGCCAGAGAACACCTAGGTATAGTGATACCATAGTTGAATCCAGATGAAAGGAGTTGAACAGGTGAAGAGGAGGAAGACCACTGGACAGCAGGTGGAAGTTGTTGAAAGTATCTGGAGAGCTTTTTAAAAATACAGACACCTTCATTGGGGGCAATTGCAAAAGAAGTCACTTCCCCACAGAATTTTTTGATGCACCTTTTCATCTAAGCTGGAAATAAATTTTAAAAACTCTCTTCGGAGAAGGGACAGCTTATTGCTGAGAGGCCTTGTGGAGCAGTGGAAAAATCCTAGGCTCTGTTGTCTGCCCGACATGAATTTCAAGGCCTTGGTGACATGTGCAACATTGAGCAAATTCCTTAACTTTTTCTAAGGGTCAGATTCCTCGTGTGTAAAACGACATTAATACTACTTTCTTCCTAGAGTTTTGTGAGAACAAACAGAAACAAATGTAAAGTTTGCACTACATTGCTCAGCACTCTATAGAGTGCTAAATGTCAATTTTTCCATTCTACTATCAGGGTCCTTGAGGTGAAAGGGACTTCAAGAGATCATCAATTTAAGCCAGTCCCCCATTTTTTACTTTAGGATATTTGTTTTGAGTTTCCTACCTCATCCCTCTCATCAGATTATGAACTCATCCTGGCCTTTCCAAAAGTTCAGTTCATAGAGGACATGGGACATTTAGCATGAATGTGGAGCATATCTGCTAATGGAGGCTAGCTTTGTGAACTTGCAACCCTCCCTCTCCAAACTCAGGGAAACCAGGACATATCCAGAATTCTGTTCGGTAAAAAACAACAATACCCCCAAATATCTACCTTTATGAGAGCAAAAATGATGGATCCTCAAACTCATGGTTTTTCTTGTAAGTCAGTTTCAATTGATCAACAGATTTTTATTTATTTATTTATTTTTTAAACGTTTATTTATTTTTGGGACAGAGAGAGACAGAGCATGAACGGGGGAGGGGCAGAGAGAGAGGGAGACACAGAATCGGAAACAGGCTCCAGGCTCCGAGCCATCAGCCCAGAGCCCGATGCGGGGCTCGAACTCACGGACCGCGAGATCGTGACCTGGCTGAAGTCGGACGCTTAACCGACTGCGCCACCCAGGCGCCCCAATCAACAGATTTTTAAAATTAAGATAGGAAAAAAAAAACTAAGGTATAAAATTTAGGAATCAATTAAAATTAATTAAAAATTTAAGTTAAGAATAAAATGATGAATGGGGTGCCTGAATGGCTGACGGTTGAGCATCTGACTCTTGATTTCTGCTCAGGTCATGATCCCAGGGTGGTGAGATTGGGCCTGGTGTTGGGCTCTGAGCTGAGTGTGGAACCTGCTTAAGATTCTCTCTCTGTCTTTCTCTCAAAAATTAAGTTAAATTTTTTTAAAAATATGATAAAAATAAAAAGGCAAAAAAAAAAAATCAACATACAAAAAGAAAGGCAGTTCATTAAGTTATCTGGTATTGAAAGCCAAAGACTAAAGATTCATATATTCCAGCATCTGCCGGTCTTCATTACCTCGTTTAAAGGCTACCAAGCTAAAGAAGGCTCTGTTAGTAGTCTCATAGGGGCAGCTGGATGCTGATTGAGGGGAATAAAGTAGAGATTGAAAATAAAAATTTTAATGAGAAATTATGTTATCAGCAAACACTTTCTGGAAGGTAGACCAAATCTACCTTACCTGCTAGCATTTATTTATATCAACTTCATTTCAATTTATTGACTCCCAAAGGATGTATGTGTGACAATAATTGATTCACTACACCATTTAACCGAATATTGAATTTAAATCATTTGCAAATTGCGGCAGGGATATTAATTAGTTAGTTTGCCTAGTTCAGGCCCCCTTTTCTGAATGGGTCCCCTGGGTCTTACTGAATTGCTGGGCTTGTAATTATGTGTTCTGGTGCAATCTGATTAAATCAGAGGCAGACACCTGAAGTCAGCCAAGCCAAGAGATCATCTTGTGGGAATTTGGAGTTGAATCAGACCATGCTAATCAGTCTGCACTAGGAAGTCATGTGGAGCCGGGGTTAAAGCTAAGTATGTCCAGACTTAGTTGGAACACGGGAGAATGAAGCAGACACACAAACAACATCAAAGTGGCCATAGAGAAGTGGAGAGCAGACTCTCCATTCCTGACCTTCCAGCTCCCAGTCCTCATCCCTTGGAAATTCTGGCTACACTTTCTTTCCATCTTTGTATAAATGAGTTTGAATGGGTTTCTGGTTCTTGCAGCCAAATATTGTGGGAGAGATTTAGACACAACCTGCTCCAAAATATAAAGGAATGTAGAAGTACTGCAGCCATCTTCCACTGCCCTTTTTACCTTCTCACAATTCTTCCTATAGTTAAGTAGCTGTCGCAGTAATCCCACAAGGAGTTGGTGGCTTAGGGTGGAAAGGTTCAAAGCAGTGGTTTTGGTGAGAGAGGGTCAGATCCTGGATTGTATTCTAATGGTAGAGCCAAGAGGATTTGCTCACAGTATGGGGAGAGAGGGAAGCGACACGGATGAGGCCTTGGAGTTTTGGCCTGAGTTCTTCAAAGAGTGGTGTTGCAATTTAATTTCCACATTTATGAGTCCTGGGAATTTTATTACCGTTTGTACCTGAGCGGGCTGGACAAATATCAGCAGCTAAATAAACAAGGCATGTCTGGGAACAAGCAGGATCCACTACAGTGTGCCCTTTGTCAAGCTCTGGCTTTTCTAGAAAAACAAATTAGGCAGAGATCAGTGAGATTTTATTATTTATTTTTTTAAGTTTATTTTTTAATTTCTTTTTTATTTTTAATATTTTGAGAGAGAGAGAGAGAGAGAGAGGCAGAGCACAAGAAGGGGAGGGGCAGAGAGATGGAGACAGAATCCGAAGCAGGCTCCAGGCTCTGAGCTGTTAGCACAGAGCCCAACGCAGGGCTCAGACTCACAAGCAGTGAGATCATGACCTGAGCTGAAGTCAGATGCCTAACCGATTGAGCCACCCAGGAGCCCCTCAGTGAGCTTTTATCATTCCATATATTACCTCTGTCACTATTTAATATTGTAAGACTATCATTACACTACATACAAAAAATATCTAAGCAAAGGTCAGTAAGTTCAAGTTCAAGTGAAAAGAAAATTCCAGAGGTGCAAAACAAAACTAATCGAACCAAATGAACACTTAAATGTAAAATATGAAGCATTCATGTAATATGAGTGAAAAATATTGTCAAATTCTTAAAACTTAGACACTGGGCAATCAGAAGTTCCTCAATAAATTCTCCTATGTTTCAAATGCTATTTCTATAATGGGAACAATATTTGAGGTAAGGAATAAATACTCCCAGTAGTTTTGTGTTGTTAGAGAGAGGGGGAAGTGTGAAGGGCAGAGGGAGAAGGAGAGAGACAATCTCCAGCAGGCTTCATGCCCAGCGTGGAGCCTGATGTGGGGCTCAGTCTTAAGACCATGAGAACATGACTTGAGCCGAAATCAAGAGCCCGATGCTTAACTGACCAAGCCACCCAGGAGCCCCAATGTTCCCAGTATTTTTAGTTTCAGTATCTCATTTTAGGATTTAAACACTGTTGTGTTTGGAGAATTTTGCTAAAGTTTTCACCAAAAGTTCAGCTTTTCTTCTCAAAAAACTGCTTATAATTTGATTTGTGACTGAAGAGTTGGCAACAAAGTTTTTACTTTATTGTACTTTATGCAGTTACTCACGGTCAATACACTGTAGTGACTGAATAAGCTTTGAAAAGCAGTTAAAGTTAGTATTTCGTTCCATCCCCCCCACCCCATTGCTTCCTTCTGCTCCAGTCCTGCCTGAGCCGTCCCCCCAATGCCCCCTCCCAGCCCTGCAACACACACACAAAGAGAGAATAAATTGTGTGTCATAATACTTCTAAAAAGTTTTCCCTTCGCAGAGCTCAAGCATACCAAGTAAGACTCTGCGAGAATTGCCAGGCCACACTTTTTTTTTTTTTTTTTAATTAAACACTACTCAGCCCACAGGTCAATAACTAAATGCCAGCAGACTAACAGAAAACTGAATCCTTTCTCCCTCAGAGAGAGTTGTTGGACATGACAGCACAACGAGATAATGCCAACTGCAACGAAGTGATGTGACAGGGCCTTCCATCTGAGGCTCTGAGGCTGTAGAATTTTTACATGCTGACGTTCCTTTCTTTCTCGGCAACTCTCAAGAACACCACCTGAGAAATCAGAACGGATCAAAACAAAAACCCTGACCTAAGGAGAGGGGGAGCGGTCTTCTCTCCAAGGATCTACCAGAGCCAAGAGAATAGTATAGACAATGAAAACATGGAAGGGATGCTTTCTTTAGGTGGGAAAACGTAGTCTCACCCCCAGGGATGTAGTTCCTCAAAATAGGATTAGGTATCTAGCTTTAAACTGAGAATGGAGTCCTTGACTGTGTCTTTCGCAAACACCATACACTTAGCCTAACAACAATGTGTCTACAAGCCTACAACTGTAGCACGTGAGCCTCCCCTCATCAGTGGCTTCAGTTATCCATGGTCAACCACGGTGGGAAGCAGACGATCCACCTGACTTCGTGTAGGAAGGTCAACAGTAGCCTAAGGATACATCACAGTGCCTACATCATTTACCTCACTTGATCTCATCACCTAGGTATTTTATCATCTCACATCATGACAAGAAGAAGGGTGAGTACAGTAAGGTAAGAAATTTTGAGAGAGACCACATTCACATAACTTTTATTACAGTACACTGTTATAATTGTTCTTGTTTATTGTTAGTTATTATTGATCTCTTACTGTGCCTAAATTATAAATTAAACTTTATTATAGGTATGTATGTATAGAAAAAACACATAGTGTATATATACACACACACGTATATATATATGTATACATACAACCATCTTCAACTTTTAGGTAATCTCTGGCCTCACGGTCATCTGTTCTTTTTATGTTACTCTATTATTGTATTTTCACACACCTACAGTTTCCAGTGGCCACTGCACAATCCCTAGTTCTATGATCAGTGGCACAAACTACATTTCTTTGGGCATGCAATTTTTTTGTTGTTTATTTCTTTAATTTGAGAGAGAGAGAGAGAAAGCACAAGTCAGGGAGGGGCAGAGAGAGAGGGAGAAAAAGAGAATCCCAAGCAGGGTCCACACTGTCAGTATAGAGCCGGACATGGGACTTGAACGCACAAACTGAGATCATGACCTGAGCCAAAGTCCGACACTTCACTGCCTGAGCCACCCAGGCACCCCTGAGCATGCAATTTTTAATGGAAAATCTCTATTAAGTAGCCTACAAACATGTTACTAAACCAAACATTAGTAAAATCAGTGTAAATACTCCAAAGAAAACTGAGCCTTTTCAATCTCAGGAAATAACACACACACACACACACACACACACACACACACACACACACACAGAGCTCCCAAAGCCTGGGATAATAATTTGGATATTTTCCGAACAGTTTGTTAAGATAATCTCTGAAGGAAGGTAAGACACTTAGCATAAGACAACTTCCTCAAAATTCTCTTCACCTATTTATAACCCCCTCACCCCATTCCTTTCCACCTCATGGCAGTTTTTCCAATACCCTGATTCTTTTTTTTTTAAGTTTTATTTATTTATTTTGAGAGAGAGATAAAGCAGGGGAGGAGCAGAGAGAGGGAGAAAGAATCCCAAGCAGGCTCTGAACTGTCAGTATGGGGAAGCCTGATGTGGGGCTCCATCCCATTAACTGGGAGATCATGACTTGAGCCAAAATCAAGAGTCAGAGGCTTAACTGAGTAAGACACCCAGGCGCCCCTCCAAAACCCTGATTCTTAGAAAACCCAGTCTTTGCTGGATGGCTTACTCGTTCCCTACAAATTCCCACTCCTCAAACCTCCTGGACAGTTCTTTTCCTTATACTATTTTATGGGAACTGTCTACTCCCTTCTCTCTGACGCTCAGCTAGTATTCTCGTCTAATAAGAAAGAAAAGGTGTGAATAGCCCAGAAGCACAAACAAAGCATATTCTTCACAAGGGGGAATGTTGACTATGTACACCTTAGTAGTTTAGTGCTAGTTTGTTCCTGGTCCGTAAATATATCCAGAGATGCTGAGGACACAAAATGACTACAGTCCATAAAGCAAAGGGGTAACAGAAGACAATGCAATACTAGAGAAATTTCCAGAATAGAAGATCAAGAATCTGAATGCTGGCGCTTATGTCGATCTGCCAGCAGGGCGATCATTAGTGTTCCATTCCAGAAGCATTGCTTTTTGTCCACTGTGTGACAGACATCGTGGGTGTTGTGAGGAATGCAAACATGATACAACTTGGTTGTGGCACTCAACAAGATGGCAAATCCTTGAAAACAATAACAAAAAACAATGCTGAACACATCTTTTTATTCTCCCGAGGCTTATCACCATATACCATTTCATTTTAAATTAAACCTTTGTTTTATTTGAGAGAGAGAGAGAGAGAGAGAGAGAGAGAGAGGCAGAGGGAGAGAGAATCTCAAACGAGCTCCATGTTGAACACAGAGCCCTGCACAGGGCTTGATCCCCGCCGAAAACAGGAGTCGGACACTCAACTACCATATATCATTTTAAACTCTTCATAGCAACGCTCTCCCATTGGGTATGTATTCATCATCTTGGTACCTCGTCCCAGAGGTTGAACTTCCCAAGAAGTAAACCTGGAGTTTGGGAAACATGGAGCGTAGAGGAGACAAGACACAGGAATTACTTAATTCCCTATGATTCTTTCAAAACTTCTGACTCTTCCCACTACGTTCCTCCAGACCAACATGACCCAAATATTTCCACCAAGACTTAATCTTGTTCAACAGGCCCCAAATACAACTTCCCTTCCTTGGCTTCCTCATAACCCTAATGAGGGTGTTACTGCAAGGTGTGGCTTTATAATTGCAGTAGGTGGAGGTTCTCACATTTGCTTGCAGGTCAGTTTCTATTTCCCTTTCAGCACGGAAGTGAGGTGCCTCTTGATTTTTCTGGTGAAAAATAAATGAGGATTTCTTCCAGTCCAGGCTTGTTTGAAGAAAAGGAAGCAGCATAGCAGGCTTATTGTGGCTCCACGTTGGTTTTTAGCAATTGGAGTGATTGTACTTCTGAGAAGCCAGTGGAATCAGAGGAATCTGAGACTATCAGACCAGAACACTTTTACTTAGGGCTAGTATATTTGTGAGGGTAAACGCAATACTATAAGGATGTAATGACATTGGGGGGTCACATCTATTGCTAAGTCGTATTCTCTGTCTCTGTGCTGTTTCAAATGATTTTGAATTTCCACTGATTTTGATTTTGGCTTCCAGGTAGGAGGTTTGTCTCCTCTCATTTAATAAAGGATTTGCGCAGTGTCCTGTAATAGCACCCAACCTTGATAACTTTATTTTGCCTAAAATGTAGTGTATGGCATCGAAGCATGAATTCCCCTGCAGTGGCTGCCTCTTAATCTGCTCATAAACTAGAAATTTTCTGCTTATTCATGATGAGAGAGTTTGTTAAATTCAGGAAATTGAGGAGGAAGTTCCATGATATTATTATCATGCTTCACCAGTCTGGTGGTTTCCTTAAAGAGGCATCTTACTGCCGCTGAAACTGGGCAAGTTCACATGCAACATACTTTGGGTAATTTAGCTGCTTCTTTAGCTATTTAAATGTACAGAGCCAATGTTCAGTCTTGTGTTTTTCTATTTCTCATGTCATGACAGAGCAGGGAGGACTCGGACCACTGAGGCGGGCATATCTGGACTCTGTCACTAGCTTCCTGGCATCAGACAAGTCATTTAACACTTAAGTTTTCATTTCCACATGTGTAAAATAGGTGTACAGATACCTACCTAGGTAAAGTATTGTGAGAGTATATACTATAAAGTTCTTAGCTCAAAACACGGCACATATATTGAAATTAAACGGTAGGTATTCAAATCATTCTCTGTGTTGTCGATAGCCGTGCTCTACGTGATTTTATTCTGTTCTTGTGACTCAAATGTTCTCTAACCATTGATGACTCCAAAATGTATATGTCTATTTTCAACCTTTCCCCTGAATGCCAGATGTCATTAGTAAGTGCCTCTTTGACATCTCCACTTAGATATTCAAAAGGCATCTAAAATTCACTTCTGGTGGTAAATTATAGCTTACATCTCCCACGATCTTCCTTTTGTATGTTAATGGAAGTCCTATCCACAGGATGTTCAGGCCTACACGAGTTAACTTGTACTACCCTCTCTTACTGTCTCCCATTCACACAACACCGCCCCTCCACCTCTGTTTCAAGTTCATCAACAAATCACCTCAGCTCAATCTTTACAATATGTTCAGAATTTGGCAAATACTCAGGACTTCCATTTTTCATCTGGATTATTGCACCTTATACTGGACTAATCTCCTCTCGTCTATCCTGAAAAGAGTGAATAATTTAAAAAGTAAGTTAGATTATGTCAGTTCTGTACTCAGTTACCTCCAGTGTTTTCCTGTCCCTCTCTAAGTAAACCTCAAAATCCTTCAGAATGGCTTAGAAAAGCCCTGCAGGATCTACTCCCTACTCTCCTTCTGTTCTCTTATCCTGTCTCTCTCTCTCTCTCTCTCCTTGTTCCCTCCCGTAACCACACTTGCTTTCTTTATTCTTTGAATACAATACGCACACTTGTGTCTTTGGGCTTTGTATTTGTCATTTCCGCTGCATAAGCCAGTGGTCAGTAAACTTTTTCTTTAATGGGCCAGGCAGTAAATACTTTCAGTTTTACGGGCCACACATAGCCTCAGTCACAACTATTCAACCCTGCCAGTATACTACAGATGCAGCCATAGATCATATGTTAACTTCCGAGCATGGCTGTGTTCCAATAAAATGTCACTGGACAGAATTTGGCCTACCCCTAGCCAATACTTCTCTTCCCCCACATTTGACATCCACATATGATACATTCCCAAATTTACTTTGTAGGGGCCAAAGGCAGACCACTCCAAGATGGCCCACTTTGGTATGAAGAGTATTTTGAGTTAAAAAACAATCAAAACACAGCAGATTTAGGAAAAGCTCTTTACCTTTTTTCAGGACTGCTTAAAAATTTAGATAGAGAACCTGCTCCAAGAAAACAGCTACCACCATAAATAACTACATTATTTTATGAATTAGGTATGGTAGACAGGGAGGAACCAATGAGGCTTCTTTGATGAAAATCGTCTATGTCCCATTGTCTCTGAGAGGCCAACCAAACCTTTATTTTTACCAAACATTTGTTCTTTTTCATTTTCCTGTGAATCACATTTTTTTTCCTTTGAAGTTCCACATCCCTACACCCTTCCTTAGTTGAAAATGATACATATACCTCATTTTGTCTGTCTTTAGAATTTCCATGTCTGTGTGGATTTCCCATATGTACAGAATTAAATGTGATTTTCCCCTGTTAATCTGTTTCATGTCAATTTGATTCTTAGTCTAGCTGGAAGGACCTTGAAGGGGACAGAAAATTCTTGTTTCCCAACACCTTCATGTCCCTGCCCAGTTGTCACAAATATCGTCTTACCAATATGGCCTTCCTCGACTTTTTCCCAAGCGATAGGAGCAATTTTACCCTCGATACCCCCCTCCCTCCTTCCAAAGACAGTCAGGCACTTCCTATACCCACCCCAGGCTCCTTACTTAGCTTTACTTTTCTATAGCAATAACTACTATATAACACACTACATTTATTTGGAAAGGATTTTGTTTTCTTCTCTGCTGTGTCCCAGGGGCATAGAACAGTTGCTTGTGATAGAATGAAACAATGGGCTCTGGGCCAGAAGGCAGGAGTCCCTTCCTGCTTTTAGCGTATCAATATAAACCTTCAGCATTTCACATAACCATTCACATTGTACGTGTCCCTTTCTAAAATGGGGAAAAAATAAGGCATGCTGTAGAGATCAAATCTAATGATCAATGCAAAGAGAAAAAAACAAACACTGTAAAAAGTAATAGAAATAAAAATTTTGTTTGTCAGTTGTACTCTAATCTCTTTCAGGAAAAATAGAAGAACTTTTCAAATCAAAGAACTTTGACTTATTCAAAGTTCTAAATGACCAAAATAATTTATGGTCATTCTCTCTGCTTCAAACTTTGCGTATAGAGGAAAAAAATTGAAATCTTCAGAGATCATGCAAAGATTCAATCTGATTGATTTCCCCTATGTCCAAGTATTTCTTTTTTTTTATTTTTTTTTTTTTAAATTTTTTTTTAACATTTATTTATTTTTGAGACAGAGAGAGACAGAGCATGAACGGGGGAGGGTCAGAGAGAGAGGGAGACACAGAATCTGAAACAGGCTCCAGGCTCTGAGCAGTCAGCACAGAGCCCGACGCGGGGCTCGAACTCACATACCGTGAGATTGTGACCTGAGCTGAAGTCGGACGCTTAACCGACTGAGCCACCCAGGCGCCCCAGTATTTCTTAATAATCTAAGCATGCACTGCAGAGATCAGGCAGAGGCCATCATTTGGGTCTCTATTTTATAAATTAAGAACCAAATATCATTGCATTTTAAGTAATTAAACCTAGAGTTGCATCATTCATCTACCTGTTTCTCTCAGTCGTTTGGTTTGCAAGCTATGACTTACATTTACAGGATACCTAAAATGAAAAGGTCAGATGCCAGAATATTATTGTCCAATGTTTATGACTTCTACTTCCTTGTGAATTAATTCCAATATTTGCTCTTATTAATTCTAAGGTGATCAAGTTTCAGAGAAGTACAAAGTTCTGTCCAATGTAAACTCTCATCTTCCCACACAGAAAGATTTGGCCTCTCCAGATACAGTAGAATGAGCATTTCTTATACCTGGGTGGAGAATTGCTATTCACCAGGAAAGTAGTGTTAGGGGTCCGAAAACTTGGAATGAGGGATTGGGGCTAACCAGAAAAAAAAAAAAAAAAAGAAAGCCAAAACAATTCTGGCAGAGTAAAGCCATTTTGCTTGCTGCCCCTGAGCATGAATTGTTATGTCCAATTAGCAAACATAGGATCCGAGATTTCCTTGGCTGCCATACAACTCAGACTGCTGCTTTAGTGGCAGCCAAATAATTATCCAGAAGCATATTTGAGAGACGGACAGAGATCCTCAAAAGAGCATATTTGAGACATTATTACTACGGCAGCAGGCACAAAGTTCATAGTGTGCAAGAAGTGAAAATTCCTTCCTCTTGAAACACTGAAATTGTTTCCTGACTTGAGGCCCACCCTAAATGTTTTTCTAAGCCGGTGCGGAAAATGGGCCTTGTCACATTAGGTAAGCTAAGGACCTGTTTTTGTTTTAAGCCATTTCAGGTTTTAAAAGCAGTCATTTCAAGATGTTTGCTTTCTGTCCCCCTCTCACGATGCTGTCACGGTGGCAAACCAGGTATTGACTTGCCACGTCCTCAGCACAAGTAATAAATCACAATCCATCAAAATGCAAAAGGGTAGTTGTGGGAGGCCGATTTGACTTCCTGCAGGATACAGCCAAGATGTTGCGGCGGATTCAACAGGTTTCTAGTGCAGAATGCCCATACCTTATCCATCCAATCCGACACCCCTTTGTCTAGCTGTAAGACCCCAAACAGGGGTGGAGGCCTCTCTGCAGCCCTCTCCCGTCTACTGCCCTACTATGTGTGCAGTTTACTGCCTGCACCAACTGAATGGGATATGGGGTGCTTTCTTTTCTGGGAAACTTGCAATTTCCCTGGATCTCCCCTAGAGCGGAAGGTACAAGTTCTTTCTCTATTTGTGGATCATTAGACTTAAAGGGAACAAAGGGAGATAGAAGATACTTGAAGAGATGAATATGTTTATGGGGTGCCCATCCCCAACTCTCCATTCTGCCTGAGGAATGAGGTACAAGGTGTAGGACTCCCCAAACTTGTACCTAACTCGTCCACTGCCTTCCCTTCTCATATCTCTCTGGGGAGGGCAGAGAGAGCAGACAGAATTCCCTTTTTTTTTTTTTTTTTTTTTTTCATTTTTGTGACCACTATCGTCTGCCTCTTAAATCTTTCTATTTAAAATGTAAGCTTAAACATTGAGGTGTCTCATTTGATTGCCCGCAAGATTTTTATAATCTCCCAATGGAGCAAGCAGGGTCCCATTTCTCTGAGCCTAAGGGGTTCACCGTAAGGGGTGTGGTTGGAAGAGTGAATGATGAGTGGCAGAAAAACCATGCTGATAAATATCTCCATTTTCTTATCCTGCCACATTACATTGTATCCACATCCTTGTGTTATCATTATGATTATTTTGGTATAAGTTTTTATACACTCGAGAAGGAAAGAAGTCATTAATTTTGTTTCAAAATATTATCCGAAAAAATCCTAAATCCTAAATCCTCTGTTTTTCTCCCATTAGGAGGAAAAATATTGGTATTGAGATTATCCAAAACAATGGAGTCAAGGTAAGGCAAGGTAAGACAGCGGCATAACATCCCATTTCTCTTCCGTAACAGACCAAGACCCTCTGACGTAAATAATCAAACTCTGGATAATGTGATCACTTTTGCAGGAGAGCCCAGCGCCTCGACCTAATAACTCTGAACCTATGCTCCTCTGGAGAATTGAAGTCATCCCCCTCCTTAGGCTCTGTCATTCCCCTTTCATTTTACCTAGGATAGGGTTAGGTAAGAATAAATCTCAGAATTTGTGAGAATAAGCATTATTTCTTTTTATCCACTTTCCAATTTCTGTCTTCCATTGCATTTTTAAAAAACCATCATTGTAAGCATGGTTTTAAAACATTTTGACAAAGTTTTACATTCATGTTTAACCTTGTGGAGATGATCAGATTTTAGGATACAAATTACCAATGAAAATTGCAAGATTCTGAATCAAATTTACAAGTAGCATCAAAAGCAAATATTCTGTTAATCCACCTGAACTTTGTCCTTCCTTCTAGGTTTAATTAACCATTCTCCAGGGGTCTCCGGGTTTTCATTCTATTTCACCGATCCAAGTTTTTAGTTGGTTTTCTGCCCACAGTACTGGAATAAATATCATTCCTCCTAATACCTTATTATCTCTGCCTTTGTGGTTTTCCTTTGTTGGTGCTGACATTTTATTTGTTTGTTTTTGGTTAATGACTTTTCTAAATCAGTAGTTTTGAAAATGTTGTGTTTTCTCTTCACTGGTCACCATCCAAACAGCTAGAAAACTCAACTGACCGTAACATTCCTAAGGGTCAGCATCATATCTAGTGGTTGTAGTGATGTTGTTATGATGGTGCCTAATGCTGATGTCGCATTATCAAAAATTTCATTATTAAAAGTGTTAGAAAAATATATATATTCACTCTAGTTTTACCCTCTTTTATTGTACCCCCTTTTAATGAATCTACTCTAGGGGTGCCTGGGTGGCTCAGTCGGTTAAGCGTCTGACTGTGGCTCAGGTCATGATCTCAAGGTTCCTGAGTTCCAGCCCTGCATGGGGAGGTGGGGGGGTGGGGTGGGCTGTGTGCTGACAGTGCAGAGCCTAGAGCCTGCTTTGGATTCTGTGTCTCCCTCTCTCTCTGCACCTCCCCCCCCCCGCTCGCACTGTCTCTCTCTCTCTCCCTCAAAAGTAGATAAACATTAAACAAAAATTAATGAATCTACTCTAGGTGCCAGCACAGCAAACCAAACTTCTGTTAGGCTGATTTTCTCTCAGCTGTCACACACCACCCTCACTGGCTCAGTTCCTCTATCCTATTTACCCCTGGACCTTGGCTCAGGCTTTTGTTCTGCCCCAAACAGATACATTGTATGATTCTCTACTGTTACCTCTGGCTCTAGCCTTGCATCCCCTTTGGTACAACTTACGATATTTTTCTAGATCTTTTTCTACTAACAGCGCTGTAACTAGGAAACACACAGTGGCCACCCCTGCCTCCCCTGCTTGCCATACCAATCCTCAGGGACACTGTCATGGTTGAGTGACCCATGCCATGGTGGTGACAAGGAAGGCTGACCTATGATATATAGCGTAAAAATTTAGTTTACCAGAATAATCAATATACCTAAACTCCTGTGAGATTTATATTTTGGGATCAGAAAATAAACTCTCTTATCACAGCATAGATTTAAGAAACTGGTCTTTTGCATTATCTCCACTTACGTTGTATTTGAGTCCAAATTTGCTTATCCCTTGCCTGGGGCTATGCAAGGGTAGGTTTCCATGATGGGCCATGGGCTGGGTTGGCTGAAAGATTCTATTGATTTAGGACTTGGCGACCTTGATGTATAGGTTGTTGAAGTGTGGGTTCAGGAATTCAGTCCTGCCTCAGGCTCAAAACCTCTGTTCTCTTTCTGTCACCTAAGTGACTTTCTGCTTAAGAATTTCAAAAGCTTAGCATAACTGAATTCTAAGCTGATGCCAAGATACCTTGTGTTATGCCAAGACAGAAGATCAAAAAAGGAAGAATAATGTTCAGTGACTGAACCTGAAAATAATAGAGCCAATATCTTTCATTTGTATAGCATTTTACGTTTTTAAAAGCATAATATCTGTTTAATATTCACAACAATACCTGTGTAATCACTGCCCCTAATTTAGGATTGAGGAAGTAAAGCTCAAGGAAGAAGAGTGGCTTGTAAAGTCACACAGCAAATAAATGGTAGCACAAAGGTGAACACTCAGCCCCCCTGGATCCTCTGTCTCCCGAGTCCTTTCTTCTGTACCACACTTTGTGAATAGCCCAAGTTGTAAAATGACAACATGTTCTCAGGCATCTGAGAACATGTTTTGTTTTACCTTCATTTTAAAGATTGGTCCCAGGGGCGCCTGGGTGGCTCAGTCAGTTAAGCGTCCGACTTCAGCTCAGGTCATGATCTCGCGATCCGTTAAGTTCAAGCCCTGCATTGGGCTCTGTGCTGACAGCTCGGGGCCTGGAGACTGCTTGGGATTCTGTGTCTCCCTCTCTCTCTGCGCCTCCCCCACTCATGCTGTGTCTCTCTCTGTCTCAAAAATAAACAAACGTTAAAAAAAATTTAAAGGGGCACCTGGGTGGCGCAGTCGGTTAAGCGTCCGACTTCAGCCAGGTCACGATCTCGCGGTCCGTGAGTTCGAGCCCCGCGTCAGGCTCTGGGCTGATGGCTGATGGCTCAGAGCCTGGAGCCTGTTTCCGATTCTGTGTCTCCCTCTCTCTCTGCCCCTCCCCCATTCATGCTCTGTCTCTCTCTGTCCCAAAAAAAATAAATAAACGTTGAAAAAAAATTTTAAAAAAAGTTAAAGATTGGTACCTATCTTCTACTAGATTTTCCTTATTTTCCTCAATATCACTTTTCCTGGGAGTTCTTCTTCTAGGTCAAATCTAACTCAGCTGTAAAATTTCCTTATTCTCCACCTGCCAAATTTTCTTCTTCTCATTAAAATCCTCTTTAGAGTCCAATTAATATGACAAACCTATAGTACCCTTTTTAAAATTATTTTGAATATATGAATTCAGGAATTTAATTTTTTACATGGTGTCCTGTCTCCTGTTAATACTCAAAACACATTAAATAATCTTTACCAGAAAAGTTTCAGGGTCTGAAACTGTAGATAGTGCTGACGTTTTCCATCATGTAAGGTAACTCCTCGCAGGGATTTGTGTGGTTTAGATAACCCACCCCACATGAAAAAGACTTCAGGACAATGCCATGCACATAATATGTGTTCAGTAAAAATTGTTTTGTTAGTGCCATTATTCCATTACTATTTGGCACACAATGGAGTGTGAGGTTGAGGAAGACTTAAAAATGTACTCAATTCTCTCTCTGTATTTAAAATGGTTATTTATTTATTTTGTGAGAGAGAAGGAGAGAGAACAGGGGAGGAGCAGAGAGAGAGAGAGGTAGAGAGAGAATCCCAAGCAGGCTCCATGCTGTCAGGGCAGAATGGGATATGGGGCTCCATTTCTCAGACCTTGAGGTCATGACCTGAGCTGAAATCAAGACTCTGAGGCTTAACTGACTGAGCCAGCTGAACACCCCCAAAATGTACTCCATTCTAAATGCCTTCTGATTTGTACATTAAAACATTTAAATCACTGCCTTTGTTCGGGTGTTATTTTGAAATAAACATCATTATTAATTTTTACAAGGATTACAAGAACTCTAGCCTGGTAAATTTCTGTTTACAAGTCATAGTTTGCAAAACCTGTTCTGCCCGTACAGTTACCAGCAGTAAAGGTTATATGGATGGTGTTATAAAAGTGCTCATTGGGGCGCCTGGGTGGCGCAGTCGGTTAAGCGTCCGACTTCAGCCAGGTCACGATCTCGCGGTCCGTGAGTTCGAGCCCCGCGTCAGGCTCTGGGCTGATAGCTCAGAGCCTGGAGCCTGTTTCCGATTCTGTGTCTCCCTCTCTCTCTGCCCCTCCCCCATTCATGCTCTGTCTCTCTCTGTCCCAAAATAAAATAAACGTTGAAAAAAAAAAAAAATTAAAAAAAAAAAAAAAGTGCTCATTGCGCTAACATGTTGTGGCAGAAATGCTGCAGTATTGAAACTGTTCTGGATTCTTTTCAGTCTCTTTTTATTTTTAATCACTAAGGATATTTGGATGAAAATAATTTCCTTGTGGTTCAAGAGTTCCTCTTCCCAGGCAGTTATTTCTCTCACCTGAAATAGAAATCTATTTTTAATTCCTAAAATATGCAAGAGGCACATTGTCATTATACTTGAAAACTGGAAACTTACAACAATAGGAGTAACAACACTCAACTTAAGCCTGGGAAGAATGCATAATAAGACTATGATGTAATCAAAATTCACTTCTCTCTAATAAGCCACAATCTGGGGGCGGGGGGGAGGGATTTGCATGTGCTCCTAGTTTGGCTCAATACAGCGGTTACTTACTGTAATTAAGTGCACACATTAGTCACCGTAGTACTCAGAATGGCTTCCCATTAAAAGTTTCATCTGTGATCACCACCCCGTACCTCCAAGATCCTGCATATTATCTCTCCCTGAGAAAATGGACGTGGTTCCGCTTTCACCAAATTCTCCCACTCCTTACAAACCACTCTGGGCTATGTCTTCTGTGTGGAAAGTTATCCTATTCCCAGAAATCCAAGCTCATCGTTCTACACACAGCAAAAAGAGTATGTACTCAATGAAGCTTTCCTTGGTGTTTTGAAAGGGAGGTGACCGTTTTTCTGTGTTTTTGCCTCCATGTGCAACTCTTTGAGCTCACCTTCTTCAAACTACATACTTTGGTATTTATGTATTTGTCCACGTGGAGTCACTTTAAGCCTGAGGGTGGTTGTTTTATGTCTGTCATTTGATATTTGAACTTTGGTTCCCTAAAATCTCTTGAATGATAGACTTTAATGATTTTTATGGAATGCCTTTCAGACAGTTTTGTCCAGTTATATTATTAATAAATGTGTCTTTGATGCTAGTATGGAAAGATAGTTAATGATCTGTTTTTCTTAATTGGATGTTTTTCATTGAATGCATACCTATTTCAATTTCATTCGTGTTCTTCCCATGTATGAAGACACTAGCTAAGTGCCCTCCTGATCAGAGATGACACATGCTCTATCCTGCCAGCATTCCCCAGAAAAGCAGCTGACGATCATCCCTTAGAGGAGAGGAAACTCCGCTCACCTGAGTTCAGGTCCAGCATCAGTGTTTCCCTGCCCTCTGGGGAAACAGAGGCTGACTGCCGGCTGACAGGCACACTTCCCTTGGCAGGATGTATGGTCCTTTGATGTGGGTCCCCATAACACACATAGGGGAGCTATAGATCCTGAAAGCACCGTTTCTTCTCATCTCTTCCTTGGAATATGGCCCTTATATTTTCTCTTCTGGAAAGACCACATCCAGTGACCAAGCCCAGTGCCTGGGAAGTCCTTTGAGAGTTTTTCTTCTCACTCACTACCACATTCAATTAGACACTAGCTGCCAGGATTCTAGCTCTTAGTCTCTTCCCTTCCCTCCCCCTTGCCTGCTCCCACCTCAGTCACACCATTTACCCTCATTTGGGACCTCGTTGTTGTCAGATTACTGCCAACATTGAGTTGACGGTCTTCCTGTCTTTAGTATAGAATCTCTCCTTGCTACCCAAGGATTATTATTGTTTGTTTTAATCTAAAAATCTAATCATGTCATGTCCTAATTCAAAGCACTTCAGGTCTCTTCACGTCCTGCCCCAGTATAAAACTGTGACTTTCTGTCTCCTCCCTGTGAGGTCCCTGCCTACTTCTCCAGTTCACCTTTTGTCACTACGCACCTTGCACTTTGCTTTCCAGAGACATGGGACGTTATCTTCTCTTCCCTAATCCTGCTTTTGCTCACACGTGGAACCTGCCCTCCTTCTTTCCCTCCCATTAGTTTCATGTACTGTGTCACCTAACCTATGAAGCTTTCATCACTCCCACAAAGACACTGGGTGCCTGGTCACTTATGGCCCCACAGCCCACCTCTTTTCGTTTTGTAACTCTTTATAGGACTGCTGAGCTGAGGATGCCCCCTCTGGGGTTAATGCAACACAGTATGCAGGTCAGTAGGCAGGGGCCCTGATGGTTGGCACGTCTGCCTCTCTGCTAGGCTACGGTCCCTTAAAGGACAAGCATTTGCCTTTGTTTTATCTCCAGTAGTTAGTACCGGTGCCTAGCTAGGTGTTTTGTAAATGCATAGTATCTACCTACTTACCTATCATTTTGCACCCATACCGGCCTCCCCACACCCACTTTTCTTAAAAAAATAATTTTCCAGGATGCCTGGGTGGCTCAGTCAGTTAAGCATCCGACTTTGGCTCAGGTCATGATCTCACGGTTCATGGGTTCGAGCCCTGCGTCGGGATCTGTGCTGACAGCACAGAGCCTGGAGCCTGCTTCACGTTCTGTATCTCCCCCCCCTGCCCCTCCCCTGCTTGTCCTCTGTCTATCTCTCTCTCAAAAATAAATAAACATTAAAAAAAAATTTTCCTACCTCTTGAGGAATACAGGCATAAAATATAGGGGCACATTCCTTGGGGAATATGTTCCAAGACTCCCAGCAGAAGCCTGAAATCGCATGCTTTTTTTCTCTGATACATAGATATCTATGATAAAATTTAATTTATAAGTTAGGCACACTAAGAGTTTAACAGTAACTACTATGTAATAATTCAATAGAACAATTATGACAATGTACTGTACTGTCATAAAAGTTACGGGAATGTGGTCTCTCTCTCTCTCAGAATATCTTATGGTAGTAGTGTTCTTACCCTTCTTGTGATGGTGTGAGGATGAGAGGAGACTACTATATGAACATTTAAATTCAATTAAATCAAATTCAATTAAATCAATTTAAGTTAAATTAATCTGATTCAATCTCTTTGTGATTTCATAACTTAGAATGGTTAGAGACTTGTGCTAGATTTTACAAGAAAATTCCATTTTCATTTCTTTTTTATTTTGTTTTTTACTTTAAAAACTTTATGTTTTAGAACAATTGTAGGTTCAGAGCAAAATTGAGTGGAAAGCACGGCAAGTTTCCATAGATGCCACCTCCACGCGGGCGCGCACGCACACACGTGCGCGCGCGCACACACACACACACACACACACACACACACACACACCATTTCCCGTTATTGACTTTAGAGTGGTACATTTGTTACAATAGATGAACCTACATCGACACATGATTATGCCCCAGAGTCCACAGTTTACATTAACAGTTCACTCTGGATGCTGTTCATTCTGGGGTTTTTGACAAATGGCATACTGACATGCATCCGCCATTATAATATTATATAGAGTAGTTTCCATCCTCTATTTTTATTTCTTTTTAATTTCTGAATTCAAAGGCTTATTTTGATTTTTCCCTGAATGTTTTTATAAACAGCGAGTGCATTATACTTTCCCTGATTTTTCTTTTGCCATCCCTTTTTTGAAGATGGCACCAGGAGTGCCACTGGAAACCTGTGTGGGTGTGCTGGTAAGATTCCCCCATATTGTTTACTCTCTTTTCATCAGTGACTTGCTGTATCTCATCTTTGCTGAGCCTGCTACTGGTAGGGACTCTCTTTACTTCTTGTTTTTTTGATGAATATAGACAAGAGGAGGCACCTAGTCTACTGGATTTCTTTCTTCTAACTTTCTTCTTTTCTTTCTTAATTTTCAAAGACTGCATTGAATCTTCTTTTAAATTCTGCTTATTGGCTTTTTTAAATTATAAGTGATTAAAACTAATATTAGAAAGTTTTGAAAATAAAGATAAGATATATAAATGTAATCCAAATCACTTGCAATACTTAGAGATAAACATGTTAATGTCTTGATTTATACCCTTCTTTTTCCTACGTATATATGTACATATATATAAAATATGTAATGTACTTAGTACATACTAATATAATATACTTAGTACACATACATATATATGTATACATATGTATGTATGTATATGTACTAAGTATATATAATATATATGTGTGTATATATATGTATATACTAAGTATATATATGTATATACTAAGTATATTATATAGATATATATATTTAACCACACTGCCTAAATAATTTTGTATATATTATGTGTGTGTGTATATATATATAATATACTTAGTATATACTAATATAATATACTTAGTATATACATATATACCTATACATACATACATGTATATACTAAGTATATTATATAGGTATATAGATAGATATATATTTAAACCACACTGTCTAAATAATTTTGTATTCTGCTCCTTTTAATGAAAATCATATAATATTCATCTTCTTATAATAGTTAATAATTTATACTATTATATACTATACTAAGTTATACTATACCATTGTATCTACCATGATTTATTTAACCAATTATTGGATATTTAAAGTGTGAGAATGAATAACATTCTAGAACATACATTTTGATTTGAAATGCTGATTATTTCTTATGGGTAGATTTCTAGAAAAGCACCCCTGGGTGACAGGATAGCCACACTGGCTCTATGTAGCCTTTTTATCACCTACCACACCTGAGCAAATTCTCTCTTGGAATGTTTGCAGTAGAAAGAGGAAAAGGGAGAAGGCACTATCTTTGCTAGATCTTAGGGTTTGAGTCCTAGCTCAAGTTGTTATAGACTGTGTGAGCTTGGGAAAGTTACTCAACATTTCTCTGCTTTAGTTTCTTTATTTGTAAAATTGGGATAATAGTACTTTATTTGTAGAGTTCCTGTTAGGAATACCAATATACTAAATACCTAAGCGTTATCTTTTTAAATTCATCTAGTGACTGGCGGAGTTGAATTATAACTCTACATCTGGAGCACTCTGCCAAGAATTCTCTTTTTAGCATTTGCTCTTAGCGATGGCAGATTTATCCTAAGGATGAAACGGCCCAAGATGTTGTGACACTTATGGCATATTTTTAGCTTATTTGAGATCACACTTAGTATCCTAAAAGTCTTTTAGATCTAGTAGTATGCTTTTCTTACTCTCTGAAGTTCCATTAGTGAAAGCTGACCTTCCAGATGACATCCAGGTGACAGGATGTCCTGGCTATATGTTAAAATATAAGTTATCTCAGACAACAGCATAGCGTTAATGTAAACAAAACACTTCACAAACTTTTCTTTTCTTTTCTTTTCTTTTCTTTTCTTTTCTTTTCTTTTCTTTTGTACATAGCAGATGGAAGCTCCTAGATGAGTGGATTAAGAATGTATCCTCTTAACCTTAGAAATATTTATCAGATTTAGAAAAAGATCTATTGCTAACTACTTAGGTCAAACTTGGAAGTTTTTCTTTCTAGCTTCTAATTTTGATACAATTTTTTACCTCATAAAAGCTGCAAGAAATATTGCAAAGAACTCTATTATATTCTCTACCAAACAATTCTTAACATTTTTCCCCATTCACTGTAGCATTTGTTCTTTCCTCTCTCTCTCTCTCTCTCTCTCTCTCTCTCTCTCTCTCTCTCGTTTCTATGCACAAATACTTCAATATGTATTTCCTAAAGACTGTCTCTTACATAACCAAAGTATTTTTATCAAATTCAGGAAATGTAACATTGGCACAATATTATTATCTGATTCATAGTTCTTCTTCAAATTTCACAAATTGTTCCAACGGTATATTATATAGCTTTCTTTCTTGTCCAGGATACAATCCAGGATCACAGGGTGTATTAATTGTCATGTTTCTTTACTTTCCTTTCATCTAAAAACGGTTCCTCAGCCTTCCTTTTCCTTTCATGATCTTGACGCTTTGGAAGGGTAAAGCCAGTAACTGCAGAATTTCCTTCAGTTTGGATTTCTTTGATGTTTCCCTACAATTAGCTTTAGGTTTTTTTTTTTTTTTAATTTTTTTTTCAACGTTTTTTATTTATTTTTGGGACAGAGAGAGACAGAGCTTGAACGGGGGAGGGGCAGAGAGAGAGGGAGACACAGAATCGGAAACAGGCTCCAGGCTCCGAGCCATCAGCCCAGAGCCCGACGCGGGGCTCGAACTCACGGACCGCGAGATCGTGACCTGGCTGAAGTCGGACGCTTAACCGACTGCGCCACCCAGGCGCCCCCAATTAGCTTTAGGTTTTGTATTTTTGATTGTAATAACATAAAAGTGATGCTCTGTCCTTCTCAGCATATCATTTTGGGAAGCACATAATGTCAATTGGCTTCATTATTACTAATGTTAACCTTGATAACTTAAAGAAATTTTTGTTTGTTAGGTTAATCTATAAAGTTACTGTTTTTCCTCCTTTAAAAATTTTAAGCACTCTTTTGTTTTGCCTTTGCTTTAACCTTTCTAAAAGGTATGTACAGTTTCTTTCTGAGATATGCATATGGCAAACAAACTAGATTGTATTTCAAAAATAACCCCTGAAAAACAAGAAAAAAATTATTTTTATTTTGTGAACATTTCCATAGTAAATATATATAGCATAGTATTAAATATTTTAGCCATATAAATATTTTATGACAGGAATATGTAAAATGAAATATATATGTGGAAAAGCCATGCGTATATATACAATATTATATATACACATATATTTCGATGCCTCTACTGGAGTTAAGATGAAAGTTAAGATTTAAATGGCCTATCCTCTATATGTGAACATTTTTATTTTACAGATTGGGGAGAATATTATATTTAAACATTTTTATTTGTTTCTTCTTTTTTATGGAAGCATAATTGACATACAGTATCCAATAGTTTTAGGTGTATATCATAGTGATTCAATATTTTTATACGTTATCAAATGATCCCCAGGAGAGTATTTCTCCTCTTTGTAGTTAATAAGTAATTTCTGGTGATTACTCTGAAGCTATGTAAATTTTTGTTCAACAACATTTCATCCACTATTTTTAGTATTCATCAAGTTGGATCCTGTCCTTTTTGAGAGGTCCTTTCTTACTTAGCACTTTCTTACTTTCTGGTACAACACAAAGTCCCAGCCTCATTTCATAGTTTCCCTGTCCCAACCCTGGGCTCAGTTACTTCTCTAAGGATCCCTGGGTCTTTTCAGTGAAAAGTCGTATTTAGAAACAAAGATCTGGGTGTTAGTTGTGCTCATTGCTCTCTTGGTGTCTTTACCACTAGGCCCACCTATTTGACGGACCTAAGAAACCTACATGCACACACAGAAGTACATGTGTGTATACCTCTTTCTGTAAAATTAGGTATGTAATATGTACGTGTTATATAATTATATGTTATATCTATAATATAGGTGTTATAGATAGATTATAGACATTATAGATATAAAATGTATATTAGAATAGACATATTATATAATAGTTGTAATGAGTTCATACTGATATCTCCAATTCCAACTCAAAACCACAAGGGTGACAGAATATTTAAAAGGTAGAATAGATGGGACTTGATATTAATTGGATGTGGGGGGGAGGGAGAGGAAGAATTCAAGAGTGACAATAAGTTGTAAAAGTTAGTATGGCACTCCCAAGAGTTCAGTGTAAAATGTTTCGTGTACCAACATGTGTGTGTGTGTGTGTGTGTGTGTGTGTGTGTGTGCGCCAAACCTACTAATAGAGCCTAAGATTGCATTACTTTTTTAGCAGCTATATAACAGCGTTCCTGAACATTGATTTTGTGGTCAAATAAAAGCTGAGGTATTCACATTAACTGTTGTTGGGCAAAGTCTCCTACTCCTTTCTCACAAATTTAGTTTTTTGAAACTATACTGTGTATGTTCCTGTGAAATTTTATCTTGTTAGTCCTAGACCATCATTCATTCCCTTCAAACTCTTTTTTATTAATTGTCTCTATAAACTGTCGGTTATATAAAGTTTTATTATATGCCTTCTATGTACTTTCCCTGATCTCCACAGATAAAGGAGAAGGTCAGAACTACACTGTACTGTTGGTGGTGGGGGTGATAACCCTGGAATTGTAACTGGAAATGGAGTCATTTCTTACCATAGTGTTTTGTGTTAGGAAGTATACAATCATGAGACAAAAACAAACAAACAGCAGGGGAAGGGGGAGGGCAAGATAAGAAATGTAAGTCAAGGTACAGAAAGACAAGGAACTCTCCCTGATGACTCCCAGGCAACATGAAAAGGTCTAGAAATATCTCAGTTTCATTCTTGGTCTTCTTTACTTCTTACTTTAAACATTCTTCCTAGGTAATCTAATCCACTTCCATAGCTCTAAACTCTCCAACACTATCCTATATAGTGTTCTTCTTCCATAATACTAGCATTATAAGCTGTTTAATGTCCATTAAGCTAAGGATTGCATTTCTTAGCTCCACCGCAGTAGGTATGGACACATGGTGGTTCTAGCATAAGAAGTGACATATGCAACTTCCTCCTCACTTGCCTAAGAGGAGATGTCCGTCCTCAAACTTCCACTCTTTTCTCTAAGCAGAATGACTAGAGAAAGCACGTGTTGAACATGGAAAAGGACTATCAACCTAGGTCTCTGAATAACTGCATGAAGGAAATACCCATCCTAGAATCTTTCATTAGTAAGAAATGCCTTCCAATGGTTTGAGTAATTACATTTTTTTTTTCAACGTTTATTTTTTTTTATTTTTGGGACAGAGAGAGACAGAGCATGAACGGGCGAGGGGCAGAGAGAGAGGGAGACACAGAATCGTAAGCAGGCTCCAGGCTCTGAGCCATCAGCCCAGAGCCCGACGCGGGGCTCGAACTCAGGGACCGCGAGATCGTGACCTGGCTGAAGTCGGGCGCTTAACCGACTGCGCCACCCAGGCGCCCCGAGTAATTACATTTTTTGTGTCTCTCTTGATCTCCCAACTTATTTATTCAACTGCTCACTAGACATTTCTACTTTTTTATCTCATAGATGCCTCAAATCCAACATATTTCTTTTCAACTCTGCTCCTCCTTTCAGGCATTATTTTCTTCCCAGATGACCAATACAGAATATTGGGAGTTGTTATTGACTACTTCCTTCCCCTTTTGCACATATCCACCTAAACCACAACTTCTTGATTCTGATGCCCTCATTGCTCACTGGTCCAGCTCTTCTTCTTGTCTGTTCCTTCAGATTAAGTCCCAGTCTGTCTCAGACAGGATTCGTGAAACTATCTAACAACTGGTTTTTCTGTTTAGAAACAGAAAATTCATCCTTGGCTATGGTTCTATTACCTATTACTTATTAGCATTCTCATATCAAGACTCTTTGTAAAATTCCTTAAAGGATTATAATCGCCTCTAGGATAAAACCACATTCCTCAAGCAAACTTGGCTAATACTCTGTAATCTGATCCCTACCAAACTCCCCAGATTTATCTCCTGTAATTCTCCCTCTCGAACCCTGCACTTCATTCACCTTGAAAAACCTACAGTTCCCCGAAGATACCAAACTCTTTTGTACCTTTTATCTTTGTAGAGGTTGATTCCATTCCTTTAAATAGTCTACTTCATTGTCTTTCCCTAACTCTTATTTATTTATCCTTCAAATCTCAGCTCATACATTACCTCCTCTAGGAACTTTCCATGATGCTTTCTGGTTTCATTTAAGTGCACGTTCTATGTGCATCCATAACACCCTGTGTTTTTCTTTGTTGGGGTGACTAGGACAATGTTTCTTAATAGTAGACATAGTATGGGTATTTTCCTAGCCCATTCTCCTTTCTTGGGGGTTTTTTGTCCTAACATGTTGGGCTTTAGTGGCATTATTTATATGAATCTTCATTCTGTTTATCATATCTAATTGAAACACACCTCCAAATTGGGCTGAGTAATTTTGTTTTATCTACTGAAAATTTGAAGTAAGAGACAAAAGTATGGTTGGTTAATATGGGTGCTAAGCTTGTAAGACATGGAAATTTAGGACCAGAGCCTGTGCCTTAACTTATAAAGAAAAAACAGAGAAGAGCCTACAGATACAAAACCACAGAGAAAGTATGGAAAAACAGGGATAATCAATAAGCAGAGAAAGCGGGTCTTCAGAGTGGAGAATAGAATTGATGATTGGAGAGAAAGGGAACAGAGACTATTCAACCCAACCGAGCAAGAGAGCAGCTGTCTCGTGAATTAGAGCTTGGATTCACTCATTCAAAAATCTCTGTAAATTACATTCATGGACCACTCATTCAAAAATCTCTGTAAATTACATTCACAGAAAATCTCTGTAAATGACAGAAAAAAGAACCATGTTCCCATAATACTTTGACCTACTTTTTAACTGTAAGACTTTTTAATAAATAAGAAAAACTCAAATGGCACTGATTGATAAAGTAACTCCATAGGAATTGTGATGCTGATCTTTTACACATATTCATCTTGAAATATTACAAAATAGCTGAAATTGATATCATTGTTGACCAAGGCTAAGATTTTCTTTAGTCAGTCCAGAGTGGGAATGACCAAAAACTAGTTGTCATACACAAATTCCTTTCATAGCACAGAGTAACAAAAGCAAGTAGCTACAAGGATGTTTTGTGTTTCAAATGCTGTTATTAGAAGAATTATAAGTTAAAGAATTTGTCTTTTGAATGTCAGTCTTAGAAATATTTTGAGGACTCAAGCTGAATTTTCCAGGGAATATTTTTGTGATTGTTTATGATGTGGTTTGGAACTCATTACGTCTTTGCTTTGAACCTCCCCATCTTTTATCTTTCAGTTCAGTTTTGTATTCCACGTAGAGTTGTTTAGTTTTGGAAAAATTAACACACTCACAAAAGTTGTGAGCTATAAAGACTTGAATGACCAGAAGGTTAAGTGGTATTTGAGGGACATTCTACTAGAAAAACACTGAGTGAGTCATCAGAAGGCCAAGGTTCTAAGACGAAGCTCTGCCATTATTTAACTACATAATCTTGGGCAAATCAGTTGACTGAAGTTCCCCTCCCTTCAATTATCTCATCTCTAAAGTGAGAATCATGATCCCTTTCCTGCTTACCTTGGAGTTGTAATAATCAAATATTCACTTTGGAAATGTTAAGGGTTTATATACAACAAGGCCTTATTAATATTCTACACTAGAATATTGGCTAGGATTGACTGGAAATATTTCTCAGTCCAAAGATATTATGCTAGTATCCACTATTTTTGTCTACATAAGAAACTATGCTTCCCATTCCCAGAAAGACACAAATACCTACATTTGGAACCTAAGAAGACATATCAAATTACTTGTCTACCATACGGTAGCATATATCTAGGTATTTGCACCTAGGTAATATTTTTAGCTTATGAAAAAGATGCGCAACTAAATGTAAAAGAATAGCAAATCAAAATATTTACCAAAGTAGAAAGATGCTTCCTATTATATGCTATAGTTATTAAAAGCACAGGTTCTAAGTTTTCTCAACTGTAAAACGGGATTTAATAATTATACAAGCCAATGGAATCATAAAGAATTTAGCATGATCCCTGGCACCAAATAGGAACCCAAAGAATGTGAAATGTCGAAGTAAATGTTAGCTCTGATCCTTAGCTCAGCACGGACTTGGGAGAAAGAGATTATTGATAAGAAGTGTGAAGCCGACCAGGTGTAAAAATGTGGTCCCAGGTGTAGAGTTTCCCAAGTCATCGCCGTTCCTAGAACAGTCCAGATATGAATAGATTTTGTTCCTTACATTTGTCTCATGGGGGGTGGGTTATTATTGGTCACTAATTTCAGTTAAATGTCAGCCAGTCAGATGGCATTTCTTTATCTGCTGTTTCTCAACAAAATTTTAGATACAAGATTTTTAACCAATATTTTGATGAATCATTGTAGAGCCAATCTAGTACAAATTTAGGAAACATTTAACCAGCCCTACCTAGTTTATTTAAAGTCTTTTCACAAATATTTGCACAAAGCTATCATTGAAACCTAACCTGTGTCCTAATGTGATGGTGAATGAAACGTATGACAATATGGACATAGCTTTATATGACACTGTACAAGAAATACAGAGAAAAAGTAGTGGACTCTTTGTGTACAATGAACACTTACTAGATGTTCGTTATCTTAAATGGACAGATGACAATAGTTCAAAAGGATAATTTAACTTTCTTCATCTTTCTGCATTATCATTAAATTAATTTTGACAATTATTCTGAGGACATTCATAATTTCCTGGAAGATATAAGTGCCAGGAGTCGTAAAGTACAGCTATCTAGTTGAGTAAAAGTAGCTTTCATCGAGAAAACAACTCCAGTTTAATGTGGCAACAATAATAATGAACTATGCGTACTAGAAATGTAATAAGCAGAGTTACCACACCACAGTGATAATACAAGAACAATGTAATATTATCAGAAGACAAGGAGGAATAGCTCCTTCATAATGAGACATTGGGCATGAATCCTTGGGGATTTACCAATCCTTATTGTCTTAAATTAAAATAGATTGTGTGTGTGTGTGTGTGTGTGTGTGTGTGTGTGTGTGTCTTAAAGTAGAATTTTAAAAAAAACTTCAGTTCACCCACATAGTACACAGAATACCGGGTTTGTTCTGAACTATGCTGATAGGAAATAGTGGCTGCAAGACAAGGAAGAGAACCAAACTTAAGTTAGAATTAATTCTTAGGGCACTTAGGGTGGCTCAGTTGGTTAGACGTCTGACTTCAGCTCAGGTCATGAACTCCCGGTTTGTGGGTTTGAGCCCCACATCAGGTTCTGTTCTGACAGCTCAGAGCCTGGAGCCTGCTTCAGATTCTGTGTCTCCCTCTCTCTCTGCCCCTCCCACACTCACGCTCTGTCTCTCTCTCTCAAAAATAAACATTAAAAAATTTTTAAAAAAAGAGTTCTAGAAGCTTATCTGTGGATATTCTATATTTGAAATGTCATCTCCTGGTTTAATGCACTTTTAAAAGTTGTCATGTTTCTAAATTTGTTATACCATTTAAACTTTAACCTAAATTATTGTTTAACTTTGTTATTTTTCTTTTTAGATTAAAGAATAGATTAAAAAAGGAAAGTGATGTGATACAAAAACATTGTTTGGGTTTGAAATGCCCTAGCCCTGTAGCTATAGTCTTTGTTCAGAAACACAACGAGATTAAATGCTAGCTGTACTTCTGTTTTAAGTGTAGCAAAATATAACTCCTTACACTTAATATGAGCTAAGGGCTTTCACTGACATTGAGTAAGACTCATTCTTGGGTCAGTCCCCAGGATACGAAGCCAGATGAGAAACTGACTCTATGAAACGTCACTGAGTGTGACTATATGAAAACACATTTGGAATTTATAATGTAAGTATTCTTTATAGCAAATAATGATGCGAGTTTGAGATCTGAAAGAATATCCATTTTCTAATAAATTAAGTAGGACATTTTTTCCTACTTCAATAATTCCGCTTGTATTAATATACGTAACAGATGTCAGTTGTTTTCAAACTTTATCGTCTATAATAATCCCCTGAACCGTGTGTTAAAACTACCAGTACCCACATTCTAAATCCCCTTCCCATCCAGTAGGTCTGGGGTGAGCTTGGAAATTTGTAATTTTCATAGACCTTGGGTGGTTTTGATGCAGGTAATCTCCTCATCGTATCTGAGAAAACCTGAGAATTTTGAAATCGTTGAGAGGAAAACAGTTAATGCTGTGTGATTCATCTCTCACTCCAATACTTCCAGAAGCTAGTAGACCCAGAGTTTGGATTACAAAGACATTTCGATTAGTTGGCGGTCTTAGGTTTGGCTTCTGGTTCCTGTGTACCCGGGTGCATATTTTGCACGCTCTCTCTCTGAACTTCGGCCTTTTGGTGTCAAGCGGGGGTAGTGTGCACTGGGTGCTTTCTTATCTACCCTCCCATCTTACGTGACTCTGGGCTTCTGCACTTCTGCTTTTCTTAGCTCCTGGGGTGGGTTTCATATGAACTTAAAGCCACAAACAGCCCTTGCGGAAATCAGAGTAGATGTTCTTTTCAATCTTAATAAATTCCACCTGCATTACTGAGAGTTCATGATGGTCTTCTCCTGACTTAGAAAAGAAGAGTTTGGTGGAATGAAAGCATCCGGGGCCTGACGATTTTATTTATTCATCGGAATCCTGGAAATGAAAGAGAAAGTCATGGAATCTTGAAAGGGCAGAGGGTAGCTTGATTTTCATTGGTGAGAAAGTATGCTTGTGCCACAGAAAATGGCTTCTGTGTCATCACTGGCTAGTCACAAACATATGGCTATTTCAGTAAAAGAGGTAACATGTCACATGACCTTCTGTTTTCTCTATTTCTAGACATTGGGAAAAACTCGGGTAACTTTTTGAAAAATGAAAACCTCCAGGATCATTTAATGTCAAAGTAAACTTGAGTGAAATAGCATGGCAACTCATATCTAGCTCAAGTATCTGCCAATAAGTTTCATGCTTCACCAACCCATAAAAGAAGAAAATAAAAGTCCTTTGATTTTCTACCTTCCAACTCTGGAACAGAATGTCCCTGACTTTAAAATAGATGATCTCAAAAAAAAAAGAGAAAAAATGAAAGATAGACGGACATACTATTAACTGCTAGTGATCTTAGTATTTCAACAATTTGCTGTATGTATTTATCTCATTGAAATATGCAATTATGTCATTTCTAAGAAACGATGATATCTGGCATTAAGGCCAGCAAAGTGGGAATTTACCACAGGGAACCCGATTTCCCCACCTGTTCTGTCCAAAGAAGAAAGCTTTCTGAGGCAACTCATGGGATCATAGTGAGATAGATGTGTGAAATTTGTTGTTTCAGCCAACTCTATGATTTGTGAACACCAGAGCAAATAATTAGATAGCACTTTAAGCATGTGTGTGTGTGTGTGTGTGTGTGTGTGTGTATTCATGTAACCATAATGATAATGGTCGTTATCTTCATTTTACAGATGTGAAACTGAGCAACGAAGAAATCACATCCTTTGCCTAAGGTTACAGAGCTGGCAAAGTAAAAAAGCTGGAATTCAAACACAGGCAACTTGGTTCCAGAGCCTACATTCTTAGCTAGTACACAACATAACTCTCAACCTTAAATTAATAGTCTGTACAGTTCCATCTATGTTGGCATTACTAAAAACATTCTTGGAGTTTCTTTAATGCAATTGATTGCTGATAACATTAGAAGCCAATCCAAACAGAGTGACTTACCCCCGGCTGCTCAATCTGGCAACATACAAAGGAAGCAAGCTGTCCCTCTGGCCAGACACAGCCCACAGACATGCTTGGTTTTCTCTGTGGTTTGGTCTGGCCAGGGTTTTACATTTTAATTAGTTATCAAAATAAACACAATGACATTTAAAAGCCTTATATATAAATCTGAATTTCTGCTCTTCCCCAGAAAATTGGAGCTTCTACATTGGGTTTGTGTCTCGACTGTCACACAATCCTCGTTGTGACCCCCAGAAACGAGGGCCGAGGGTCACTTACCCTTTGCCACGCCTCATACATTCCCTTTCCTTGGTGTATTTTGCCTGAGTGGCTTCTGTACACTTAGAATTTTGTGACATTTGAACAAAAAAATGTTGTTTTCAAAGAGTAGTGGAAACAAAGCAATGGTTGAAACATGTAAAAGATAATTTCAGAGGGTGGCCTTTTCGGTGAGAAGGGCTTTTGTTCCTGGCGCGTATCTACAAGTTTAGGAGAAATGCAGAGGACGTTATTCTGAGCAAAAGAACAAAAGAGCAGGTTGAAGAACAAAAGAGCTTGGGGCATATAATTCTGGCCTTTCCCTAATTTTCTATGTACCCTCAAGCAAGTTCTTTTTTCATGTAGAATACATATTTTCCAAATTCTGGATACTATTTATATGATAAAAAGACAAGAAGAATTATTTTTATACCATGGTCTGTAGTCATTAGAGGATCGATGACTTCATTCTTGGAAAGAGAGGGATTTATGATACTGCCTTGGAATCTTTCTTCTCCTCCTTTGGCTAACATTTTTATCTTCTCTAGAACAGAATATGTGTTCACCAAGAACTCTCCCATCCAGAATTCTATAACCAAGTGTGCTTTGGACAGAGTCTTTAAAATGTTTGCTTTCATCCATGATACATACAAACTCCTTTATGCTTTGTTATATCTGCACCATCAGGATTTATGCAGCCATATGCTCAAACCTCTAGATATTTAGCTACTGGTTCATCCGGAAGATATGTACCAAGGGTCTACTTCATGCCTGCTTCTCAGCTTCCTTATTGTAATTTATAACACTGGAACAGTGAGGGATCCTCAGTTATCACGGTGATGGAGGATGCTCAACGTGCTCGTTGTTATATTTTGTGGTTTGGATGGGGTTACCGATACTACTCAAGGAACATCTCCCATTTGAGTTCCACGATTACTAGCAAAGTCGCAAGCATCCTAGATATAGGTTGTTCTCCAGATCGTCTGTGGCTAGCAGGTGTCTCCATAGTCGTTTAGCACCTCTGCGTCACCAGTCTTCTGGCAATGCCAGGGAAAAGATGATGAGATTGTAAAGTGCTCATTATTATTCTTCGTGAAAAATTGCCAGTTTGTTCTTCCCCTCCCCTCGTTCCTCAGAGTCTGTCTCAGAGCCTTTGGCATTCTGTCGCATTCTGTTTGGCAAATCCTTCAGCCCATGTACCGCACTTCTCCTTTTCTTCCAATTTTACCCTTACTTGGTCATATTAGAGAAATGTTTTAAAGTCAAATATACCAAGGGTTCCTTCATACAATATACAAGTGATGGTGGCGAGTAACGTTTGAGAATATCTTCAATTCTTTCATCTTAGATTAAAAAGGGCTGCATTCTATGATTCTCTTTAGATCTCCTAAGGTTCCAGAATTTCTATTCGGACAGACCTTTTAAGCATTTGTTTATAAATTATTTTTTAAAGTGCATTTATTTATTTTGAGAGAGACAGAGACAGTGGGGGAGGGACAGAGAGAGAAGGAGACAGAGAATCCCAAGGAGGCTCTGTGCTGACACGGGGCTTGAACTCACAAAACTGTGAGATCATGACCTGAGCTGAAACCAAGCGTAGGTCACTTAACCAACTGAGCCACCCAGGCTTCCCATTTATGGGCCTGCTTTCTTTTCTTTCTAACATGAAACCCCAGTTAATAGCATCTCTACCACTTGCTCACTGAACTACTGTAACAGGTTCCAATGGAGACAACTAGCCAGTAGCCCGTTAGCACCTTCAGGAAATCAATTTGTATCAACTAAGTCACAATGAAGACACACCAATGGGAAAAAGGTTAATCCTGCCGGAGACGGTGTCCTACTGAATTAAATGAAAACTGCAGTTCACCCTTTCCCCAGAATCCTGGGTGAAATTCAGAGATACAGAAGTATTTTTGGATTTTGTTTTCTTTTCACTCTGTGGCTCAGCACATGCTCACTTGACATCTCTTCTATACTTTTATTTCACTGTCGGGAAGGTTATCCTCTGATTCCGCATATAGCAGGATGGAATGTCTGAGGCACGTGTGCATGCGTGTGTTGGAGAAGGTGGAGTCTTAAAGAGAAGGAAATTGAGAGGGAGAGCTCTAAAGGTCTCCTTTTGTCAACAGTTGAACCAATGAACACATATTTTACTGGATACTTTCCAAACTCCCGGACTGTGCTATCCATGTAATAGCTTAAACTGCATCAAAATCTATCTTGTTCAAATACTTTGAATCTGGAAACACATTTTTGTAGGCATTTATTTTCTTTTCTCAGAGAAAGAAAAGTGTAGATAATTCCCAGCAGATTATCATCATCTTCAACATTCATGAGCACCTGGGATCATGATATATTATTCTAGGTCTTGGAAAGATAAGAATATAAGGGACTGTAAAGCATTCTCTCTCTCTCTCTCTCTCTCTCTCTCTCTCTCTCTCTCTCTTTCTCTCTCTCTTCTCTTAAGTCATCAGGAGCTTAAAATTTATTTGGGGAACAGATCATGTACATGCACATATGCAGATAATTAAAGATATATTGGTGAGTGGTACAGACAAGAATGACATAGGAGAGAGTGAGATAGGAAGGTGAAATGGGACACAATGGAGAAGTGTTAACATTTGAAATTTGCTGAGACTTAATGCTTTATGGCCTCACATTAACCAGAAAAATGATGACTATCAGAATTGAAGGAAGTCCTAGGGGCAGAAAACATGTTTACTTTCTTTCCTCCAGCTTTCTCTAATACGGATCTATCTGTTTCCCTTGGCCAGGCTACCTGGGCTTAATCCTCTTATGCGATGCTCTGTTTGTTGCCCCAGCTGCTTGCTTTAGAACAAGGATCAGTCAACTTTTTTCTGTAGAGTCAAGATAGTAAACATGTCAGGCTTTTTAAGCTATGTGGGTTTTGTCACAACTATGCAATCACATGGTCACAGCATGAAAGCAGCCATAGATGCAATGTAAAAACTGAGCCTGGTAAGATTCCAATGAAACTTTATTTATGAGCTTTCATATAATTTTCATGCATCACAAAATAGTGTTCACCTCTGGATTTTTTTTTTTTTTAGAGCCACTTAAAAAATATAAACCATTCTTAGCTCGTGTGCAGTACAAAAATGGGTAGGAGACTGGATTTGGCCAACAAACTGTAGCCTGCTGACCTCTGCAGTAGAAGACTTCATCGTTTACCCGCTTGTACCCTCACTCTAGTCTGCTATGTTTCCTCACCTGTCAGATAGAAACCAGGTCCAACTGCTGCAAAAAAATTTAGGTATAAAGTATAAAGCTAAAGTTAATGTAATGTTTCATTTGATAGTAACTGACACAACTTCGGATCAAAGAAAGTCTCCTGGACATGTTAATCATCAAAGACTAACTGTCCAGGGACAAGTCAAGTAGTGAGAACCTAGGGTGATTGAGTCAGTCTATATAACTAGCAGTGAAGTCTGTGTCCACCTCCTCCACTTGACCTTGTGGAGGTCAAGACAGGAGACCAGAAAATTCTTCTTTGCAGAAGAGATCAGCCAAGAGGAACGACTCAATGACACTGATATTTGCTGATTTCCAAATGAAATTTCTTCAGTGCTCCATATTATCTTGAAATAAGGAGGTAAATACTAAAAGGAACAGCTTTAGATATGGAAAGTGGATGCCTGAAAGAAGCAGGACTTGGGGAAGGAACAGAGAATGTGTTGATTTTATTTTAAGCCTTGTAATATTTGAATTTAAAAATCCTACGTATATACTTTTATAAATATAATAACTAAAAGAAAACAACGCTTTGGGGACTCTCAATGCCTACAGAAGTCCAAGCTTTTTGGCATGTCACAGAACACATTCTATAATGTGGGCAGAACCCACTTTTTGACTTTACCACAGTTACTCCCCAGCATACACCAGGCCAAGACCTATTCTTTCCAACCCACTTTTACATCCCTGGGTTCTTGCTCCTATTGTTTTCACTCTTGAATGTCTTTTCCTTGCTCTCTGCCTGGGAAGCTACTTATGTTTCAGAAAACACCAGCTCAGACGTTGCCTCCTGTCTGTACCTTTCACAGACCCCATAGGAATCATTCATTGGTTCCTTATCTGCGTCCTGTCAGCACTTATGACTATGTTTACACCATAGCCCTTAGCACAGAGGATTATTTATTTATTGGACTCTCGTGCTAGTTAGCTAGTTAACTAGTTAGCTAGTTAGCTGGTTAAATAAGTACCTCAAAGAAAGAATCAGGTCTGATTATCTGTATATTACCATTTCCTAGCACCTAGCGGGTACTCAGGTGATAATTACTGACTTAAAGACAGACTTGGCTACAGTCAGATGCTTAATGAGAGAAGCTATGTGACACTGCATTGACAATGTGAAAGCAAAGGCCAAAGATGACTCTTATTCTAAAATGTTTAAATAGTCAATAACTAGGAGGTCGATGTTACCACTGATAGAAGAAAGGGGAGGAACTTCTTTTGTGGCACCTATAAAAGTTTGGTGTCATTTTTCCTAAGCTGTGCATTGACAGCGAGTTATCTGATAAATAACTCTAAGTTCTTCTCAGACGTTAGAGAAACCAGTTGAATTTCGAATGAGAAGCTAAGGTTAAAACTATAGATGATATTGCTATTAGCATATTAGACCACCTGTGAATCCAAGAGATTTGGTGAGATTTTTGAGATAGATAAATGCTTCCAACAGTAATTTTCAACCTCAGATGTGTATAGGAATCATCTGGAGAGCTTGTAAAAATATGCATTCCTCTGGCCTGCTCCCTGGGATTCTGGTTCAGAAGGTTTGGATTGGGCCCAGGAATCTGCATTTTTACAGGCATCTGTTGATGATTCTGCTCTAGATAACCCACATCCACACCTTGAAGAATTACTGGCATGATGGGAGAAGAGAGAGGTTGGAGAATCAATTTGGGAAGACTTGGAAGGCCAGAGGAAGATGTGTACTCAGCGAAGGGTAGAGGGACAGATAGCCACAGTTTGGGGATGGCTCTCCTGCTATCTGCACAAAACACAAAACACTGGAATTGGAATTTACCAGCTACTTTCTCTGTCTTCAAGATGACTTCCGATTCATGGTTTGAATTTTAAAGTGTCTTCATGTCATAGACCTGAATAACGGCCTCCTTTAAGGACTGAAGATATATGGAACCCGTGTTCCCACTTTTCCAACTCTACTGATTTGGAATTCTATTGCTTTACGGATGCCTTTTTCTTCCTCTTACCAAATGTTTTTGCAGAAACAAAATCAACTACATTCTCTGATTTAACATCCTTTTGTTAACTGAATTATGTAAAAAGGCTTTATAGGTATGAGCATTGTTTTTCACCATATAAAACACCCTTTGGTGATGACTCACCCTCATGTGCAGAACTCAATGAAACATTTGCTTTTGCTGCTAACTCCGGAAATGGATAAATCCCTGAGAATGTTTTCCTTAATCAGGCTACATTCCATTTTTACTAGAGCCACTGCTAGTTCTATAAAGGAAGCAAGTCCAACTGAAATTTTAATGATAAAATAATAAATAGTTATTAAATTATTTAGTTAATTTAGTAAACTAGAGGGGTGCCTGGATGGCTCACTCAGTTAAGCCTCTGACTCTTGATTTCAGAGTAGGTCATCATCTGATGGTTGGTGAGTTTGAGCCCTGTGTCTTGCTCTGTGCTGACAGCGTGTAGCCTGCTTGGGATTCTCTCTCTCCCTCTCTCTCTGCCCCTTCCCTGCTCACCCATTCTCTGGATCTCAAAATAAATAAATATTTAATTTTTTTTTTTTAGTAAATTAGAAATACACAGTAGCCAAACAGACATGACACTTTAATTTGCCAATTGCTTCATTGCAATAAATGATATTGAGCATGAAAAACTATCATTGCCTGCTACACGTGCAAATCAAGACTAACCAATGAGAACAGGCAAAGGTGGTTTTTGTTTTTTTTTTTTTTTTTAACCCCGAGCTTATTATAACAGAGGAGTCAGCCACCATTAATTGTGTTTGGCAGAGATGCAAAGACAGGCAGAGGAGATGGAAATTTTTATAGTGAATAAAAGGGGAGGACTTCACGTGTGCCCTGATTGGGGGCTGTTGGCATGGGAAGCTGTAGGTAGGCTAATAAGAAGTGAGGCATCCTATGTAATAGGTTAGGAGTACATATTTGGTTTTCTATCATTGGTCCTGAGCTAGAGGGAGGACCAAATTAGGGAAGCTCATAGATATTAGTCAAGTGCTGGCCATTTGGTCTGATTGTTAGGGTATTATTATTCGTCTTCCTGGACCAGTTGTTGGAGATAGTGGTCTGAGTTCCTACAAGTCTGACTTACAGATGGCTTTTGGGGATGGTTACTGTAGTTAATGCATTGGTCCCCTGAGCTGGTTGCTGCAGATTACGTGTCAGAGTTCCAATTCTTATATGTGATCTGGTCATTGTACATACAGTCTCACATACACAATGACAGCTACGGTTTTTTAAGGCAAAGTCATAGATAAAGTTGGGTAGATCTCCAAGACTTACTCTAGAGCGACAAAACAAGCAGAAGATAAATACATGTTATTCTTCATATCATGTAAAAACAAATAAAAACCTGTATCAACAATATTATGGATGTTTAGTGAACATGATTATTTGGCAAACATTAGATATAAATGTATACGTTTAGTGGAAGTCTTAGAACAATGTAAAAAAAATCGCACGATGGAAAGCCCAAGAGAATCACTGAGACACTGAAGGAACACCTGTGGTTGATTCCTAGACCCAAGGGGTGGTGGCAGAGGGGGCAGCTCTTTGTGGAGACGTTCGTATACGTGCGAGGGACGACGGTCTTTGCAGGTGAGTGGGACCCTGATGTGGGAACAGAAGGGGAGTGGGCCATTCTCCCCTGAACTACAGGAAGAATTCTAAGGATTTTGAATTTTCAATTTTTATTTATAGATTTAATGTTTTAATGTTTATTTATTTTTGAGAGCGAGAGAGAGAGAGAGTGTGGGGGAGGGACAGAAAGAGAGCGAGACAGAGCATTCGAAGCAGGCTCTCCAGGCTCTGAGCTATCAGCACAGAGCCCGACGCGGGGCTTGAACTCACAAACTGCAAGATCATGACCTGAGCTGAAGTCGGACACTTCACTGACTGAACCACCCAGGCGCCCGTGAATGTCTATTTATAAATCTTAAATCTGCCTTCCAGATGACTATGAAGGTATCAAGCCATCTCGATGATGACGAAATAGGTTTAATTTAACATATTTAACATACTTAATTTATTAGCTTGATTTATAATCTCAAAGTATTCCAACATGTGGTATGTGGGCCCCTATCTGTTCTTCAACTGCCCTGATAGTGCCTGTACCGTGCTGAAGTGTGGGCCGGGGGCAGGGGAGACTGAACTTTTCAGGCCAAAGAAAAGTGTTGTACCAGTAGCTCCCCAAGCAGAACCTGTCTTACCTTTTCTCTGTCCCCAAACCTGTCCACACAGTGCAGTCTAGCTGTGGCCCTTAACGGGCCTACATTGCAAACCATTGCTGCCTGATACCTTATTTCTGGTTATACGGGAAACATATAGCACGAATCTGTATCTAATAAGAAAGGTAAATGGTCCCACAAATGATATTTCCTTGAGTACATCAAAATCATCCCATTCAGTTTGTTTGTTTTAAAAAAGCAAAAACAAAATGGAAATCGATTAGAGGGTTAGGAGAAAGGAACTTTCACTATCTAATTTTGTTTCCTTTTTCTTTACTGGAAACAATGTCAAGCTTTCCAAAAAGTTGCAAGTATCACACAAAGATCTTTTTTCTTCTCTGAGCTACTGGAGTGTAAAGCTCATATGATGCCCCATCAACCCTGAATACTTAAGCGTGTGTTTCCTACGAACAAGGACATTCTTCCACACAATCAAAATACAACCATCCAAACTGGGAAATTAACATTCTCAGATCATCAGACCTCACTTAGATTGCACCCATTGTCTTAATAAAGAACACATGAGTCTAGGCGTGACCTGATGTCTGCGACTCACCAGCCTCGTCTCCCATCATGCCCCTGGCTCGGGGGGGCTCCTGCCCAGCTGTCTTTCAATACCTCAGATGTGTGCAATTTTTCTGCCTGAGGCGTTTGCACGTACAGTTCCTCTGTCTAGAACACTCCTTCTCCAGGCTTCACTTGCAACCCTGCCCTTCTTCCAGTCAAAGCTAGTCACTACCCTAGAAAGGCCTTCCTTAACTTCTCTCACCTAAATTATCCCCTGCCCCCAGCTTTCTTTTAAAAAAAAGATTTATTTTAGATTTTTGATAAATTTTATTTAAATTTCAGAATACATACATGAACATAGTTCAAAATAAAAAAAAAACAGTGAGATATAGTGAAAAATTTTCCTCTTTCATCCTCGCGGTTTACCATCCTCCCCTCCACCGACCCCCCCCCCCCCCGCCCACAGGTAACCAATGTCATTATTTTCTTGTGTTTACTTCAGAGTTTCTTAATTTTTTTGTCTTTGCTGGATTTGGTTTTTATTTTTAATTATTGATTTTTTTTAACAGGTAATACACTCGCATGATTCAAAATTTAAAAGGAAATGAGGAAAGAGCATACAGGTCAGTAAGCTTTCTTATAAAACCTATGCTTCTTTCATTGCATTTTTCATGGTATATAGCTGTGCTTTTATTTATTTTTTATTCATTTATTTATTTTTAAATTTTTTTTTCAACGTTTATTTATTTTTGGGACAGAGAGAGACAGAGCATGAACGGAGGAGGGGCAGAGTGAGAGGGAGACACAGAATCGGAAACAGGCTCCAGGCTCTGAGCCATCAGCCCAGAGCCTGACGCGGGGCTCGAACTCACAGACTGCGAGATCGTGACCTGGCTGAAGTCGGACGCTTAACTGACTGCGCCACCCAGGCGCCCCTCATTTATTTATTTTTAAAAAATGTTTATTATTTTGAGAGCGAGAGGGCACGCACGAGCATGAGTGGGGTAGGGGCAGAGAGAGGGGGACACAGAATCTGAAGCAGGCTCCAGGCCCTGATCTGTCAGCACAGAGCCTGAGGCAGGCCCGAACTCACGGACCATAAGACCTGAGCTGAAGTCTGACGCTTAACCAACTGAGCCGCCCAGGCGCCCCACTGTGCTTTTGTTTGTGAGATTATTCGTGAAATATCTAATTCTCCTTCTAAGTTCTGTGGAAGTGAAGAAAATATGTTGCTTATCATCATACCCAGAGGGCCTAACATAGTATCTGGTACACAGTAGAAGCTCAGTAAAAATTTATTCAATGAATGAATACATGAGAAAAGTGAATAAGGTCCTGTTTTTCTGTTGGATGTTTATGCAAATGAAAGTAATATTTTAATCAAGTTTTCAATAGTCAAATCATAGAAATGGAAATTTTAGGAGTTTTGGACTCCCCAAGAAAGAAAGATAAGAGGGTGTTTTTTTTAGAAAAACAAAAACCAATATATTTGTTATGATCTAGTATTAAAGGCATGATTCCATGAGGCCGAAAGTACTCATATATTTTTTCTTTTACGTGTATCTTTTATCCACTGGAGGTGTTCCTATGTAGTATATTACCTGCTATTATGATTTATTTCCAAGTAATTTGAAGTGAGACATATGATGAGTAGATTCTGGTAAGATACATGTTAAGAGTGTTTCGTTCAAACTTTCTTATTTTATTCAAAATTACTTAAGAAACACCTTTATTATATTTAAGATATATCTTCATAAGAATGATCATTGAAAAGTTATGGGGGATATTTTGTAATGCGCTATACATTGTAAATAGTCACTGTAATTTGTATTATTGAGAAAACACAATATAATTCATTTAAAGTTTTTAAAAAAATTTTTATGGCAATTTTTTAAAAGTTGATTTATTTTTGAGAGAGAGAGACTGAGTTGGGGAGGGGCAGAGAGAGAGGGAGACACAGAATCCGAAGCAGGCTTCAGGCTCTGAGCTGTCAGCACAGAGCCCGACGCGGGGCTCGAACCCACGAACATCGTGACCTGAGCTGAAGTCAGATGCTTAACCCACTAAGTCACTCAGGCGCCCCTGAAGTTTTTTTTTTTTTTTTAACTAAACTTTAAATTTTGGACTGTCCTTTTTATGAAGATTAAAGAAAAAATTAAATATATGATTCTTGTAATTATCTTGCTAAAATCATATTTGATGTACAATAAGTCTTTCGAAAATTCTAGTGACCTATCATTGAACTCCATGCATTTAACCTAGAGACCGCAAACACACTGAGTCACAGAAAATAAGAAGGGAATTAGATTCATTCAATTCTTAAGGAGAAAATGGAAATATTATTTCATTCTTATTGTTTTCAGGATCTCTGGGTATACAATAAGAGAGTCTTCTCTAGTATAACCTTATGTCTAGATGTATATAGACTCTTGTGTATTTAATAGATTAAATATCTATTAATACTATTATGAAGTATAAATTATAAAACCCTCAAAAATGGATCTGTTTGTATAGTACTTATATAAAGTTTTTTTTTATAAATGAAATACTTGTTTTAAATAATATGAGACAAATTACTAATACAGAAAAGAACTTCTTTTCCACTCCCAAGATAAAAACTAGAAGTAAGTTGCTAGATGCTTCTGTATGTTATAAAGATTACAGTATACACAAAAACTATTAGTGCTCATACACTGGTTGGTTGGTTGGTTTGTTTTTTCCTGAACTGTGCTTTTATGTTCACATAGGCTGGCCCTCGTAATTGACTACTAAAACTAAAGCATATGCCATTATGTTTTGTACAAATATGCTTTAAGAAGCAGTAGGCTTCCCTATGTTCCTCCCCAGAGTAACAAACTTTGTGCCTTTAGTGCAATGCACATGTGCTAGGGTATAATTTAAGCCACATAAAAAAATTACAAATTTTTAACTAGGTTTATTAAAATAAGTAAAAAGAAAAGGTGAGTTTAATTTTAACAATATTTTTTTAACTCACTGTATATAAAATACAATGGTTTCAACACCTAATGAATGTAAAAAATGATCAGTGGGATTTTCTCCATTTTTTAATACCAAATGTTTGAAATGAAGTGTGTATTTTACACTCACCGTATATCTCAGTTTGGGCCAGCCGCATTTCACGTGCTCCATAGCCACATAGGACTAGTTGCTTCTATACTGCACAATGCTGGTAGACTTTGTAGAAAGGGAGGAAAGAAGAAAGGGAGAAGGGAAAGGAGGGAAGGAAGGAAGCAAGGAAAAAAGAAAAAAGAGAGAAAGAAAGAAAAAAAGAAAAACATTAGGCATGATTCCATCAAAGCAATGGCAATGTATTTTTCAAAGGTAAAAAGTAAGCATTAATTATAATTAAGGAATCAGGGCAAACTGTATAGCTTTGTTCCTACCAATGTCTTGAGTGTCTCCCATAGAATGTGAAGTGCTTAAGGGCAGGGACTTATACACTTCATTATTGTTAGAGCCTAACACAGTGCCCGGCATATATTAGACACACATATATATTTGTTATGAATATGCAAATAAGTGAATTAATAGCTGTATTATATCCCAAATACGGTTACTTTAAAAACTAAAGATACCCAGTTGGTCACTTACGTATTAGCAAGGGATTTAGGCAGAATACACTGGATTTCCATATGTAGAAATAGAAGTTGCCTTGTGTTATCAGTACTTATGAAATCATTTAAAGATATGAGAAGTATCCATCTAAGACCATCATAATGAAGTATGCATTTAAAAAGCAACTTTTTAAAAAGATGACCCTGGGGCGCCTGGGTGGCGCAGTCGGTTAAGCGTCCGACTTCAGCCAGGTCACTATCTCGCGGTCCGTGAGTTCCAGCCCCGCGTCAGGCTCTGGGCTGATGGCTCAGAGCCTGGAGCCTGTTTCCGATTCTGTGTCTCCCTCTCTCTCTGCCCCTCCCCCGTTCATGCTCTGTCTCTCTCTGTCCCAAAAATAAATAAACGTTGAAAAAAAAATTAAAAAAAAAAAAAAAAAGATGACCCTTAGGTACCTAACTTTGGAAGATTAGAGCCAAGCCCCCAAACTAAATAACTTGATTAAATCCTTCATAATAAAATTTTTGTATTGAAAGAAAGACTTTGTGTTGTATGGAAATTTGACAATAAATTTCATATATTGAAAAAAAAAAGAAAGACTTTAAAAAATATATGCTACTGTATCTTTAGCTCATGTTATTCTTAGAGTTTCTTTCTCTTTTTCCTTTATTTTTATTTTTTTTTAATGTTTATTCATTTTGAGAGAGAGAAGTCGAGGGAGAGAATGCAAGCGGGAGAGGGACAGAGAGAGAGAGGGAGAGAGAGAATCCCAAGCAGGTTCCACGTTCAGCATGGACACTGACTAGGGACTTGAGCTCATGACCATAAAATCATGACCTGAGCCAAAATTAAGAGTCGCACACTTAACTGACTGAGCCACCCAGGCGCCCTTCTCTTTCCTCTAACTTAATGTATTAATTTCATAAGAGTGTGACTTAAATTCTGAAAAAAGATTGAATTCCCCAAGGAGAAATCAAATTCAGTGTCTCAAAGAATCAAATTGCTTGGGATTCAAGGACAAGTGAAGTATGTATTTCACATTTAAAAGGAGACTTATAATGCCCTCACCTGCTTTCTCGTAGCTCAAACTAACCAGATATCACTTTAATCTAAAAATGTTACCGAGTATGTCCCTAAGGCATCTTTAAAAATAAGAGTTATGTTTTTCTTTTTGATTTAAAAAAAAATTTCCTCTCCATGACAAAACAGTTATAGAAAGGCTATAAAGGAGAAAGTTATAAATCATCCATAATGCCACTATTCAGAGCTATTTTAATATTCTAGTATATTTTTCTGAAGTCATTTTGAAGAATATAAATATATATGACCTCTATAAAAATTATTGTATTACATATATAACCTATGTCTCACCATAGCATAAGCGTTTTATATTCATAAATGCTCTTTGCAAATAAAGTCTTAGTGAGTACAAAAGATCTCTAAGAATTGTTTATGTGCACATGTAATGAAGTGATGTGTTATTCACACCATTCTACTTTTTGTGGAAGAAAGCATTGACAATTATTGATAGAAAGTGGACCCCTACACCTTTCCCCTCCTTTCGCCAACACCCAGAGCCTTAATTATTGTTGGTACAGAGGTTTCAGATGTTGGTAAGTTGTTCCAAGTGAGACAGAAGAATGGATTTTGTGTTTTGCTTCTGTAAAGAAGAGAGGATGGGAAGACAGAAGGAGGCCAGTAAAATGGCAGAGTGTGATGCGATGTGGATTTCTATGTCTTCATCAGTCATCTCTGATGATTAAGGTCATCAGTCAGTTTCTACTAAACTCAAAAATGTTCAGGGTGAATGTTATTTTTATGAAAATTGATGACGGTGCTTGGTATAAAGATGCTGTTTTAGGTTGACATGGATGAATAGTCATGAACAGTTGCAGGGGTTGGGGACAAAGGGTCATGAGACGGTAAGCCCTTGGGAATTCAAAGTTATATTAGGAGGGTTTTGGGCTACTACTGGACCTATACTAGGTGGGATCATTTTCTTTGGTCCCAGGACTTTCTTTTTGGAAGGGACGTATTTACCTTTGATTTTTCTGTTTTACTCCTCTATTTGCTCAGGGGTGGGGTGTATCTCAGTCTCTTTCATATCCTCCTCATTTTCCTGTCTCTCAGATGCATCATCTTTGATCTTTCTACCTCAGTTATTTTTGTAGTTTTTTTTTTGTAATTTGTAGTTTGCACCAGCATTTTTGTAGCTTGGAATCGTCTTCCTCTGCATGCTTCCTGTCCATACCTGTCGGGCTAAAGGCTTCTGACTTCTCCAGGTTCTGGCTGTAACTAGATAGATCATGATGACCTTGCTGACTGTGTTTCCTTCCTGGCTTCACAAGGTACAACTGTGCACCTAAACAAATTAAAAACAGACAAACAGTGCTTTCCAGACCTTGTGTCTGTATTTGCATTTTGATTCAGGTTTGCCATTTTTCTCTACCACATCCCCTAAATTTATAATGATGTTCAAGTTGGAAAGTCTTCTGTTTCATAAAACTTTGTGGGGAGATAGGAAAAACGGTAATTTACAGCATCATTCGATGAATTAGTACTATAGTCGGTATAGATTCTTAGCATCAATTTTACCAATTGTCTAGAAAAAGAAATATTTAAGGGTTCATTTTTCAGTGTTCTCTTTTTTTGTGTGGAGAGTTAGAGAGTATTATAAAGTGTCTCTTATATAAGCACTATCAGAATATAAAATAACTCACTTTGCAAAATGGTGGCATGTTTCATTTATTCTCCCTGGGTGATTGTTCGTCCGTGAAGAGTGTTGTAAGGAGAAGTTCTGTACAAGGCAGTCTGGAGTAAGAGCCTGCCGTGCAAGGCTCAGGTTACTTCACATCTGTTTCAAAATAAAACCATCAGTCATAAGGCTGCGGTCTGCCTTATCAAAATGCTTTCTAACTTCTGTGAATGGTGACTTTCTCCATGTGACATTTTAAGGAGACTTATAGTTATTTGGAAATTCGCTGTAATGAATGAGCTGTATAGAAACCATTTCTGGCTTCTAGAAAAGAAAATAAAAATATAGCAAAAAACCCCACTTTACTTTAATCCACATTCAGATCTAGCTATTCTTTTCTGGATGTTTCTATTTATTTTACTAGCATATGTTAAACAAATATTTATGCAGTGGCTATGATGATCAGACACTGTGCTAGAAGCCAGAAATAAATAAGACAAATAGCCTCTTGATGGTAAAACCACAGGATTCATGTTTTTTGTATATTTTCCTGGAGTCTTGGTGGTACCAGCATTTGATTTTTTTTAAACTGCTTGTCATTGCTCTACATGCCAGCTACCAGTAATCAAATGACGTGTGATGTGACTTGGGGATCATTTATAATTTTCCTGGCCAGACTACAAAGAACATGAAAAACATATCCCCCCAAAAACTCATCCATCCTATGCTACTTGAATAAACTGGTCTTCCATATTTAGGCTAAAGGAAAAAATAAACATGAAACCTAAGGTTTTTAACCTTTAAACATTTTGTGAATTGCAGTATAATAGGTAGTATTGAGAATATTAAGTATCACATAAGAAAAGATAACAATGTCAGGGGCGCCTGGGTGGCGCAGTTGGTTAAGCGTCCGACTTCAGCCAGGTCACGATCTCGCGGTCCGTGAGTTCGAGCCCCGCGTCAGGCTCTGGGCTGATGGCTCGGAGCCTGGAGCCTGTTTCCGATTCTGTGTCTCCCTCTCTCTCTGCCCCTCCCCCGTTCATGCTCTGTCTCTCTCTGTCCCAAAAAATAAATAAACGTTGAAAAAAAAAAATTTAAGAAAAGATAACAATGTCAAATACAGCGTGTTGTATTGTGGTTTTCAGAAAATAAAGCTAAGGATTACTGTTTGAAATAAAAGGAAATAGTGCATTAAGTGTAGGGCTTAAATTGTTTTGGTACGCTGCATGAACAACATCCTATAACTTTGGGGAAGGACCTTATTCTCTTGTGAGTCACTTCAGTGATATGAAAGACTGATACGTATAAGCTAAGCTTTATGCGCAGAAAAAGTAAGTTGAGACCACATCCTCACATCCACTTTGCACCCCAGTCATCCAATTAGGCTCCCTCCATCTAAATGTCAGTTTATTAGCCAGTCAGCCAGCTGGTCTTTGGGTTACATCATATCTTATTTCTAAATGGTTTCAAGAAATAATTGAGAATAGCTTCAGCTCCACTTGTGGTGTGGACTTTTATGCCATATAATAAAAAATGCAGTCTAACATCTACTGGGTTAGATTTACTTACAGCTGTAAATCAAATATCATCTGGTAAAAGAGGAAGCTTTCAGACTTTTAAAAGAAACCTTGAAGATTCAGACTCTACCCCATTCTAAGGTCTTTTAAAGCATTTGGAGAAAATAGGCATTTCTAAGCCAAGGGTCTCATGGGTTCTTTCTCGTAAGTTTTGCACAGATCTTTTCTATTTCAATAACTTCTTTACATATAACACCATACTTTTATATTGCACATTATATTTTGTCAACCTACTTTTACATATCATCTATCATGCTTTTCATGGCAACCTCAAGGAGACAGGTTGATATTCCCCCAAATTTGCATGACAAGTAATTTATTAATAGAGTAAGGATCGGAGCTCATGTACCTTGGCTCCGAATTTGGGGTCCCTGAAGTAACGTTATGCAGGCTTGTTCTTTATTTTGTTTTAATTCCATGCATTTCTTCTAGAAGGTCAAGATAACTAAAGGAAGAATGGATAGGCTTTGAGGAATATACTATTGAAACTCAGTAGTACATAAGATTTTCTTTCTCAATGTAACAAACCAAACTCCATAAGTACTTTAAAATAGCACAAAATATCAGTCAAGGCTTAAAAATAGCTGAGGAGAGAGATTCTGCTGGACTATAGAAATCACCTGGCTCAAAAAACTATATACGAGGTTCTCTCAAGAATACCTGAGGTGACACTTTGAGACTTCTGAAGAAGGCAAAGGTAAGTCCTTGATCAATTCTTTTTCAGCCTGTTTTATTGAAAACTACTCTAGAGTATTCATGCACTATTTCCTGCTGTTGCTCCCCTGGTAGGGGAACATTCCTCCACAGTGGAGAACTAGTGTGTGTTTATGTGGGGGTCTGGGGATGATGCTGGCAGAGCTTGAGGGAGAGGGAGAGTTACACTTGTGACTGGTCAACATCCGATATCACACGAGGGGTCCTAACTTACACTCTCTGGTTTCCTCCTCTCACTCTTTTCCTCCTTTTCTTTTATGCCTTTCTCTAAGGAGTGTTCATTTGGGCTTCGTGATGTGAGAAGAAGAGTGAAAAGGGCCCAAGGATTCAGTAGTTTTGGAAAGTCATAGGAGTAGCTCTAAGATTTGGTGAAAATGGATGCAAGAGGAAAAGGAGATTCAAGAATTAAGGATTACTGGGAGTTGGCAGATGATTTTGAAAAGATGCAGCCTGGTTGTACCATCTTGTTCCCACCTTGTTCCAACACCCAGCCCATCCACCTGTCCTGAGCAGACCTGCACCTGGGGTGGGTAGGCAGGTGTCAGGGTGTCAGGGAGACTCTAGGCTCCATCGGTGGCTGGACAGGAAGTGCAGAGGACTCTCTCTGTCTTCTTTGCACTGGACCAGAGCTTGGGGTCCAGCACTGGAGGGTGCTGGGGTGAAGGAATGAGAAGGATTCTGGGAACATGCCAATTCAGAAATCTGTAGGTCCTTGGGAAGATCAATATCAACCCAGCTTCAGTGAGCCTGCTCTCAAGTATAGTTCCTGGTACTCAAGGAACTGAAAAGCACCTGAACAAGTGGCCAGATGCCTACTTCTGATGCTGGAAGGGCAGACAGAGACTAGGAAGTAGAGAGAGGCTTTTCTCTGCTTCCAGGGAATGAAAAATGGAGAGATCAGCTGGGGTTAGGAGTACCAAAAGCTGTGGTGGAGAAGCAAGGTCTTCAGCCTTCTCCACCCATCCCACAACTGCCCCTCCCTGTCATCATCAGTTTCTTTCTATCTCTGCACTGCATTTCTGGACCTAGATCTACCCAAGAGAAGAGAGTGGGGCGGGGCAGTTGGAGTGTAATGTTTCACACTCACGATCACATTTGACCGAATCTTCAACCTAGGTGGTGGGTTTGCTTGTTCCAGATTTATGTATATGGAAGTAGACTCAAGGAAGTTAGGAAACCTGCTATTACCATAAAATGCATCTCCCCAACTCCCTGTAAGTTGATTTACCCATACATGTGGGGTTGGCTGGAGGGCAAATGGGATTCGGTTGCAAGTCAGAGAAGAGAGGTGAGCTGGGACATTCTGAATCTTGTAGTCAGAGGGAGGGGAAGGGGGATTTGTATGTATTTTGTACGTAGGTATTTCAGAGTTTGCCCGTGTTTGTTATCTCCCTCCACTAAACTGTAAGCATCTTGAGGAGTTGTCTTTCTCTCACCATCCAGCACACTCTATAACTGTGGAGGAATAAATGTTGAACTTGAGAACTGCCCACGAATCTATTACGACAGTGTTATTGGCACACATGGAAAACGCTACTGAGAAGGTGGCAGGTATTAAGATTCTCAATTGCTGCCTCTGTGTAAGCTGTGTGGTTGTTGTTTTTTGAGGTAGAATAGGCAGGAAATGCTTCTTCATGGGGGGGGACAGGGGGAGGGGTGGTGATGGTACTTAGTGCCTCATTTAAAAATTGGCCCTTATTCAAAATTTATTCATCTGAGTTATACTGAGAGATTTAATGAAATGTTTTCGAGATGAATCAGGTAGAGACGATGTCACCAAGATGATCAATCATTGACCTTTTAATATTAAATTAGAATACATTCAAAACTAACACTAGAAGAATGCTACTCCTGCTCCTTCCAATGTTCATTTGATAAAGGAGAAAGAAAAGGAATTATATCCATCTCACAGAGACTTGGGGCTAGACTTCCATAAATCTCCGAGAGTATTAGGGTCAATGTTATTGGTGGAGCAAATATTGAGAACTATAGATTCTTGTCAGTTCTCTGGTCCTCGTGACGCTGTGCTTTGCAATTTTCATCATCTTGTCCGTGCACTTGTTATGTTTCCTGTTACACAGTAAGCAGCCAGAGATACTTGTGTGTTTTGCTCTGTACTTCACAGTTCTTGCGTGTGTTTGGTGCCCAATATGGTCACAACGCGACCACCAAAATCAGGACATTAACAAGGATGCACTTCTGCCTTCTGATCTTCAGACTCCATTTGAGTTTTGCCAGTTGTCCTGATAATGTCCTTTATAGCAAAAATACAGGATACAGGAGGACATTTGCAATGTGACATCTGCCAACCTTATTTAATGACTGCCTTCTCAATTTCTATTCTATGTGAAAACTAAACACTCTACACAAAATGAATTACAGCTTCTAACCAGGTGTCGGTCTTCATACAGAAGGTGTATACAATATGTTCAACCAGGCACACCCTTAGAAATCAGCCCTGCTTATGTTTGCAATGAACAAACAGGGTTGAGTCACCACGCATTAAGAAGAATTTCAGTAATATAGTTCAAACAATCTTCAGGATGTTCTTTTCTCAGGAAGCTCCAGTTTTGAGGCTCGGAGTCTGCTCATTGTAGTATCATATTTCTGACTGGAAAAAACTTCATCAGTCTTAAGAATAGATTGTTCCCGTAGGGGGCCAAGCATCTGTGCACTGGTTCTTCGGGGCAAGTACCGCCTGCATAAGGCATGAGAGCTAGTGATGGCACAGAGGCCCTGGGGTCTGTCCTTCACCTTGCCCTTTCCCTCTGCTCCATCATACGAGGGGGCTTGTGGCCTTGTCACTAGGGAATACTGACTGGTGTGAAGATGTCTGCCTGTGTGTAAGAGCTGAATACAGGCTGTCCCAGGGTGAGGGGAGTTGCCAGAGGCATAAGGGAGTGCCACCCCCGTGGGGGGGGGGGCACTCACGGCAACATGAAATTTGGATGCACTATGGGGCAGGGTGACGGTTTATATGAATCTCTGCTTCAGAGAATTGAAGATGACAGAATAGAGGACAACTTAACTTTCCATTTTGGTTCTGAAATACTAACAATAGCATCTGGTCAGACAGATTAAGGCTCAGTTTTAAAATTATTCAACCAAATTTCTTTTTGAGCTGTCTTGCTAAGGGGGAACACAAAACCTTTGGTGGCAATATACGTTTTCTTCATTGGATTAAGTTACAACTGCTCCTTTTTTGAGCACCACTGTTATGTCGGGAGCTGTTCTCGATGCCGGGCTTCCAGGGATGAAAATAGGTCTCGTGCTTAAGAGTTACAGAGCTTGTCAGGCGCCAAGGAGATAGGATAATAACTAGCGTAGCAACACAGGATATTCAAGTGTCAGGAGTGGCCAGGAGATGGGCTTTATAGTTTACAAACAGCTGTATTTCTCCTTTTTATATTTTCAGATCAGTTTTTTTTGTTAGCTTTATTAATTTATCAAATTTATAGAGTACACTTACACTTATTTTTACTCTTAAAACCTAGTGTTTTCTGAATTTGGAGGGAGGCATACTCACTTAAATCCTTAGAAAGGGTAGCTCTTCTGTCTCTAATGTATGCCCATTCTTGCCTGTGTCATGAAAAGGACCCCGGATAGTGTTCCCAGAGGATTGTGGGGAGATGCCTGGGAGAAATGAGAATGGGACCGACCGGTGACAGGCATTTCACATCTCTGGGAAACTGCAATCATACCTGTTCCCACAGGCCACAGGCTGTGTAGCCACAGGTACCTGGGGGATGGTGCGTAAAATAAACAGTGAAATCTCAGGAGAGGGAAGGTAAGGAATGGGTGGAGTGGGGGTGCTTTTCTAGAAGAAAAGTAGGTGCTGTTACACTATTATCCCAAGAAGGAAGAATAGAGAGTAAATTTTAGAGCTAGACTCCTTGAGTTCAAACCTTGCGTTCTTATTATTAGGTGACCCCTCTTGTGATCTCTCTGAACCTCATTTTCCTGATAGACAAAATATGGTAGTTGGAAGGTTAAATATGTACAATCTAGCAATGGCAGGATTAGGCATTTACCCAAAGAATACAAAAATACAGATTTGAAAGGTTACATGTACCCCAATGTTTTTAGCAGCATTATCAACAATAACTAAACTGCGGAGAGAGCTCAGATGTCCATGGACTGATGAATCTATATAGAAGATGTGGTATATATACACAATGGAATAACACTCAGCCATCAAAAAGAATGAAATCTTGCTATTTGCAACGATGTGGATAGAGCTAGAATGTATTAAGCTGAGTGAAATAAGTCAATCAGAAAAAAGACAAATACCATATGATTTCACTCATATGTGGAATTTAAGAAACAAAAGAGATGAACTTATGGGAAGGGAGGAAGAGAAGAGAGGGAAACAAACCACAAGAGATGGTTAACGATGAAAACAAACTGGGAGCTGAAAGAGGGAGGTGGGGGGGGGGATGGGCTAGATAGGTGATGAATTTTAAGGAGGGCATTTGATGTGATGAGCACTGGATATTGTATGTAAGTGAGGAATCACTGAATTCTACTCCTGAAACCAGTATTGCACTGTATGTTAACTAACGAGAATTTAAATAAATTAAAAAGAAGAAGGTTAAGCATGTGAAGCTCTTGGCTCAATGTCTGTGTGCTAGCTGAAGAGGAGGCCAGATGATAATGACAATGTGGTCCCAAGCATTATGTGAAGGCTTCACGAGGTAGATGATCTCATGGTTTCTGATCTCCCAAGATGTAGAGAAGAAGAGAGGTGATTCCAACAGCATAAAAGAAATGCTGTTTTAAGGGAAGTGAAGAGTGTTTTGAGGGCTCACAGGGTATGTCTAAAACCCAGATCTGGGAGGTAAGGTAAGAGTTCTCTGAGGAAGGAATATCTAAACAGAAACTTTAATTCGAGATGAATAGATGCAGTCCAAGCAACGGAGAAGGGGCTAGGGTGGGAGAGAACAGAAGAGTATATGGCAAGGCACAGAGGAGCCCAGAGCACAGTGATCTCAAAGGACTAGGAGACATTCTGGAACGAGGGAATAGGCAAGTGCAAGGTGGGGAGTTACGAGGGATGAATCTGCAGTATGTGGGAGAAAGGACTGTTGTTCAAGGTACAGATTTTTTGCTACGTTCTAGCCTGCTTGGGGAGCCCTTGTGAAGTTTTAAGCCCAAAAGAACAAAATTTGCCATTTCAAAAGCTTTCCCCGAAAGCCATGTGAACTTCTTGAAGGGAGAGAGTAGGAGTGGAAGACCAGTTGGATTGTTGCAGTAAGCCAAGGGAGAGACGATGGTGGCTGGAGCACGGGAGTGATCCATCACCACCGTGGAAAAGCACACAAATGCAAGACATGTTTAAAAGGTAGAGCATGGGCGCCTGGGAGGCTCAGTTGGTTAAGCATCCAACTCTTGGTTTCAGCTCGGGTCATGCTCTCACAGCTCATGGGATTGAGCCCCATGTGGGTATAGTGCAGAAAGACTGCTTGAAATTCTTTCTCTCTGCCCCTCCCCGACTCACGTATTCTCTCTCTCCCTCTCTCCTTCTCTCCCAAAATAGAAACATTTAAAAAATAAAAAAAAAAAAATAATGAAAGGTAGAGTAAATAACATTGCACAGTAGATTGTATGTGTGGCGAAAAGGAGAGTTCAGAATGAAACCCAAGATTCTGGGGCTTCGACAATAGAGCATGTAGCTTTAACCATTAAAATGCTTTTGGCTACAAATAGTGGGAAACCTTGGGTCAGAGATTTAAACCAGTGGTTCTCAAAGTGCATTCCTTGGCTAAGCAGTATTAGCATCACATGGGAACATGTCCAAGATGCAAATTGGCAGGTCTTACTCTAGATCTATTTAATCAAAACCTTGGAGTGGGGTGGCATTTGAACAGTGTCTGTTTTAGAAGCCTTTCAGGTGATTGTGGTCGATGCTAAGTTTGAGAACCGCTGATCTGAACCAGCATTCAGGAGAAAAGCAGCCTGAGGAATGGAATGATAATTTTGTTTTTCTGACACTTTTTTAAAAGTTTATTTATTTATTTTGAGAGAGACAGAGAGAGAGCATGAGTGGGGGTAGGGCAGAAAGAGAGGGAGAGAGAGAAACCCAAGCAGGCTCCACACTGCCAGCATAGAGCCCCATGCAGGGCTTGAACTCACGAACTGTGAGATCATGATCTGAGCAGAAATCAAGAATCGACCGCTTAACTGACTGAGCCACCCAAGCGCCCCTTTCTGACTTTTTTTTAAAACATTCTATCTTCTATTATCGTGTGTTTGTTCTCAGGCAAGCTCCTGCTGGAAATAGGAGATGCCTGTAACAGTTTCAAGAGTTAATCCAAGGCCAACAATATTCAAGGGCACCAAAGGTGCCAGTTTCTTTCTATGTCTTTTATTAAGAGTGAGGCACCTTCCCAGAAGCCCCCCAATGTACTTCACCTCATGTCTCATTGGAGGCCAGAATTTGATCACACATCCACCCAAACCACTATTGGCAAGGGAAACGATTCTACTGTTAGTTTAATGCACTCTCAACCAACTAGGACATGCCAGGGCTAGGGCTCAGAGATCCCTTGGAGGATGGTGGAAATCCAAACAAAATTGGGTTCTATGAGGAAGGAGAAAAGGGCAAGGATGGATTTTGGATAGGCATTCTACTATGTCTGCCACTGCTTTGGCACCCGTCACTGGAATATGGAATACAAGAGGAGAAGCAGAAATAATGGGAATAATAATGAATTCAATTTTCGATGGATTACATGGATTATAGGATTACATCCTGTCAGACATGTAAATGGACACATTCAGAAGGCAATTGGATATGGAGATGAGAAGCTCTGCAGAAAATTCTTGGCCCAAAAGTATTTGAGAATCATAAATTTAGAGCTAGTAGCTGTAGCGAAGGGAGTGGATGAAGTCACTCAAGAAGAGTGTATATGGAGAAAAGAGGAGGGCCACTAGGAGATCTGTGAGCAAAATAAGCATTTGAGGAATAGAAACATGAGCTAAATCTGAGGAGGAGGTTGAGAAGCACGGCCCAGTGAAGCAGAAGAAAAACCAAGAAGGTGTAGTACTAAGGAAGCCAAGGAAACAGTGTTTTATAAGCCATGAGTGGCCAGCTGCTTCAAGTGTTACAGAAACTTCCAGTAAAATAAAGTTTGTAAAGTGTACATTGTTTTTGTGGAACAGTTGGGATAGAATCCCTATTTCAGTGACTAGATAATGAAAAATGGAGACAGCAAGACAGACAACCTTCTATAGATGTAAGACTGGACAATTCGTTTTTTAAAATAAGAAATGAGGAGGAACTTTCAAAATTATACTTATATAGGACAGAAGCATGGTAAAGTTGAACAATTTCAGGATGCCTTGGTGGCTCAGTTGGTTAAGTGTCCAACTCTTGATTTTGGCTCAGGTCATAATCTCGTGGTTCGTGAGTTTGAGGTCCACATTGGGAGGATTCTCTCTCCCTTGCTCTCTGTCTCTCCGCCCCTACCCCACTCTCTTTCTCAATAAATAAATAAACTTTAAAGTTGAACAATTTCTTTCAACTGGGGAAGGCTTTATGGTTTCAAAACCGTTGGGATGAATTGCTTCAGTAGAGGGAAAGGCCAGGGCATTTGTTGCCTAGCAGAAAGCCGGAGTGGAATGGAACGAGGAGAGGAGTCCATGAGTGAAAGAAGAGAGAAGAGGAAAGGAGAGGGTGATACAGACATTTAGAAATCTAGCAGCATATCATCTAAATGAAAAGACAAGGTTAGAGCACATGAAACTAATAGTGGACAATAGCATGTTTGTTTTGTGTAGAAGTTTACTGTTAATTGCAAGAGGAAGTCAGATAAATGAGAAATTAAGGATTAACCCAGAGCTTGAGAGAGAGAATCAGCATATTAAAGCCATGCGGTGTCATCTAAAGGATGAAGGTAGTCCTCTAAGTATAATCGAAGGTTTTGTGAGGACTCTGTAGGGAGGGTTTGGCCCTATACACGCTGCTAAATTGCCCTCTATAATGATGCACAATCATTAACTAAATGTCTTTGTTGTCTGTGCCCCAACAAGTACCACATTAAAGTGGCCTTTCAGACACTGGATGACCCAACTGAAAGACCACTTAGTCTATGTCATTTTAAGACATACTTTATTATTTAATTTAGAATTCTGTGTCTCCCAGAATAGTTCTGTTTATGTTGTCTACCCCATCGATTGTTCTGAAGACAAACAAGAGAAATGGGGTTTGAAAAACCTCATCACAGTCAGAGAAGACTGAGTTTCAAAAGAAAACTCCTTGATAGATGAAAGCAAATGCAGAGATATCGATACAATAATTAGGAAGTCAACTGTGTTTTCACAGAAAGCATTTTCTGAGTTTTGCTTTTGTTAAGTACGGTAGATAGTCACATTTAGGTGCCTTGGTGTTTTTCCATTGTGAACTCATTCTTCGTGTAGTAGAGATTTGGCTTTTTGTCGTGTCAGCAAATAAAAGTACAGCCACAAAAATATGTTTCCTCTTCGTTTCTTCTTGTATCATCAATCATGCCTGACGAGAGTTTAAGTGCAAAGTGACTTTAAAATTCTTACACAGCTTGTTCCCAACAAGAGTCTTTGCTTTCATTGTGCTGAGTTCACTTTACAAGTAGAACTTACTCTTGATTCATTAGCTGCATCTTACAATTTGTTGTCCTAATTTAAAACATTGTGATTGATTCTTTTAGATCCTGGAGCTGTCATTGAAGAGTGTTTCTCTTAAGTAGTAACTCAAGCACATACCACCTGCATACATGCACTTAAACTTAACCGTTCTTCATATTTAGAGAAGATCTTCTTTTGTTGTCACCTGCAGTCATATTTCATAGTTTACATGTTGAGATGCCTGATTTGTTACAGTAGACTCTGTTTGTTGGTTTGTGTATCTATTTCACTTAATTATTTTATTTAATTCAGTTTTTTCCTTCTCTTAGTATTGCAGATTGAGTTGTCACAAAATTACTGACCCATACCAGTGAACTTACTGTACCATATCAATTCAATTTTGGTATGGTTAATTTACTGCTAACAGTTATGTGTAGTGAAAATGGCATCCAAAACTGTATCTCTCCATAAAAGCTACAACAACAAAAAAGTAGCAAAATAGTCAGAATCAACTTTTTCAGATCCCTGGGATTTAGCCAAAGGCTTGTAGCAACCCAGGAAGCATTTATTTAAGAAAAACTCCCAAACGCTGGTAAAAACACCAATTCCAATTTTCGCTCTCCAGCTCAGCCCTTGCCTTGAAAAAACAAAAAAAAAAAGAGCCCATTTTCCCAATACTGAAGGGGGGCAGAACAGAACTGCAGTTTTCCAAAGCTTCATCCCCAAAGAATTGATATTATTTGCTCTGTTAGGTGGTTCCTTGGAAGACCCAACTCCAAAAGCTTGCCTTTATTTGACCTGACTCAAGCTTTCCGGACGCTAAAAGCTTCTCCCCAGAGGGCATTTATGAAAAACATTTCCAGGCAAATGTTTTCAAATTACCAAGCCTGAGGTGATGATTAACAATTGGCACAAACAATGGCCTGAGTAAAAAGCTTAAAAGGAAAAGCTGAGGACTGAGGTGTTTATACAGGCTTTGGAAAGTTGTGACATATTCCTGGGAATCTGGAATTTCATTTACATGTGTGGTGCTGTGTGGATACTCAAGAAGGGCCTGAGAAGGCCCTAGGGTCTCACCTCTGGCTTACCTTAAAACTCTGCACAACCAGGAAGAGGAAGCAAAGGCAGAGTCGTAAACTGAGTGTTGGAAGTGTGCTTCGATGTGTACACAAATCTCAATAAACACTAGGATATTTATTGGTTTTGATATTGGAGAAATTTTTGTCTAATCACTAGGTTATCTCTAGACTAACTTAGTGGAGTTTTCACATGACAAAAAATAGAGATTTTACAGAATTCGTTCAGAATTGTCACTAAACAAACAGCTACAACTGGTGTTATTATGCTAAAGTATTATTAACATCAATCTCTCACATACTCTCCACCTCTCTCCCCCAAAAAAGAAGAGGAGAAAATAATTCTGACTCATTCTATGAGGCCAGTATTATTACCCTGATATCAAAACCAGACAAAGACATCACAGAAAAGTGAAGTACAGACTAATACCCCTTATGAATATAGAAGACAACACTTTCAACAGAATACTAGCAAATCAAATCTAAAATATATACAAAGAGTCCACATGTCCATGTGAGATTTATACCAAGAATGCAACAGTGTTTCAACATATGAAAATCGTTCAATATAATATACCATATTAGGAGAATAAAACAATGATTTATCTCAACAGACAAAAAAACAGAACAAAACAAACATTTGACAGAATCCTATATGATTTCAGAATAAAAGAAACCTTAGAAATTAAAGGGAACTTTCTGGACCTAATTCAGGGTATCTACAAAAAACATACAGCTAAAATCGTAGTCAATATGAAAGACTGAATGCTTTCTTTCTAAGATCAAGAAGAATACAAGAATGTCCTATTCTCACCATTTCTTTTCACCTTTGTATTGGAGATTTGAGCCAGGGCAGTTAGACAAGAAAGAGAAATAAAAGACATCCATATTGGAAAGGAAGAAGTAAAAGTGTCTCTATATTTGCAGACATATAAAAGAACACTAAGGATACACACACACACACACACACCAGAGTGTTAGTGTTAATAAAAGAGTTCGGCAAAGTTGTTTGATACAAGATCAATATATAAAATTCAATATTATTTTTTATATACCAGCAGTGAAAAATCCTAAAATGAAATTAAGAAAACAATTTCATTTACAATTGCATCAGAAAGAATAACATACTTAGGAATAAATTTATCCAAAGAAGTACAAGTCTTGTGCCCTGAAAATCACAAAACGATTGAAAGAAATTAAAGAAGACCTAAACAAATGGAAAGACATCATGTTCAAGGGTCAGAAGACTTAATGTTGTTAAAATTCCAACTCATTTCTGCAATTATGTACAAACTAAGGATTTGGTATTACTAAAATTCGCATGGAAATGCAAGGGACCCAGAATAGTCAAAACAAACTTGAAAAAGTAACACAAAGTTGGATGACTCACACTTTCAGATTTCAAAACTTACTACAGTAATCAAGTCAGGATGGTACTGGCATAAAGATAGACATATAGATCACATAATATTCAACCCAAGAGTCCAGAAATAAACCAAGACATCTATGGTCAACTAACTTTTGACAAGGGAGCCGTGACAATTCAATGAGGAAAGAATAGTGTTTTTAGCAAATGACATTGGTACATCTGCATATTCATATACAAAAGAGTGAAGTGGGACCCTGCCTCTACCATCTACAATGTTAGCTCAAAATGTATTAAACCTATGCATAACAACTAAAATGACAGAAGTCTTAGATAGAAAACAGGAGTAAATATCTGTGACCTTGGTTTAAACAATAGTTTGTAAAATATGACCCCAAAAGCATGAGCAACACAAGAAAGAAATAGACAAACGTACTTCATCAAAATGAAGTACACAAAAATTTGTGTTTCAAATGATATTATCAAAAAAGTGAAAAAAAAATGACCCACAAAATGGAATAAAATATTTGCACATTAAATATCTGATAAGGATCTTGTATCTAGAATATATAAAGAACACTTACAACTCAACAATAAAAAGACAAATATTCCAATTAAAATATAGGCGAGGATTTGAACAGATATTTCTTCAATGAAGATGAAAATTTAGCATATAGAAAGATGTTCAACACATGAGTTATCAGTGGAATGCAAGTCAGAACCAAAATGAGATATTACTTTGCACCTACTGGGATGGCTATATAACATTTTAATAAAGGAAAATAACAAGTTGTTGAGGATAAGAAGAAATTAGAACTCTCATACATCCCTGATTAAAATGTAAAATAGTTTGACGGTTCCTCAAAATGTTGAATACAGAGTTTCCATATGACCCAGAGCTTTCACTTCTAGGTGTATGTACAAGAGAATTGAGACATATATTTATATACAAAGTTGTACTCAAATATTTATAGCAGTATTATTTATAATAGTCAAAAGAATGGAAACAACCTAAATGCTCATCAACTAATGAATGGATAAGCCAACTGTGGTATATCCATACAACATTATTTACCAATAAAAAGAAGTGAAGTACTGATAAATGCTACAATATGGATGAACTTGAACACTAGGCTAAATAGTGGAAGCCTGACATAAAAGGCCACAGACGGTGTGTAATTGTGTTTATGTGGAATGTCTAAAATGTGCAAATCCACTGTGACAGAGAGCAGATTAGTGTTTGGCAGGGACTGGGGGAGAAGGAGAATGGAGAGTGACTATTGACAGGGACAGGGTTTCTTTTTGGCGTGACAAAAATATCCTGATATTTGGTAGCAGTGATGGTTGCACAACTCTGAATGTTCTAGAATCCATGGAATTGTACAACTTAAAAATAGTAAATTTTATGGTACATGCATTGTTCTGCTTTTTTTTTTACTATTTGATTTTTACTACTTGACATTGAAGGTGCTTGAAATTAATGTTTAGATCATTTTAGAATTGGAATGGTATTTCCAATATTTTCAATACTCACATAATATTTAATTTGCTTTTTGCCATTTTTTAAAACTTAGTCTTGAGAGTCACACTATAATTGTGCCTACTCAACTACGATTTTTAAAATTTGATCTGTATTTAAAATTTTTATTTTAATGTTTATTTTTGAGAGAGAGAGAGAGAGCGTGAGCAAGAGAGGGGCAGAGAGAGGGAAACACAATCTGAAGAAGGCTTCAGGCTCTGAGCTGTCAGTACAGAGCCTGATGTAGGGCCAGAACTCAGGAACCGTGAGATCGGGACCTGGGCTGAAGTCAGACGCTTAATACTGAGACACCCAGGGGCCCCTAATCGGTTATTTAAAAAATGTTTGTATAATTCCTTAGATGCTAATAACAAAGAATCAAAATTGTTTATATATTTTAAAATTTCTCTATATAAGAAACATGTATAGGATATAATTTGACTAAAATGATTAAGCACGGGTTATAATATGGCCTTGGTTTTAAGAGTAACATCAACTGTTTTTCAATTATCACATCAAGTTCAATTATCAAATCAGCTTACTTTTGCTATATAAAAAACTATTCCAAAACTTAATGATTTAAATATTAAACTATTATTTCTCATGCTTCTGTGAGTGGGTGAATTGTTCTTTTGACTATAGATTATAATCTGTCTGGACTAGGGTAGAACTCATTCAAATATTTGGACCACAACTGAGACAGCTAGCCATGTGGTCTCCCTGCCTGTGGACTCTCAGCCTCCAGCAGGCTAACCTGGGCTTTTTCACATGATGGAGGAAGAGTCCAGCAGCAAGAGAGGAAGCCACTGTATGAGCACCATGATGTCAGTTTTATGGGCCAGCCTGGTGTGACTATGGGCTTCCAGATATTTGGTTAAACATAATTCTGGGTGTGTCTGTGAGAGTGTTCTTGGATGAGACTAACATTTAGATCAGTAGACTAAGTAAAGCAGATTGCCCTCCCCAAAGTGGGTGGGCCTCATCCAATTTGTTGGATGCCTGAATAGAACAGGAAGCAGGTTAGGTGAGAATTTGTTCTCCCTGCCTATTTTCAAGCTAGGACATCAGTCTTCCACTCTTGGGCTGGAACTTAATGCCATCAGCTCTCCTGGGACCCCAGCTTGCTGACTGAACATCATGAGACTTCTCTGCCTCCATAATCATGTGAATCAACTCCACACAATAAATCTTGCTCTAGATTATATCTTACATATAGATTACATGTTATATATATATATATATATATATATATATATATATATATATATAATCTACATATGTAGAAGGAAACAGAAGTGATAGGTTTTACGTATATAAGTAATATTATATAATATTATGTTAAGTTACAAATATATACCTATACATTGTTTTATATTAATATTCTAACATTAAAATATAGTATTTTAAATATAATATTAACACATCATATATTAATATAATTATATATATTAATACATTTTATATAATATAAAAAAATATCAGTCCTGTTTTTCTGGAGAACCCTAATATAGGCATCTTTCACTCTGCTACTTGAATCACATTTGCTATTATTCTACTGGCCAAAGCAAGTTCTGTAGCCAGACCCAGAGTACTCACTGGAGGGAACTCCTCAGGGGCAGAGAAGGATATTGTCAGCCATTCTGTAAACAATTTACCAAAGTGGACACAGTTTTCCTTAATCTTCTCTAATGGTTCTATCTTCTTTGATCTTCAAAGCATTTTCAAACATAGTTGTCTAAAATATATTAAATCAAACTAGACTTACAAGGTTTTTTTTTTTTTTCTGGGTAATTAGAGGTGGACAAAGATGTGCTTAATTATGAAACGTATGTCACAATGCTCTGAGGAAAAACATGGCAAACTTGCATGTTTCTAGCACCTAGCTTGCTTATAGGTTTCAGACATAGAAATTCTATTACGCCCTACAGCAATGTATGTGGTGCCCTATCTGCATTTGAAACTGTTAACTACCATAACAGCAGCAACAGTAGCAGCAAGAGCAATACCTATCATTAACCAAACGAGTAAGGTGTTTCAGGTACAAGTTTAAGTGTTTCAACTGAATTAGGTAACTCAATCCCTAAAACAACCCTATGAGTTTGATCTTATTATTCCCATTTTTGAGGCAAGGAGAAGGAGGCACAAAGAAGTTATGCCAGAAGAGTCAAGTGGAAAGGACTGAGTAGGCTTTTTCCTGAGAACGTAGTGAAAATAATCTTCTCTAACAGTTCAGTCTGTCCTAAAATGACCCCTTGAAGCACTGGTGTGGAATGAAATACATCCCCAGTGGATGATGTTAGTTTCACCCAGATCTCTGTCCCATCCTGAGGACTCCACGGTGCTTCTGTCTCACCATGGACCCTTCTCACCTACAGCTTCCTCTTTGCAATAATTTGTTTCCTGGAAAATGGGCTTGCATGTCCTTAAATTCAGAAGACAAAGGTCTATTCCGTTTTAAGAAAAAAAAACCTTTTGTTCAGGCTACAAGGTCAAATATAAGCTCCAACGGGTCAAAGCTGTCAGCAAGATAGGACACTCTACATGAGCGTACAAAGGAAGGCTGGCTGGCTCAAGAATAATGTCAGTAGTAATACCATCTAAACGTGGAAGAGTTTCATCAGCTTGAGGATGTGTCTTGTCACTGTATGCTTTCCCAGATAAATGGGCAAGTCTTTACCATATTTCTGCAATGAGACTAAAATGGGGGGGGAAATGCCTTTACAGTGAGTCTCGTTTGGCATTGCCTACATGTTTGCCATTAGGAAAAGAATTGGGTCTTTCTCATCTTCACTCAGTCTTTTTCAAGTCATTTCTTGAGCTTGAGAGTGTCAAACTTATAGTTTCATTTAAGAAAATCGAAACTAAATTTAGAAATAACCCACTAGAATGTGTTAGTTTACATATTAATTTATAAAAATGTACTTTGATTTTGTTAGAATGAAATGAATGTAAAATAATTATGTACAGTGTTCCTTTCTAAAGAAAAGTATGTTCTTTATAAGGCTGTCACTAAAAATGAGTATTTTCAATGTGTTTTATTATTATGTCTAAGCCTTTCTAGTTTTAATAAAAGTTCTATTAAGATGGTCTTAATAATAAGTATAGATAATTGCACACTATTATCATAGAGAAAATAATCAAAACACATTAATGAGATTGCATTAAAAGCATACACTGAAGAAAGTTCATTTCCATTACGTATCAATTCTAAAACGTCACTTCAGAAAAGATCAGAGTCAAATTTCATCTCTAACCCGACCACACAATTTCTCCAAATGTAAAACTCAGTGTTGTGTTTTAAAGGTCAGATGAGCTCGAGCCCCGCTTCGGGTGACCTTGTGTCCTGCTCTGTTCCAAGTGAGCATGAGCCCTACTGAGAGTGAGCCCCGCTTCTCTCTCTCTCTCTCTCTCTCTCTCTCTCTCTCTTTCTCTTTCTCTCTCTGTGCCTCTCTTTCTTGGCCCATAGATGGGATTCTCTCTTTCTCTCTGTACCCTTTGCTCCCTTGCACCCTCTCTCTCTCTCAAAAAAAGAAAAAGAAAAAAAAGAGTCACATATATTCAGGAGAATTAAAATAAGTAAACATTTTCAAATATTTACATATTAGTTATGTGGTATAACATGGCATAGCTCAATTTTTTCCCTGGGAATAGCCATAGAAAGAGAACTGAAGAAACTAAAGTAAGTGCAGAATGACATTTAGAGAAGCAAATATAAGACTGCATTTATTAAATTCCACAAGCAATACGAAGAGTTGTGCTTCAGTTTGCATTACAGTAGGAGAGAAATAGGGGAAGCTTGGAGCTGAGACTCCAGCGGCAGCAATGGACCAGGTAGACACATTGTTAAGAAGTCAAGGAAGACGTTGTAGAGAGGATGCAACAGATCTGTTGGGGGGAGAGGGGCAGAAATAGAGCAAAATGAAAGATACAGGGAAAAGGGGAAAGGAGAGAGAAAAAGGAGAGTGACCTGTAAACACAGAGGTAGGAAGAGAGGAAGATTAGATCAGGAGACAGAGGAAAAAAGATTGGGGGAAAAAATGCCTGCAGAGGTATGGAGGTAAGACCTAAATCCATAAATATCCATAATTTGGAAGGTATTATGCTGAGTGAAATAAGTCAGAGAAAGACAGATATACATTTTCACTCATGTAGATCTTGAGAAACTTAACAGAAGAACATGGGGGAAGGGAAGGGGGAAAAAGAGTTACAGAGAGGGACCATAAGAGACTCTTAAATACAGAGAACAAATTGAGGGTTGATAGGAGAGTGGGGGGCAATGGGAAAATGGGTGATGGGCATTGAGGAGGGCACTTGCTGGGATGAGCACTGGGTGTCGTATGTAAGCGATGAATCACGGGAATCTACCCCAAAAAACCAAGAGCACATTTTACACACTGTATGTTAACTAATTTGACAATAAATTATATTTAAAAAATCCATAAATATCCATTTCAAGCTTACTCCCTGAGAAACCCAATCTCAGAACTGCATTATAAAGGAGTGGTCATGTATAATATGACTTCAGTGGGTCTCAATTTCAAATGCCATCTGATCAGAGTCTTTCTGTATTCAGACACCAGATTTGGATCACTTTGTATGTACAGGTTAATTTTAGATTAGGTCTGGTATGGTTGGGAACGTGGAGGTGTTAAATTGCTTGGACTGCTCAGTCTGCCCCAGGGAAGACCCATTTCTGAGGTTTGACTATAAGATAATCTTACCCCTACAGAGACTGAAGATGACCAGTGATGAAGTAAGATTTACGAGGTCTCTGCGGAATAGAACAAGATACCTGAGGCCAGAGCCAATCCAGATTCTTTGGTTTGGTTATATAATCAAGCCAGCTTCCAGAATTGAAAGTGAGGCAAGACTTAAATAACTATGTTGTCTTCTACACCACATTGCTTTATGGTTCCAGGGGTGTCCAGCATCTGTCATGTGTGTAACCTTGTTTTTACATTTAAATCCAAATGGGCCAGCATCAAGATAAAAACCTTCTGCACAGCGAAGGAAACAATCAACAAAACCAAAAGGCAACCAACAGAATGGGTGGTGATATTTGCAAATGACATATTGGAAAAAGGGTTAGTATCCAAAATCTATAAAGAACTTATCAAACTCAACACCCAAAAAACAAATAATCCAGTGAAGAAATGGGCAGAAGACATGAATAGGAATTTCCAAAGGAGACATCCAGATGGCTAACAGACACATGAAAACATGCGCAACATCATTCCTGGTCAGGGAAATACAAATCAAAATCACTATGAGATACTACCTCACACCCGTCAGATGGCTAAAATTAACAGTTCGGGAAACAACAAATGTTGGCAAGGATGCAGAGAAAGGGGAACCTTCTGCATTGTTGGTGGGAATGCAAGCTGGTGCAGCCACTCTGGAAAACAGCATGGAGTTTCCTCAAAAAATTAAAGATAGAACTACTCTATGACCCAGCAATTGCACTGCTAGGTATTTATCCAAGGGATATAGGTGTGCTGTTTCGAAGGGACACATGCACCCCAATGTTTATAGTAGCACTATTAACAATAGCCAAATTATCGAAAGAAACCAAGTATCCAACAACTTATGAATGGATAAAGAAGATGCGGTATATATATGCACACACACACACACACACACACACACACACGCAACGAAATACTACACAGCAACAAAAAAGAAAGAAACCTTGCCATTGCAGATACATGGATGGAACTAGAGGATATTATGCTAAGAGAAATAAGTTAGTCAGAGAAGGACAGATATCATATGATTTCACTCATATGTAGAATATGAGAAATTCAACAGATAAACATAGGGGAAGCGAAGGAAAAATAAGATAAAAACAGAAAGGGTGGCAAACCGTAAGAGACTCTTAAATACAGAGAAAAAACTGAGGGTTGCTAGAGGAGAGATGGGTAGGGGAATGAGTGAAATGGGTGATGGTCACTGAAAAGGGCACCTGCTGGGATAAGCAGTAGGGTGTTACATGTAAGAGATGAATCACTGAGTTCTATTCCTAAAGCCAAGACTACACTGTATGTTAAGTAACGTGAATTTAAATAAATGAAAAAATATATATATCTCAATTTAAGTCCAGGTGATTTGATAAAATACACCTGGCTATGGTCACAAGTACTATAGTTGAAAGAGTTTGAGTATCATATTATAGTGTAACTTCTTCTTACTTTTTAACTGACTTTTAGATGCATAAAAACGCAGCCCAACACACACACACACACACACACACACACACACACACACCCATACACATGCTCACTCACACACTCAACATAGACCCCAAACTCCAAATTTCAGGTGCATAAAGTTTTGTAAGATTTATGAATTATGAAATATATTAACAAATTGTAAGGTATATAAGTTGGCTGCACTTGCTTTTTCCATTTCCTTCAGAACCCACACTCTGCAGTCAGGAGCACTGAGTCGATCACCAAGTTACCACATCACTTCATACTTCACTAAGATGAGCGAAGGGAATACCCATACTGGATAAAATAATGGTCCATATCCTTCAAATGTAGGTTAAAGTTGGCTCAGGGTGGTATGTACATGCAGACATTTGATATGGGGCAACACCCCACTGAGCTCAGGAGTAAATGAGTTGGCTTTGAGCTTAATGGTTTTGAGCACTTTGAGAAGTGGTAGGATTTCTTAGTCTCCTTTAATCTGTATTTCCACATGTTCTCTCTGAATCAAAGGCCATTGTCACTATGTGTTTTAGGAACTTGTAAAGAACCATAAAATTCTGAATTATGCTTATATCATGCTCATATCAGATCTAGATATGCAAGTTCCGAGAATGTTAACTGGGAGATTTATGGCATGACATTATGTGATGGTGGGGATTCAACTGTCTCTACTATTTCTTTTCATTATTTACCTTCAAGCCACCAAAGCACAGTCTTCAAAAAAGACTGATTCAGAGATGTGTATTTCTTTAAAATACTTTTGTTAAATTTTTATTTATTTATTTTGAGAGGGAGAGAGAGAGAAAGAGAGAGAGAGAGAGAGAGAGAGGGAGGGAGAGAGAGCGTGTGCATGCACAAATGCAGGGGTTGGGAAGAGAGAATCCCAAGCATGCTCTGTGCTCTCAGCACAGAGCCCAACACAGTGGCTTGAACTCAAGAAACATGAGATCATGACCTGAGCCAAAATCAAGTCTGATGTTTAATTGACTGAGCCACCCAGGTCCCCCCAGAGATGTGCATTTCTATGTTGTACCGAGGGAAGGGGCAGCTTTCTGGAAGTATACAGGAGACTATTATATGACTGTTTTAAAATTCATTTTGCTTACAGGTGCCTGGATGGCTCAGTTGGTTAAGCGTCCAACTTTGGGTCAGGTCATGATCTCATGGTTCATGAGTTCAAGCCCTGCATCGGGCTCTGTGCTGATAGCTCAGAGCCTGGAGCCTGCTTTGGATTCTGTCTCCCTCTCTCTCTCTGCCCTCCCTCGCTCATGCTCTATCTCTGTCTCTCTCTCTCAAAATAAATGAATTTTAAAAAAAGGAAAAAAAAAGAAAAAAGTCATTTTGCTTAAATATATCTTTTAGTTATTGCTATTGTAGCTTGCATTAGTACCTCCACACTTTTAAAAGAAAAAGTGCTACATAAAATCTACTATGCATAGTGAAGTTTGTTAGAAGAGGATTTACTTAAAGCTATATACGTAAATTAGACTTCAGAAGCAAAGAATTAAACACAGGAGACACAAATGTTGTAAAATCTACTTTTATTAGGAAAACTAATCATGAATGGATTTGTGTGGCTAGTAGGTCAATGGAATTTGTGACTGACCTCTAACTTTTTGGGTGGTTTTTCACTGATTAAAAAAGGGCAACTTATCCTTTGATCTATAAATAATGGAGCATTTAAAACGCTAGGAATTGATGATTGAATGTAAAAGTACAGACGGGGTGCCTGGGTGGCTCAATCAGTTGAGCCTCCGACTGTTGATTTCAATTCACGTCATGATCCCAAGGTTGTGGGATGGAGTTCTGCATTGGGCTCCACGCGGAGCATGGAATCTGCTTGGGATTCTTTCTCTCTCTCCCTGTGCCCTTCTCCCCTGCTCACACACACACACACACACACACACACACACACACACTCTCTCTCTCTCTCTCTCTCTCTCTCTTTCTAAAAAAAATAAAATAAAATAAAATAAAATAAAATAAAATAGTCACTGATATCCACAAGATTTCCTTGTAGGCAAATTGAAGTGGGTGGTAAAGTTGTTGAACGTACTGGATCAAGTTCAAGGAAGGTCTAATTTTAAGAAGATATTCAATATGAGTTGAATAAAGTATAAGAATTAGATCAGGGTTACTTAGAGCAATGGTTAAAAATATTTAAGTTTAATAATGTCCTAGTAGTTGTCAGGTATTTCTTGTACTAATTATTTACCAATTAAAAATAGTAATACTTAGTAATACTGGTTAATATTTTTAGGTTTAGTATAATAGTTCTGCCTTTGTATTTTTTCTTTTTAAAATAAATTTGAGGGGCGCCTGGGTGGCGCAGTCGGTTAAGCGTCCGACTTCAGCCAGGTCAAGATCTTGCGGTCCGTGAGTTCGAGCCCCGCGTCAGGCTCTGGGTTGATGGCTCAGAGCCTGGAGCCTGTTTCCGATTCTGTGTCTCCCTCTCTCTCTGCCCCTCCCCCGTTCATGCTCTGTCTCTCTCTGTCCCAAAAATAAATAAACGTTGAAAAAAAAAATTTAAAATAAATTTGAAATCTTAAATGAATTTAAGAGAGTACAGCATCCCCATATATCCCATACCTATTTTTCTTATTATTAATGTCTTATATTTATACGTTTATATTACATTTGTTTGCAATTGTTGAATCAATATTGATAGGTTATTTTAACTAAAGTCTATAGTTTATTTTGATTTCTTTGATTTTTTATCTAATGTCCTTTTTCTGTTTGAGGGTCCCCCCCCCAGGATAGACATTTAGTCCCCATGTGTCCTTAGGCTCCTCTTGGCTATGATAGTTTATCAAACTTTCCTTGTTTTAGATGACCTTGACAGTTTAGAAAAATACTGGTTGATGTTGCACACTCTTGTACAATGTTCTTCAGTTGGTATTTGTCTGATTTTTCTCTCACGATTAGACTGGGGTTATAGGTCTTTGGGAGGAAGACCACACAGGTAGAGTGCCATTTTCATCACGTGTCAAGAATACATACTATCCACATGACTTATCACTGTTGCTGTTTCCCTTGACCATCTGACTGAACTTGTGATTGTGAGGTTTATCCACTATAAAGTTACTCTTTTTCCTTTTATCTATATTGCACTGTACGGAAGGAAGTCGCCGTGGGTACTTATGCTTTATGTCCTTGAGAGCAGAGTATGTACACGAATTATTTAGAATTCTTCTGTGTGGAAGATTTGTTTATTCTCCCTTATTTATTATTTGTTCAATTATTTATCTGTATCAGTATGGAATCAAAAATTTATTTTTTTATTTTGGATTATAAGCCAATTCTACTTTATTTATTGTGTTGCTCAAATTTTGCAGCTTTGACCATTGGGGACCCTTTTAATTGTCTACTATGTCCTTTGTGTACACCATCATTTTTTTTTAAAGTGTTTCCTTACTTTCTGGCACTGTAAGATGCTCTGAGATCATCTTATGTATTTACTGCTCCAGTCCTAGAACTGGCCCTTTCTCCAAGGAGCCCTGATTCCCTTTATTGAAAAATGGTATTAGAAAACAAGATTTAGGGGCAACTTGCCTCAGTTGGTTAAGTGTCCAACTCTTGATTTTGGCTCGGGTCATGATTTCATAATCAGTGAGATTGATTCTGCACTGGGTGTGCAGCCTGCTTAAGATTCTCTCTCTCTCTCTATCTCAAAAAAGAAAGAAAGAAAGAAAGAAAGAAAGAAAGAAAGAAAGAAAGAAAGAAGGAAGGAAAGGAAAGGAAAGGAAAGGAAAGGAAAGGAAAGGAAAGGAAAGGAAAGGAAAGGAAAGGAAAGGAAAGGAAAGGAAAGGAAAGGAAAGGAAAGGAAAGGAAAAGAATGATCTAGGTGGTAGGTGTGGTTGTTGGTACTGAGGTGTCATTACTTCTAGGCTCTTTCCACTGACAGAGCAAGGAGTTCCATGTATGGATATCAGCCTGTTCATATACACATATCTGAAATTATTGTATGTGTAATCACCTGTGTCTACATTAAGCTAGACATGAATTCATACTGATGTCTCCAACTCTAATCCATTATCACATGACTCATTCTAGCCTCCTCCCTTGCTCTTTGTAATCTTTCTCTGCAATACTCAGTGACCTGGCTCCCAGCATCCAGCACCCCATTACTTAATTCCAGTGTTTATGTACAGCAGTAACAAAATTAATTGTATCCCCATAGCAAACAACTTTATTTGCCTGAACACAGTGCTAGTATATAGTCTATTTTGCCTTTAGTTTGCAGATTCCATTCATATCCAAAATTACTTAGGTCATCTTTTCCCTCCAACCCCTTCAGGTAAGGTTGCTTTATATATTTGAAATATGGTTAGATTTATTTCTTACATTTGTAATAAAGTTAGTTTTATCACATTCTACAGTCCATCATGTGATGGAAAAAAAGTTTTTTTTTAAAATTTGCATAAAGTAAGGTTCACTCTTTATGCTAGAATGTTCTAAGGATCTTGACACGCATAGTGTCATATATCCACCATTGCAGTATCATACAGAATAGTTTTACCACCTTCCAAAAGGGGTTTCATGTATTCAACCCTCACCTAACACTCACCCTCTCCCAACTCCCTGGAAACCATTACTCTTTTTACCATTGCCATAGTTTTGACCTTTCCAGAATGCCATACCATTAGTTTTCCTTATGAGCATGATTATTAGCTCACATTTATTAAATATTCACCAAGTGGTTATTCCTCTGCTATCTGTTCTTCAGGTGTCACCTTTTTTTGTTTGTTTTGTTTTGTTTTGTTTTGTTCTCAGACCATATGATGGAGGTACAATGGTGTTCCTTAATTTATAGGTGAGGAAGCATAGAGTGGCTAAGTACTACTACCAAAGTTGTATACAGCTAATAAGAGGACTTGTCAGTTTAAAACAAGGGCTATTTGACTTTGAAATCAGCATCCAACCAATATGTTATACTGCCAAGTTCATACTCAGAATTGAAAAAACTAGAAACGGGTTGCCTGCCTCACAGTGCTCCTTCATTTTGATAGTCCTGTGTGCAAAACAACGGGGTCCTTTACAACTCCAAACATGCATTACTCTAATAGAAAACAAAATATTTATACTGAAAAGGAAGGAAGGAAAGGAGCAAGGTGGAAAGGGAGTAAGGAAAGCGTATCAGGTCCAGGAACAGGGTCAGTGACTCTGTTAGATTTTGCTAAAAGTCATGCTTTTCTCTCTGGTCCAGGAGTGACCATTCTGTGGGCTCGTATTGTCCCTTAAGCCACCAGTCTGGAAAAAAAAGCCTACAGGGGCACATTTGTGTAGGACGTTTTCCCTAAGGGAACTGTGATGTTCAACATTGATATATTTTACTCACATTCTCAGTTTACTCAAGAACACAGTAAATATTTAAACTTTTAGTTGTGTGTACTCTTTGGGAATGTGGCTGTGAATGCAGATCCCAACTATGATTGATGCCATGTTTTATCTTCACAAAACCTCAGATAAGGATCTTCCGCCATGCTTCCTGCCAGACCCCTTAAAATTAGCTAGTAGATGAGCTGTTGACTTTTATTAAAATAAAAAAACATTTTCTGATATTTGAGAATATTTTAACGTGAATTTGGCCTATGAACTAACGGGTAAACAAGCAGTTATGAGTATCCAGATGTGTCTAGAAGCCCAGAACAAAAAATGTAAATGATCACTTATGAATCAGGTGCCCGATTTCTGGCAGAAAGAAAAGCATTCTTTTCAGAAAAAATATTAACCTTCTTTTAGCAAATGATGGCAACAAATTAGGAAACACGGAAATGTAATATTTATGTCAAATTAATCTCAAATGTTCCCCATGAGGGTATAAAATCACAGGTGGAAGTTTGACCCAGCTATTTTCATTGTGAACTGGCTTTATTAACATGGCACCCCCATGAAAGAAAGTATTGGGGATTGCTTTATTCATTTGCAGGAGGCTCAGATTTATCCTATGATTTCTTGAAGATACATGTATTAATTTCCTAGGACTGATGTAACAAAGCACCACAAACTGGGTGGCTTAAACAGTAGGAATTTATTGTCTTACAATTCTGGAGGGTAGAAGTTCAAGATCAAGGTGCTGCCAGGGTTGTTGGTTCCTCTCGAGGGCTGTGAGGGAGAATCTGTTCCAGGCCTCTCTCCTAGCTTCTGGTGGTTTGCTGGCAATCTTTAATATTTCTTGCCTTATAGATACATCACTTTCCATATCTGCTTTCATCTTTATGTAGTGTTCTCCTTTGTATCTCTTTATGTAGTCTTTCCTCTCTGAATGCTCATGTGTCCAAATTTCCCATCGGTGTAAGTACACCAGGTATACTGGATTGGAGCCCAATCTGGTCAAGTCAAGTGTGTTCTCACTTGATTATCTCTGTGAAGACTTTATTTCCAAATAAAGTTACATCCTTAGATGCTTGAAGTGAGGATCTCAACATATTAATTTTGGAGTGACACAATTCAGTCCGTAACAGTATCCCTGAGTTTTATTTTGCTCGTACAAAGCCAAAAGGCTCCACCATGTAATAACTGTGTTTTTTCTCTGCTCTCCCCATTCACTCTCCTCTCAAACATCAGGGTGTCTGGATTATTTTAGTCTGCTGGATGATCCTAAGCAGAGAATGTTGTTGGGATTGACATTGGGCAAGAAGCTGAGATCACATGAGCGTAACTAACGCTCAAAGAACACCGTTTCTGGGTAATTTATACGGAATCAGTTCCTTGACTCACATGAGAAGATGTAGTCTTTGAAAATGTTCGCTATAATATGTAGATTAAGAGGTTACATTCTGAACTTGGTAAGAACTCAAGTCTACCATTTACTTAAGCAGATTACTGGACATTTCTACGTCTCAGGGTTCTCATCCATAAAATGGGGATGTTGAGAATAATATCTAATTCATAAGATTGTTTTGAGGGAATGAGTGGGAAAATTAGCATAATGCCTGACATGATAAACACTCAATAAATATTATTTAGTATTAACATTGTTATTTTCTCTATTAGTAGTATTTGTGTTGCTCAAAGCAAGATTAAAGTTTTACTCTTAAGGAGCTCACATTCTATGGAATACAACTTGAATAGGGACATAAACTTTTATCCTAACTTCTTTCTCTCTTTAGTCTTCATTTCTCTTTTATCTTTATCTCTCTCTCAAAATTTCAGGTCATTTGTTTACAGTGCTTCCATTATTGCCTCTATACATATGATTCCTAAATCTTTATCTTTGGTCCTACTTTTATGACTTTTTATGACATATACCATATCCTACTTTGGATCAGAATTACATATATTACATTTCTCACTCCTGTAAATCAAAGCTAATGATTTTTTAAAATGTTTTTAACGTTTATTTATTTTTGAGAAAGAGAGAGAGAGAATGTGAGTGGGGGAGGGGCAGAGAGAGGGGGAGACACAGAATCCGAAGCAGGCTCCAGGCTCTGAGCTGTCAGCACAGAGCCCGATGCCAGGCTCAAACTCATAGACCATGAGATCATGACCTGAGCCGAAGTCAGGTGCTCAAGTGACTGAGCCACCCAGGCTTCCCAAAGCCAATAATCTTTGTATCCTCAACAGTGTCTAACAGAGTGCCTGATACATCGTAGGTGTACAACAAATATTTGAGGATAATTGGATGAACTAACACCTCAGAATTTAAAGTCAGTCTAGATGATTCAGAACCCAAAGGATCTCCCTGACTTAAATGGAGAAATGATTACCTTTGTTATCTTTTTATTTATTTATTTTTGAACAAAGCAGCTGGTCCTTATCTTTCCTCAGTACCATGTGGTCTTGGAAACACAGTGAATATATCTGGCTACCACCTTGGCCACAGGCATGAACTCATGCTCAGGCTGAATTATTCTCAGGTGTACTTTCTGGCCCAGTGACTTTACTAAAATAGGTATATGACCTATTTAGGGTTCAAAAGTTGTTCCTGAACTTTCTCTAACCTTATGGAGAGTGAGAGAGATTGAGAGAGAGAGAGGTTGAGAAAGATTCTTCTTTTTTTATGTTTATTTATTTATTTTGAGAGAGAGAGAGAGGGAGAGCAGGGAAGGCACAGAGAGAGACAAATTGCAGGCAGGCTCCACACTGCCAGGGCAGAACCCGATGTGGGGCTCAAACTCATGAAACGTGAGATGATGACGCAAGCTGAAACCAAGAGTCTGATGCTTAACTAACTGAGCCACCCAGCCACCCCTAGAGAGATTCTTCTTGAATTGCGGTTGCCGGTTTGGCGTAATGTGAAATTGAAATTGTAGTTAGCATTACCTTTACCACATGCAGCTGGCTTATCTGCAGCTGTAGGGAATAAGGGGAACACTCAGAAAAAAGGAGAGTAAGACTTTTTAATACCAGTGAATCTTCTGGAGCTGTTATTAAAACTAGATTTGCCCATGATTTTCTCAATTCCATGAGCCAATACATTGTCCTTTTTGCTTAAGCTAATTGTAAGTTAGATGTCTCTTATTTTCAACTGGAATGATCTTGATTAATACAAACAATCATAGTTTTTGCTATCTTTCTTGGAAGAGTCCATTGAAAGTCCTGTGTGTGTGTGTGTGTATACCATATATATATACACACCAAATATATATATATATATATATATGGTAAATTATTTGCTTTATATAGTCAAGCAGCAAAATCTTATTCTATGCTCTACGGTTATAAGGGCTTTTAGTAAAACAAACAGAAAAATCTGAATTTGTAATGTTCAAAGGAAGCCATGGTCACACAATTAGTGATACAAATATTTGCCTGAGCAACTGTCTGAATAAGTTTATATTGTTCTGAGATGTGATATCAATTTAGTATTAACTAAGCACCATATTTGTGTCATATTATGGTAGACTGTGGATATAGTTTCTTCTCTCAAGAAGCTTACAGTCTAGCTGAGAAGATAAAACATATACACGTACACACAAACAAAAGGGCAGCACAGCTATCCAGTCAATAATTCATACTGGGCTTAGGAGTATGTTTCAAATTCTTAAGGGTAAAGGGAGGTGGGGAAGAGGGGTGGGGCATTCTAGCGGTGACATGGCATGGAAAAGGCAGAAAGATAGAAAAGTAAAATGCATATTTAGAGACCAGTAATTCACGCATCTGATTTGGGAAATAATTCTTGAGTGATGGCTCCAGAGACTGAACAGTTAGACTGTGGTCAGATTTTTAAAAGCCTGATACGTCAAGTTAAAGAGTTAAACTTTTAACTTTCTGGAAGGGGGAGCTGCCAAAAGTATTTGGGTGGTGCAGGAGCTGCAATGTGATCCCGTTAAAGTTCAGATGTTTCAGGAAGTAAATCTACAGTTATCTGCACTTTGAACTCTCAGCAAAGAGGTTAAAGGAGTCATTTCAGGAAGCTAGTGAGACACCTGTGGCACGAAGTGATGAGGGCTCAGATGTGGTTAGTAGCAAAGAGAAGGGCAGGAGGAAAACGCATGAGTGAGGATGGCAAATTTGAAAGAATGGACAGGACCCAGCGCCTGACTGGATGAAGGAGATGATGCAATAGCTTTTGAGCTGAGATAGAAGGTGGAATTTTAAGAGAGCAGAATTAGGAAATTCAGAAGAATTTGGCATTGCAAGTGTGGTAGAAGCCAAATGGGTAGGTTCCACAGGCACTAAATAAGACTTATAAAAGGAACCTCCCAGAGAGAAGATGGTGGCAAGGTAGGAGGACCGCAGGCTCACCTTGTCCGTGACAAGAATGCAACTGGAGAACCATCAGGTCATCCTAAACCACAATGAGATATCACCTCACACCTGTCAGAATGGCTAAAATGAACAACACAAGAAACAACAGGCGTTGATGAGGATGTGGAGAAAAAGGAACCCTCATGCACTGCTGGTAGCAATGCAAACTGGAAGCCCTCTGGAAACTTGTCAAAACTAGATCTACCCCATGATCCAGCAATCACACTACTGGATAATTACCCAAAATATGAAAACAGTAATTCAATGGGATACATGCATCCTTATGTTTACAGCAGCATTATTTATAATAGCTAAAATATGGAAGCAGCCCAAGTGTTCATAGATTGATGAATGGATAAGAAGATGTGAGTAATGGAATATTACTGAGCCATAAAAAGAATGACATCTTGCCATTTGCAACAACACAGATGGAGCTAGAAAGCATAATGCTAAGCAAAGTAAGTCAGAGAAAGGCAAATACCATATGATTACACTCATATGTGGAATTTAAGAAACAGAACAAACGAACAAAGGGAAAGAGAGAGAGAGAGACAAATTAAGAAACAGACTCTTAACTGTAGTGAACAAAGTGATGGCTAACAGCGAAGAGGTGGGTGGAGGGATGGGTTAAATAGCACTTGTGACGAACACCAGGTGATGTATGGAAGTGTTGAATCACTGTATTGTACACCTGAAACTAATATAACACTGTACGTTAACTAACTGGAATTAAAATGAAAACTTAAAAAAAGGAACCTCCTAAAAATATTGCCTGAATTGCTGAATTGAGCTAAAAGGGCAGAATTCTAAAATCAAGTTTGGTACAGGAATGGAGTGTAGATACCATGATTTGGGGTAGATAAGGAAAGTGACAAAACCTTAAGGATAAAGATGGATGGCTCCGTCTGGCTGGGTTCCTTGGTTAGCAGTTGTGCCTGCTGTAGGTCCCCAACAGGTCTGTTCTGACCTCAGAGTCCATTCTAGATCCATACATAACAAGGAAGAAATTCACTGGCTCTGCCCAACTGCTTAGTGTAGCCTCCAGGCCCACCTAACCAGGAAGCTTGGCCAGAAATGCTGGGTGGCTAATGGAGTACATACATCCTATGGCTGACAGAATAGGGAAGCAAGTCAGTGCCCTTTGAAACTGCTGAGACAGAGTTAATGCCAATCCAGCTTATATTTTTACAAAAAAACAGAAGAGCAGGGAACACTCCCAAACTCATTTTGTGAGGCCAACATTACCCTGATACCAAAGCCAGATAAGGACACCATGAGAAAAGAAAAGGACAGACTAATATTTCTGATGAATAAAGATGCAAAAATTCTCAACAAAATGCTGGCAAGTCAAATTCAATAGCATATTAAAAGGATTATATATCATGATCAAGTGGCATTTATTCCTGGGATGCAAGGATGGTTCATCATATGCCATTCAATGAATGTATACATCACATTAATAGAATGAATGATAAAAATAAAAATAATATAATAATCTCAAAAGAAGCAGTAACAAACATTTGAGAAAATTCAACATCCTTTCATGATAAAACGACTCAATAAAGTGGCTACAGAAGGAATGTATTTCAACATAATAAAGGCCATATATGACATGCCCATAGCTAATGTCATACTCAATGGTGAAAGGTTGAAATATTTTCCTCTAAGGTCTAATATCAGGAAAAGGCAAGGGTATCCACCCTCATCACTCCTATTCAATATAGCACTGGAAGTCCTTGCCAGAAAATCAGGCAAGGTAATGAAATTAAAAGGATCCAAATTGAAAAGGAAGAAATAAAATTGTCTATGCTTATAGATGACATAACCTTATATATAGAAAGCCCTAAAGACTCCACCAAAAACTCAAAGAACTAATAAATGAATTCAATAAAGTTACAAAATCAATAAACACACACACACACACACACCAATTGTGTTTTTATATGCTAATAACAAACTACCCAAGAAAGAAACAATCTCATTTACAGTGGCAGCAAGAAGACCAAAATACTTAGAAATAAGTTTAATCAAGGAGGTGAAAGATCTGTACACTGGAAACTATCAGAAGAAGCTGAAGAAAACACAAATAAATGAAAAGGTATCTTGTGTTCATGGATCAAAAAAGCTAATATTGTTAAAATGTCCATACTACCCAAAGCCATCAACAGATTCATTGCAAGTACTATCAAAACTCCAATGTTTTTCACAGAAAAAAAAAATCCTAAAATCCACGTGGAACCACAGAGGGCCGAATAGCCAAAGCAAACTTAAGAAAGAACAAAGCTGGAGGCATCACACTTCCTGACTTCAAACTATATTACAAAGCTGTAGTAATCGAAACAGTATGATATTTGCATGAAAAAGCAGACACATAGACAAATGTCACAGGATCAAAAACCCAGAAATAAATCCATGCATATCATGTCAACTAATATTTGACTAGAGAGCCAACAGTGTTCAATGAGGAAAGATAATCTCATCAATAAATAGTGTTGGGGGAAATGAATATTCACCTGCAAAATAATGAAATTAGACCTCTTTCTTACACTCCTCATAAAAATTAACTTGCAAAGGATTAAAGACTTAAACGTAAGACCTTCAACTATAAAACTCCTAAAAGAAAACATGGTGAAAAGCTCACTGACATTGTTTTTGGTAATGATTTTTTTTTGTATATGACACTTCAAAATCACAATAACAAAAACAAAAATCAACAAGTGGGACTATATCAAACTAAAATGTTTTTACAGCAAAGGAAACCATCAATAAAATTAAAAAGCAACCTATGGAATGGGAGACAATATTACAAGCCATTATCTGATAAAGGGTTAGTATCCAAAATATATGAGGAACCCATAGGTCTACAACAACAGCAGCAGCAGCAACGACAAAACCAAATAATCTAAAGAGACAGGCGAAGGAGCAGGAGGGGTCTGACTTTTTTCCAAAAAGTACTTATAAACTGCCAAGTACATGAAAAGGTGCTTGGCATCCCTCATCATCGGGGAAATACAAATCAAAACCACAATGAGATGTCACTCCACACCTGTTAGAACCGCTATTTTCAAAAGGACAAGAGATGACAAGTGCTGGTAAGAATGTGGAGGAAAGGGAACCCCGTGCACTGCCGGTAGGAATGTAAACTGATGCAGCCACTAAGAAAAACAACATGGTGGCTCCTCAAAAAATAAAAATAGACCTGTCATATGACCCAGGAATCCCACTCCTCGGTAATGAAGTCACTATCCTGAAGAGACATCTGTACCCCCACGTTCATTGCAGTATTATTCACAATTGCCAACATATGGAAACAACCTAAGTGTCCATCGCTGGATGAGTGCCTAAAGAAAATGTGGTGTTCATATACACAATGCAATACTGTTCAGCTGTAGAAAAGGAGGAAATACTGTTATTTGTGACAACACGGATGATGCTTGAGGGCATCAAGCTGGTGAAATAAGTCAGATGGAGAAAGGCAAACACTGGATCATCTCACTTGTATGCAGAATCTAAAATATCCTAATTCATAAATACAGAGAATAGATCGGTGGTAATCAGAGACTAAGTTGTAGAGGAATGGGAAGATGTTGGTCAAAGGGTACAAACTGCCAGTAATAAAATCAGTAAGTTCTGGGGATATCATGGTGACTATAATGAAGAATACTATATTGTCTCTTTGAAAGTTGTAGGAGAGTAGGTCTTAAATGTTCTCACCACACACACGAAATTAACTACACGAGGTGATAGAGGGGTTAAATAATCCTATTGTGGTAATCATTTCACAATATATGCATGTATCAAATAATGGCTTTGTACACCTTAACACTGTAAAAAAAAATTAAAAATAAAAAAGGAGCCTGAAAGAACACATAAAGATATCTGTAAGAAATGACACATGGTGGGGTGTCTCGGGGGCTCAGTCAGTTAAGCATCCAACTCTTGATCTCAGCTCAGGCCTTGATCTTAGAGTTGTGAGTTCAGGCCCCATGTTGGGGTCCACATTGGGGCCCACTTAAAGAAAAACTACACAAATGTTACATATAAAAATTATGGGAAATGTAAGGATGAAATTGAATGAAGGTCACTCTATCAATCTAGCAGACTATGGGGTAGAAACACAAACTTTATAAATGAATTTGATTCAAAAGGTTTAGCTCCAATCCAGACACCTACAATGTGCCAGGCAAATACTATTAATAGCAGAGGGTTAAAAGATGGGAAATATATGATTTGTAACCATATGGTTCTTTGTGCGAAAGACCCCCAATAAAATACTTTAAACAAACTAGTATGTGTTAAACCATAAGAAAATAGTCTGGCCAGAAGGAGAGGGATTATGGTGGTTTCTGAAAGGTATGCAGGAGTTACCTAGTTTTTAAAAAGGGAGGCATGCAGGTCTAGGTAGAGGAAGCATTATCAGGAAAGGCACAGAGGTGTGAAACAGTAAGGTGTATCCGTGTGAATATCATGATTTGACATTATTACTGAAATGTAAAGTAAGGAAAGAGTGATTAAAAAATATTGATGAATGGTTCAATGTGGAAGAAGAGTAGGGATACAGCATTTTATTACATTGCTGGATTTTATACTCTAAGATTTTTGTGTTTATGTTCATGGGAGATATTGTTCTTTATTCTTCTGTTCTCGTACTGCTCTTGTTTAATTTTTTGTTTTAATTAAATTACACTAGACTCATAAAATAATTTATTTGGATAGTTCTTTTTTTTCGCAATTATTTAGAAAAATTCGTAAGATTGGAATGATCGATCGTGGAATTTTGGCAGATTTGCTGAAACACTGTCTAGGCCCGATGCTTTCTATCTGGGAAGATTTTATATTTTTAATTCAACTTCTTTGGTAATTATGTCTACCCAAATTTCTGTTTCTTCTTGATCAATTTTGTCCTTTTTTCTATGTTTCCAAATGTATTGGCATAAAGTTCATTATATCTTATTCCCTTTTTTAAATCTTATTTCCTTTTTAAGTCTCTGTTGTAACTGTGTTCTTTATGCTGTTTCAAATATTGTTTACCTTTGTCTTGTCTCTGTTTTCTTGATCTATCTTGCCAGAGGTTTCTCAATTTTATTTATCTTTTCAAAGAACCAGTTTGGTTTTGTTTATATTCCCGTCGTATGTTGAATTACATTTCCTTAGACTTCACTTCTCCTCCTTGTTTTTCTTCCCTCTGCTTCTTTGTGTTTCTTCTGTTCTCTTTATATCATTTAGGGTTGAATGTTTAGGTTATCTATTTTCAGTCTTATTTTCTACTCCCTGGACACGGTCCCAATTTTACATTTATTTCTGTTGTTATTTGATCAATGCCTTTCTCTCCTTTTAGATTCCTTTCATTTGGGGACTATTTCAACTTTTTGCTCTAGTGTCATACCTAACCCTTAGCACAGTGCCTGAGTCATAATAGTGGCTCAATAAATTTGTGCTGAATGGATGAATGTTTGCTATAATTTGTAAAATGCAGCACACTATACAAGTTAAATTGCTGATCTATTTATCTGGTCTCAAGATAGTAGAGTAGCTTGGAGCATATTAGAATATCAATGCAGCTGTCTAAGTAAAGTGATAGAACCAATGTGTTTGAGAGATATTTTCATCTATAACCTAGGGGAGTACGAATGTCTTCAGGCAAACACTTTCTGAATGGCTGAGTGTTACAAAAACAGAAAAGTCAGTCATTGAAAGTGTTTATGAAGTTCACCTGAAGACTAGCGTCTGCTTTCTGCTTCAGTGAATTCTATGTCAAGCAGTCCTTGCTCAGTGGGATAATGATCCAATTTTCAATTTCTACTGCAGTGAGTAACAAGAAATTATCCTTCATTTCTGTTAAAACATATAAATATTTGTGGAGTCTGTTAGTCCTAAGTTCAAATTCCGGCTGTGTTCCCTTAAAAAAAATTTTTTTAATGTTTATTTTTGAGAGAGAGAGAGAGAGACAGAGAGCACGAGCGAGCAAGGGAGGGGAGAGAGAGGGGGACACAGAATCCAAAGCAAGCTCCAGGCTCTGAGCTGTCAGCACAGAGCCTGATGGGGGCTTGAACCCACTGAGAGATCACAGTCTGAGCCAAAGTCAGATGCTTAGCGGACTGAGCCACCCAGGCACAATTCCCAACCCCCCTCCACCCCCAACCCCCGCCACTCCTCCTCCCTCCCCACCAGCTGTGTTCCTAACTACCTGTGTGACTTCAGGCCAGTGACCATCCCTCCAAGCTTCAGTTCTTTTCTCTGTGTAATGGGGATGCCTGTAGCTCCCTCTCTCACTGTAGTGTGAGGATTAAGTAAGAGAATGAATGGAAAGTGCTTAGCATGGTATCTGGCACACAGCAGGTAAATATCAGTAAATATCAGTTGTTATTGTTGTTGCTATTAGCTGTATGAGCTTTTCATGGGAGGGACCGTGTCTTATGCATCTATACCAGAAGCCCAACATGTGTAACTGGCCTAGCCCAGGCATGACTGTAGACTTGAACTGAGATTCTCGTGCTGCTGATGCTGAATGATAGACAAAGAAAAAGAAGCTATGGGAGAAAGGAATTCAGGCTTTGTAATTATTCGGCCATGTGCTTCGAATTTGGGTTTAAAAAAGGCAATGGCGGGGCGCCTGGGTGGCCCAGTCGGTTAAGCACCTGACTTCGGTTCAGGTCACGATTTCACCGTTCATGGGTTCGAGCCCGGCGTTGGGCCCTGTGCTGACCGTTGAGAGCCTGGAGCCTGCTTTAGATTCTGTATCTCCCTCTCTCTCTAACCCCTCCCTCACTCGTGCTCTGTCCCTCTCTGTCTCTCAAAAACTAAATAAACGTTAAAAAAATTTTTTTAAATGTAATAGTGAAAGAATTTGTTCTAAATATCTCCTACGCTGGATTTAATCATTTGAATTGAGCCATTGGCAACAATATTCCAGGGAAATAAGGATGAACAGGTGCAATAAAAAGTGATCTTTCCTATTACGCTAAAAATGGACACATTCCCTGGGAAAACGTCTCACCTAAAATTGCTTTCATAGGTGCAACTCCTTGCAACCTTTTTATAATTTCTGTAATGGGAAAAACCCGATTTAAATCATGCTACTCTGAATTCATTCAAAAACAGATAATGAATAACATTACTTGGCTTCTGCAATGACACAAGGCATGGAATAATAAACTACGTTACAGTGAGACCCTCTTCGTCCTAGATCTTGTGGAGCTGTTTATCAGAAGGTCAGTAGCAATGCTATTTCTATTGGAGCATTTTCATTTACAAAATTAACATATTTGAAAAGTGACTTTCAATAATGACACAAAGCATAAATATAAAAATCTGTACACGCTATAGCTCGTATAAAACATTTTTTTGGCATCAATTATTGTTGTAATTTAGGCTGAATAATGCCAGCTATTTTGCTGCTGTGCTGAAGTCCTCTTTTTTGAGCCCACAATGAACCTGTAATACTTATGGAAAGAGTTACCATAGCAACCTATATTGATGTCACAAGCTCAGGCTTCTGACTTCATTGCATAATGCGGTAGCAAGTGGATTTGCAGCAGAAACACCCTGCTAAAGAACAAGTATCTTGGTTCCCAGCAAAGAGGACAAAGGAGAACAGCAAGTTATAGGGAGTTGAATGCTGGATTGTGAGTCAGATTGTCTGAGTTCTTATTTTAAACCTGCTTCTCACTTGTTGCCTTGTTTTGAGTAATCGTGTTTACATGTGTGCACTGAGGTTTGAAGCAAGAAATCTCCTATCTCTGGGATAGACATAGAAGAGAAAACTCAGTATTTAATGTTTTAGCATTTGGGGGACATCTTAATAAGGCTAAAACACCCTAAAAATAACTTGGAAAGCAAGGAATTACTAATGTCTTGTAGTAGGTAACTGGCTAGCTCACAAAGATAAAGAGAACACTTTGGAAAAAAAGCATAGAGCTAGGGTTTTTGATTTTGATTTTTTGAAATAGTAATGGGTAAAGGGTATGATTGATGTCCTAATCTTAACTTTAATAAGAATGTGGAGAACTCTTACATAAATATGTCATATTACATAGCTGTATCTATTTAAGGATGTTTTGATATGTCTCAGAGAAGAGAAAGGTTAATCTGTATCTGTTAGTGGGTATGATGCTTCTCATGTTTACACTGTGTACATTAAATCATAAATGTTTATTTTATCATGCAAATGTTTATCCTCATTAGAAAACAATTAAATAAGTGAAGTGGCTTTGCTAATTTAAAATAAAATTAAAAAAAATTAATGATATCCTTTTTTAGACAGGCCTACTCTTCCCTTTGGAACCCTATAACCTGTCCATTATGTCAATCGGTCTAGGTTTTTATTATATAGTAAATTTCAGAATTGAGCTTCTTTGGGTATTTGAAAAGGCATTTAAACTAATAAACTTCCTCACCAGAAACTAAGGTGAAAACATGGTGCAGCTTTTCGTTTTATCTAAGGTAACAAGCTAGAACATTTTGATAGAACTATGGCCCTTCCCACCCCCTCTTTCCATATGTTTCAAAATCATTCCAAAATATCGGCGAAGATTTAACATGCTAAAAAACTTCATTAGCTAAATTCCCTGTTAAATAACCCTCAGAAAGAAATAAGTAATTTTTCAGGTCTTAGAAAAATTTTAAGTTACTGTTGAAAAATGTAGAGCAAGGTAGAAGCTGGGGCCATGTTTTTGATAAGTTCTTAATTGCATCTGAACTCATTACCTCACTGCACAAGTCATTTGTGTGAGTCATAAAATCTTGCAAAATCTTTCAAAAACTAGAATTTGCTGTACAGTGTTTCATGGAATATCTAAGAGTAAAAATTAGTTTTTTCATTATAGGCATTATGTTTATCCAACTAGCTAATGTGTTTTTTTCCTATACTAGGCAAAAGACTTTTCGTGTGTTTGTGTGAATTTAATTCAGAAGATTTTTATTAACTTTATTACCATGAGAAGGTCCTGAATAAACATAGTAAAATTTTGTAAAAAAAAAAATCATACATTCTTCATTTTTTTTCATCTTAAGCAAAGAGAGGAATCAGTAAAAATGGTTGTTTCCTTTCTGAATTCTACTTTGTTCCTTGCTCTAAATTCTACCATTTCGAAGTACAACTCCTTTAAATAACAGAGACTAAACATCGCTGAAAGTCACATCAAGAAATCACACCTATAGAAGGAGCTATAGCTATTTTGTTTTGTTTTGTGATCACACTGAGGTCCAATAGATTTAAATAACTTGCCCAAAGTTAACTGGTGGAAGAATACATACCTCAACTAAGGATCGTTCTACCACATCAAAGTGTCCTGATCCTGCCTGATGGCTTTTATCCAGAGTCATCTCCCTTTTAGATAGTCTGATATATAGTCCTTTTCTTCTTATTTTTTCTTAATTTCTTGGTTTTATTTTTTCCCCTAAAAAATCTCACTAGAGATTATAGAAAAATTTATTAGTCTTTTCAAAGAGCCAACTTTCGGCTTTACTTATTGCTCTCATGTATCTTTTACTGTGTAACAATCTACCCTCAAAACATACTGGTTTAAAACAACCACACTATTTCACTATCTCATGATTTTGTGGGTTAAGAATTCAGGTAGGGTCATTCTTTTGCTTCTTGTGGTATTGACTAAGTTTACGGGGTGGTATTTGGTTGGTGGTTGGCGTGGTCTGGAGAGTCTAGGATTGCTTCACTCAGGTGCCTGATGCCTTAGCAAGGAAACCTAGAAGGCTAAGCTTAGATGGGTTTCTCCCTGTAACCACGTAACACAGGGCTTCTCCACATGGCCTTTCCAATGGAGTTTTGAGACTTCTTACATTGCAGTTTGGAACTCTAAGAATGTACAGGAAAATGGGAAGTAGAAATGGCAAGTTTTCTTAAAGTCTAGACCTAGAACTGGCAAAATATCACTTCTGCCATACTTTTAGAGCAGTCATAGAACAAAGATTCAAGGGGAAAGGAAATAGATCTCTCCTGTCAAAGGAAAGAGTGTCAAAGAGTTGGAGCTATCTTTATTCTATCGCATTGATCCTGTGTTGTATTTTAGTCTTCTATTTCAACAATCTATTATTTTCTTTGTATCTTCCATCTGTTTTCTTTGTTTATATTCTATCATTCACTCTCCCCCCCTTCTTAGGTTGGATGTTTAAATCATTTTTTTTTCATCATTTCCTCGTCTAATATAAGCCCTGAAGGGTAATTTTTTTTTTCCAATTACAGCTTTCATTGCATTTCAAAGTTTTAGCTATATTGTTATTTTGCTCATTGTTCAGTTTTTTCCCAGTTTTCCATTATCATTTCTTTTGTGATCTATGAGTTATTTGGAAGTGTGGTTTTAAAATTTCAATCCCATAGGGTCTTAATATTAATAATGTATCTACTTGGGACTTAAAAGACATTCATCAAATACAATGGATTATCCTTTTTTGGATCCTGACTTGAACAAACTTAAGAAAACATATGAGATAATCGAGGGAAATTTGAACACTGACTGGATATTTGGGGAATTTTTATATATTAAAAAATATATATAATGGTATTATAGTGATGTTAAAAGTGTCCGTTTTAAATAGAGTTAGAAATATTTATGGAATGAATTTACTTCAGAAAAATTCAGATGGGAGTGGGCATATAGATGATAAAAGATTGACTATGAGTTAGATAACTGATGAAGACAACTGAAGGGTACAAGCATTCCATATTCGCGTGTGTGAACTTTTTCATAAGTTGTCAAAAGTTTACCTTATAATAATTTCTCATTTAGTTGCATTGTGGCTAGAGAATTAGAGTATATTGAGTATATATATGAATTATATATTCAAATATACATATACACAAAAATACAAAGATTATATATATTCTTTCTATACGATGTAGCGAATACACTGCACACACACACACACACACACACACACACATAATGAGCTTATTTTATGGACTGATGTATTAAATTTTGTGTACTTGAGAAGTAAATATGGAATATCTTTCTTTCTTTCTCTCTCTGTTTATCTATATATATCCATTAAATCAAGGTTGGTAGTCCAAAGATTTTTTTTTAGTTTTTTTTAAATAGATTTTTAAAAGATTTTTTATAGATTCTTTTTCCTCCTAAAACTATGGATAATTGAGAAATAATTGAGAAATTTAGAAATCCATTAAATCATGGTTGGTAGTCCAAAGAATTTTTTAGGTTATTTTAAATAGATTTTAAAAATATTTTTTATAGATTCGTATAGATTTTTCCTGCTTAAACTATGGATAATTGAGAAATGTGTATTTCATCCTCACATTATTATGATGATTTGTCAATTTCTCTCTGTAGTTCTTGAATGTTTTGCAGTATGTAATTTGAGATAGGTTCGTAATACATATCTAAGTGTTAAATCTTACTGGTAATTTGAAATTTAATCTTCACACAGTATCACCTCTTCTTCCTGATAGTTTTTTATTTACCTTAAAGACTATTTTTTTGATATTAATATAACTCTCCCAGCTTTCTTTTGGCTATTATTTTGTGGATATCTCTCTCAATCATGTTTTGCTTTCATATTTTAGGTTATGTTTTTCATAAGAGCATATAATTGAATTTTTGTTTACCTAGCCTTAAAATTTCTGTTTTTAACTGGAAAGTTTGGCCTATACACATAAATATTGTGATTAGTGATAATATTTATTTATTTCTATGATCTTAATTTGTACTTTCTGTTTGTCCATTTTTTTCTATGCTTCTTTCCTTCTTTCTTTCTTAGCCTTCGTATCATGTCATTCATACTATCTGGACACACTCCTTTCTTCAATCCTCTGTTGGCTGATTTGAATTGTGCTTGGTATTTCCCTTAATCTGACCTGTCATGCACCATATTTTATAGAAACTGTTAAATTTTCCATCTTTTAAAGGAAAATTTCCAGATATTCTAACATAGATAAATGTTTTAGCTTTAAAATTTTTGGTTACTTCAGAAGTTTTAGGATAGAGTTGCTGAACAGATGGGATATAACAGTATTCTTTAAACTAGAAGTCCTTGGGGCCTGGATGGCTCAGTCAGTTGAACATCTGACTTTGGCTCAGGTCATGATCTCATGGTTCATGATTTCAAGCCCTGCATCGGGCTCTCAGCTGTCAGCACCGAGCTTTCTTTGGATCTATGTTCCCCTCTCTCTCTGCCCCTCCCCACCCTACTCTCTCTCAAAAAATAAGTAAAAACATGACAAAAAATAAACTGGAAGTCCTTAAACTGCATTTGAGGAATAAGGCCTGAACATGAAATTCTAGTGAATAATAGAATAAAAAATGAAGCTGAACTTAATGTTGATGGATTGACGATGCAGGGAGCCACTTAATGTTACAGTTTTCAAAAGAGTAAAAGTTATCAAACTTTTCTCCTAGAAGAGAAGGTGACCTGATGAGAGCTGTTGGAGAAGATGGCAATTGTGAATAGGTACTGAGTTAGGAGGACCTCAACTTCAGGAAGCCAGGTTAGGAGCCCTTTTTGAATTAATCGGAGATGATGGCCAAAGGGCTGAATGAAGATGTGAACTAGGGTCTGGAAATGAAAGCTATTCTCTGACTTAAGCATCGGTAGTTATGTAAGAAGAAGTTGACGGAAAGAGAAGGAAGCAACATGGCAGTGATAATTGCTTCTGAACTGAGCAATTAGAACATCATGGCTTCCTGCTACCTTCTCTGTTTATATCATAATCTGCTGCTACTAGCTTCATCCCTTATTTTTTTATTTCAGAGTTCCCTAGAGAGGAATTCAACTTGTGCGGCTTCTTTTCGCACCAGGTCTAGAGTCTTGCTTGCTGGCTTAGTTAGTGGATGAGCAGCCTTTGTGGTGGGTGTGCACTGGTGCGGCATCGTCCCCTGAAAAGTGGGAAGGATTATCTGATACAGACATCACCATATCCCCCGAGCAGGGACTGTGATCTGAGCAGGTCTCTTAGTCTCAGCACCCCAGAAAGCAGAGTCTGACCTAAGAATTTATGTGACTTTTTATCAAGGCAGGCAGGAATGAGTGTAAAAGAAATCTTACGGTAGGGAGAGAGGGAAAGCTGGCCAGAGGGTGTGTTGCTGAACTATTAGCACTGATGTAGTTTGCTTCGTGTTGTAGGGGTGTCCTGTGTAAGGCCACATCAACTGCATCTCAGAGAGATCATCATAGAGACTTGAGAAAGAGGAAGGACTTATCTTATTTGTTGTTGTTGGCCATTGGTTGAAAGTTTGCTCTATTAGGACTTAACTCCCCTGAAGTTCCAGACTGCACAGTTGTGGGTCTTTTAACAAGACTGCTCACACCTCAGTGTCAGTAAGGAAGTTCTGGGTTGGTGAGAAATGCCCGGTTTGGTGCGGTCTTAAAGTAAGGTACTGTCATGTTCTGCCTGAATGAGATCATTCCCAACTCAAGCAGGCCTGGTTACTGAAGCAGTGGTTGAAACAAAATACACATGAAGTAGAGAGATTGTGAATTGGTGTGTAGGAGGTGGTGGATACAGAAGACAATGATGGACAAGCTAGTTAAGGGGGTGAGGATGGGCCAGGGGCATAGGACACAAAGGCACTTTCATATCCCAAAGTCTTAAACAGAATAATTCAAATAAAGCCCAATAAGTATTTAATGAGCCTCTACTCTTTGCAAGAAACTGAATTTATATCCCCCCAAATGGGGTGCCTGGGTGGCTCAGTCGGTTAAGCATCTGACTTCGGACCAGGTCACGATCTCACGGTTCCTGAGATCAAGCCCCGCGTCAGGCTCCGTGCCGACAGCTCAGAGCCTGGAGCCTGCTTCAGATTCTATGTCTCCCCCTCTCTCTGCCCCTCCCCAGCTCATGCTCACACTCTGTCTCTGTCAAAAGTAAATAAACTTAAAAAAAACTTTTATATCCCTGAAAGTAAGCAAGAAGCTTTACCATCAAGTGGAGGAAATAGATGTATATACATGTGAAATACAAGACATCATGTGTTAATATCATCCTCTATGATAAACATGCACAAGAGGAGCACAGTGGAGGCAGTGGTGAATTTTGCTTGCAGGAGTAACAGAGTCTTTGTAGAAAGTTCCATGTGGCTTTAACGATTAAAGTTAAAATTTTGATAAACATGTGAGGGCTATCTCCTTATAAAATATTTACAACAAATCTTTAGAGCAACTGTATCTCTGCATCTGTATTTTACTAAAATGATACCCTTGCATTTTAGATATATCACACTGAAAAGAGAAATGAGAAATTGAAAATTTGAAAATTTATTTTTCCTTTATCCGGAAGTGAATAGTACTTTTTTTCATGTTTCCGCACAACGCCTGTGGGTTTATTTTAAAAATGATTTGCCAGAATCTTTACATAGTTTCTTGAAATGGAATTAATATTAAAAATTGCCTTCTGTGTTCCTTGTCTTTCTCCCTCCATGTAGAGAATGAAGGAGTGAACAGGTGAAGAGCTGAAGGAATGGGGGCTGCAGGAAAACAAAATACAGATCTTGAGATGGATTAGAAAGATTAGGTATTTTGAGTTTTCTGGAACAAAATCTGATGCTGCTGCCAGGGAACACTTTCCTGGTCTGAATTTGTTTTCCCAAAGAAATGAAATAAGGTTGAAGAGATGTTGTAAATGGGGCAGACAGAACCCAGGCAGTGAAAGAGAGCTAGACACAGGAATGGAGAGCTATGACTCTGGGGCTAGCCTAACTGTAACAGTGACTAGATCGTTCATCCTGACCAACCTTTGTCTTTTTTTTTTTTTTTTAATTCTAATTCCAGTGTAGTTAACATACAGTGTTCTATTTATTTTAGGTGTACAATATGGTGATTCAAGTCTATTCCTTACTCAGTGCTCATCATGGTAAGCGTACTCTTGATCCCCTTCACCTATTTTATCCATCCTCCACCCACCTCCCCTCTGGTCTCCATCAGTTTGTTCCCTGTATTTAAGAATCTGGGTATTTTTGTCTTTTTTTCATTTGTTTATTTGTTTGAGTGAAATCATATGGTATTTATCTTTCTCTGACATATTCTGCTTACTATTTTACTCTCTATATCCATCCATGTTGTTGCAAAAGGCAACATTTAATTCTTTTTTATACCTGAGTAATATTCCATTATATATATTATATATATATATCTTTATCCCTTCGTGTATATCTAACCCTTCATATATTGATGGACACTTGGGGTGCTTCTATTGTTAATGGAATTGGCTATTGTTAATAATGGCTATTGTTAGTAATGCTGTGATAAATGTAGGGGTGCATATAACTTTTCAAATTAGTATTTTCATATTCTTTGGGTAAATACCAAAGTAGTGGAATTACTGGGTCATATGATAATTCTAGTTTTAATGTTTTGAGTAACCACTCTAATTTTTCTGCAGTGGCTGCATCAATTTGCATTCTCATCAACAGTGTACAAGGGTTTCTTTTTCTTCACATCCTCACCAACACTTGTTGTTTCTTATGTTTTTGATTTTAACCATTCTGACAGGTTGAGGTGGTATTGTGGTTTGATTTACATTTCTCTGATGATTAATGATGTTGAGAATCTTTCCATATGTCTGTCGGCCATCTGGATGACTTCTTTGGAGAAATGTTTGTACATGTCTTCTATCCATTTCTCAATGGGATTTTGTTTTGTTTTGTTTTTTCTTGGTGTTGAGTTGTATAAGTTCTTTATATAGTTGGGGTACTAAATCCTTATTGGATGTATCATTTGAAAATATCTTCTCCCATTCAGTAGGTTGTCTTTTAATTTCCTTTGCTGTTCCTTTTAATTTCCTTCACTTTGATGTAGTCCCAATAATTAATTTTTGCTTTTATTTCCTTGTCTTAGGAGGCTTACCTAGAAAAATGTTGCTACAGCTGATGTCAGAAAAATTACTGCCCCTTCTCTATTCTAGGATTTTTATGGTTTCAGGTCTCGCATTGAGGTCTTGAATCCATTTTGAGTTAATTTTTCTGTATGGTGTAAGAAAGTGGTACAGTTTCATTTTTTTTTTTTTTTACGTGTAGTTGTCCAGTTTTCCCAACACTGTTTGTTGAAGAGACTTTTTCTCATTACGTATTTTCTTACCTCCTTTGTCAAAGATTAATTGACCATATACTCACGGGTTTATTTCTGGACTCTCCATTCTGTTCTATTGATCTATGTGTCTGTTTTTGTTCCAGTATCATGTTGTTTTAATTACTACAGCTTTGGAGTGTATCTTGAAATCTGGGATTGTGATACCTCCAGTTTTATTCTTCTTTTTCAAGATGCTTTGGCTATTTGGGATTTTTTTTGTAGTTCCATACAAATTTTAGGATTATTTGTTCTAGTTCTGTGAAAAATGCTTTTGGTATTTTGATAGGAATTTCATTAAATGTGTAGATTTCTTTGGATAGTATGGATATTTTAACAATATTTGTTCTTCCAATCCATGAGCATGAACTATCTTTCCATTTGTTTGTGTCATTTTCAATTTCTTTCAGCAATCTTTTACAGTTTTTGAAGTACAAGTCTTTCACCTCCTTGGTTAAGTTTATTCCTAGATATTTTAATATTTTTGGTGCAGTTACAAATGGGATTGTTTTCTTAATTTCCCTTTCTGCTATTTCATTATTAGTGTATAAAAATGTAATGAATTTCTTTATATTGATTTTGTATCCTGCAACCTTACTGAATTAATTATTCAGTTCTAGCCATTTTTTTTGGTGGAGTCTAGGGTTTTCTCTATATAGTATGATGTCATCTGCAAATAGCAAAAGTTTTACTTCTTCCTTATCAATTTGGATGCCTTTTATTTGTGTGTGTGTGTGTGTGTGTGCTGTCGCTAAGATTTCCAGTACTATGTTGAATACAACTGGAGAGAGTGGACATCCTTGTCCTCTTTCTGACCTTAGGAGAAAAGTTCTCAGGATTTTTTGCCAATGGCCATGATGTTAGTTGTGGTTTCTTTATATATGGCCCTTATTACATTGATGTATGTTCCCTTTAAACCCACACTGAGGGTTTTTTATCATGAATGGATGTTGTACTTTGTCAAATTATTTTTTCTGCATCTATTTAATCTATGTTCATCAGAGATATTAGCCTGTTTTAGTTCTCTTTTTCAGTGGTATCTTTACCTAGTTTTGGTATCAGGGTAATGCTGGCCTCATAGAATGAGTTTGGAAGCTTTCCTTCCTCTTTTAATTTTTTTGCAATAGTTTGAGAAGAATGGGGAATAGCTCTTCTTTAAATGTTTGGTAGAGTTCACCTGTGAAGTCATCTGGTCCTAGACTTTTGTTTATTGGGAGTTTTTTGATTACTGATTCAGTTTCATTGCTGGTTATCTGTCCATTCAAATTTTTCTATTTCTTCCTGGTTCAGTTTTGGGAAATTATATGTTTCTAGGAATTTTTCTATTTCTTCTAGGTTGCACAATTTGTTGGCATATAATTTTTCATAATATGTTCTTAAAATCCTTTGTATTTCTGTGGTATCATTAGTTACTTCTCTTTCATTTCTGATTTTGTTGGAGTCCTCTCTCTCTCTCTCTCTTTTGGTGAGTCTGACTAAAAGTTTATCAATTTTGTTGATCTTTTCAAAGAACAGCTCCTGGTTTCATTGTCCTATTGTGTTTTTTTGTTGTTGTTGTTGGTTTCTATTTCATTTATTTCTGCTGTAACCTTTATTATTTCCTTCCTTCTACTGATTTTGGGTTTTGTTTATTCTTTTTCTACGTCCTTTAAATATAAGTTTAGGTTGTTTATTTGAGGGTTTTTTTTTTTTTTTTTTTTTGCTTCTTGACATAGGTGTGTATTGCCATAAACTTCCCTCTTAAAACCCATTTTGCTGTATCCCAAAGATTTTGTACCATTGTGTTACCATTTTCATTTGTATCCATGTATTTTTTGATTTCCTCTTTGATTTCTTGGTTGCCCTAGTCATCTTTTAGTAGCATTTTATCCTCCATGTATTTGTGTTCTGTCCAGCTTTTTACTTGGGGTGACCAAGCTTTGTCTTAATTCCTAAAGTGTGGAGATGTCTCTCTCTCTCTTTTTTTTCCTATAGGGGAGAATTATTAGCCCTCATTTGTGGCCTGGCTAGTAGGGTTTACCATTGACTACAACATCATTTCAGTATCACAAAAATAAAGTGTGTAATATCATGCTCACATTTGATTAAAGCATATTTAACATATGTAAATGTCATATTGCTTTGCAAAATAAAGACATACTAAAATAAATATATAAATAGTGTAGGCTACTCCACCAGTTATCCCACTCAATTTGTTCATAGAGATGGGAATCTGCCTTTTCACCTGTTGGCTTCAGTTCCACTTACCTCCTATGGATTATGAGAATCGTGCTAATTGGAATATGAATCTAATGTCAGAATCTATGTCTATAGAGATGTTTTTGAGATGACATGGCTCTCAAACTCAAGCCAGTTTGTTCACCTGGGCTACACTGAAGAATCAGCAATCTGTCCCAATAATGAATGGGAAATGACCTATGCCCGACTTCCTGAGGGACTATTCCAATACCAGACCTTACTAACAGATTTTCATGGGTAAATTTGATCAAGTGATATTTTCACTTTTAATTCTTCACTTTAGAACCAAGGTGTAACTTGTGTAGAGTATGGAGTTTTCAGATATGAGAAAAGACTAAATGTTGGAACAGCTTAAGAAGAAAGGGTTTGTGGCAATATTGAGCCAATGTTCTCATAAATTGCCTTAGCCTTACTTTTTCAGCAGTAGGAAAGGTGAGCAGATCTACTAAGAGGGGAAGGCACCATGGTTGTCTGAGGATCAGAAACTTTTAAGTGGAGGCATTCTCTGCTTTCCCTTCTAGTTAGCTCCTCATTTCTGGAGCTTAGATCTTGTTCAGACTTCATTTTTTTGGTCCAGGTGCTTTAGAGCGCCAACCATGTTCTAGGCATTGGACTAAATGCTTTGTATAGTTTTATCTCATTAAAAATTTGTAACATATCAAGAATTATTATTATTCCCCATTTACAAATAATGATGCTATGAAGTCTAGGTTATTTATTCAGCTAGTAGGTGAAGGAGGTAGGGTGGGATATGGATAAGTCTAACTGTAAAGCCTACGTCCTCTTTTCAGTATACAATATCCTCTCCTTTAAGCTTCAAATACTCTAGCTTTATTAGGGCATTCGTAGGGGTGACTTGGGTGCCCTTTGAAGGACTTTGTGAGTTCATTTCCTTTCACCCCTATGTAAGAAGTCTTTCCTGAGTTTCTGTGAATTATAAGGGTAAACCATTTCGTGTAGCATGGCCCAAAGACATTACATGGTTGTACCAGAAAGGAGGCTGTGTCCTGCCATAGTGGCTCAGCTACACTTTCTTTGATACCTGTTTGGACTTCATCAAAATCTTTTGTCTTGTGGTTTTGGTAGCGTTTGGGTAAAGCTTATATATGAAAGTGAATGGTTTAGTTTTCCTGATAGAAAGTTTAATTTAGCTCTCCAGCATGTTGCTTTTAGCTCGTTTGTAGATATAATCGTTTACTTAATGAGGATGCATCCTCCCTTTCAGAGTACAGACTTTAAAATGAATTTCCATAGATTTACATAAATTCCCTGGGGACCACTATCATGTGAGCAAAGAAAGAATTGCCCAGCTGTGTTCTGATTTAATGGAATTATGAAGCTTTAGGGTGTGGGCTCTGAAAAAGATATCTAGGGGAAATAGTCACTCAAATTGTTGGAGAAATAAACCGTTAAATGAATTTGCTCTCACTCAGATTGGAGATGATTTTAGAAGCCAGCATCAGCCAAAGTTTTAAAAAACTCATTTTAGGAAAAGTTGGTAAAAATGCTGTACATTTCAGAAATCACCTTTTATTTCTGAGAATGAGTGTTAATATTATATGACAACAGATTTTGCGTAGAGCATTTTTATTTTAAATGTGTTTAAAATGGAGAGAGTTAGCAAATGCTCTATATCTCATGCTGTCAACTCAAAATAACAGCATCTTTAGGTACACTTACCTTTAAATCTAATGTGAGTCTCCAATGTTATCTGGGCCAGAGTTTATTAATGGTGGTCTGTATGTCTTTCACACTCCAATTCCTTCCTCAGTGATATGAAAAGATCTATGAAGGTTTCGGCTTTTGGAGCTCAGAGACTTTGCCTTCTGTCTAACTTACTTTGAATCTTTCTTTATTTTTTATTCTTTTTATTTTTTTAATGTTTATTTTTAAGAGAGAGAGCGAGCGAGCAGGGAAGGGACAGAGAGAGAGGGAGACACAGAATCTGAAGCAGGCTCCAGGCTCTGAGCTGTCAGCACAGAGCCCGATGTGGCTCTCGAACCCACAAACCACAAGATCATGACCTGAGCCGAAGTCAGATGTTTGACTGAGCCGCCCAGGGGCCCCTGAATCTTTCTTTAAATGGTGATGTCCCAATTACATTGTACTCTGTGATTGGTTCTATAGGTTGGTTACAATAACATAACAGCAATGGGAAGATTTCATAATTCTCTTGGCCTTGGAGTATAGCCATGTGAATTAAGTCCTTTTCAGGATAATACCTCAGCATTAGCCAGGAGTCTACAAATATATATCTTTGGTTCAAAGAGGCTTACTCAAGAGTATGAATGGATTGATATTAATTTATTTTCTGTGTTGGAAAAACAACCACTGATAAGAGTCCATAAGGTCCGTCCTTGTGTATGAAAACATAAATTAGTCAATAAGTATTTAGCAATGTGTAGAAAATGCTTGAAGGTGGATGCTAAAAAGGAAGAAACATTTGTCCATGGCATTGGTATTTTTTAGCATCTATACAAAGAAACAATAATAATAACTAACATGTTTTGTGCACTTACTATGCTCCAGGATTTTCTTTTTGTCATCTGTCATAAACTTCACAACAACCTATGACTTAGGCCCTCTGATTATCCCATTTTACAGATAAGAAAACAGAAAGCTAAATCATTTGCCCCATATGGGGTAGCTAGGGTGGCAAATATGGCACATTGGCCCTGGAAGGTAGGATCTTTTTTCTCAAATTCCTATATGTATTTTAAAAAGTTTTTTAAATGTTTGTTCATTTTTGAGACAGAGAGAGAGAGAGAGAGAGCAAGTGGGGGAGAGGCAGAAAGAGAGGGAGACTCAGAATCCAAAGCAGGCTCCAAGCTCTGAGCTGTCAGCACAGTCTGCCGAGGGGCTCGAACCCATGAACTGTGAGATTGTGATCGGAGCCGAAGTTGGACACTCAACCGACTGAGCCACCCAGGCGCCCCTCCTGTAGATACTTTATTGTGGTTAAATGTACATATACAACATGGGTGTTATAAACACGGGCGTTCAAATATCTGTTTGAGTGCCTACTTTCAATTCTTTGGGTATATACCAGAAGTGGAATTGCTACAACCTATGAAATTCAATGTTTAATTTCTTGAGGAATTGTATACTGTTTTCTATAGTGGCTGCACCATTTTAAACTTCCCCTGGCAGTGTACAAGGGTCGCAATTTTCTACCTTCTTGCTAACATTTTTTTTCTAATAGCCATTCTGATAGTATCTCATTGTGGTTTTGATTGTCATTTCCCTAGTGATTAGTGTTGTTGAACATATTTTCATGTGCTTATTGGCCCACTTGTAAATCCTCTCTGGAAATATGTCTCTATATATCCTTTGTTCATTTTTAAATAGAGTTGTTTTGTTGTGTTTTGAGTCATTGAAGTTCTTCATATATTCTGGATATTACTCCCTCATCAGATAATGCCTTCCACTATCTTCATAGTATCCTTTACATTCTTGCCTGTGTTCAGAGTCTATGCTCTTAACCACTACACTGAAGTATATAACCGAGGTTGTGACATTGCTACCACCATATCCCCTTATGATGAAATAAAGATAAGAGGCTGTGTTGTCAGGGGATGCATGAAGAAAGCAGTGAGACCTCGCACATTCTAGATGTGTTTAGTGCATATTTCTTGATGAGTCTGTTTTTGCATAATGATTGAAAAAAACGAGTCAGCTGTGTCGCATCCTCCCGTTCTTTGCCATGTATTTCTTGGCCATTCACAAGAAGAGGGGAGCAATGGGAATGGGGGGTGGGTGCCTGGCTGTGAATGGAAGATACATCTGCCAATCTTTTAGCTTTAGATACATTGCCAGGACGTTTTCTTTTCTTTTCTTTTTTTTAAAGGTCACTTATTTTGAGAGGGAGAGAGAGAGAGAAAGCGAACATGAGTGGGGGAGAGGCAGAGAGAGAAAGGGAGAGAGAGAATCCCAATCAGGCACCGCACTGTCAGGGCAGGGCCAGATGTGGGGCTTAAGCCCATGAAATGTGAGATCATGACCTGAGCCAACACCAAGAGTCAGACGCTTAACTGGTTGAGCCACCCACATGCCCCACCACGGTGTTTTCTGGCAGAAGTTTGATTTAACCTGACTTAAAGAGGTGAAACAAAACCTCTCTTCACTCTCATTCACTGCCTACATCTAGAAACTCACTTTTCCTTGGAGCTTAAAGGAGGGAGGAAGGAAAAGAGAGAACAATCCTCTCTCTCGCCTCTTCTTCTTTGCCTGAGGTGGAATTAAACTCTATCTTCCTGGGTGTTGCTGATTACTGGGGTGGAGGAACTGGGCACAGCATCGAGACCACATTGTGTTCCTTCATCTGAAGAAGGTATTGTAAGTGTGACTCAGGTTTCAGTTAGAGCTCTTTGCTTCTAACTGCATACCACCCCCCCCCCCATTTGTCTCTAGGTTTTGGATTTTGGATGCATGTAAGATACAGTGTTTTCTTCCCCATACTGTTTGTGAATTATTAAGTCTATGCCTCAGGCTCAGAGAGGGGCCTTGGATAATGGAACAATAACAACCTGTAAAGTAGAAATTAAGAAAAGTCCCTCTTCTTCTCATCCCAGTATATAAATAAGCCTGAGGCACTCACTTTGGAGTCACATGCTTGGCTTGAGGCTCTTAACATTCTATCTGTTTAGAGGAATCATCAAAAGAGCTTGCACACCTGATGGTTATGGTGTGAGAGCTGTCAGGAAGTTTGCAGTCAGAAGAGCCTTTTGTAAGGCTCTCTGGAAGCCTGCGTGGTATGGTAATGGCTTCCTCCTCCTGCAATTGTTGGTTAATAGGGTCAAGAGAAGATTGCGGTGAAAATGGGAGAGCAGAGGGATGGACTTCAGGACCATCCTGACGGTGTTCCAGGGGACAACTTCACTCCCAGCGGAGAGACTGCAGGCCAGGTCTCAAGGCTCGCTGTAAGTATCATGTGTCCTGCATCTTCAGACTCCAGAGATTTTTCTCTCACCTTCCAGGGCTCCCCAGCTTGGCCTCAGTCCTCTTATACACGGGAGCCATGGGAGTCTCTGCTCTACATCAAAGACCAAGAAAAAAGAGTCACTTTAGGGGCCCCTGAGGGGCTCAGTTGGTTAAGCTTCTGACTCTTGATTTCGGCTCAGGTCATGATCTCATAGTTTGTGGGTTCAAGGCCTGCGTCGGCTCCACACCTGCTTGAGATTCTCTCTCTCCCTCTCTGACTGCCCCTCCCCCTCTCACACTCTCTGTCTTTCTCAAAAAGAATCCTAAAAATGGAGTCATTTTACAGACAATTTTCATATTCATTTTGTTTACCTTATACCGTGTGCCGGATGCCTACATATTTCGTTAAATTCTGATAACGACCCTGAGACAGATTTTATTATTCCCTTCTGCTATTGAGGAACCGGAGTCTGTAGATGGGAAGTGAATTCACTTGGGATGACATTGTGTGGAAGGTAAAGCTCACAGTCTGAGTAGGTCTTCTTGACTCTACAGCCCATCTTCCTTCCTGGGCTTCTTTTACCGTCCGTTGACCTTCCTTCCCTTTAAACTCTCATTTTCGATTCCAGGAAACAAAGGGGGAAAAAAAAGGGATGCTTTGCATGAATTTTGTTAACTGAAATTAGCATCAATTATCACCTCTTAGAAGTGAGTGCTGCTGTTTCTCGGCGTTTCAGAATGACATCATCAAGCCGGATGCCACCCAAAAGTGAGTCGGTGGTCCTGTTCTCATGATACAGGAACTCTAGTACATGCCCCATTTGGTCTGTCATCTCGTCCACTAGCACAGCTTACTAAAGAGGGGTTAGAGGCAGTTTCCACGCTGCTTACGGAAACTTGGCGGAAAGAACTGTCGCACAGGTGGAGATAATGTCATTCAGCTGCCACGAGTGCAATTTACAAGACAGAATTGCTCCTCTTCGCGTTGTGGCCAATGGCAGAGCCCAAGCTTCTCATTTCATGGCAGAAACTACTTCCGGACATAAGTTTTTCTTTCTGCAGCTCAGTTGTTGGCTTATTCTTACTTGTTTTTATCAGCATAATGCTTTTTTGTTGTGGTGTCAGTTTCCTCACATGGTTATTCTCCTGCCAAGTGCAGTAATCAAAGTGAATTAAAAGCATTATTTATTGATTTTTTTAGAGAGAATGGGTTTATTGTACTTTATTTATTCTTAAATAGGCTAATTTGATCCAAAAACCCTATTAGAGTTAATAGTGCCACTGGTAAATATAATTTACCCAATAATCTAGAAAAGGTTGTTATTTTCCTAAATAGAGCATAAATGTTACAGTTCTAATCATTTTCACATGATGCTCAAAAAAAAAAAAAAAACGGCAAGCAAAGATTCAAGTTTGCCTTTTGAAAAGCATAGCGGAGGCACTTGGCAGCTCCTTAGGCATCAGTTTTTCTCGAAAAAAACTACACTTAGGTAGCACGTGTTCCACTTAGTAGCTATTGTCATAATCGATTACTGGATATAAAAAGGACGACCATACGAATTTCTCAGAGGGTCAGTATGTAACTGGAGGTGTGGCAGAGAGCATGTTTTCATGCTGTATTTCTAAGGCTGGTGCTTAAGGGTTGGGAGAGAGCTTTTCATCATTATCGGTACAATAATAATAGCAAATCTATAGCATCCCGTGGTAGTAGGCACTACTATGAGCAATTTTCATGTAACAATTCATTTGAACCTTAGGGTTACCCTGGGAAGTAGTAACTATTATCACCCCTATTTTACAAGTGAGGATGCAAGAAAGTGAAAGTGAAGCACAGAGAGTGAAGTAACTTGCTTCGGATTACACGAGTGGGAGAACCAGAGTACATATCCAAATACCTGACGCTAGAGTTTGCAGTCTGAACTGCTGCCCTCTATGGCAACATTTATTGAGGTCATACTATATGTCGTGCATTATGCTAGGCACTGATACTGGAGAGAGAAAAATTCCTCGGGATAAACAGTCGAGCACACATAGGCACAAATCTCTCTTCTTCCCATCTTTAGAGGTCATTTAGAAAAAATTTAATTCCAGGGGTGCCTGGGTGGCTCAGTGGGTTAAGCATCCCACTTTTGACTTTGGCTCAGGTCATGATCATAGGGTTCATGAGATCGAGCCCTGCGTCGGGCTCTGTGCAGCCAGTGCAGAGCCTACTTGGGATTCTCTACCCTTCTCCCCCTCCCCACCCCTTCCTCCCCTGCTCGCACTCGCTCTCAAAATAAATAAACAATAAATAAATTTTAATTCTCGGATAGTTAACATAGTGTTATATTAGTTTCAGGTGTACGATATAGTGATGTGACGATTCTATACATAGTGCTTATCATGGTAAGTGTACTCTTAATCCCCTTCCCCTCTTTTACCCATCCCCCTATCCACCTCCCCTCTGGTAACCACCAGTTTGCTCTTTAGAATTGAGTCTGTTTTTTGGTTTGTCTCATTTTTATTTCTTCATTTGTTATGTTTCTTAAATTCCACATATGAGTAAAATGATATGGTATTTATCTTTCTCTGACCAACCTCTTTCATTTAGCATTGTACTCTACATCTACCCATGTTGCTAATGGCAAGATCTCATTCTTTTTTATGGCTGAATAATATTCCATGGTATCTACATACACCATTTCTTTACACATTTATCCATCAGTGGACACTTGGGCTGATTCCATAATTTGGCTATCATAAATAATTCTGGAATAAACATAGCACATATATCTTTTCAAATTAGTGTTTTGTATTCTTTGGGTAAATAGTCAGTAGTAGAACTCCTGGATCATATGGTAATTCTATTTTTAATTTTTTGAGGGACCTCCATACTGTTTTCCACAGTGGCTGCACCAGTTTGCATTCCCACCAGTAGTGCATGAGGATTTCCTTTTCTCCACATCCTCACCAACACTTGTTATTTCTTGTATTTGTGGTTTTAGCCATTCTCATAGATGTGGGGTGGTATCTCATTGTCATTTTGACTTGAATTTCCCTGATTGTGAGTGATGTTGAACATCTTTCCATGTGTCTGTTGGCCATCTGGATGTCTTCTTTGGAGAAATGTCTGTTCATGTTGTCTGCCCATTTTTTAATTGGATTATTTGTGTTTTTTTGGTGTTGAGGTGTGTAAACTCTTTACATGTTTTGGCTACTTTATTTATTTATTTATTTATTTATTTATTTATTTATTTATTTAAAAAGTTTATCTATTTTGAGAGATAGAGAGGGAGACAGAGACAGTGTGTAGGGGAGAGGTAGAGAGAGAGGGAGAGAGAATCCCAAGTAGGAATTCAGCACAGAGCCAAGGACATGGGGCACAATCTCCCGAACCATGAGATCATGACCTGAGCAGAAATCAAGAGTTGGATACTTAACTGACAGAGCCACCCAGAGGCCTCTTGAGGTCACCTTTGAAGTTTCAAATAGCTGGGAAAGATTTTCCCCATTGCCAATGATTTGTGTAGCCATTAACAAAGAAGTTCTGCTCTCCATGATGGAAGTGTCACAGTGATGCCCTTAGAGTTAGGACAAAGCATAATAATAACTGTACCAATGACCATTTATTGAGTGCTTCCATGAAGTAGGCATTATGCTAGATGCCGAGAGAGACTCGTGGAACATTCAAAACTGTAAGTGCTAGGTCTAATTTGAATGGATCAGTACTCCCAACCTCACCTCTGTGTTTTTTGCTTTGGGGACAGTCCTGTGCTTATTCTTCAGCAGCATTCTTGCCTTGTGCCTGGAGTCACAGGGGAGTGAAGGATATTCCCTCGTTGGTTTCATGGTGTTAGCTGTGCGACACCTCTCCTCACGCATAACCCAGAAATCACACCCGAAACTCAAGCTAGTCTGTTTTTACAGATTTTTTTTGGCGGGGGAGAGGGGGAAGTCAGCCAATTTCCACACTCCCCTGATCCTGTTATTTTCATTATCACACTTCCCTGCATTTCCTAGTTTCAATTAGGACTGAAAACAACGTACCGAAATTGCATGAGCATCTCTGTTCAGAGTGCTTCCCTCTCCTTGGAGGGGAGGCAGCCCGTCCTCTCCCCAAGTAAGGTCAAGAAGTTCATCAGACTTCTTCCCATTTGTTAGATGTGCAGACTCTTAAAAGCTGGGCAACTTTCGGAAAGGTCTATAAAATTTGAAGTAAATATTTAAACTGAACTTCAAAAAACTTTCAAAGTTTGCGTATTGATACTTCTTTTTTTTTTTTTTTTTTTTCTTTTAGCAGCTAGAATTGTGAATTGCTGAACGGGACAGCCCTGGGCTATGAATACCCATGATTCCTATTTGGATTGCTTAAAGGTTTTATCATAAGACAGTCAGTTGAAATAAGGGTGAAAAAGGCCTAATTCAGAAGACCCCCACAGCTAGAAGGATCCTTCTTCAGCTGTTGTAAAATCTCCATATTAGGTTTTGACAACGCTGACAATATAGTTTGAAGAATGTTTGTTTCTCTCTGTGTCTGTCTCCACACCCTGGAGCATGTACACACATACACACACGTGCAAAGGCAACATGACGGACTGAGTCAGGAAGAGTAGGTAATAGGGAGATATTCGTAGTTTACTTAAAAAAATTTTTTTTCTTAATGCTTACTTATTTTTGAGAGAAAGGGTAGACAGAGCATCAGCGGGGGAGAGGCAGAGAGAGAGGGAAACGCAGAATCCGAAGCAGGTCCCAGTCTCTGAGCTGTCGGCACAGAGCCCAACGTGGGGCTCAAACCCACAAACCGCGAAATTGGCCTGACCTCATGACCTGAGCCGAAATTGGTCTCTCAACCGACTGAGCCACCCAGGCGCCCCTCATAGTTTACTTTATACTTTCATATATTAGGATTTAAAAGGAATAAGTACACATTTCTTCTGAAATTTTATAATTTTAAAAAAAGTACTCAAAGAAAAACTTACACTTCCTTTGTTGACAAGAGAATATTATCAGGGGATGGTAGCCCTTACCTCTCAGAGGCTTAACCTTCACTGGAACAAATGTCTACATTTGCATAACCTGATCCTAAAATAATTCACACATTAAACAACCATTATTTACCTGCCATGCTGCATGACAAAATAGTTGCTGAGTGATTTTATAATTATACATTCTTGGTGCCATGCCTTTGGCTGCCAAAAGACAGACCTGCCAATCTAACACATAGTTTTATATTATTTTTATGTATAAGCAAAGGCTAAAAATAGGTGATTTTTAAGAGTTTGTCATTTCATTGCATTGTCCTAAGTAAAATTGTAGCTCCACAATAGATATTATAAAAACATTTTAGACAGGGCAGTGTTCTATGCAGATCATGTTCTTTTACACAAGTATCTCAAGTATCTGGATCATTGACAGGATTTGAAAGAAAAAACAATAGCCTAAAGCCTTTGGAATCTTTTATTCAGATCTATTTTCACAATTACACAACTGCAAGTTCGCGCTTGATTTTTTTTTTTTTTTTAATAAAATCCATTCTTATCCATAAAATGTTCCTGGTTTCCCCTTGCCGATGGTGGAGCCAGCTTAAGATGGGAGGGAGGTAAAGTTTGTCTTCGGAGCATCTGGTCACCTTTCTTTTCCCTTTGGGTAGTTATCCTTTCTGGCTCTAAGATATTTATGAATCCATAATCTCTTTTTGGAATGTATCTGATAACCTCATGTCCACTTGGATGTTTATATCTGATAGCGTGTTGTCTTCCTGCCAGAGAATATGTTTTTAAGTCAAAGGACTAACTTTCTAATGGCTGAATGTTGACTATCAGAAAACAGGAGACAATGTGGGAGAAGATAATCACCCAGTGCCTCAGACGTAATAAAATGAGTATGTATTAGAACGTGCTTTTACCTATCTTGAATCCTCTCATAAACTATGTTTTGCTAGTACTATTAGAGAAAACATGGATTGGATAGATCCTCTATATATCACATTCTGGTAATAAAATATTTTGATATTCCCTTGTTACATTTTATTTTTGCTAACATCATTATCATAATTTTAAAGTTCAGATTTTAGCCTGTGATGACTTAGCGTTAATTTGCATTTAGTTAAAAACAAGACAGCCCAGGGGCACCTGGGCAGCTCGGTTGATTAAACTTCCCACTGTTGGTTTTGGCTCAGGTCGTGATCTCACAGTTTGTGATATCTCACAGTTTGTGCGATCGAGTGCCACGTCGGGGCTCTGTGCTGACGGCTTATAACCTGCTCGGGATCCTCTCTCTCCTCTCTCTGCCCCTCCCTCTCCACCCCTAAAAATAAATAAACAAACTTAAAAATGTATTAAAAAACACTGGGAGTCCAAATACTATTTTATTTCAATATCTTAGTATTTTCAACATCCAAAAACTTAGAATCGCTATAAAGCAGCTCTCTGAAACCTTAAATTGCATGAATAATGATAGTAACAAAAGCATTTATTGACTGCTTCCAATGTGCTAGACACTGTGTTAAGTTATTTTTATGCAGTTGTTATGCCCAGAATTCGTGATCCCCAAAGACCACTAGGGAGCCGAGTCCGATGCAAAAGCAAAGAGCCTTTATTCGAGCTAGCTCGAGCTCAATCCCCTACCTGCACCGACGCAGCGGTGAGATACCAGGGAAAGAGCGAGTTTCAAAAGGACAAATGTTTTATTGGGGCCTGGGGGCAGTTGGTGAGGTAATGGCTATGGCCTCAGCCGATTGGCTGGGGAAGGGTCCTGGGGAAGGGTCGAGTCCTGTTAGGCAGGTGAGGGGGGGTTACTCAAGGGGAGGAGGTGTGGTCAAGGTGAAGGACACAGAACAAGATGGAGTCGGCTGGCGTAAGCCCGCCCTTTCACAGTCTGTTTTTCAATGTTCATAAGGGCCCTATTCTATAGGAATGGACTCCCCCTCTTTACAGAGGAAGAAGCTGAGACAAAGAAAGCCTTTGAATGGGTCAACATACAAAGCCAGTGAGAGACGGACTCAGAAGTCCAGCCTGATTCTGTTTCGCTCTGAGGTCCTTTGTTCCCAGTCATCCCAATCTGCATCTAATTATATCCCACGCCCACCTTTGTTACATGACAATTGCACACCAGGTCGTACCCTTAGATGCTTCTAGACTCACCGCCACCTCATTTAATCATGTGAAGTGGCCTGGCCAATCTTGCCCTGCTTGGAAGTAGCAGGTCTCCAATCCAGGTCTTATGACTTCAAATTGAGCAGTGTTTCTACCATGTGAGGCTGAACTCTCAATCAAGCCCAGTATGACATTAAGTAGAATTCTTGAGATGGGATCTTTGGTGCACTCAGAAAGCCTTTAATCTCATTTTCTTTCAGACAAAGGAAAGTCTATCATTCACTAGTTTGCACTCACTGAGTGAGGCATCAGTTTAAAATCAGACTACAACTTCGTGAATGTCATGCATCATTTCTATTAAATGAGACCTACTCTATAGTTTGTAGCACTTTAGAATAGATTATTTTGGGTTTAGCTGCTTGCTGGAATCAAACTCAACCCTGCATTGATTAAAGAGATTTACTCAGTGGTAACGTTTAGCTGTTTAGGGTGTTTTGAATAATGGACAGATGATCGGGAATGTTCTTGTGGAATGGCATGAGTGAGAAGCTGTGATGCAATGAAAAGGAGGCAGGGTTTAAGGAAGGGGATATTGTTTCCTTGACTAAGAAACCAGCTGAGAAGAGCAGTAGAGGCAGATGGCACATGTTGTAACAGGTGCAGATTGGTGACCACAGGTATCTTGGGTGGGGGGTGGGGGTCTCGTGAACAGGACTCTCTCATTCTCAAACTGAAAGTCTATTGGCAGCTCTGAGTCCCCAGGGCTTCACATATTTCTGTTTTAAACGCCCGCTTTTTCTTTGCCTTTTGGCTTTTTTTGTCTGCAAATATTCGCTCCCCTGTCCCTAGCAGCTTCAAAAAGAGTCCGCCCATCTACCCCAATTTTCCCCAAGCAGGCATCTCCATACTCTGTGGCATAGTCACCATCTTCTCCCTCTGTCATCAGCAAGCCTTGAGTGCTCTCAGCATGGGGAGCAGGGGGGTGGGTCGTGGGGTGAAGAGTCTCTTTATGGCAAAGGGTGTTAGGAAGCACTCCCTTTTTATCTGGGATACCAGATTTGTGGGGGATTTGATTAATCAGATAAATTATATTCCATGAAACCCTGATTTTTATGTTATTTTTTTAAATGTTTATTTAGTTTTGAGAGAGAGAGGAAGCACACATGAAAGACAGAGAGAGAGAGGGAGACAGGGGATCCGGAGCAGGCTCCGTGCTAACAGCAAAGAGCCCAACCCTGGGCTCAAACACACAAACCGTGAGCCCAAGTCGGATGCTTAACTGACTGAGCCACCAGGAGCCCCTTTGATGCACTGATTTTTAAAGCAATCATCCTTCCTAATGCAGTTTTAAAATGTAATGCCCATCATATTTCCTGGGGCTGCAATAACAAAGGCTGCTGAAACCCCGGGGGCCGGAGGAGGACACCTTGTAGGACTTCTGGGTCACCCTGATGGACATGGTGGAGGCCAGTGTGGAGACTGGAGTGGAGGCGAGTAGGCTGAACCTACCTGAGGTTTGAGAAGAAGCCGAGAAGCTGCTTCTATGGTCGATGCACTGATTTTTAAAGCAATCACCCTTCCTAATGCAGTTTTAAAATGTAATGCCCATCATATTTCCTGGGGCTGCAATAACAAAGTACGAGAAATCGGGTGGTTTAAAACAATATAAATGTATTCTCTCACACACAGTACTGGAGGCTGGTAGTCTGCAATCAAGCTGTCAGCAGGGCCATCCTCTCTCTGCAGGCTATAGGGAAAAATCCTTCCTTGCTTTTTGCAGCTTCTCGTGGTCCCCTGCAATCCTCAGTATTCCTTGGCCTACAGCTGCACCATTCCAACCTCTGTGCCTGTCTTCACTTCTTCACAGGGCCTTATTCCCTGTGTTTGTGTGTCCTTACCCCTTCTGGGGACACCAGTCATTGAATCTGGGGCCCACCCTAATCCCATGTGGCCTCACCTTAACTAAGTACATCTGCAAAGAACTTCTTTTCAAGTAAAGGTCACAATCTGAGGCTCCATGTGGACATGAGTTCTGGGGGGGCAGGGATAGCAGGAGAAACTAATCAACCCACTACAGGATGTTATTTCATGTTGGGCATTGACTCGGCACTCAAGGCACAATGATGAGCAAAAACCAACATGGTTCCTGCTCTCTTAGATACTATAGTCTAGCATGGAAATTAGGTGTGGATCAAGCAGTGTTTTCAAGAGCGCCGATGTATGGAAGGGCATGTGCTCTTTGAGAGCATGGATCAGGAGAAATTGATCAGGAAGGTGGAAAATCCTGCTTGGATACTGAGGTTTGAGCTAAAATATTAAAGATGAGTGGGGAGAGGTAAGTAGGTTAGAAGTGGAGAGAAGAGAGAAGAGTGTTCCAGACAAGAGGGAATGGCAGGTGTAAATGACTTCTGGTGGGAAGGAGCACATTGCAAGAGGTAAAATACAGCCCTGCAGTTGGTATTTCTCACACCAAGCACTAAAAATCAGAATATGCCCAGACTGTGATCTCTAAATGTAATATACAGCCAAAAACAGATAGAGGAACCTGGAAAAATGTCTGAATCCTGGTTTAGAGTAGGAAATATACTAGATTTTTATCTTGTTCTACCAAAGAGTAAGGAAAGAACAGACTACTGGGATTCTGTCAAAAGGGTTTGGGAGCCATCTTGAAGAGGCTTGTACTGGCCAAAGTATTGCTTGTACTGGGATAATTTGAGCATCAATCGGAAATTATTGGAAGGGGCTGAAACACATCGCTTTAAAACTTAGGACTACCAAGTGATGCTAAACAACTCACTTTTTAAACTTTGGTGGCTGTGAGGGAACCAACCTATTTTCTAAAAACTGGTAAATAAGATGAAAGAATCAAGCATTTATTTCTATTGTGTGAATGCGTTGTCTTCAGGATAAACACAGAACTGATGAAGATTCAGTTTGTAGAGGTATGTCAGCTAATAGATGACAAAAGAATGAGAACATATTACCATATTTTAAACCCCTCATGAAGCAGCGGTATTTCATCATTGATTCACAGCTGTCTAAAAGAGAGTTGAATTGTAGGTACCTCTATGAATATTCTACTCCATAGCTGAATCTGAATTAAATTAGGCTTCTGGATCTAACTACAATATCAGGAACATGTTAAATGACATGATAGAGATGCAGTCAGCAAAATCTTAGCATATGCTGAATTCTTCAAGAATAGATTATGTAGTTTCTTTTTTTTATTTCATTTAAAAATTTTTTTAATTTATTTTTTTAAATTTGCATCCCAATTAGTTACCATATAGTGCAACAATGATTTCAGGGGTAGATTCCTTAATGCCCCTTACCCATTTAGCCCATGCCCCCTCCCACAACCCCTCCAGTAACCCTCAGTTTGTTCTCCATATTTAAGAGTCTCTTATGTTTTTGTATTATTTTTTGTTTCCCTTCCCTTATGTTCATCTGTTTTGTCTCTTAAAGTCCTCATATGAGTGAAGTCATATGGTATTTGTCTTTCTCTGACTGATTTTGTTAGCGTAATACCCTCCAGTTCCATCCATAGTTGCAAACGGCAAGATTTCATTCTTTTTGATTGCTGAGTAATACTCCATTGTATGTATATACCACATCCTCTTTATCCATTCATCCATCGATGGACGTTTGGGCTCTTTCCATACTTTGGCTATTGTTGATAGTGCTGCTATAAACATGGGGGTTCATGTGTCCCTTCGGAACAGCACACCTGTATCCCTTGGATAAATACCGAGTAGTTCAATTGCTGGGCCGTAGGGTAGTTCTCTTTTTAATTTTTTGAGGAACCTCCATCCTGTTTTCCAGAGTGGCTGCATCAGTTTGCATTCCCACCAGCAGTGCAAGAGTTCCCCTTTTTCCGCATTACTCACCAACATCTGTTGTTGCCTGAATTGTTAATGTTAGCCATTCTGACAGGTGTCAGGTGGTATCTCATTGTGGTTTTGATTTGTATTTCCCTGATGATGAGTGGTGTTGAGCATTTTTTCATGTGTCAGTTGGCCATCTGGATATCTTCTTTGGAAAAGTGTCTATTTATGTCTTCTGCCCATTTCCTCACTGGATTATTTGTTTTTTGGGTGTTGAGTTTGATAAGTTCTTTATAGATTGTGGATACTAACCCTTTATCTGATATGTCATTTGCAAGTATCTTCTCCCATTCTGTCCGTTGCCTTTTAGTTTTGCTGATTGTTTCCTTCTCTGTGCAGGTTTTTATTTTGATGAGGTCCCAGTAATTCATTTTTACTTTTGTTTCCCTTGCTTCCAGAGACGTGTTGAGTAAGAAGTTGCTGCGGCCAAGGTCAAAGAGGTTTTTGCCTGCTTTCTCCTCGAGGATTTTGATGGCCTCGTGTCTTACATTGAGGTCTTTCATCCATTTTGAGTTTATGGTGTAAGAAAGTGGTCCCGGTTCATTCTTCTGCATGTCGCTGTCCAGTTTTCCCAGCACCACTTGCTGAAGAGACTGTCTTTATTCCACTGGATATTCTTTCCTGCTTTGTCAAAGATGAGTTGGCCATACATTTGTGGGTCCATTTCTGGGTTCTCTATTCTGTTCCATTGATCTGAGTGTCTGTTCTTGCACCAGTACCATACTGTCTTGATGATTACAGCTTTGTAGTATAGCTTGAAGTCCAGGATTGTGATGCCTCCTGCTTTGGTTTTCTTTTTCAAGATTGCTTTGGCTATTTGGGGACTTTTCTGGTTCCATACAAATTTTAGAATTATTTGTTCTAGTTTTGTGAAGAATTCTGGTGTTATTTTGATAGGGATTGCTTTGAATATGTGGATTGCTTTGCGTAGTATCGACATTTTAACAATATTTGTTCTTCCTATCCAGGAGTGTGGAATCTTTTTCCATTTTTTTGTGTCTTCAATTTCTTTCAGAAGTTTTCTGTAGTTTTCAGTGTATAGATTTTTCACCTCTTTGGTTAGATTTATTCTTAGGTATTTTATGGTTTTTGGTGCAATTTTAAATGGGATTGATTCCTTGATTTCTCTTTCTGTTGATTCATTGTTGGTGAATACGAACGCAACCAATTTCTTTGCATTGATTTTATATCCTGAACATTGCTGAATTCATGAATCAGTTCTAGTAGTTTTTTGGTGGAATCTTTTGGGTTTTCCATATACAGTATCATGTCATCTGCGAAGAGTGAAAGTTTGACCTCCTCCTGGCTGATTTGGATACATCTAGTTTTCTTTAATAAATGAATTGCCAGGAGAAAAATGAGAGGGGAGGGCTCTGTCAATTAAAAGAGACAAAGGACCTAACAAACAAATGCTGGATGTGGATGTTATTTGGATCCACATCCAAACCAACCCAGTGGTAAAAACAAAAACCAAACATGTATTATGCAATCAGAGAAATTCAAACACAGTCTGGATATTTGATGGCATTAGAGAATATCACTTTCTTTTGGGAGGCAAGGATACTGTCATTTTGATTATGTTTAAAAAAGAGTTCTTGCTTTTTTTAGATGCATACTGAAACATTTATGAATGAAATAATACAATAGCAAGGATTTGCTTCAAAATATTCCCACTGTTATAGGGGAGGAAAGAAACAGATGGTAAAATAGATAAAACAAGCAAAGCCCTGAGTTGAAGAGTTTTGGAACTGGGTGACGGGTGTACAGGGAAATCATATTCCACTCTTTTTAGTATTCTGTACTTCTGTCAATGAAAAGTAAAAGAGAGGGAAAAAAATTAGGAAATAGAAAAGAACACTCTGTGAATTCCTGCTTCTTTTTTATGTCATTGTGTTTTTTTGTACTTCACTCTGGATAGTGCTGGTTTCCTCTAGAATGGTCACCAAAGTAACAACTCTGTTGTATCTCCAGGCAGGGAACATGCTAGATTTATTGAGTCAGGATCCCTTGACGTTGTCTAAGTGTTGAGTTACCAAGTACCACAGGAAACTGGGAAAGAAGCTGTGTACATTTTCCTTTCCTTTTTTCCCCCCTACTTACATGTTTTCTAAAGGAAAGATAAACCCAGGAGAGGATGTGAATAGCATACTTAAAAATACAGACCATATTTCTTTTTTCCCTGAACACAGCAAGTTTAAGCTAAAAACTAACTTAGCAATTTAAACAATGACTACTTCATTTTTAAAAATAGTTTATACTGTATAGACACTACTTTTGAGTGAAATATCAGTGCTTGCTTAAGAAGGTTGCTTTTATCATTTTTGAATGTTCTTTTGTTCTGAAAAAACAAAAACAAAAACACTCGACTTGAAACTTCAGTCAAGCTGGGGTTGGTGTATTTATGCTTAAATCACTTGACACCCTTTCACACTGTCGGATGACTGTAAGAAGTTAAATTTGTTGTCATTTTAGAGACTATCAGGGGGCTCCTGGAGTAGAGCCTGAAGACTCTCCATCTCAGGGTTCTGAGTTCAAGTCCCACACTGGGCATATAGCCTACTTAAAAAAACAACAACAATACAGTCTATCAGAAATGTATTTTGGTGAAAAAAACTTTATGGATTATCTATACTACTGAAGGTATAGGAGAGGATATGGTGAGAATCTCTATAAATCCTCAGTATTACAATGTATTAAGCACATGCGACAATCATACAAATAAACAAAATCACAAACTTTTAATCAACACATATTATCAATAAATATGACCTAATACAATACAACTTGTAGAAATCAGTCAAGGAAATAAATATGTTGACAACACCTAAATGTATTTCTAGCTTGAACCTTTCTGTTGAGCTCTAAAATGACAAATTGACTTCTGGATAGTTCCACCTGTATGACCTTCCCACAAACAACTAAAAAAATCAATAAGCTTAATTGAGTTCAATTCAACATTCATTTATGGAGCCCCTTTCAGTAGATGTGTTAGAAGCTGGGGACACAGAGATAACTAAGATCCAGCCTCTGATTCAAAGAGGTCACACACACGTACAACAACCAGAATTAATTCTTCACCAAAACTTTTGCTCTTTTCTGAGTTCCGTGTATTGGTGGATGGCAACATGCAGTCCCCACAACTAGAAACATTTCAATAGTTTCTGGCACATTTTCCCTCACAACCGCCACAAAATGGCATTCAGTCCATTTTCTAAGTCTTTCCGATTTACGTCTCGAGATTCTCCGATTCTGTACCTTCCATGACAGTCCCGCTGCTACCAAGTAGTTTTACACTTTGTCATCTTTCTCTTGGAGTATTGTAACAGCCTCCTAACTGGTTTCTCTGCTTCCAAATTGTCCCCTCTCCTCCCTGCCCACCTGTCCTCTTTCGCCACCAGACTTGTTTCTTGAAAACAAAGATCGAATCACATTACTCTCTTGTTTTCAAACCTTTTCTAAATACATTGCGCACCTTTGTAGGCTTCCAGACTTTCTGCAGGGGCCACACACAAAGCCTACAGAGGACAAGCAGGTGGCACAGGGAGAGAAGACCGTGCAGATGCCGCACCCTATCTGAAAGAGGCACAGCTCCTTTGCTCCGGCCCTTTGGGAACAGGGCTGGGCCCTGTTTTGCCAAAGCTTTTACTTTTTTTGTTTTGTTTCTGTCAGAAGCTAGCAATCCTGATATTTATTGGAGTCCCTTGGTTTTGAGATAATTGGCTCATATTTTGAACTCACTTTGCAAGACCGCTTATATTTGGGTCATTTTGTGAACTCTGCTTTTTTGCTTTGAACATCTCATCGTTATTTGTATGGCCAACTCCTGTTCATCTGTTAGGACACAGACCAAATGTCCCTAATCTGTGAATCCTTCTCTAATCCTAGTCAGAATTAATAGCTCACTGGTCTAAATTTCCATTAACTTTAACTGAACTTGAATTTAACAGTAAAAAGAAAAAGAAAAGTATACCATGCTTGATTTCTACGATAGATTATTTAACACAGTGAGAGTTTACTGGGGAAAAGGTCTATGTCAATGTCAGAATTAAAGAGAAACTTGATTTTCTCCTTCTATTCAGAAGTTATAATCTAACAAACCAAAACTTCATAATAAACAATTTTTGAAAAACAAGAGTTTGAAACAGAGGAAAGAGTGAATCTGTTTTAAACACCCCTTTCTCCATCAAAGGCACTGCAATGAAAGATAATATGTAAGAGGAGAAAGCAAAGAGACATAGCTGGACCTTTAAGCCAGATGGACTTCTCCATCCAGCAGAATTAGCACAGAGTGGGGGGGGGGGGCAGGGTGGAAGGCACCTAGACTGGTCTCCTGGTTCCCAGTGGGGATTACAGCTCCTGCTGAGTAGAGGAGGCCAAATGCATTCAGTTCCACATGGGAAGCCACAGCCAGACTCGCTACTCTGGTGGGTAAAGGAGGAGCAAATACAGATATTTCAGACGTACAAAGACATGTAATAAACAAGAGTTTATTGTGTCAATGACTCAGCAAAAAATTAGCAAAAGCAGTAGGTTAAGGAAAAGTGAACCCAGTGGTTAGGCATATGGGCTATAAAACACAATGAGCACAGAAACTGATAAAAATATGTTGGTTGACTTGAGTATTTAATATCAAAGTCTCTCTCTCTCTCTCAAAATAAATAAATTAATAAATTAATTAATTAATAAAATTAAAAAAATAATATTTGGGGGAACAAAAAATTCACCTTTACGTTATGCAGAATAGAGGGAAACTACAATAAAAATTACAAAGCATTTAGAAACAAACTACAGCATTTCCTACCTATTTACTGTGTGTAGCAGAAATGCAGCTATCAATTAGCCTGTCATCACCTGGCTTTCGGGTTGGGTGAAGAATCAACCCGGGAGCTCTGTACCCAGGAGAGACTCAAAACAATTCAGAAAGATTAAAAACGTAGACAAGGAAATAGGGGGTAAATGCTAAGCAACAAGATGGAGTTATGATACACGCATCAGTCCATCAGGGCAAAAATGCTCAATGGGAAAAGGAAATGTACTTTAAGAATAATAAAGGGTCCAAATCCACAAGTAGATGCGACCGTTTTGACCTTCATCAATAAATACCCGAATGAGAAACAAAACCTGATCCTTGGCCTGGCCGCCACCGTGCCGTGTGCACACCCTGCGCCACCATCAGAGAAAGAAATACTTTCCGAGTTAAAATGTGAAAAACCGTGAATGCTTGTGTCCCCTCCAGAAACAAAGCCTCGTGGCTCTTTGCTGTAAAAGTTGCTGACTCTCTGAGAGCAATGCTATCTCTGACATCTGAAGATAAGCAGCAATTCTTGCAGAGGGGATGATCATTTGAGGGAAAATGGATCCCCACCGTCAGTGGGGTTAACGAACAGACAAATTGTAACGTTGTGTTTTTTAATCTTTTAAATACTGGCTAAATCCTTTATTCAAGAAATCTCTCGAAGCCTGGGCTCCACTACAAATACTGTTTTACTGTTCAAGTTTCTCTTTACTACAACACCAAGGTATATCCAGAATAAAAAGCAGGAAATGTAACAGAAACACATTTGGACAGAAATGGACAGATGCGTTCAGAAATGGGAGGGTGATGGTAACATTAACTCTCCCTTTTGGACCCCTGACTCTCTGAGGAGGCACAAGTGAAAAAAGTGTATAACATTTGAAAACTATGATTGTATTCAGACCCAAAAAACAGAACGTAATTTTCTTACTCATTAACTTTGTCACTGTCGATTACCCATGAAGAAAGATGAAATCAGTGCACTTAAACTACCTTCTGCCACTCACTCCCCATTTGGTTTGTATTACTATTGTTAAATTGATAATATTCATAACATTTTTCTGCAGAAACATTCTCTCGTACATTTGGTTATTTACTGCTATCACTAATGCCTTTATCACCGATTCCCTAGGCATCTCTTACTTGGCTACTGCACAGTTTTGTTTTGTTTTGCTTTGTTTTGTTTTGAGAGAGTTAGAGCGCGAGTAGGCAAGAGTGCAAGTAAGTGAGGGACAGAGAGAGAGAGAGAGAGAGAGAGAGGGGGAGAGAATTCCAAAGCAGGGCTCCAGCTCATCTGATATGGGGCTTCCGCTCATGAACTGTGAGACCATGACCTGAGCCAAAGTCAGAACCCACTGAGCCACACAGGCACCCCCAGTTTTTTTCTCTTAAAGACGCTCTTGTGAGTTTTCTCCCCAGACCCCCAGTTCTCCAGTATTTGGAAGTACCTGTGTGCGGCTGCGCAGTGCCATTGTTTAGGTCTGTAGGTGGACCTCTTAGGTTGAATTCTAGTCTTTGCCACTCACGATGTTACGTTGAGCAAGTGACCGCCCACGTTTCCTCCTTAAATGAGGGACCTCCATATGTGCTCTTTATTCTATTTGTTGGCCCCGCTGCAATCCACCCCAGCTCCTCTCTGGGCCCTGCTCTGCCTCATTCTCTTCCCCCAGGAGGCTGACTACTGCTCTGTCCATCATCTGGGCTGCCTGACCATTGGCTTCCAGTTACACTGGGCCAAGGGGAAGGGCATGCAGGAAATTAGGCGGCAGGGGTGGGAAAGGGCGAGGTGGGTATTTCTTCCTTGCTTCCTCCCTACTGCACCCCTTGTGAGGACAGTCCCTGGGGGTGGCCACTCCTAGCTCCAGCTCTCTCTGAACTCTGATGACACCGCGTTCTCCTCTTCTCCATCCTGAGAGTAGGAATGATGTTCTACTGCTCGGTTTTCGGCACATCTTGCCAGATCTTGTTGTTCCTTAATCTTGACTAAGGTTAGCCTTCAACCTTTAACCGTTAACTAACCTTTAACTTGTTCTTTTGCTTGACCGTTCTAAGAAGTTTCTTTTATTTTGTAATGTGTAATTAATTAATTTACGTAGAGGGTGTGTGAGTGAGCACGTGCATGAGCGAGTGGGGGAGGCGCAGAGAGAAAGGGAGAGAGAGAGTCCCAAGCGACTCCATGCTGCCTGCACAGAGCCCTACACGGGGCTCTACCTCAGCAACTGTGAGATCTTGATCCGAGCCCAAAACAAGAGTCCGATGTGCAACCAACCTGAGCCACCCAGGTGCCTCCTAAGCAGTTTTTGTATTAGTCTCTTCATCTGAAGTGTTTTGCCTGCCGGGATCCTGACTCATCCGGTCCTTAGGACTCTCTTAAAGATACAACTCTCAGACTGACTTGCTAACCGTCATTTTGTGGCTAACCTCCATGCCTGGGGCCACAGGGCACACACAATAGATGGCATGCTGTGGCATCACGATTACAATTACTCTCATAGGGGTGTGAGCTGGAGAGGCAGCGAGGGCAAGGCTTTGGAAGATAACCAGGCTGTTGTACTCCCTGATATTATGACAAGGATGATGACAAATATTTCGGGGAGTGTTGCCGGACTCTGAGTGTGCCAGAGAGTATAAAAATAGACTACTTTACCTTCAAGACAAAAGTGGAGAACCAGAAAGGTTCTATGGAGGCTTCGAAAGAATTCCTTCCTAATCGCTTCTCGGCCTTCTGGCTAAGATCAAGTGTAGAAGAATTCCTTCCGGCCTATAGCTGCAGAGCCAAAATGAAGAAGGATCAGACCTAAAACTGAACTGCTTGGTTGCCGAATTACAACTCTGGTTAAGCCTGAGTCTCTTTTGCTAAGATCAGAACACTGGCTGGGAAGGAAGAGATTCTGAAGTAGGGACATTCGTGCAGACGGCATTTGAATCTTCAAATCATCCAGAACCTCCCTTGTTGCGATTTCAAATAGTCCCTCCTCTCCTGTCTCAGGAAATCACCCTTTTCTTTCCCTGAGAACTTGGAATGATATTTCCTGAGGCTGTTGCCTTACCTGGGGGATGCCTTTTCTTATAGACCCAACCATAAGGCCTCCAAGCCCGGAAGGAGAGTTAAATCACCGCCCAGCACAGGGGGGAACTGTGCATTCACATGGGGGGTGGAAGACATGGTAAATAGGCCAAAGGAACTAGAGGTGCTTCTTACTGCTTCTAGATGGGCCAGAACCCAGGATAGTACATGACAGAATAGATCCTATTAGATCAGGATTTCCAAATTTTGACTTAAAGGCCAGTGGCCCACCCCCTGTTTTTAGATGACATGCAAACTAAGAATGGTTGTTACGTGTCTAAATGGTTGGAAAAGAAAGTATTTTATGTCACATGGAAATGATACAAAACTCAAATTCCAGCATCCATAAGTAAAGCTTTACTTCAGTGTCCATAAATAAAGGGATGCAGCCATGCCCTTTGGTCTTTGGGTGCTTTTGCACTGCAAGGTGAGTACTCATGACAGAAACTGGCTCTCACAGCTAAATATTATTTACAGTCTGTCTCTTGACAGAAAAAAAGTTTGCTGGTCCGTGTTCCCTATCCTTGAGATAATAGTTTCAAGTGTCACCATTAAATTGGAATCCTGGTTAAAAAAAATTTTTTTTAATGCTTATTTTTTAGAGAGAGAGAGAGAGACAGAGCACTAGTGGTGGAGGGGCAGAGAGAGAGGAAGACACAGAATCTGAAGCAGGCTCTGGACGGGCTCTGAGCTGTCAGTGCAGAGCCTGACACAGAGCTTGAACCCATGAGCCCTGAGATCATGACTTGAGCTGAAGTCGGAAGTTTAACTGACTGAGCCACCCAGGTGCCTTGGGATCCTAGCTTTATTATTTTTTTTTTAATTTCTTTCTTTCTTTTTTTTTTAATACATGAAGTTTATTGTCAAATTGGTTTCCATACAACACCCAGTGCTCATCCCAAAAGGTGCCCTCCTCAATACCCATCACCCACCCTCCCCTCCCTCCCACCCCCCATCAACCCTCAGTTTGTTCTCAGTTTTTAAGAATTCCTTATGCTTTGGCTCTCTTCCAGTCTAACCTCTTTTTTTTTTTTTCCTTCCCCTCCCCCATGGGTTTCTGTTCAGTTTCTCAGGATCCACATAAGAGTGAAACCATATGGTATCTATCTTTCTCTGTATGGCTTGTTTCACTTAGCATAACACTCTCCAGTTCCATCCATATTGCTACAAAGGGCCATATTTCATTCTTTCTCATTGCCACGTAGTATTCCATTGTGTATATAAACCACAATTTCTTTATCCATTCATCAGTTGATGGACATTTAGGCTCTTTCCATAATTTGGCTATTGTTGAGAGTGCTGCTATAAACATTGGGGTACAAGTGCCCCTATGCATCAGTATTCCTGTATCCCTTGGGTAAATTCCTAGCAGTGCCATTGCTGGGTCATAGGGTAGGTCTATTTTTAATTTTCTGAGGAACCTCCACACTGTTTTCCAGATCGGCTGCACCAGTTTGCATTCCCACCAACAGTGCAAGAGGGTTCCTGTTTCTCCACATCCTCGCCAGCATCTATAGTCTCCTGATTTGTTCATTTTGGCCACTCTGACTGGCGTGAGGTGATATCTGAGTGTGGTTTTGATTTGTATTTCCCTGATGAGGAGCAACGTTGAGCATCTTTTCATGTGCCTGTTGGCCATCCGGATGTCTTCTTTGGAGAAGTGTCTTTTCATGTTTTCTGCCCATTTCTTCACTGGATTATTTGTTTTTTGGGTATGGAGTTTGGTGAGCCCTTTATAGATTTTGGATACTAGCCCTTTGTCCAATATGTCATTTGCAAATCTCTTTTCCCATTCCATTGGTTGCCTTTTAGTTTTGTTGGTTGTTTCCTTTGCTGTGCAGAAGCTTTTTATCTTCATAAGGTCCCACTAGTTCATTTTTGCTTTTAATTCCCTTGCCTTTGGGGATGTGTCAAGTAAGAAATTGCTACGGCTGAGGTCAGACAGGTCTTTTCCTGCTTTCTCCTCTAGGGTTTTGATGGTTTCCTGTCTTACATTCAGGTCCTTTATCCATTTTGAGTTTATTTTTGTGAATGGTGTGAGAAAGTGGTCTAGTTTCATTCTTCTGCATGTTGCTGCCCAGTTCTCCCAGCACCATTTGTTAAAGAGACTGTCTTTTTTCCATTGGTGTTCTTTCCTGCCTTGTCAAAGATTAGTTGGCCATACGTTTGTGGGTCTAGTTCTGGGGTTTCTATTCTATTCCATTGGTCTATGTGTCTGTGTTTGTGCCAATACCATGCTGTCTTGATGATGACAGCTTTGTAGTAGAGGCTAAAGTCTGGGAATGTGATGCCTCCTGCTTTGGTCTTCTTCTTCAAAATTACTTTGGCTATTTGGGGCCTTTTGTGGTTCCGTATGAATTTTAGGATTGCTTGTTCTAGCTTCGAGAAGAATTCCGGTGCAATTTTGATTGGGATTGCATTGAATGTGTAGATAGCTTTGGGTAGTATTGACATTTTGACAATATTTATTCTTCCAATCCATGAGCACGGAATGTTTTTTCCATTTCTTTATACCTTCTTCAGTTTCCTTCATAAGCTTTCTATAGTTTTCAGCATACAGATCTTTTACATCTTTGGTTAGATTTATTCCTAGGTATTTTATGCTTCTTGGTGCAATTGTGAATGGGATCAGTTTCTTTGTCTTTCTGTTGCTTCATTATTAGTGTATAAGAATGCAACTGATTTCTGTACATTGATTTTGTATCCTGCAACTTTGCTAAATTCATGTATCAGTTGTAGCAGACTTCTGGTGGAGTCTATCGGATCTTCCATGTATAATATCATGTCATCTGCAAAAAGTGAAAGCTTCATCTTTGCCAATTTTGATGCTTTGATTTCCTTTTGTTGCCTGATTGCTGATGCTAGAACTTCCAACACTATGTTAAACAACAGAGGTGAGAGTGGACATCCCTGTCGTGTTCCTGATCTCAGGGAAAAAGCTCTCAGTTTTTCCCCATTGAGGATGATGTTAGCTGTGGGCTTTTCATAACTGGCTTTTATGATCTTTAAGTATGTTCCTTCTATCCCGACTTTCTCGAGGGTTTTTATGAAGTAATGTTGCTGAATTTTATCAAAGGCCTTTTCTGCATCGATTGACAGGATCATATGGTTCTTATCTTTTCTCTTATTAATGTGATGTATCATGTTGATTGATTTGTGAATGTTGAACCAGCCCTGCATCCCAGGAATGAATCCCACTTGATCATGGTGAATAATTCTTTTTATAAGCTGTTGAATTCGATTTGCTAGTATCTTATTGAGAATTTTTGCATCCATATTCATCAGGGATGTTGGCCTGTAGTTCTCTTTTTTTACTGGGTCTCTGTCTGGTTTAGGAATCAAAGTAATACTGGCTTCATAGAATGACTCTGGAAGTTTTCCTTCCCTTTCTATTTCTTGGAATAGCTTGAGAAGGATAGGTATTATCTCTGCTTTAAATGTCTGGTAGAACTCCCCTGGGAAGTCATCTGGTCCTGGACTCTTATTTGTTGGGAGATTTTTGCTGATTGATTCAATTTCTTTGCTGGTTATGGGTCTGTTCAAGCTATTTCCTCCTGATTGAGTTTTGGAAGCGTGTGGGTGTTTAGGAATTTGTCCATTTCTTCCAGGTTGTCCAGTTTGTTGGCATATAATTTTTCATAGTATTCCCTGATAATTGCTTGTATCTCTGAGGGATTGGTTGTAATAATTCCATTTTCATTCATGATTTTATCTATTTGGGTCATCTCCCTTTTCTTTTTGAGAAGCCTGGCTAGAGGTTTATCAATTTTGTTTATTTTTTCAAAAAAACAACTCTTGGTTTCATTGATCTGCTCTACAGTTTTGTTAGATTCTATATTGTTTATTTCTGCTCTGATCTTTATTATTTCTCTTCTTCTGCTGGGTTTGGGGTGTTTTTGCTACTCTGCTTCTATTTCCTTTAGGTGTGCTGTTAGATTTTGTATTTGGGATTTTTCTTGTTTCTTGAGATAGGCCTGGATTGCGATGTATTTTCCTCTCAGGACTGCCTTCGCTGCATCCCAAAGCGTTTGGGTTGTTGTATTTTCATTTTCGTTTGCTTCCATATATTTTTTAATTTCTTCTCTAATTGCCTGGTTGACCCACTCATTCTTTAGTAGGGTGTTCTTTAACCTCCATGCTTTTGGAGGTTTTCCAGACTTTTTCCTGTGCTTGATTTCAATCTTCATAGCATTGTGGTCTGAAAGTATGCATGGTATGATTTCAATTCTTGTATACTTATGAAGGGCTGTTTTGTGACCCAGTATGTGCTCTATCTTGGAGAATGTTCCATGTGCACTCGAGAAGAAAGTATATTCTGTTGCTTTGGGATGCAGAGTTCTAAATATATCTGTCAAGTCCATCTGATCCAATGTATCATTCAGGGCCCTTGTTTCTTTATTGACCGTGTGTCTAGATGATCTATTCATTTTTGTAAGTGGAGTGTTAAAGTCCCCTGCAGTTACCACATTCTTATCAATAAGGTTGCTTATGTTTGTGAGTAATTGTTTTATATATTTGGGGGCTCCTGTATTCGGCTCATAGACATTTATAATTGTTAGCTCTTCCTGATGGATAGACCCTGTGATTATTATATAATGCCCTTCTTCATCTCTGGTTACAGCCTTTAATTTAAAGTCTAGTTTGTCTGATATAAGTATGGCTACTCCAGCTTTCTTTTGACTTCCAGTGGCATGATAAATCTCCATCCCCTCACTTTCAATCTGAAGGTGTCCTTGGGTCTAAAATGAGTCTCTTGTAGACAGCAAATAGATGGGTCTTTTTTTTTATCCATTCTGATACCCTATGTCTTTTGGTTGGCGCATTTAGTCCATTTACATTCAGTGTTATTATAGAAAGATATGGGTTTAGTGTCATTGTGATGTCTGTAGGTTTCATGCTTGTAGCGATGTCTCTGGTACTTTGTCTCACAGGATCCCCCTTAGGATCTCTTGTAGGGCTGGTTTAGTGGTGACGAATTCCTTCAGTTTTTGTTTGTTTGGGAAGACCTTTATCTCTCCTTCTATTCTAAATGACAGACTTGCTGGATAAAGGATTCTTGGCTGCATATTTTTTCTGTTCACCATATTGAAGATCTCCTGCCATTCCTTTTTGGCCTGCCAAGTTTCAGTAGAGAGATCGGTCACGAGTCTTATAGGTCTCCCTTTGTATGTTAGAGAACGTTTATCTCTAGCTGCTTTGAGAATTTTCTCTTTATCCTTTTAATTTGCCAGTTTCACTATGATATGTCGTGCAGCAGATCGATTCAAGTTATGTCTGAAGGGCGTTCTCTGTGCCTCTTGGATTTCAATGCCTTTTTCCTTCCCCAGATCTGGGAAGTTCTCAGCTATTATTTCTTCAAGCACACCTTCAGTACCTTTCCCTCTCTCTTCCTCCTCTGGAATACCAATTATGTGTAAACTATTTCTGTTTAGTGCATCACTTTGTTCTCTAGTTTTCCCCTCATACTCCTGGATTTTTTATCTTTTTCTCAGCTTCTTCTTTTTCTATAATTTTATCTTCTAGTTCACCTATTCTCTCCTCTGCCTCTTCAATCTGAGCCATAGTTGTCTCCATTTTATTTTGCAGTTCATTGATAGCATTTTTTAGCTCCTCCTGGCTGTTCCTTAGTCCCTTGATCTCTGTAGCAAGAGATTCTCTGCTGTCCTTTATACTGTGTTCAAGCCCAGAGATTAATTTTATGACTCTTATTCTAAATTCACTTTCTGTTATATTGTTTAAATCATTTTTGATCAGTTCGTTAGCTGTTGTTATTTCCTGGACGTTTTTCTGAGGGGAATTCTTCCGTTTCATCATTTTGGATAGTCTCTGGAGTGGTGCAGGACTGCGGGGCACTTCCCCTGTGCTGTCTTGAATAAGTTGCATTGGTGGGCGGGGCCGCAGTCAGACCCGATGTCTGCCCCAGCCCACCGCTGGGGCCACAGTCAGACTGGTGTGTGCCTTCTCTTTCTCTCTCCTAGGGGTGGGATTCACTCTGGGGTGACGTGGCCCGTCTGGGCTACTTGCACACTGCCAGGCTTGTGGTGCTGGGGATCTGGCGTATTAGCTGGGGTGGATCGGCAAGGTGCACGGGGGTGGGAGGGGCAGGCTCAGCTCGCTTTTCCTTTGGAGATCCTCTTCGGGAGGGAGTCAGACCCGGTGGAGGGATGGATCTGCAAAAGCACAGCGTTGGGTGTTTGCGCGGTGCAAGCAAGTTCCCTGGCAGGAACTGGTTTCCTTTGGGATTTTGGCTGGGGGATGGGCAAGGGAGATGGCCTGGCGAGCGCCTTTGTTCCCCGCCAAGCTGAGCTCTGTCCTCCGGGGCTCAACACCTCTCCCTCCCGTTGTTCTCCAGCCCTCCCGTTCTCCGAGCAGAGCTGTTAGCTTATAACCTTCCAGATGTCAAGTTCCGCTTGCTGTCGGAACACACTCCATCTGGCCCCTCCGCTTTTGCCAGCCAGACTCAGGGGCTCTGCTTGGCCGGCGGGCCGCCCCTCCCCCCCCCCCCTCCCCGGCTCCCTCCCGCCAGTCCGTGGAGCGCGCACCGCCTAGCCGCCCTTCCTACCCTCTTCCGTGGGCCTCTCGTCTGCGCATGGCTCAGGAGACTCCGTTCTGCTAATCCTCTGGCGGTTTTCTGGGTTATTTAGGCAGGTGTAGGTGGAATCTAAGTGATCAGCAGGACGCGCGGTGAGCCCAGCGTCCTCCTACGCCGCCATCTTCCCAGGATCCCGGGATCCTAGCTTTAATGGGAATGATGAGGTCCTGGCTAGGCAGAGGCCAAGTGGTGGTCCTTAACCATTAGAAAAAATAGGCACAATTTCTATCATAGGTAGAGTCAGAATGGCCAACTGCTTTGACTTGTTGGAATCTGTGGTAGTAGTGAGTTGATTGTGGGTTTACAGGAATGAAATGAATGTGTATTCCACTGAGATATTGACTGAGATACAGAACCTTGTGGGTGTAAACATGATTACACACTCCACAATGAGAACTCACAGGCTATCATCAATTCTAGAGGTAAGTCAATTCAGAACTAGAGGGGTAACTGAGGAGAAGCTGGGTCCCTGTGATGTATTCTGTGGAAAATCACATAGCCACAGATGTAAACTGTAAATCTTTAAGTGTTTCCCACAGGCCATTTATAGGGTGATTGTGCATTGGGGCCCTGGGGAAAGGGTATTTTCCAGACCTTCCATATAAGATACTCTGGGTTGAGGTTGATCATTAAATACCCATTATGCCATTGTGACCCACCCACCAGTCAATGCGGGGGCTATGGAGTTGTATAGATGGCATCATTCTTAAACAAGTTACTATTATGAAAATCTTCAAACCTGTTATAAAAAAAAAATTCAGACACATAGAGGTATAGAGAATGGTTATAGGTGAAGTGCTCATCCTCTACTCTAACAATTATTAATATATTGTTTTATCTAACCATACTAACACATTCCCCCATGTATGGGAGAGTTCTAAAAAGAATTTCCAGACATCACATTATCTATAAACACTTTATTATGTACCTCCAACAGATAAGGAATATTTATTTGTTTGTTTATTTATTTATTTATTTATAATCTCTACTCTCAATGTGGTGCTCGAACTCACAACCCTGAGATCAAGAGTTGCATGCTCTTCCAGTGGAGCCAGCCAGATGCCGAGGACTTTTTCTTTTTAATGTAATCACAATATCATGAACACATTGAAAGAAATAACTATAGTTTCCTTTTTAAAAAATTTTTTTAAATGTATTTTATTAAACATTTTTTTAATGTTTATTTATTTTTGAGAGAGATAGATAGAGCATAAGCCTGGGGAGGGGGGGGGGCAGAGAGAGAGGGAGACACAGAATCTGAAGCAGGCTCCAGGCTCTTAGCTGTCAGCACAGAGCCGGATGCAGGGCTCAAACTCACGGACTGTGAGATCATTCCTTAAGCCAAAGTCAGATGTTTAACCAACTGAGACGCTCAGGTGCCCCAACAGTAGTTTCTTAATATTATCTACTACACAGCCCACGTTTGAATTTCCCCAATTGCATCAAAAAATGACTTTTTTGATGATTTGGTTGAATCAGTACCTAAATAAATTCCTGATATATCTCAAGCATCTTTAATCTATAACAGTTCCCTCTCCCTACTCTTAATGATGTTTGGTGAAGAAACTGGGTCATTGGTCTTGTAGACTTTCATTTATTCCAAAAGTTTCCAGTCTCCCTCGCAGTACCCTCACCAAGTCAAAATGGTAAACTAAAAGCTGTGCAACATTTCTGAAAGTAATTATGGAGATTAGGGCCATATTTCTATTTAACTTACTTATGTCATTGACCCAAAGGCTAGGTCAATCTTGGAGAATGACCATGAGTTGACACCATTATAGCTGCTCTTCAGATATGCTATCTTTCTTGGAGTAAATCAGGAAAGTCTTGCCCCTTGTTTGTAGCTACTGACCTATCAAAAAAATTCCTATCTCCAATAGTAAAATCCAAAGTATTTTTTATTTTTACAGAGGGCCCAGAGTAACATCTTAATAGACCAGGTCGACTCTCCTGCTCTTTGTCATAATGTACTAGAGGCATCTTGCTCGTCTTGATGTCCTGCAGAAAATTACACCGATCCATTGCATTGATGACATTTTGATAATCAGATCTGGTGAGTAAAAAATAGCCAATGACTTATATATCTTAGTAAGACTTTTGTGTGTCTGTGGGTGGGAGATAAACCCCACAAAAATTCAAGGATTTACTGTATTGGTTAGTTGCTAGAATTCTAATGTTCTGGTGTTTATCTGTATATTGCTTCTAAAGAGAAAGTCAAGTTATTATAGCTTGAATTGCACACCACAATTTTGGGATTTTGGGTGGGCCTTTTTGGATTTTGGAGGCCCTATAAACCACCTTTGTGTATGTTACTCTGTTTCATTTACTGACTTGCTTAAAAGGCTGTTATTTTTTTTTTTCAATGAGGCTGTTGTTTTTGAGAGGAGACCTAAAGAGAGCTCTATAGAAGCTTCGCACAGTGGTGGGAGCTGCCTTACCACTTGCACTTAATGATTCTTGTTGTGTATATGGCCTTCAGTAAAGCCTCAATAGGGGGATCATTGTGTATTGGCTTTCCCACCCTAGGATTTCAGAGGAAACTCTGACCTTTCCTTCTGTCAAGATTCTCTGTGTGATAAGCAGTTCCCGCTTTGCTATGGGGTCCTTAGAAAGACAGGATAGCTGACCATGAGATACTAAGGGACTGTGAGATTTGAGAAGCTCATTATTGTCTGGTCTTTTCCGATCTACCATATCCTAAACTGCATAGAAACGATCCATCGTTACTAAAAGTGGGTCTAGGTGTGAGCAGCTCCAAAGGGTGCTAGTAAATTTGATGAAAAGGTGGCTCAGATTCTCATGGTGCCATTTTCTCCTCACCACCTTTCCTTCATCTCATACATACCGCCTCGTGGGGAGTTGCCTATGACCAATGAACAGAAGAGGAAAAATTGAAAGCCTGGTTGACATGTGAGTGCGTCTAATACACCGGCACCAGCTGGTAGCAGAGAGTTAACGTATTTGTACAGATTTGGTTAAGAGTGCCTCTCTGGTCATTGGTGACGGGGAACTTCCTTAGGGGCAGAGCTTTCACAGTACATCTGGTGCTCTTCTGCCCTTAGAAAAGAAGGTGGTCTGAAGTATAGATGTGCATGGGGTCACAGGCCTGCTAGCAGATTAGCTGACTCCTCAGGGTCTTAGACAAACTGGCAGGTTCATGACAAGAAGGTCTTAGAAAAAGGGAATGTCCCTCCCGAGCCAGCTGTCAGTAATGAGGTGGCAGGATGTCCTGTGCTGTAGATGTCAGCCTTTTACCAGCCATAGTAGTTGCTTAAAAGACTCATTTACAGAGGTGCCTGGGTGGCTCAGTAGACTGAGTGTCTGACTTCAGCTCAGGTCATGATCTCGCGGTTCGTGAGTTCAAGCCCCACATCAGGCTGTCTGCTATCAGCACAGTGCCCGCTTCAGACGCTCTGCTCCCCTCTCCCTCTGCCCCTCCCCTGCTCCTGGTCTCTCTCTCTCTCCAAATAAATAACCATTAAAAAAAAGACTCATCTACAAAGTGGGCATGTATGGCATGAGGGACGAAGTTATGTGTAAGTCTAACAGCATAGACTCTCTTAACAAGGCTAATCAGACTGTTGCTATTGCTGAGTGGTCAACCTGTCTGCAGCACAGGCCAACACTTTGCCCTCAACATGGCTTCTTCTTCAGCAGAATCAGTCCGCCACCCAGTGATAAATCAAATATGTTGATTGAGGCTATCCTTACAGGACTAACGTTCTGGTTATGGATTTGGTTCCCTTCACACGTTTCTTCTGTTAGTACTCCCATCTACTATTGAGAGATCCACAAAACGGCATGTTGTTCCTTACGACATCATCCATCACCAAGAAACTCATTTCAGAGTGAAAGAAGTATGGCAATAAGTTCACGCCCATGAGATTCATTGGTCTCCCACTTACTCATGATCTAAAAGCAGGTGGACTGATAGAAGAGCAGAACTGATAGAAAGGTATAAAATCTGAGTTACAGGGTCAGCTTGAAGACAGTGCTTTGTGATGTTTTAGTGCTCTCCCGCAGGAAGTAATCTACACTTTATTTGAGTATTGTTTTTATTCTTCCCTTACAGTCAGGATATATAATCTGGGAACCCAGAAGTGGAGTTATGAGTGACTCTTCTCACTATTGCACCTGAGAATCTAGAATTTCTCCTTCTCATTTCTGCAAGTTTGGTCTTAGTGAGTTGTGACTTCTATTGCCTAAAGGATGGGTGTTTCCATCAGGTTATACAGTTTTGTTGAAGTAAATTAGAGAGAATGCCCCGATGGCCATTTTAGGCTCTCCGAGGCACTGAAGCAGCAGGCCATGATGCCTGATCCCTATTACCAAAGGGAAACTGGGTTATTGTTTTACATGGGGGGTAGGGAGGGCCTGGTCTGAAAGGTAGTCACTGGGCCACCTCTAGCATTTATCACTACCTGGCATACTACATATTTGTTTATTGTCCCTCCTAAACTGTAAGTTCCATGAATATGGGGGCTCCACCCACCTTGTTCACTGCTGGATCCCTGGCTCCTATAGTTTAGTAGTTGCTTAATAAACACTTGCTGCGTCAATGGATGTGCACCGGTGATTCCGTCAACGGAGTTAAACTTTCAGACCCTGGAGTCTGGGTTTTTACCTAGGTTCTGTTACTTTTACCTTCTGACCTAGGTGAATTTGTGAGCTGAAACTTCCTCTACATTAGTTTTCTCACTGGTTCAGGGACTACCACTACAAGTCTGGATCTCTTCATAATCTAAAAGGCTCTGAAAGCCCTAAGTTTTTGTATGTTTGCCATACATTTATTTAGAGGCACAACTTGACCTGATTTGAATTGATATGAGCTACCTATAGGATTTATTGTCCCAATTAGTGTGAATATTCATAGATTTAATTGGAAATTTTAACATGTTTACAGCGTGCTTCTGTGGGACCCATGGTTTTTATGTCTTTGATGGCACATACACCTTCATCCCTTTCTAAAATCTGAAAAATAATCTGAGTTTCAAGACACATTTGGCTTCAGGGTTTTTGATTATGGAATTACATACCAAGAGTAGTACCTACCTTATTAGGCTGTTGTGTAGATTCAGTGAATTAATATATGTGAAGTGGTTAGTGCCTGTCACACAGTGAGCAATAAATGTTAACTGTCACTGATGTTTAAGACCCATGGTTTTCTCTGACATTGTGCTGGTGGGATCCCTTAAACTCCTTTCACATCATAGTTGAGACTGGTTTGTATCTTCACTCTGGGTAATGTGTATTGTGCTTATTTTCTGTGTCGGAGGGACGGGAGAGGAGGACAGCTCATTTGGATTGTGGGAAGCTACTTTTTGTGAGTCTGGTTTACGCTTCTGCTTTTGTCACTCCAGTTTGATCCAAAGCCCTGCCCAGAGTCTACTAGAACTATGTGAGCTGATGTCTGAGGCCTGGAGAGATAACAAACGTGGGGTGAATTCTGGAAATAATTCCTCACCTGGAGATAAGCTTCACCTTCTTTACCTGCTTCTTCCCAACTACTGTTCATATGGCTGAACTAAGATCAGGCCTGTGGGCTGGACTTACAACCTCATCATCTGCGGGGAAGGAGGGGTTCAACACCCAGGGTTCTTTGTGCCTTTTTCACCCTGGGCCTTTAGCACTTTCTATGAGCTTGTTTTACTTCTCTTCTGTTCATATTTCTTGTTTTGTTTTGTTTTGCTTTGTTTTTGGTGTTCTGTTTTGCTGGATGCATATATTTTGTTGGATATAATTAGCTCTAGGTCACCGTGAATAGCCTGTCTTTTCTTTGCAGCTTTGTTTTGAGCAGGGAAAAAAAAAAAAAAAAAACTCAACAAGATACAAAATAGACAACGAGCTCTGGAGAATTTTTTTTTCCTGCTTCTGGGGGAACAGAGGTAGATTTTTATGTTTTCTTTCTTTGGACTTTCCACAACTTTTATCTTCTTCCTACACTGGAAGTATTCTTTTTATATGTATATTTAACTTTTTCTTCTTTCTCTCTCTTCCTTTTTTCCCTTCACTATTAGTAGATATACTACTTCCTGGAATAATCTCTCTCTCCATCTCCTCCCCCTCTTCAGCTTATGCTTTTCACAGAGTAGGCATAAGGCTGTGTCTCTTCTTATGTTTGATTGCTACTGGTTTAGTTTTTTTAGGTCTTGTTTTACTTAAAATTTGTAAATTTATTTAGTTGTGGTGGGAGAGAATCTGTGATAGTGTCACTCTGCCAACTTACTCTGAAAATCTCATCAACTACATGATCTTTTATAGTATAAAGGTATGTTGTCCTCTAGGGCAGTTCGTAGGAATTAATGGGTCAGGATAACTAGACATATGGTAGTTAAATCTTTGTGTGCAGAAGGGAGTCAGAAGATGCCCGCAGAGCTGAGCTCTTCTAAGTGCCACAGTGAATGATTTCCATCAGTTCAGGAGCACTGATTGCATACATTCTCATTGTTTTCTCCTCTTTTCTGCTGGATACAGCAGATAAAAATCCTAATGACTTGGCTGCTCAGAGAATCATTTTACTTTTTTTATTTTTATTCTTTTAAATTTTATAATATTTTATTTCATTTATTTGCAAAATTTTTATTTAATTTAATTTTCAAATTTACATCCAAGTTAGTTAGCATATAGTACAACAGTGATATCAGGAGTAGGTTCCTTAATGCCCCTTACTCATTTAGCCCATCCTCTCCCACAACACTTCCAGCAACCCTCTGTTTGTTCTTCATATTTATGAGTCTCTTATGTTTTTGTCCCCCTCCCTGTTTTTATATTATTTTTGTTTCCCTTCCTTTATGTTCATCTGTTTTGTCTCTTAAAGTCCTCATATGAGTGAAGTCATATGGTATTTGTCTTTCTCTGACTGCCTAATTTCACTTAGCATAATAGCCTTTAGTTCCATCCATGTAGTTGCAAATGGCAAGATTTCATTCTTTTTGATTGCTGAGTAATATTCCACCGTGTGTGTGTGTGTGTGTGTGTGTGTGTGTGTGTGTGTATACACAGTGTGTATATGTATATGTATATGTATATGTATATGTATATGTATATACACACAGTGTGTATATATATATATATCTTCTTTATCCATTCATCCGTTGATGAACATCTGGGCTCTTTCCATACTTTGGCTATTGTTGATAGTGCTGCTACAAACATTGAGGTGCATATGTCCCTTTGAAACAGCACACCTGTATCCCTTGGATAAATACCTAGTAGTGCAATTGCTGGGCCGTAGGGTAGTTCTATTTTTAATTTTTTGAGGAACCTCCATCCTGTTTTCCAGAGTGGCTGCATCAGTTTGCAATCCCACCAGCAATGCAAAAGATATCCTTTTTCTCTGCATCCTCACCAACATCTGTTGTTGCCTGAATTGTTAATGTTAGCCATTCTGATAGGTGTGAGGTGGTATCTCATTGTGGTTTTGATTTGTATTTCCCTGCTGATGAGTGATGTTGAGCATTTTTTCATGTGTCGGTTGGCCATCTGGATATTTTCTTTGGATAAGTGTCTATTCATGTCTTCTGCCCATTTCCTCACTGGATTATTTGTTTTTTTGGGTGTTGAGTTTGGTAAGTTCTTTATAGATTGTGGATACTAACCCTTTATCTGATATGTCGTTTGTAAATATCTTCTTCCATTCTGTCGGTTGCCTTTTAGTTTTGCTGATTGTTTCCTTCGCTGTGCAGAAGCTTTTTATTTTGATGAGGTCCCAATAGTTCATTTTTGCTTTTGTTTCCCTTGCCTCTGGCGACGTGTTGAGTAACAAGTTGCTGCGGCCAAGGTCAAAGGGGTTTTTGCCTGCTTTCTCCTCGAGGATTTTGATGGCCTCGTGTCTTACATTGAGGTCTTTCATCCATTTTGAGTTTACTTTTGCGTATGGTATAAGAAAGTGGTCCAGGTTTATTCTTCTGCATGTCGCGGTCCAGTTTTCCCAGAACCATTTGCTGAAGAGACTTTCTTTTTTCCATTGGATACTCTTTCCGCTTTGTCAAAGATGAGTTGGCTATATATTTGTGGGTTCATTTCTGGGTTCTCTATTCTGTTCCATTGATCTGAGTGTCTGTTCTTGTGCCAGTACCATACTGTCTTGATGATTACAGCTTTGTAGTATAGTTTGAAGCCCATCAGAAAATCATTTTAATTCTTCATGTCACTATCCATGTATAACATAGCCTGAAAGGACTGCCTACTTTAAAACATACATTCTACCTATCATTCATTATACATGTTTTTGAGCACTTACTATCAATGAGACACCTACAGATAAAGCAGAAAAATGAAAGAAACCGGAATTGCTGCCTTCATCCTGCTTCCAGCCTGTTGGAGGGAAACAGACAATAGACAACATGAGTACATTATGTCGCTTATTAGAAGATGTAAGAGCTATAGAGAAAAGCGAATCGAGGAAAACCAATAGAACTGGAAGCAGAGAGACGGTTATGATTTTCCCTCTTTGAGGCAGGCCTCACAGGGAAGGTGACATCTGAGAAAAGATTTGAATGATATGAGGAAGCAAGTCCTGTGTATTTCTGGGGGGAAGAAGATTCCAGGCAGGGGGAACAGCAAGATAACATCCCCCCCCCCATTTTTCCTCCTCTTTTCTGCTGGAGATAGCATATAAAAGTGGGTCACTCTGAAAATTGTTCCAGTTCTCCATTTCCTATCTATGTAATATATAGCCTAAAGGGGCTGCATACTTTAAAGCAATTATTAACACTTGTAATAAAATTTAAGTATTCCTTTCAGCTGTAAGAGTCAGTATGCATGCGTGAGCAACTGTCAATAAATATATGTTCTGATAAAGTTAACTGGGTGCTTGTTCTTTGAGTTAGCACATAGAGGTGACCAGTTACAAAGCCAAAGAAGGCCCAAGTGGCCATTGGTGGAGATATGCATCCAAGAGTTACGGAAAATCTGCTGAATTCTTTCAAGGAAAAACTTCTTCCCTGTTTCTATTTGTGTCTTGTTCCCTCTTTTAATACTCAAATAGCAGTCTGGGTTTGAATTGTGATTTCCTCTCTAATCTCTGCACTGATCTCTACTTCATGAAGCAGAGCGACGTGATCTAAAAGGCAACAAACTTCTATTTCAGTGAGCTAGATGTTTTTATCAGGTAATTTCAATCTGAAAGTAAATTGTTCTCTGGAGATTATGTCCTTATTGCTGGTAGGGATTTTTTTTTTTTTTGAGAAAGGATTTAACAAATAACTTCCAACATATGCTTAGTTGTATTTGAGAAAGACATAATAAAACAGTCTTTGGGATTTAGAACAATGATCTAAAAATAGCTGAGACTGTATTCCCATTTGGAAAAAAAATCGCTATGCAATGATTTTTTTTTTTTTCTTCTCATTCTGAGCATTGCATAAAGCAAAGCCAATTCACAACAACTAAAGTATATTCTTAAAGAGAAATCTCAAGTCATTTTCAGCTCAGGCCTCTGGAGACCTCATTATCCTGCCATTACAAACAGACCTGCGGCAAGCTGTTTATGCCTTTCTGCTAGTGAGTTAAGCAAATGTCACAGGGATTGCTATGCAGATACATCTACTAGTCGCTGGCACTTACACGGATGTGCCCAGGTATACCCTTACTGGATAAGGATGAGTAGACATACAGCACTTAAATTTTTGTGTGCAGAAGGGAGTCAGAAGATGCCCATAGAACCGAGTCCTAAGTGCCACAGGGAATGAAGTCCATCAATTCAAGCTTGCTGATTTATACATTCCCATTTTTCCCTCCTCTTTTCTGCTGGATACAGCACATAAAAGTCCTCTAATGACTGCTCAGAAAATTATTTCAGTTCTTCACTTCTTTCGAATCTGCAGTATCCATGTATACTATAGCTTTAGGGGCTTCATACTTTAAAGCGTGCGTTGACTCTTTATGGAATTAACATGTTTTGGAAAACCTGTGTTCTCATTTGATGGCAGCTTAAACTGATGCAAGTTTTACATCAGTGATTCCCCAAGGCCATACTCCTGAGCAGGTATATCAGAATCACAGATGTTTATGAGTCCTTTTGAAAATTCCCATGTTCTCACTGCTGTTCTGCTTGTGTCCTTACAAGGGAAATGGGGGTTCTCACCTCTTGTTTTCACAGGGAGTAATAATCTTCATTGTGGAGCATTACTATTCTAGAGTGGAGAATATAGTGGCCCACAGAAATGTTGGAGACAAAGTTGAGAACTATGAGGAGCCTTCCTCTTCTGTGGCCCTACAAAATCAAGTTTACACTGCAGTCTTAGGGTAGTTTCTATACTGCATTGGTAGTGGTCATTCCTATGTCTATCTCCTCCTCCTAGGAGCATGTTGAGGGCAAGAATGGGAATTGCTTACATTGTAACACCTTGCATGTAGCAGTTGCTCAATACATATTTATTGAATGGATGAATGACTAATTTTAAAAATACAGTAGTAGGGGCGCCTGGGTGGCACAGTCGGTTAAGCGTCAGACTTCAGCCAGGTCACGATCTCGCGGTCCGTGGGTTCGAGCCCCGCGTCGGGCTCTGGGCTGATGGCTCAGAGCCTGGAGCCTGTTTCCGATTCTGTGTCTCCCTCTCTCTCTGCCCCTCCCCCGTTCATGCTCTGTCTCTCTCTGTCCCAAAAATAAATAAACGTTGAAAAAAAATTAAAAAAAAATACAATAGTATTTTGAGGGATCAAAGTAGTATCAGATTATCTTAGTCTTTAAGGAATTTCATATCTGATTAGCACAATAAAACATAATATGTAAGGAAGAAAAACAAATTTTGGGTTAAGACACAGAAGTCTAAGGAGAATAAATTTCATTAAATGAGAGACCATGTTATTTAGCTGAGTGTGTTGATAGATTTCCATATGCAAATGTAGGCTTGATACTGATTTTGAGAGTAAGGACTGGAGGGAATTGTTTTACTAAACTTGATGAAAACATAGTTTCTAGAAGGTGTTCCAGAAAGGAGGGGGATGGGATTGAGGCTGTCAGAAAGTGGGTGGGCGAGTTGCCTTTTTGGACTGTTGTGATGTAGACCCTGCTTGGTCTTACTAGTTGTTTTGTAAGGACTATTAAATACAGATTGATAATTATGTACGTTTCTTGTAGAATATATATGGATATCTGTATATATAATATCCTTGTGCTGTTGTGCATACAAACACATTTCTGAATGAATAAGGTGCAAAACAGCAACTGGCTAGATATTTATGTAATTGTGATATACATTTCTTGTTTTCCAAACTTTTGGTTAAACCTGTCAAATCTTATATGAATGGAGTTTATTTGCCTATCATGGGTTGTTTTTGCTTTGTGGACATCAGGCAAAGGAGCTGAGTTCCACATCTGAATTAACCAGGGGCAGAATAGGAACGTCAAGGATAGGAGAGGAAGATAATCCACACACAACTAATTGCACAGAAGAAAAGGTTCAGAATCAGAGATGAATATAAGCATAAGAGCCACCCCCCAGTGGTGCCCCTGGGTGGCACAGTCAGGTAAGCGTCCTACTCTTGATTTCGACTCAGGTCATGATCTCACAATTTGTGGGATCAAGCCCAGTGTCGGGTTCTGTGCTGATAGTGCGAAGCCTGCTTGGGATTCTTTCTCTCCTTCTCTCTCTCTGCCCCTCCCCTGCTCATGCTCTCTCTCTCTCTCTCTCACTCTCTCTCAAAAGTACATAAATAAATGTTTTTTTAAAGCCATCCCCAGCAATTCACCAGATTCTTGTGGTATGTTAAGGACCGGCAGGAGAAGGGTTTGAGACACGCCAAGATAGATCTTAATGGGTAGAAAGGCTCTATCTGACATCTGAGTTATAGATACATTAAAAAAAGAAACGTGGGGTGCCTGGGTGGCGCAGTCGGTTAAGCGTCCGACTTCAGCCAGGTCACGATCTCGCGGTCCGTGAGTTCGAGCCCCGCGTCAGGCTCTGGGCTGATGGCTCGGAGCCTGGAGCCTGTTTCCGATTCTGTGTCTCCCTCTCTCTCTGACCCTCCCCCGTTCATGCTCTGTCTCTCTCTGTCCCAAAAATAAATAAACGTTGAAAAAAAAATTTTTTAAAAAAGAAACGAAAATCACTATGCGATATTTTACAAATGTCAGATGAATGACAGATAGAATGAATAGTGGAGGAGTTCAAAGTGGGGGAATTCATTTGAACCGAGGCGAATGGAAAGGTTTTTTGAAGGAATTAAGATTCACCTTGGAATCTTATGAAAGGGAGAAGTGAATTTCTGATAAGGGTTCTTGTTCATTCAACAGATAGATACCCACTTATTTATTTGGCTCCTAGAATTTGTCAGGCAGTATGCTAGACTGTCGATATATACAGATTGTTAAGATATGATCCTTCTCTTTAAGAAACACAAATCTCAGGGTGAAAAGTTTCATAAGCAAGTAATGGCAATGTCTGCCAGGATGATGAGTCAGAAATGTGGAAGAACACGCATGTGGGGATGATGCCTTCTGCTTACGTTGTTTCAGGTAAGATTTCCCTAAAAACTTGCCATTTGAACTGGGCCTTGAAGGAAACATAGACTATGACTAGGTAGAGCATAAGAAAGGGTGTTTTAATCATAGAGAAGGATGTGAGCAAAGCTAGGAGATCTGAAGTCCGCAGGTGTGTAAAATACGGCAAATTCTGATGTGGCTGGGGTATAGGGGGTGGGTGTGCCAGGAGAAGGCTGGAATGTCACTCTAGGGCAAGGCTGTGAAAAGTTTGAATGGTGTTATTTATAGGGAGAAGGAACCTTCACAGGTTTCTGAGCTGGAGTGCATGATGGCATTTATTTTGGAAGATAATTGAATTTGGGAGAAGGATGACAACAAAATAGGAGAAATTGATGGCTAACACTTGCATGGTATTTACTTTGTGCTAGGAACATTCTAAGTGTTTCATACATATTAACTACTCAACACAATGCCAAGAAGTAGGTTCTATTATTAACTCCATTTTATAGATGAGGAAGCAATACAGGTTCCATAGCAAGTAAGTGATGGGATCAGGTTTGAGCTCATTGGTCTGACTGCAGAGTCCATACTGTTAAATGTTACAACAAATTGCCGCTTAAAGGTACAAAACCAAAGCAAATTCCAAGGTAGAAATCATGAAATTCACAAGTAGGACAATTAAAATGGGGATGGAACCCAAAACCACTTCAGGAAGTGTGGCAGAAAAGAGGGGAAAAAAGATGAATCAGTTTCTTGAGTCGCCTTATCAATGGTGAAGATATTCACCAAAAAAGACATACCAGTTTACTCAAGAAAATAAGAAAAGCACAGCCTTTCAGTAGCGTGTGCTCTTTATGCTCTCAACAAGCATCTGACCAAATTGTGACATAGATACATACTACTATTTCAATGTATATGGACAACCTCAAATTCACAGAAATGTTGATACTACAGCTATTGGATTAAATTTAAATCTGTGATACACAATACACAAAAATTCAAATACAAAAGGGAGGTTCAGTTAATCAATCGACAATTTCATCGTTTGGTGTCATATTAACAGGAACATCTGGAAGACTGAATGAGTTTCACATTTCATATCGTTTCTTTGCCATTTTGTAGCTGCTACATTTAAGAAATGAGGCCAACCTCAGAGATATGTATGCAAAGAAGCCAGCAATAATAGCATCTGTGGCTGTTTCTGGATTGTAAAAACATTTTTAGCCCCTGGCATGTGCATGTAGATTGCAGAATTTTATGAAATAATAAAAATAATAATGCTTCATATTGATACAATGCTTTGCATAGTTTTCAACACTTTCCCAGAAAAAAAGACACAAAAATGAATATGCATTCCTAAATGATTAGTGATATAGCAGTATGACTGACTCTCTAATATTTCTTTATGTGTTTCTTGAATGTCTCTAATGTATTTGGAACTGAATAAAAGGGAGTTCAGTAGAGTCAAATAACACGTGTTTATTTCTTGTGTATTTTCAAGCCAGCTGGGGGAATGTTAAGGTATTTTATTTCCTACACGCTGACCTATTTAGAAGGTACCTTCCCTTTGCGGAGCTCTGTGCTTACATAGACAATGCCAAGAGGTAATTTCAAGTTCAGATTTGTTGCTAACATGCTTTCTACTTATTTAGTTTTGAAATTTGTTTATTCATCCAGGGTTTGTTCAGTTGGTTCTGTGTAGAACAGTATGGTGTTGGGGAGTTTTCATGTGATGCCACCAGAGGACAGGGATCCCTCCTGTTTGTTCATGATGGACCCTAGGGCACACAGATGGACAGAGGTGTGCTAAATGAATGACTCTGTGTGATGACAATATGATGAATATTGGGGATGCTTATCTAGATACCTATTTGGAGTATAAACCCATCACTCTTAGCCACAATATATCGTATGCGTAGATACATATAATAGAATATGATATAACTTAGGTGAAAGATGCCTTTGTTTCACATCAAATATTCAAGAAAGGATATACAAGTAAAATTTTCATCCTTATAATGTTTAAAGAATAGCATCTGATCGTTGCATTTTTTGTATAATGATATCAGCAAGAGCCACCAGCTTTTTTTTTTCTTTTTCTTTATTTTTTCTTTAAATTCAAGTTGGTTATCATAGAGTGCAGTCTTTGTTTCAGGAGCAGAACCCAGTGATTCATCTCTTACATATGACACCCAGTGCTCATCCTGAAAAGTGCCCTCCTTAATGCCCATCACCCATTTAACCCGTCCCCCTACCCACCTCCCCTCCAACAAGCCTCAGTTTGTTCTCTGTATTTCAGAGTCTCTTGTGGTTTGCCTCCCTCTCTGTTTTTATCTTATTTTTCCTTCGCTTCCCCTATGTTCATCTGTTGTGTTTCTCAAATTCCACATACGAGTGAAATCACATAATATCTATCTTTCGCTGTCTTATTTTGCTTAGCATAATACCCCCAGCTTTTGAATGTCTGCCCTGCCATGCACTTTGCAAATAAAAGTGCTAAGCGTTTACATTTTTTAAATCAAATTCAATATCTATAGTACCCAAATGAGAGTGATAATTATTCTTGTGTTATAGATAAAGAATGCAAAGCTTAAAGAGATTGAGTAACTTTCTGGAAGTCATACTATTGCAAGTATGGAAATCTACAAAAGAACACAGCCTTGAACGCAGCAGGCCCAAAGGCTGTCCTTTTTACTTTACTACAACAACCATGCCTGGGGGTTAACACCATCTCAAGAGACCCAGCAAGATTTGAGGGATCAGGATTGAAAGAATTTTAAGGAACTAATCCTACTAATCAGAATATAGAAGCCATTTACAGGCTGCTCTGAATGAAGCCAAGCCCTCCCAAAACAGTGCAGTAGTGATTAGTATTTACTGAAGCTTACCTCTCCACATATCTGCACTTAGCCATTTACTCATTTAGTGAGCTAGGAGAGGGTAAATTATTTGCAAATACAATTGTATGCCAATGTATAAACAACAGTGAAAACAAGCCATATTTATGCCAATTGACTTAAATTCTATTTCTTTCAGTCCAACTCTACACATAACTATTAATTGAACAGGTATAATGTGCAATTTTATTGTGCTCAGCACTGCGGCAAGGCTTAGGAAACAAAAGAACCATGGCGGTTCCTCTTCTTAAGCTTGCTGGGGCAGAGTAGGCCAGCTGTTCCTTGCCTGTCCTTTTTTGCATATCCACAAGGCATATGTGTTCAGCTACCTTCTGGCATCTTTAGTCAAAAAATTCTAAACCCAAATTGCAAACCATGGGATAGCTCTTTTAGTTTAAAACAATAACATAAGACTTAATGAGTGAAATCTCCATACAATGGTATGTTCAGGAGAAAATCAGAGAAGTAAACCAAGAGATTGCAAGAATGGAAATATGCAAAAGAAAAAAAAATAATCTGAGAGTAAGAGCAGGATTGAAATATAATTGGGATTAGAAGTCACATGTGATTTGTGGAAATCTCACAGGGGAAAAACTTGAACTTATAAAATTCAAGTTCAAATTTGTTAATTTTTTTAAATCAAATCTGTTTGTTTGTTTTTCATGAGATGCCATTTCTGTCAGACAGCAGAAAACTAAATTTGTTCACATTCAGGTAAACTTGGTTAAAGTAATGACTAATCTGGTTACACACTCAGTCAAGTTAAGGTTTTCCTTGCTTCTCCGTGTTGGATTGTGTTTAAGTTCCAGAAGGTTTATAGTAGCATCAACAGCATTAGTGAAGAGGAGGGTCTGCTCCTTGAGTGTTCTCTGCCTATCTTGGTCAATGCCACATGGTGTTTGTTGATGGTTTTTAGCATCTTCTCCCAATGCCAAAAGTTCCTGGATTCCAGATCCAAGTGCTCAGAAGTTTCCTCTTTCAAATTGCAAGACACACACTCCCAACCTTATGTACTTCCTCTTTGAGGCCTTAGGAACTGTCTTCCTTAAAACACTGTAGCGTGTCCATGGCTTTGCTGTCCTCCTTGTAGGCTCACTTGTCTAGATGATTTAGTCAGCAGAAGCCATCTTACTGTTCTAGGGCCATGTTGGATGGAGCCTCCTTCGTGAAGTCTTTCTAGGCTTTGGGAAGCCTCTCTAGGCTGCACTTTGGGAAGGGAGGCACATATCTTCTCTGTTCTGGGATACCAGCAAACTTATCTGGCTTTCCTGTAGTTTTCATACCCTAGGCTCAGCTCTTTTCAGGGGCTGAGGGGCAGGGCCCTCCTTCTCAGAGAACCATAAAGAGTTAGTTCACTTTCTTTCTTCTTCTTTTCTGAAAATTCCCCTCACTAGCCCAGAAATCTTTTCCTTCTAAGAGGTTGGAAAAACAGAGGGGGAAACTATCCTTTCAGCCTCTGTTTATGGGTCTTTCAGGATTTTGGCTCTTTATGTTTAAACTCAAGCTTTTGGTACTTAAACACCTTATTATTAAAGAAAAAAAAAAAGGTTGATACTTGCAAATCAAAAATGCCATGGCTTTCAAGCTACTTTTTTTTTTTTGCTCCGAGTTCCAAAATCTATTTATAAACGCAACTTACTCTTAGGTTCTCAGCTCTATCTTTTCACTTTCTATCTATCTTTTCACTTAGGAAACAAGTGCCAAGTGATTCAATGGGTAAAAGGGTTGGTTTTCACAGAATTTTATTTCTCCACATTTAAGTCCACGCTAAATGTTTTTATCCCTGTAAAGATTATGCTCTTCCCCCATTCTAAGCATTATTCCCTTAAGAAAATGGGGTTTCCCCATTTTCTGTCCCGTATCTGCTTCTTCAGATGTGTACTCCCACATATAAGGAAGTACATGGATGTGATATCATCTTCTGCCCTTGGTACTAAAGCATTATGTGGGAAACCAGTTCTGGGTGAAGTTCTTACCTCAAGTATAAGCACTTTTTACTGAAGAATCTCCTTTAATTTGATATTTTTCCCAAGTGACTCAGATGTGAAGGTAGGGAGAGCTTTCCCTAAAGAGGGAAAGAGGAGCAGAACAGCAACCTTTTTAGAAAGGTAGCAAGCACATGGTTCTCCTGGCCTTCTAACACAATTCCTTACTCTGTGCAGTCATGGCCCTGGCTTTGAGCCCCAGTTGTTGGTTTCAGGTTGGAAATGAGACCCAGTTAGCCTTGGCTCTTGTGGAACAATTTGCCCTATACATCCCTCTCTGGTTTCCTGAAATCTCATAAACCTACTAAGATCTGTATCATGATTCACAATATTCCTACAGGAAAACAAAAAGAGAAGAACTTGCCTTTTAAAAACTCTTAGCAGCTCATTGTCAACATTTCTCTGACAAACGTAGGCTTTGCTTCATGCTTATGGACTAAAGTAGGGATGCTGGAATTGTTCAGTCCTTACCAGGGGGTGATTTAATTCTTTCACCATTTCAGAATATTTTGAATGCTCAGTTAAATTCAGGTTTCTCATAGCCTACACCTTTTTTATCCAACTCCCAAAGTAGAAGAGAAAAGTTTATGCTCTGTCAGAGCATCAAGGGAGAAGGACTTAGCATGAGAGGAGAGGGGTCTCCTCCACGGTGCAGGTATTTGTGCCTGCTGGCTTCCATGGAGAGTTTCCATCTCCTTTGACCTGTGGTCATTGATAGCCATCCAAGCTGCATCTGAGAGATGATGGACAAATTCTCATACTCCGTGTCTTATATATTGCAACTAGAAGGCCCTTTTGATATTCCCAATATCACTTCATACCATTGCACCTCTTGGCAATTCAAGGACATTTAATTCTACTCTTCTCTTTTCTTTCTCCCATATCCCCCAACTCTTTTTGTGTGTGTGGTGATGGCTAAATAGATGATAGATAGATAGATAGATAGATAGATAGATAGATAGATAGATAGATAGATAGAGATATAATGAAATTTGCCATTTTAACAATTTTTAGGGTACAATTTAGTGGCATTAATTCACACAGTTGTGCAACATCACACCAAGTATAAGTATTGCATCAAGTATAAGCACTTTTTACTGAAGAATCTTCTTTGATTTAATAGAAACTCTGTAGCCATCAAGTAGGAACTCCCCATTACCTTCTTCCTGTAGTCCCTGGCAATCTCCAATCTACTTTCTGACTCTATGCCTTTGACTATTCTTGATATTTCATGTGAAGAGAATCAAATAATACTTGTCTTTGTGTCTTTGCCTTATTTCACTTAGCATAATGTTTTTAAGGTTCACCCACGTTGTAGCATGTGTCAGGACTTCATTCATTTTTGTGCCTGAATACTACCCTGTTGTTTTCTTTTCTTTTCTTTTTTTTTTTTTTTTTGATGTAATCATTAAAAAATTCTTTAATGTTTTTATTTATTTTTGAGACAGAGAGAGACAGAGCATGAGCAGGGGAGGGGCAGAGAGAGAGGGAGACACAGAATCTGAAGCAGGCTCCAGGCTCTGAGCTGACAGCACAGAGCCTGACACGGGGCTTGAACTCACAAACCATAAGATCATGACCTGAGTCGAAGTCAGATGCTTAACCGACTGAGCCACCCAGGCACCCCTATCCCATTGTTTTCTACATACCACATTTTGTTTATCTGTTCATCTGTTGCTGGAAATTTTGGTTGTTTCCACCTTCTAGCTGTTGTGAAGAAAGCTACAATGAACATTGGTGTGTAAATATTTGTTCAAATCCCTGTTTTCAGTTTTCTGGGGACACACCGAGGAGTGGAATTGCTGGGTCTTGTGTGTTGCTTTCTGAGGACCTTCCAGTTTTCCACAGTAGCTACACCACTTTACATTCCTACCAGCAGTTTATGAAAGTGTCAGTATCTCTGCATCCTACCTGACACTTATTGTTTTGGTTTGAGTTTTTTAAAAATTATGGTAGCCATTTCAGTAGATGTGAAGTAGCATTTCTTTGTGGTTTTAATTTGCATTTCCCTAATGACTAAGGATGTTGAACATCTTTTCCATGTGTCTTTTTTAGAGAAATGCTGACTCAAGTCCTTTGTCCAATTTTTAACAGCTTTTATTGGAGAGAGGTTATGTTTTAGCAGTTTAAAAAATATATTCTGGATATTAAATCTTTACCAGACATATGACTGGAAACTGTTCTCTCCCATTTGTGGGTTGCCTCTTCACTTTCTTGATAATGTCCTTTGATGCACAAAGGGTTTTTGTTTTTGTTTTGTTTTGTTTTGTTTTGATGAGGTTAAATTCTTTTTTCTTTTGTTTGCTTATGCTTTTGGTGCCATACCTAAGAATACTTTCCAAAATCCATCATCATAAGATTTACCCCTATGTTGTCTTCTAAGAATTTTGTGATTTTAGCTCTTATATTTAGTGTTTGATTCACTGTGAGTTAACTCAATCGACCAGAGATGTCTGGGTTTATTTCTGAACCCTTCATTCTATTCCACGGTCTATATGCCTATCCTTATGCCCTGTCCTCCCAGTTTTATCTCATTTTGAACAGAGGAATTACTCTTAAGTTTTTCTACTTTGTTTTCAACTGTATTATTTATATATAGATTTTTGCCTTACTTAGGTTTTTGTCCCCAGATTTTCAAAGCCAAACATTTATAATTCAGTAATCTTTTTTTTCTCTCTGTCACTCTCTCTCTCAAAAAAAAAAAAAAAAAAAAAAAAAGAAAGAAAAAAAAGATAAAATCTTGCTCTTTCAAATTACATGTCCCTTGTCTTTGAAGACTATGGTCTCCACTAGGATTGTTTTAAAATCTATCTAGAGTCTAATTTAATTTTTAAAATGTCTTTGGGTTCAATATTCTCTGAATTCTCTAATGTCCTTCTTTCTTCATGGCAAAGGGATGTCCTGTGAGGCAGTGGAGGCAATTTCAATTTCGAGGAGGGTAGAAGAGACCACTAGAGACTGCCTGGAGGTTGGGGGGAAATCTCAGTAATTACAGTGGATTTTGTCCTGCCGCATTGTCATTTGTATTGCTTTGGTGAAAGACCATAGGAACCAAAAGAGATAATCTCCTTAGAACAGAATGAGAGTTTCTAAAAAAGAATGAGAACAAGGAGGGAGAAAGAAAACCAGTAAAAGAGGAAAGGAAAATAGAGTATATGATTCATGGCTAGATGTTTTCTAGGACGCCCCACGAGCAACAGTGTCAAAGGTTTTAATACGAACAAAGAATTTAGTATCACATGATGTGAAGTTTAATAGAGAGGATTTTACAAGAGCACTATGGTCAAGAAACTAGTAATGAGGGAAAGCACTCCCATCTGATTGAGCCACTTGGGCAGAGTTTACATTCCAATAAGGCTATGATAGTCTAACACTGTTACATCTGCTTTCTATAGATCCCGAGCTTGCTTGTTAGCCTGTAAAATACCAGTGGATTAATTAGCACCTCTGTCTCAAGGACATGGTTTGAGGTCTTATGAAAGTCTCAAAGTGGAAACTGTTGAATTTTCTCACAGCATTTGTGATACTTTTAAATGATAAGTCTGGATCCAGAGTAACACTTACTTTGCAATTTTAAAGAAAGAAGGCTAAATAGCAATTAATGAAACAGTGAAAAATAAGATTTGTGATATCAATGAAAGGTATTTGCCTGGTCATCGGCAATTACCATTCTAACATCTGAGACTGCTGTGTTATCCACCCAAGTCGTCTTCTCCACCCCTATGAGTCTCTGTAGGTGGTGCCTCAGAGAATATCAATGCTAAGATACTCCCACCTACTTGTGGAGAGTTTGACTCATTCTTTGGCTGGTCACCACTTGGAGAAAAAGAAGCTGCTATAAATCTTAGATGTTTAGGCATATGGGGGGAAGGAAAGAGAAAGGGAATTTAAGGAGAAAAATGAAAAATAAAATACTCATTTTCATGAAGAAGACTTTCCATTTTTTCCTGAATTTTCATAGAAAATACATAGTCTAGAGCAGAGGTTGTTCCCACGAGTTGATAGACTTCATAAATATTAATAGATAAGCTTCAGGAGTGCCCAGACTAAAGCAATAGCATAAAAATAGCTTTTTGCTTAAGTGAATTTTGCTGGGTATGTAGATTTTTTTTTCTTACGTTTTCATGTTTCTGATTCAGAAGGCTAAGAACTGCTCTAGAGCAAGGGTGGGAATTAGGTTTTATCTTAACCACCAAAATTAATGTTTAAATAGTTTAATAGAGGGAGTCTAAGTTTCAGCAGAAAAGACTGATAGGCAATATCTGTCAAGTATGGGTATGGTGGAAGAAGTGGGTTGCTATTTCTAACAAAGTGAGTTTTGCTAGAAGACTCTGCAAGTCCTTTGTTCTTAACAGGATTATTTGAGAAACATTACTTAGAATACGGGGAGAATGCAAAACAAAAGTCATGATCAGCTTAGTCTGTGACTGGTTTGTAAATTTGTTTCTAAAATACTTGATCATGGATTTAGGTTTTTTGTTTCCTTTTCTTGATATATTTTTTTGTATTGGAATCATTTGTACTTCTTGAGCAATATTTAAGACATGAATAAATGTAGCATCAAGTCATGAAATATTCCATGGCAGCAAATTTAGTTGCCGAATGCATGAACACAGCTCGTGATTAATTTAAAAGCAACTGTGAGCATGCATTAAAGACGAAAATTTCGCCCTTTGTGTCTATGATTGTGAGGGAACAAAATGGATAAAATCTGAAACTCTATTTCTAGTAGATTCATAATAGAAATGAAAGAAGCTCTACATTGAAAATGTAATGAAAATGAAAATGAAGAAGCTCTTAATATTGCCCAAATCACTGTCTGTTAATCATTTAAGTCTTCTGGGAAGTGTATACACATCCTCTTTTGTTCACTGAGGACTCTTGACTTTCTTGATGTCAGGCAGTAACCTAGACCTTGAGGAGGAGAAACCTTCTTGTTCTCATTCTCTTCTTCTAAGGGAAAGGGGAAAGTCGAGAGTGGACAAACATAGACACAGCTTACCTTTATTACATCTTTCATTCATAAGGGTTATTGCAAATGGTATAGTACTACAAGGAATCTTCATTCTTCCCACTCCCCACTGGCAAAAGTGAGCACCCAGGACAGGCCCCAGAAGAGAAAATCCAAGCCTTTTATGGGAGGTTTCAGTTGTCCAGAAAATACTTACTTATCCTAAACTGGGGGCAAGACATTGGGCTTGGTGGTGTGGACACAGATATGAACCAGTCATAGGTCCAGTCTTCAAGGCTTTTCCAATCCAGTAGGAGACCTCAAATGTGTTTATAAACCACTTTAATAGGAGGTAGAATGCCAAGTGGCCATAAGAGAGTGCAGGTGAACTATTATGTAAGTTCTGAAGGAGGTGACTTCAAGTATATTCTGCTGCCAGCCAGTCCTCCCAGTTTGCTTGCTGGCTTCATGCCATCAAGCCCATGCATGTGTGGTGATGGGGCAATGACTCTTCTGGTTGGTAATCTGCTCTCTGCCCAGCTGCCCGAGTTGCCAGAAAATATCACCACTCACCTTGTGAGCCTTGGAGGAGAAAACTAAACTCAGCATGCTTTGGGGTATTGTAGGCATTTTACATAATTTGGGAATTTTTTTTTTAATACAGGGACTCTTGAGTTTGTCTTCATGGCAGGACATTTTAATGAATCATTGTCTTATAAAGCATCATGTTAATTTTATTTTTAGTGGATCCAGGAACTGACTTGCTGTTTCAATACGTTAGCCTCTTCTAAGCGTAAGTCAAGGGATTAAAAAACAAAAAACATAAAAAAAAGTGGTATTGTGGTAAGCACTTGCCTGTAAAATGTATTTAAAGCTTTTGGAAATGTCATATCTCTGATGTAGTCAAACTCTACTAATTGGAGGATGGGAAGGGAAAATGAGAGAAGTTTCAAATAATTGATACATACCTTAAAATAAAAATGTTTCTCCTAGAATCTGGAAATTATTGACTGTGATGGTTGATCATAATTTTTAATAGGAGTCTTACAACATAATGTTTGAAAACATAGTTCTTAAACTTATAACAATCACTAAACTTAGAAATCTAAAACCAAAGCCCACTGAAGGAACTCTACATTTCTTGAGGCTTTGAGAGGCTCATACAAAGATGAAAGTGCTTACTGTGTACCTGGGGGTGAGCCAAAAACCATCGCTTTTGAGTTCTAGGGCACTAAGAGAAAACCAGAAAACCAGACAACTTGGAGAGTATCCTCCCCACCTTCACACAGTCCTTCGTACCATTCTCCTTCTTGTCCTTCCTTTGGAGGCTAACTCCACCCCTAGACTGACAGTTTTCCTGTAGCTATCATTTGAAGGAATGCAAGAAGACCAGTTTGTAAAGTGAGCAGAGGTTGCTGAGTCTAACTCCTGTTCATCATGACCTTTACATTGTACATTTATGTTGGAAAACTGTTAAAATGAACAGAATCAACAGTCTGCAAACAATACAGTATAATTTGGCTTGGTTATCTTCGACCTTCTTTGTATGTCATGTTTCATTATTTGGCTTCTTTGGTAAACAGAATCTATTCAACCATTCATGCATGTACATGGCAAGGAATACGTTTGCAGGGTGTTTGACAGCTCAGGGAAAGTGATAAAGCAATGTTGTCAAACAGCTGCACTAAAGGCCTACGAAGTACTAAGTGAACCATCGATAAGTGAGAACATTGCTCTAAAATATATAATCAAAACATTTTTGACATGAAAGCACTAAAACCTTGAATTCCTAGAATTCTTAGGACTCAATCACTTGGAATCCTAAAAATTTATTTAACAACGAAACTTCTGGAGACAAAAGGGACAAGACATTGATGACTCAGATTTGGATCCTCATTCTGTTATTTATAGGCTCTCTGACGTTGGACAAGTCACGAATCTCTTTTTACTTTCCTACCCTGAAAAATGTCACTGACAGTACTGCCCTACCTAGCTTTCGGGGTTGCCACAAGGGTCGAAGAAGATAATGGAAGGGCTTTGCATGCTCTGATCCGCTGTGCAACTAGTATTTTTTTTGAGTGGGTCTTCTGCACAGGGGACAGGGCTCAATAAATGCTTACAAAATACATGCATTATGATCCTTACACACTTGAAGCTTTGAGACCATTAAAAATCATGTTGATGTCAATAATCATCATGATAAATTAGAAAGCTAGTTTAATATTATTAGGGGACAAAAAAAACAATAAGGGCAAAAGGAACCATAATGTAGTTCAGTTTCTCCAAACATCTGTAATCAGATTGTAGATGAGAATGTCATGCTGACAGGCAGATATGGGATTAAAAAACTATCTCAATGACTGAGCAATGTTTCAACCTAAATCCAAAAGCCTCTAGTTATATATAATAATTTATTTTCTTGTGCTTAAAAAAAAAAAAAGACAATTTGATCTACTGGTCAACACATTTTTTAAGCACCAAGCCATGTGTATACATTATTCCACTGGCCCTTTTCCTAGGGTGCCAAGGTCAAGGTTTTAGGAGGTCATTGGGGAAAGGCAGAAATAACTTAGTCTGGATTCAGACTAAGTTTTGGAGCTGAACCTATGGATGATTAAACAAGGGAGTCCTGACTGCTTCATTTCTCTAGTAGTTAGTTATTTTCTGATGAAAAAAATTCAAAAATATTAGGAAGCTTGCATTTTCAGGAAAGAACTGTTATATGAGTATTCTTTCCGTTGCCACAGGTTGTTCTCAAATAAGATAATTTTTTCTGGAAACAATAGAAATGCCAATTCAAATATCGATTGTGATCTTTTTAAAAAAATTTAAAATCTTATCGACGTCAGCATTTACCCTCTAATTGATGATAATATTCAGACATACATATCCCTTTTGAAAAAGTCCCTAGATTGTTGAATCACTATATTCTACACCTGAAACTAATACCATACTGTATGTTAATTATGCTGGAATTAAAAAGAAAAAAAAATAGAAGCTTCTTAAAACCTCAAAAAAAATGTTTCCCAATTTCATCCACCCAGTGCTAACTTTGCCACAATTTCCAATGAACGTGAATTTATTGTTTAACACTCAGCAGGACCTCAGGCAGAATTCCACACTTACTAAAGAGTTAATCATGGCAGCCCCCTCTGCCTGCCTCCCCTCAGACGTTCCTCTGAGATTCAGTAGACGTTCTGCTACCATTTTCAAAGTCCTGATAGAATTGTAAACCACGAAAGTCCAGGTGTGTATTCATTAGCACTCTCTCTGGGAAAATAAATGCAATACGATCTGATTCTATTTCACAGATACAACTTTGAACTTGTGCAGGTTTATTCCAATTCTGAGTTGTTTTATCGCAGTAAAATCACTCCTGAGTTTTCGCTGACAATTCAAAGCCACGGCTATTTTTCTCAAGAGGTCCATGGCGATCCCCTCCCTCCTCAAATTGTGCTCCGCTGGCCTGGGTGGTTGCAAATGGCACCTCTCTACAGGGACTCCTCGGTTTACTGCTCTAGCAATCAGGACTCTCTTTGCTGGTAATTCTAATAATCAACTGTTCCTTATATTCCAAACGACACGGCACATAAACACCTTTCATGGCCAGTTTTAGGTAAATCACAAAAATCAAGCCCCAGGGACTCACTCAGATGGCAAGTAGTGAGCAGGCAGTAAAATGGAAAAATACAAAGAGAACCTTAAGAGATTGAATCTGAAAGGGTCAGAGGCCCCATGCCAAATCAAATTCATGTTGAGAAGGTTTGTTCCAGTTGTTCTTAGGTCCCAATTTGTCTCTTTCTCTGCCCTGTGCCTTGTAGGTTTGTCTCATTTTATCTCCGATCTTTCTTTTCTCTTACCTTCCTAAGTTGCTTCTCCGAGGCTCCCATATGGCCTCATTTTGTGGACAGGGGAACGATTTCATCAGCAGATTTTCTTATGGTGACAAAAATCTGGTTCTAATTTTTAAGCTGTGATCATATGTATTTGACGCGACCAGGGGTAACCATAAGGTAGAGGGTTTCCTCTTTGGCGAGTGGAAGCTCTGAGCTGAGTTCTGGTCCAAAGTTCCATGAGGCACTCGGTGCCTTTTGCTATAAAGAGGGACTAGAAATAATCCATGAGGTCATTGGGAGGATTAACCATCCTAATGTATGTGAAATCGTGTTGCCTACTACGAAGTGCTAAATCTTATTATATTTAACAGCAGAAGGGAGGCAGGCTTAGTGGTTACAGGTAGCCTTTGCCCACATGGTTCCCCTAGGTTTTATTATTTCCGTGAGAAAACACATAAAGGCAATGCTGGAAACATATTTTAAATAGGATGGAACATAGCGGTTCAAATGGAACATTTCCCTGAGATGTGTCCCTGGGGCAGCTCGGTTCTGTTGTTAAGAGAACATTGCCTGTGCTGGTGTCTCCTGTCACAGCCGGTCAAGATACAGAAAGAGACTTTACAGTTTATCTCCCATCGATCTGGTTTTCTGAATACGCTTGTTCAGTTCCCAGTTACAGACATTTACTTTAGAAGCTTCGGGGCAACCAGAGTTTGTGCAGTGCGTATGCCCTGTTTCTTTCTTCTTGGATTTATACCTGACTGTTAGTGACACAGTGTTCCTTCACCAGGTGTGTGCTGGGCTTACTGACGGCTCCAATAATGGAGGCAGAAGGCCAGCCCTGGGAGCACTTGACCTGCTTTGACTTAGCTCTGGTGTCAGTGTTTACCTGCCTGCTAACGGCACCTCAAGTAATAATGTTGTCTTTGAATCTGCTGCTGTTCCCTTTAATTTTTTATTTTTTTTATATATATATATTTTTTCAACGTTTTTATTTATTTTTGGGACAGAGAGAGACAGAGCATGAACGGGGGAGGGTCAGAGAGAGAGGGAGACACAGAATCGGAAACAGGCTCCAGGCTCCGAGCCATCAGCCCAGAGCCTGACGCGGGGCTCGAACTCACAGACCGCGAGATCGTGACCTGGCTGAAGTCGGACACTTAACCGACTGCGCCACCCAGGCGCCCCTGTTCCCTTTAATTTTTTAAAAACAGCTGTATAAATTAAGACATTTTCTTTCTTAGTTAAGCAAGTTTCTAATGTCTACACAGTATCATTTTAGTCCAGGGTGTAGAGAGGATTTATAGCTAGTTATTAAACACACTCACGGTATTCTACTTACTGACGCACATCCGTTATAGTCAGGGGCAAAGCTTTTTGAAGAGTTGATATATTGAACTATACTTTTATTTATTTTTTAGGCACTGGGTTCCCTCAGATGTCTTTGTGACTAACTTTGGTTTTAAATAGTGTTTTTAGGGGCGCCTGGGTGGCTCAGTCGGTTAAGCGTCCGACTTCAGCTCAGGTCACAATCTCACGGTCCATGAGTTCGAGCCCCATGAGTTCGAGCCCCGCGTCGGGCTCTGTGCTGACAGCTTGGAGCCTCGAGCCTGCTTCCAATTCTGTGTCTCCCTCTCTCTCTCTGCCCCTCCCCCATTCATGCTCTGTCTCTGTCTCAAAAATAAATAAACGTTAAAAAAAATAAATAGTGTTTTTAGTAGTAGTTCTGGAACTCAATTCCCTGGGTTGGAATGGCAGCTACATTTCTTACTAGCTTTTTGACCTTGCATAAATTACCTATTCTCTCTGTATTTCAATAGTCTTATATCCAAAAAGGTGGATAAAAGTAATATCAAACTTGTGTTTGGGGGAGAGATTAACTGAAAAAATCCTTATAAAGTGCATACCAGAGTGCATGGTATATAGTAAAAAATCATTTAGTTTGATTATTACAATTATTTAAGAAAACCCAAGGCGTAGAATATAGTGAGCACACTATTAAAGTAGGTAGCAGGTGCCCTTACTTGGATCTCAAAACTTTTGGAAAGCTAAACGTTTGCACTTTTATGGGGAGGTGGGGCTATAGATTTGGGATGCCCAAAGTGTGTTCCCGCTACCATTAATTAAAACTGTATTGAAAACTTTTAAGTGTTTGGTGGGCAGGGGGATCTTGAAGAAATTTATGATTTGTATTTGGTTTGTGAAATTAGTAAATTAACTTATCTAGTAAACATGGATTTGGGGCTGCTATGTGCCTCGTCAGGCATCTTGGCTCAGACAAAGAATATAAGATCTGCCTTTCTTGAAAATGTCTTGCTCATCTTTGACATGCACACTTTTCTGACTTCTTCTCTTCTTTCCTGGAATGCTTTCTTTGCTGTATTTTTGTTAGCCCACCAGGTGGTCTCAGTTCTAAACATTGACTACTGAGGATGAGCTCGTGATTCCCACATTTACATCCCCCCCTTATCTTTTTTTTAAAGACAAATTCTTTTTTTTACAGCGGTTTTATATTCACAGCAAAACTTTTAGTTTTGAAGGTACAGAGATTTCCCATATACCCCCTGCCCCCACATATGCATCACCTCCCTCATTTTCAATATCCCCCACCAGAGTGCTACATATGTTATGACTGATGAACCTACCCTGAATCATTATAATCACCCCAAATCTGTAGTTCACATTAGGAGTCACTCTTGGTGCTGTACTTTCTATTGGTTTGGGCCAATGTATAATGAGGTATCTGTCCATCATTAGAGTAGCATACGGAGTATTTTCACTGCTCTAAAAGTTCTCTGTGTTCCATCTATGCATTCCTCCTTCCTCTCCAATCCCTGGCAACTACTGATTTTTTTTTTCAATTTTCATAGCTTTGCCTTCTCTAGACTGTCATATAGTTGGAATCATACAGTATGTAGCCTTTTCAAATTGTCATCTTTCACTTAGTAATATGCATTTAAGGTCCCTCCATGTCTATTCATGGCTTGATAACTCATTTCTTTTCGGTGCTGAATAATATTCCACTCTCTGGATGTACCACAGTTTATGTATCCATTCACCTACTAAAGGGCATCTCGATTGCTTCAAAAGTTTGGCAAGTATGAGTAACTATGCTAAAACCGTGTGCCGGTTTTTGTGCAGACCTAAAGTTCGAACTCCTTTGGGTAAATGTGAAGGAATACAAGTGCTTGATTGTATAAGAGTATCTTTAGCTTTGTAAGAAATCCTCAGACTGTTTTCCCAAGTGGCTATACTATTTTGCATTTTCTCATAATCTTCAGAAACCTCCCCATGTGATATTATATTCTCTATTTACTTATGGGGCTTGGGATTGTTTCTTCCTGCATCTGGAATGGAGGTGCGGTGACAACAGAGGTTTTCTGTTTGCCTCTGCACGCTACCTGGGATAGCCTGTGTGCCATATGAGTGAACTCTCAGTAAATGTTTTCTTAGTGAATAATTCCTTTACCCAGGGCTTTGCAGTGTGGAGTCAGATACTATGCCATCACCATTTCTATGTGTGCTCCTCTCTCCCTGGCTACTCCTTCTTAATCTGGAGCTGTCATCTCTAACGTCCCCTAGTTTGTTCTGAGAAGGAGACCATACGTGCAGTGGGTGCAGTGAAGCAGTGGCTTTCTGGAGACTTTTTTGACCTGTGGGTGGGTCAGAGACTGGGTCTGTGTAATCGTGTTAGGAAGCCATGCTTACTCAGAAGGTTTCATCCTCTGATTTACGAAATCATTTGCACTCAGAAATGAAGTCTCCACGCTGGGCCATCTGGTCGCGGTGCCGGGTTGTGAAGTACACACTTCCAGATGGATGCTCTTCGCATGGATGCCGGCCCTGAGAGCACACGCGGGGAGGGTTCAGGGGAAGGGAGTTCAGGGGACTTTGATGGATTTCTTTCATACGCAGAACCTTTCTGTCCTCTGGGCAGCTCTTCCATTTTGATTTTTGTTTTGTTTTCTTTTTGTCTTCCCATCATTTTTCTCTTTCTGAATGCTTGTAAGTAATTTGTATAGGGAATTTCATCAAGTACAACCTTCCATTCCAAGTTTTATTTCCTCAAGTTTTCCTGGCTCATGGAAAAGACAGACTTTCAGGGGACAGGAAGTGAGAAATGAACATTTGGGGGAAAAGTTAACAGTGAACCTCCTACGACAAAATCTTCATTTCCTCTGATTTTAATCTTCTACTTTATATAAAAATAGTTCTCAGATATCACGTCCCTATGGTGATATTAATTACTAACATTTACATATATTTATTATGTGCTAGTCACTGCTAAGTGTTTACGTGTATTATCTAGGTTCATTCTCCCAATAATCTCATGAGACAGGTTTTATCATTATTTCCATCCTAGAGTTGGGGAAACTACAGAGACACTGAATGATTTAGTGACTTCTCTCATCTAGCCAGTAAGTGGATTTGCTGGGACCTGAGCTCAGTTGGCCTGATTCTACATCTGTGTTTCCAACGACTAAGCTGTGCCATGATTTCTGTAGAGCCAACTAATGTCCTCATGGATTTTAAGTGAAATGTTGGTGTCTTATGAACTCTTCTGATTCTCTCAAATGTAAGAACATATTTTATGCAGAACTTGTTGAAAAGCCTTTGAGAAAAGCTACCCCACTTCCTTTGAAATTAAGACAAAATTCTTTAACCCAGTATTTGAAGCATTGCCCCCTAAAACACCATTTTGCCTTCCTCATTATTTTTTCCTGTCAAGTTTTCTCTTTTATTTAAAAAAAAAATAACTGAAGAGTTCTTAAAAGTGCAATGCATGAGAAACCTAACTGAAAAATTCCATATTTTAATTAACTGATCATATTTTCTAGATGTGTTAGGAGTTGTGATGAGCAAAACAGCAACTATTATTTGAAGATATAGTTGATGTAAAATACTCTTGATGTGGAAGCTATTCAATGTATCATTTCTAAGAGAGAATTTATATTCACTTCATTTAATGCTGCTATTAATGTAAGAATTTATCAAGCACCTGTTCTGTGATGATCATTTTGCTTAGAATTCTAGGGATATTAAATAATCTATGACATGGTCCAAGATATTAAGAGGCCTAAAGTCTTAGACAGAAATGCTTGTAAAAATTACAAAGTGCAAATCTGTAATTGAAAATTACAAAGCAATAAAACTGTAGAAATATGAAACAAAGATGTTTATATTCTCAAATTTTTTCTAGAAAGGATTTGAAATACCTAGAATCCAATCTGCTATTTTTTACCTCTCCTCCTATATATGCCATTCATTCATTCATTCATTCATTTGCTTGGTCATTCATTCATTCAATATTTACTGAACAAATATACGTAGAAGGTGACCATAATTCTATTTTTAATAGAAGTATAGTTGAAATACAATGTCATATTGGTTTCAGGTGTACTACATAGTGATTTAATAATTATATACATGATACAATACTTTCCATGATAAATGTAGTTCCCGTCTGTCACCATACAAAGTTACTACAATATTAAGGGCTATATTCCCTATGTTGTACTTTTCCTCTCTGTAGCTTATTTATTTTATAACTGGAAGTTTGTACCTCTTAATCCCCTTCACCTATTTTGCGCATCCCTGCACTTCCCTCCCCTTTGGCATCCACCAATTAGTTCTCTGAATTTGTCTCCATTTATCTTCTTGCTGTTGTTGTTTGTTATTTGTTTATTTTGTTTTTTAGGTTCCCCATATAATTGAAATTATATGGCATTTATCTCTCTCTCTCTGATTTATTTCACTTAGTGTATTACTCTCTGGGTCCATCCATGTTGTCACAGATAGGGTTTCATTTTTTTATGGCTCAGCAATATTCCATTGTATGTGTGCATATGTGTGTGTGTATCACATCTTCTCTACCCATTCATCTATCAATGGACATTTAGGTTGCTTCCCTATCTTGGCTATTATAAATTGTGCTGCAATAAACAGGGGTGCATATATCTTTTTGAATTAGTGTTTTTTTGTTTTTGTTTTGTCTTTCTTTCTTTTTGTTAAATACCCAGAAGTGGAATTATTGGTATTTCTATTTTTAATTTTTTGAGGAATCTCTACGATGCTTTCCATAGTGGCTGTACCAATTTACATTTCCACCAACAGTGCGTGAGGGTTATCCTTTCTCCACATCCTCGCTAACAGTTGTTATTTCTTGTCTTTTTGATTCTAGCCATTCTGACAGGTGTAAGGTGATATCTCATTGTGGTTTGGATTTGCATTTCCCTGATGATGAGTGGTATTGAGCATCTTTTCATGTGTCTGTTGGCCATCTGTATGTCTTCTTTGGAAAAATGTCTGTTCAGGTCCTCCACCCATTTTTTAATTGGATTGTTTGTTTTTTGGGGGGAGTGTTGAGTTGTATGAGTTTGCATATTTTGGATATTAACTTTGTATTTGACACATAATTTTCAAATGTCTTCTCCCATTCACATTGCCTTTTCACTTTGTTGATGGTTTCCTTTGCTGTGCAAAAAAGCTTTTTAGTTTGATGTAGTCCTGATTATTTATTTTGCTTTTGTTTCCCTTGCCTGAGGAGACCTATCCAGAAAAATGTTGCTAAGGCTGATGTCCAAGAGATTACTGCCCATATATAGGAGTTTCATGGCTTTAGGTTTTACATTTAGGTCTTTAATCTATTTTGAATTTTTATTTTTGTGTATGCTTTTGACCATCAATTCATATAGTCAATCCTGAGGTTCTGTAGAATGGGGCATGGCAGCTGTTCTTTTTAAAAAATATTTATTTTACTTAACAGCCATTCTGACAGATAATAAAGATCATTAAATATCACAAAAGATTGTGGCTTCTGCTTCTCAACATATTTTTAGGCTGGTATTATAAATTTTTTTAAATCAAACCATATACATTTAGAGAGGATCTCTTATTTTAGAATTGAAGCCAGGTCTTGGGAATTTAAAAAACTCAGATACTCTTCCCGGAGTGAAATAAGGGGGCGAAGGGACAATCCACGGTGGATTACGATGCAATGATGAGAGTTAAAAATAGAAGTAAGCAGCACGTACTTTGGGAGATGAAGGAACACAGCAAAAACAGCCTGGGAGAGGTCAGGAAAGGCTTCTGGGAAGATAGAACCTTAAAGGGGCAGATAAGTAGGGATAGAGAGGATAGGGGGTTGAGACAAACTGTGGTGTATTTAGGTTGAGATTCATTGTAATGGAGGAGAGGGAGGCAGGCAGAGAGAGGAGAGAGAGAGTTTGAATGTTTTAAGAAGACTGTTACAGAAAATTATTGCTTTAGATTGAGTTCCTCATTTGAACCACAAGAAAAGAAAATTACTTGAGTTCCTATTTTCTTGGTTCCCCACCCAATGGTATCTAACTGGAATTCTAGATGCGGAGGAGAATAGTGACTCCACTCCTTACTATACCCTAGGATGCCCTAAGGTTTTATGGCTTCAATCTCTGAGGAGCTCCAGGAAAGAAAGCCCATGGATGACTAAGCTGAATGAAGGGAATTGTTGAACCCAGCTCTTTGGTATAAAGTTTTTGAATTAAAATCACTTTTCCTTTTGATTTTGTTCTTACTGCCTCTAGTATTTATAGATTTGAGGATATTGCTTTTTTGAGTTGCCCTCTCTCTCTTGCTTTTCCATCCTTCCTCTCTTCCTTCTTATTACTTTGAAGGATTCCTCAAATAATTGGCCAATTAGGACTTTCTCCCCCTGCGTGGGCCCAGAGCTTTTGTTCAAGGCTTTAAGCCTTAGTGTCCCATCCTATACTGTCGTGCCCCTTCACATCCTCTGCATTAGATTTTAAGCAAAATGTTCACAGTCAGAATCAAAGTCATGGTCTCAGTCATGGTAAAAATGAAGTAAAAATTGGTCCCAGAGAGATGGTATTTAGACTGATTTGAGAAAGGACTCTTTTTTTCAAAGTGACTGATTTTCCAGAGTAAATTTCTATAGTCATTTCCAGGCCTTTACAGTGAAGGAAGCATTTCTTCCCATTCCTTCTTCTTCTTCTTCTTTTTTTTTTTTCTTGTTCTTTCTATAAAGGTTAATGCCTTTGAATGTCCTCCAAACAATATGCTTTGTGTCTTTTATACATTTTTGCAGTTCTGGCTCACTTCTTACATTGCTGGGTAGGGAGTTGATTGGCACCTCTCATAAATGATAAGTAACTCCCTTTGAGAGCAGGTAACATGGAACTTCTGCCCTTTGACTTTGCCAGCATGCTTTCTGCCAGTCAGGACGTAGTCTTCCATGGAGAAAGCCTCTTTGTTTCAAAGGTTTCCTGGCATGGATTAGGAATAAGCAGGGCTGGGTTCACAAAGGTGGGCCCACAATGGACATTTGTTTCTCACAGTTCTTCATCCGGGCCAGGAAAGGCAACTCTTGCGACCTCCTGTCAGTTTGTAGCCCACTGCCACAGAGAAAAAAGATTCACTCCTTTGAGAGACACTCGTTTCTTCATCTAAGCCCTGAAAATGAATTCTGTGCAGCATACAACATTATCTGGGGAACTGGAAGCCATTGATTCAAAAGCAAAATTAGGTTACAGATACTAACTTTCACCCCCTCGAGAGATGGTTGATGTGGTCATCGCAGGAAGATGTTCAATTCAATTGAATCGGGCCCAAATCCAGAACAACCATGGCTTATTTTTATGACTGCACTGTGTGGATCAGACCGCATATTCCCCTGACATCATTCCTGGGCCTATGCTTTGACTAACCACCCCCTCCCCACCCCCGCCCAAAGCTGCCTTTCTCAGTTGAATAACCACTGTTGGAGGGGTGAGTACAAAATCTTTTCCTCTTAATGATAGAGAAATAAACAGGATTGTCACATCATTTATTGGTATGTTATTATCATATCGGTATGCAAAGGGTGAGTTCTATGGGCCACAAGACTGACCCATCAAAATTTTCATGCTCCTGGGCTTGACTACTCTGTGTTTATGGGCCCAAGGCAGGGAGATGATGGCTTGCCTTGATGTAAAATGAAATCCCCATCCCTTTGTTTTTATCTTGACAGCTTCTGGTGCCACCGTTGCTTTTTGGTAAATCTCATTATGTGGTCTGAGCATCTAAATGAAAGATCCTTTTCTGCCAGCATACTGAATAAACACTACTCCTGCTTCTGGAATCCTTATGAGCGCCTCTGTGCATCAAACAGCTGCATCAGCTTTATCGGAAATGAGTTTGTTCCTGGGCTGGTATTTCTCAGTGAAGGGCATGTTTAGCATGGCAAGGCTAACTAGGAAATCATTTTGATAAGCAATACAAAAATCTTCCTGACGGCACATCTTCCCAAGGTCTTTTTCCTTTCTAAAGCAAATGTTAGATCATGATTTTCCAAATATGTACAGTAGTGAATTATATGCTTTTTACTGTTTGAGATTTCATGCTGCACAATTGTTCTGCCATTTTTGGGATCAAACTGCATTTTCCCTTTTCAACTGCAATTTCTTTCCAGTCATCAGGAGTTCCACAAAGAAATTAAAATGGGAATCAAGGCTCTTGCTGTTAAGTAATTCTTTTGTGACCCTACCTGATACTTAGATATAGAGTAAATATCTAAATGAAAGGCTATATTCAAACAGTTCAGTGACATTAATAATGCCACTATTTTAAGTTATTAACATATAAAAATTTCATAATATGTTTTTCTTTAATGCATTGGTTTAAAAATATTGAAATGATAGCCTAAGGGTAAATGATCGTGATTTTATATATAACAACTAAGAGCTGTATATTTTTGTTCCTATGATTTAAAAGAACATATACATCAAAAGTCTATTACTTTCACATTTATAACTTACTACACTTGTGAGATTCCAGCTGGCATTTATAAGCAGCAAGAATCTTGTACTTAAAAGCACTGAATCATTTTTATTCACAAAAGAACCCTATTAAAGGGTGTAGTAAGATGTTGAAAATTAAAAAAATGCTCAGGCCATTGACTTTTAATGGTTCACGTGACAGAGCACATTAGATGAGGCATGTTTGAGTGTTTTCGGTTCATAGGCTATTATTTCTTCTCCCAGATTTCAGGGAGGTCAAGTTGTTGGCATGAGAGACAGATAGGAGTGGGACCCAGGAAGGGTCTGCAGAGATGACAGTTCTTCTACTCTGAAGGGCACTGCTGTTCCCAAGGCTGCATTACCACGGGGCCGTGGCCACCTTGGTGGTACCCGTCTGGTAGAAAGCTCTGTCTTGAGCCGGCACAGAGACTCCCAGCCAGCCAGGTTGCATGCTATCGCCCTTCCCACTGGGCTTGTGACCTCAACCTCATCACCAGGCAGTTTTAATTCTCTAGTCTGAGTGCACAAATATGTGTCTGAAAGCATATCAGAACCTTTACCTGATGATTTTTCATTCCGATCACTCACCACTTTCAGTGGCCATGTTTGAGGGCTACTGACGGAAAGGAAGTGGCAATAATTTGGTGGAAGTATACAATTTCGTAATCCTCACTCTATTTTCTTTCTTCACTCTCAATGCATTTTTATCATGCACATGGGGCTGGGGTTTCAGAGAGTTCCCATTGGCATGCTTGTTTGGGAAGCTCTGCCGGGTGGCTTGTGGACACAATGGAATGGAAATGAGCATGAGATCATAGGACAGTGCTGTCCTATGATTAATGTCCTCAGATTAATCATGCTTTCTGAGCTTAGGTAGGTCAAGTCTTGGTTTCTCATTCCTTTTTCAGTTAAGTGGGGCAATAATATCTTACCTACTTATTTCTCAATGCTTTTTGGAAAATAATATGGGGTAACACATAGGAGCAAGTTTTTAAAGTCCATACTCAGATGGACTCAGTCATCATTTCTGGTATCATTATTGTAATAGAGGACATAAAACATACAGCTGGCTAAGCACCTTTATGTTCAGAAACTAATTGTGTGAGAAAGGAAATCTGTCCTGTTTCTCACCCCTTCTTTCCTTATATTCCTCCTTAGAACTAAGAAGCCATCAGCATTGTGCATATCTGTTTTGGATTTGTTTTAGGGGAAAGTGCCCAAAACATTAGGATTAAGGTGAGCATGGCTGTAGTGCAAGATTTTCTATACCCATGCTATGTGCCCTCTGCTTTTGTAGCAAAGAAAATAATAAATACCAGTTTATTTATTTATATTTATTATCTATCTTGCACTGTCCTATATGCTTTCTCTGCATTGCCTTTTAATTCTTACAAGATCCCTGTGATAGCAGCTGCTATTATTATCCTAATTTTATTTTATTTTTTTATTAGAGGGGGGGGAGGGGCAGAGAAAGAGGGAGAGAGAGAGAATCTTAGGCAGGCTCCAGTGTGGAACCCGACATGGGGCTCCATCCCACGACTCTGGGATCATGACCTGAGCTGAAATCAAGAGAAGGATGCTCAACAGACTGAGCCACTCAGGGGCCTGCATTATCCTCATTTTAGAGAATATGAGATGAAGCTCAAAAAAGATTAGTTAACTTTCTGAGTATCTCAGGACTCATAGTTATCTCAGAAAGAAAACTTGCATTGTGTGGAAGTTGCCCTTTATAGTATATTCTTATTTCTTTAAAACATTTTTTTTTGGTAGTTATGTGAAAGTAGAGTATCAATCAATATTAGTCTGGAAGGATCTGAAATTAGGCAACAGCATTTGGTTAGTGGATAACCAAACACAGCTGTTGGAGGTGAGATGTTATAGAAACACAGAAGCATGCAGGAAAGCTGGAGTAATTAGTCAATAATGATTGAGGCACAGGGCATTTCCTAAGGGAATATCAACCAGCTGGGAGGAGTTGACAGACCAAACCACATTACAGTTCATTAACTACAACAGTCATTATTCCTAGCGAATGTCTTATTTTGAAGTTAATACCCTGGCTTGAATATATGTATTTAACACAAACTGCTTGATTCTTCTTGTACTGGATGGACGGAAGGGGCTTTGGTAAGGTAAAGTCTATGAGAGGGACTGAGGGTAGTTCTCTAGAGCAAAATATGAGGGCAAAACTATGTATGTGTGAAAAGGAAGGTATATGTAAATACTTTAGACTTCATTTGTCAGTCATTGAAATTGGAATTTATTTATCTACTCCTTTCCCCCCACTGCAAAGGAAAGCATTATATCCTGCCAATAAGATCAAATGAGCCAGTGTTCACCTGCAGAGCTCAGCAAGGCAGTGCACCCAGGTGAATAGTAAGCTAAGATAAAGTCTACCAATGAAGCAGAGTGGTAAAGAGAGGGGAGAAAGAGGGAAGGAAGACAGAGTTTCAAAGAAAGGAGCAAGAATTAGCAAAATGGAAGACATTAAAGAGAAGGTTAGAAAGTATGGATGACCTCATAGAGAATTCTGGCCACTTGATCTTTCCCTTTTACTGTATCAGCCCCTGTACAGTTTCTCTCTTCCCTGCCTGTTTCACATTTCTCCCAGAACCTCTCATTACTCCCACTGCTCTCCAATAACCCTAACCCTCTTCCTACCACTTGGATCTTCTCCAGAAGACTTCCATTGCTAGTGGACGCCAAGTTTGGAGCATCCCAAGCAGGCTGGTAGCTTAGAGCCTTTCAAACCAGTGCTGTTCAGATAATGGTTAAAGAGGAAGGAAGGGCAGGGGCCAGCTCAGCTTTTCTTCTGTTCTTCCATGGATTTCCACTCTGGTCCCAGACTTGCACAGCCCATTTGGCAGAACAGCAGCTCTGCAGGCCATCAGAGACTCACTTCTTAGAAAGCAGTATGGCCCTTTCTTTTGTTAATACTTGAACTTGAGACTTGCTGCCCAACAGAAGGATGTCTTACTTTCCCCCGCCTCAGGAAGGCAAATTTGCCTTCTTCATGTATAATATTGCAGCATCTCTTTGAGAGAAGTTCAGGTAAAAATAATTTTTTTCCCAGTGACATTTTAATACCTCATATAAATGGGTCCCCTGGGAAACTTTAAACTGGCTTTCTCAGTAATTTTATTAACCAGAAGGGAACTCCCTCATTTTCCATCATCTCTTTCTTCTTTCGACTCTACTCCCACTCCATATCTCTCTCATACATACACACTTATAAACTGAATCCTTTAAAAATTGATTCTGATTTGTCATCTGTGCTCTTGATTTTATCCTTTTCTATATCTTTTAGGAGGGTACTTGATCAATTATAAGCTCTATTTCTACAAACATCAAATCTGTTTTCTTATAAACCTACAATTTTGATATTAGTTGATCAATTATAATTTATATTATTAAATATTTGATTTGTGTTAACACTTTAGCATCTATTATTTTTTTAAGTTTATTTATTTATATTTAGAGAGAGACAGAGAGAGAGAGAGGAAGCAAGGGAAGGGCAGAGAGAGAGAATCCCAAGCAGTCTCCACACTGTCAGCACAGAGCATGACGTGGGGCTCAGACTCACCAACCATGATATCACGACCTGAGCCAGAATCAAGAGTCGGATGCCCAACTGACTGAACCACCCAGGTGCCCCAGCATCTATTATTTTATGAACATCCCATAAGTGTCATATGTAATTAGTGTAGGTGACGTTTTAAATATGGGGAAACTGCTATCCAGAAAAGTTAATTAGGTCACATAATAAAATAAGGAGCTGATCCAGTATTTAAAGCCAGTACTGTCTGAATCTATAGCTTTTAATAATTATAGTGTAGTTCTCTGATGTGCCTGTACCTTTTTCTATACTTCCCTATGTCCCAGACCCTGGGAGGAAAGTGGTGATATTCTGTCGATACTGTCTAATGGCCAATGCAGTAACAATTCTCAATCTTCCTTGGTCTTGATTTTTCTGAAGCACTTGGCACGAAGACACTCTTTTCTTGTCATTTCTGTTGACACCATTTTGTCCTGGTTGTTCCCCATTCTGATCATTTGTCAGTCACTTTCCTTGGCAGCTTTGCTTCTTTTGCCCCCTGTAGGTTAGTGTTCCTTGGGTTCTAACCTTGACCACAATGATCTTGTCTATACTCATAGTGCCAACTCAGTCATTCAAAACTCTATCTTCAATATAGGCCCTTCACCTCAATTTCAGAATATTATTTCTAGCTGTGTACAAGATATTTACACATGAATGCTTTACACAGAGACTACAAATGCAACAGGTAGGAAGTTGAACCCATTGTCTTCTTCCCACAACTGCTTTACTGTGAATGCAAATAGCACCACGCATACTCTTACTACATTCCCAAGCCTTGTTGATTTCCTAGACTCCTTCTTGGTCCCCACAATGAATCGATATGCCCCATATCTGCTATAAACTGTCTGTGTCCCCCGAGTTAATATGTTAAAACTTTAATCCCCTGTGTAACTGTATTGGTGGTGGTGGGGGGGGGGGATTAGGTTTAGATGTGGTCATGAGGGTGAAGCCCCCAGGATGGGATTTGTGAACTTATAAGATGATGAAGGATCAGAGATTTCTCTTTCCACAATGCTGAGGTTATAGTGAGAAGGCAGCTGTCTGTGAACCAGGAGGAGGCCCCTCAACAAGAAGCCAGCCAATGCTGGCACCCTGATCTTGGCCTTCTATCCTCTAGAACTGTGAGAAATAAATATTTGTTGTTTAAGCCATGTAGTTTATGGTATTCTTTTATAGCATCCCAAACTAAGACAATAACTTTCCAATTTTTCCAAACTACACCATCCTCTGCACTTTTTTCAGACTTTAGTTATCATTCTCTTGAACCATTGTCCTTCTCCCTGAATCCTGTTGTGATTTCACTTTTATCGCCACAACCTATGAAAACCCATCCCTGGAACAGTCACCAGAATTAATTTTCTGAAATAAGCATCTGATCATGTCATGATAGGCAAAATAAATGGCATCTTGAAAGCTGGGGTAACTTTAAGCAGTTAGCTATGGATAGATATTGGATTCTACAGATGAGGCCAGAAAGTCACTGGGACACAAATCAAGGAAGTCTCAGATGCCAAACTCCAGATTAGGGGTCAGCAAAATTTTCTTGTTTGGTGTGGCTTTGTGGCCACATAGAGTCTATTACATTTTCTTCTTATTTGTCTCCATCCTTTAAAATGTGAAAACCATCCTTAGCTTGTAGGTCACAGAAAAGAGGCAATGGGCTATATTTTACATCCCAGAACTTGAATAGATTTTAAAGAAAACTATTATTGTATAGTTGTTCTCATTTTAATGTAGGAGGGAGCTGTGGTATTCTGCTATTCCCTAAATCCTCTGAATTGTCTCTACATTTATTCCTCCATCATCCTAGTGTGCCTGTTCATATTCTGCTGCTGTAAAACTGGAAACTACATTTAAGCCTTCTTCGAGCCGAGGGTCTAAGTGTGATTTTGGTTTGGCTAGCTAGGTGCACTCCCATAAAACACAAAGGCAGAAAGTAAATCTGAAGTTGCCTTTCAGTTGCTTCATCTGTTTTTTTGTTGCCGATCATGGTCATAAAGGCAGTGGGTATTTCTGTGACTGTGTTAGCACAGGTCCTGTGACCTGTCATTAGTTTTGTGTTCATGGGGAAGCAGGCATGTAGTACGGGGCATCTATTTATCTGGTATGTGGCAGGTTCTGGAGTGAACAATCCTGGTGGTAGTTCCCTAATCTCTGAATTGTAGTTAAGACAGCATATTTTTGGAGTCAACACTCGGAGAGGTGACATCCCAATTCCCCAGCTTTCTGACTGTGGATGAGGTGGCAAATGTCCATATAGCCTAGTGTTCTCTGAGTCATTCTCAGAGGCAATGTCTAGAGCCTTTTCTTCTGCCCTTCTACTGATTCTGTAGAAACCTTGATAGTTTTATGCTTAAAATGTCTAGAATCGTTCTTCTTAGCTTTCAACTGATGCCTGACTGTGTCTTACTATCATATTTTTCATTTGGATCGAACTTTTGTTGTTTGCAAAGCACTTTTACCTACATTGTCTCATCTAACCCTGCTGCAAATACTGTTTCATTGAATTGAACATGCCACAGTTTACAAATATACTTTTAAAAATGTATTACTATGAATGCAAAAACAAACAGTTCTACTTAACCATGGAAAAATGTTTTTTAATTACCTAGAAATAATTTTATGTTATGATTATGTATTTTCTTTCCCTTAGCCCCAGACGAGTTTGCTAATTATTCTTTATGTGACTTAATACTTAAAGTGTCCATAGCAGGTGTGTTAACATAGCAAACAGGTAATAGAACCAGGTGATAAATGAATGAAATCTACCTTGCCCTGTGCTATGCTTGCCCCACATTAAATTCCTGAGTTCTCAGTCCAGAGGTTTCCAAACTTGGTTTTAGCAGAGAAGGGGGTTAGAGAAAGCCAGGGAGATGGGTTGGGAAGGTGACGAAAGTGTCATGGCCAGGTACTCACCTTCATAGTTCTGGGCTCCAGGGTGGCTCTAAGCAGTATGTTGGTCACAAACACTGACATGGATTATTGAAAGCAACCATACAATGTAAGATGCATCTTAATTTCAGTTGCTAAAATGGAGAAAATGTGCATCTCATAATCAAAGGATGATATTTTTATTACCATTATACAAATGAGAAAATTCAGACTCCGGGATTTTGATGACTTCCAGTAGCTACTAAGAGGCAGAGACAGGAATTAAAGCTGGATCTTTTGCAGCCAAATTCTGTGCTTTGTAGACAGACCTTGCCATAACTGTCCCATCTGCAAGCTATAGATCTGAGGTAGTGAGCTAAATTTTCAAAGAGAAAGATAATGCAATTTCCTTGGATCTTGTGGAAATTCCTTGTTAGTTTTTCTTAAATCATTAGACAAGAAATTCTTAACCTGCAGGGCTCAGGTCAAAACACTCAAATGGATGAGAAATCTGGAAAGTCATTTTCCTTGAGCCTTTTCATATCTTTAAAAGCCTACTTCATCCAATGCTGTGTGCATGTGACGCTATCATCCCACAGCTAAAAACAGAGTCTATTTCAGTGATGCCTTAAATTCACAGAAAATGAAACAAAATCCCAGATAATGACAACCATTTTAGAGTCTGTTAGGAATCAAATAAAAGGACTCAACAGCATGTCACTGAGAAGAATTGAATCAAGAATGAAGCAGATTTAGTGGTACCTCCTTAAGGTAATGATGAAGCACTGATTTGTCTAGCATGTCTCCATGCAACAGCTCTAGTAGGTCACTTCTAATTACCTTTCCCTCTCTGGGCTATATATAGATAAATGCTTGGGTTATTAAAATGCCTTGTCGGCTGGTTATTTAATTGCTACAGAATTTATTTCACTAAGGAAAGAAAAACAGATTAGAGTCTAAGATGTAAATGTGAAACTTGACAGACTGCAGTGTGTTGCTCAAGTCTATCAATAGAATTGTCAGCCCACAGTTTCTAGCTGGCTATTATGGATCCGTGTAATACAAGAAGAACACATTTGACAACTATAAGAGAAAATGTAACTGCTCTTCCCTCCAAAATAGCAAGAAATGGTGTATTTTCGTCTTATTTCCATGCTATCCAGCATATTATACATTATGAAAAATAATTTTAAATTGGAATGGCTTCCCTGTTTGCTCACGAAACATTCATGCTTTCATTTTGCTCTTTTTCCCCCCATTGTTTCTTCCTCATTTCAATATCACAGGTGGTAGTTGTATGCTCTATTTTGGACCCTAGAGAAGTAAATTGCATATTCTTGCTGTGTCTCATGACTACAAACCAGAGAACACATGACATGCATTTTTTTTATGATTTTTATTTTGGAAAAAATCTTGCCATTTCAGACACACTAGAGAAAGATATAATCAAATAACAGAAAATAGGCTGAATATTACTTTAAAATTCATGTATGTAACATTCATTTCCCCAAGAAGTATCAACACTACTGTGGGTTCAATGATGAACGAGACAAAGATCTTGTTCTCGTGTTCCCTCCTTTCTAAATGAGAGGCACACCAAGACAGAAATGTAGTGATAGGTCATGACAAGTGTAATGAAGGCATATTTTATAAGTATATTTTAAGACCTATTTTTCTTCCTTGCAATTATGACATCAGGGTAGTGTATTAGTCTGCTTAGTCTGCCATAACAAAATGCCACAGGCTGGGTGGCTTGCATGACAAAAATTTATTTCTCACAGTTATAAAGTCCAAGAAGTCCCAAATCAATGTGTAGGCAGGGTAGATTTCATTCTGAGATGTCTTATTTTGGCGTGTAGGCAGTTATCATCTTGCTGTGTGCTCATGTGGTCTTCTGTGCATGTCCAGAAAGAGAGAGAGGGAGCTCTCTGATGTCTGTCTCTTCTCATATGACACTTATCAGATAAGGCCCCACTCTATGACCTCATTTAAACATACTTATTTCTTTAGAGTCTCCATCTCCAAAGATAGCCACCTGAGTATTAGGGCTTCAACATATAAATTTAAGGGAACTCAAACATTCAGCCCATAATAGGTAGAGTGCTGTGTGAGTCAGTGCAGAGTTTTATAAGGATGATCACGTATAGCCTTTTTGATAAGATGACCTTTGAACAGAGACCCCAATAAATGAGGTGAGCCCAGGTAAATAACTTGGGAGAAATCTTCCAGGCAATGCAATAGTAAGTGCCAATGTCCTGCAACAGAAGCAGGCATGGTGTGTTTGAGAAGGAGCAAGGAGGGCAGAAGGTTTGGGCTTCTCAGAAAAAGACTGTTGGGAGATGAGGATAGAGAGGTCATGGGGTCCAGTCCAACAAGATTGTCATTGTCAACTTGATCAATCCTCGTACTCCATTTTATAGCAAATATTTTGTAATGATTGATTTTGTATTCTGAAGTAAGATTCATAGAACATGCAAACTAACAAGGTGAATATATTTGGGAAGAGCATATAGTAGGCATACTTAACACATGGACCATAATAACTTAAAACATGCACCAAATAAAAGTAGACAAAACCTTATAGTCTTTTAACAAAACTGAAAACATCTGCTTTCCTCAATTGCTTTGATGGTAACATTCTTGTTGAACATGCCAATATACTTTAAAGTGTGTCGGTAAACAGATAGCATAAAGGTAAGTTTATGTTAAGATATAAAGCCTGCAAGATCTCTGATGAAATAAGGTCTGAATGAATGCCATTTTCCTTAATTTTTTTTTGCAATGTGTTTAGATATTTGTTAGTCAGCCCTTTATTATGTGATGTGCCTCATAATTCTGTATGTTCCCAAATTCTATATGTTACCAAACTAAGGGAGAGAAATTGTTTATACTTGTTTTTGGCTAATGTGAAGCTGTGTGTTTTTGTCATAAATGGTGGAAAAGGCTATCAAATTAGATGGAGCTCTGAACTGGAATTCTGAAGGGAAAAGCGGAGTTTCATACACTGCCTAAAAGATACTGAAAGGGTAGGAAATGCGAGACAGTGAAGGAAAGTTAAATGAGCACACAGCTTACTTGATATGGAGAAGAGCAGGCTGGACAGAGTCCAGCGGCCTCCAAGGCTTAGGCAGCTCCTCCCTGGCCTACCCAATGACCTGGATTTTATATGACTTTCCAGGATGAGGGAGGGAAATATCCACCTGCAACCTGTGAAAAATAGCAAATACCTGTACACACAAGAACATTTCTGGGTGAAGGGAATTAAGGTGGGCACTTTTGGGAATGAGCACTGGGTGTCATATGTTAGAGATGCATCACTGGGTTCTACTCCTGAAGCCAAAACTACGTTGTATGTTAACTACCTTGAATATAAATAAAATTTAAAGAAAAAGACATTTCTGGACTATTCTTTCATTGCCCAATATGCTGGACTTTAAGGTAGGGTACTTCATAATACCGACGTATCTGGGATATTTGGGGTATTATTAGGCATGAAGAGGGTAAAAAGTTATCTAAAGTGACTCAACTTCTTTGATTTATGAATATTTATTTAGAAGTCTGTCCTAATATATATATTTATCCAATATATCACATAAATTCTAATTATATATAATATCAATTATATAAATGTATGTATATATGTAATAGAAACAATATAAATTATATATAATAGATCTGACATGGGCAGCTAGATGAGATTGTGAATATACTTTAAAAATGAAAGATAGTTTAGGTCGTGGCTTCTTTCCCATCAGGATTTTATATTGTAGAGTTTGAGTAGGTTTTATTCAATAAAATAAATAGATAAAATATGTTAAATATTAGATACTTTTGTCCCTTCAAAATTTAGATAAACTCCATTATACATATAGAGATCATTGTAACTTTTGGCTAAAAAGTTGTAGTTGCATGGTTAAATGCCAGGTTTTGGTTCTTCCATCTAGTTGGGTTATATGCTTTTTGGGTCTATGGAAGTTTCCTCTGTCCCTGGTATCTTGGGTTGCCAGATTACAGGCCAGTGGGACAGTCATTTCTTGAACAGAAATGAGGAGTAGTCTGGATTCTGCTTTTCAAATTTTCCCTTCAAGACTAATGGGATTGAGTTGGCCCCACTGCCTTGAAAGGAAGGCATGAAGGCGAGAAGAGAGGCTAGGAGTGACAGCCTAGCACCTTCCATGTGGGAAGAAACAGGGAGAGCAGGCAGAAGCATCCCACCCCTAATGAGGAGGAAATCCTTCTGCCTCATTTGTTCTGCTGAAGAGTAATGAAATTATGTGGTCGTCCAGCCTTGGTCATATTCAAAGAAAGATACAATATAACAAATGGATTCCTATTAACAGGGATGCAGTGACTTCTCATTGACTGAAGAATTAACTATTAAAAGCATCAAGTTTTATTTCACAGAGGTTGAATCCTGATGAACGGAGATGATATTCCAAGTACTGAGGACTTTGCCTTGAGGCTATTATCCCAGCTTGAACAGAATTTGAATAGATCAGCTGGAGCCGATGCATTTTTTTTTTTTTTTTGTCTTGGTCATTAGATTTTATATTAGTGCAGCAACAAATAAAACAAAATCATTTCAGAAAAAGAAGCTTATTAGACTTCAGCGGTTTGGTTATGAGTAGCCAAATTTTACTAAATATGAATTTAAATCACTGCAAAACAGAGAAAAGAAATACTAACATCTGGTTACTCATGAGGTAGCCCTTGTTTTAAAAAAAAGTGACTACATTAAGTTAATAATGATAGTGTTAATTGGGCTGGTTAGCTCAATTTTGGAGCATAATATTTTCTCCTTTTCTCCTTATCTCCACTATTTCTCATGGCTGTGTTGCATAGCCAAAGGTTTTATTTTCTTCATCTCATACTGATATTTCAGAATGTGTGTCGCTCATAAAAAGGACAAAAACAGGAAAGGGAAGGCATCATGTGTAATAGAAAAGCATGAGGCCTGGAGTTAGTTGAGAGGGGAAAAAAGACATAGAGAGGTGTCCCCACACTGTGCCAAGGATTTTCCCATTATTATCTTATTTGGGTGCACATGAGTCTTAGAGGCAGGGATTGCTACCATTGGAGCTTGGAGATATTCACTAGTTTGCTCTGGGCCACAGGAAGTTCTGAGATCCAAATCCAAGTCCATCTGATCCAAAGTGAGTGCTTGCTCCACAAGCCACAGTGCTTCTCCGGGGCTGACTTCTATTTGGTAAGGCTTTTAGTATTTCTATCAGGTAGGAATAACTGCCAACATCAGATTATTACTGGCAAAATGAAAATGGCGCCATGTATGTGAAAGTGTTTTTGCAAACTTCAAAATGCCAAACAATGGAGAGGATACATTGTGGATATATTATGGAAAATTCACCACGATTCTTAAAGTAGAGAAACACTTAAAAATACCCATGCCCCAGTATGGTGTAGTTCACTTGAGTCATCTTCATGACAAGCATAGACAATAATAGTTAAGATATATGTTGCTTGAAAACTATTGCCAAACGCAGTATGTATCTAGAAAATCAGAATCACTAAGAGTAAAACCTTAGCAGCTTTGATGCTGCTGACTGACCATTGAAAAACATTATGTACATAAGTATAGTTTTCAGAGGTGGAACATGGAACAGTAGCATAGGAAAATGTTAATATGATTGAGAGTTGGCTACAAAGAGGGATGTCAGTGGGTTGTGCTAAATAGAAGATCTTTTTCTAGGTACTGTCAGAAAAATCCTTCTGCTTACTACTCTTCTAAAAAGGGAGAGGAAAGTAAGGGGGGAAAGCATACACATCGTTTTACCCTTTAAACATGCATCCTTTTGGTCATAGACGGTAATCAGAGACCGCTGACTATTTCTGACTCACAAATCATTTGCAAATTGCCTGGCTACCACTCACCTTGTTTCATCCTTGCCTACACATTTGTCAGCCATCAGAACCACCTACAACAGCTTCCACTCAGATAGCATGGTTACTAACAAATCCCCTCAAAGTGAAAATAAATGTGTGCAGTCGGGTGACACCCTTCCTTTTTCCTCCTTCCCCATGGCTGGGACCCATTTGGCACCAAGCATTATGCTGTCCAGATGGTGGCCACTTCTCTGCTCCTGCTTTAGCACATTCTCTGCCAAGGCTCCGAGTGCCAGTTTTCCGGTGAGAATCTGTTTGCAGGAAGATAGCTGCCTGGGTTATGTCACCTCCCTTGTAGTCTACAACTGAGGCCATAGTGAAACAAGGGCTAGGGCCAGAGAAGAGGGAGGAGGCAGGCAGAGATGGGGTTTATATGAAAAAAGGAAATTATTGGAGAAACATAATGCACTCATTTACTTGTGTGACTTTCAGTAAGTTATTTGAACACTCTGGACTTTCATTTCTAAAATGAAACAGTTGGACTGGAGGATCACCAGTCACTCCTTATCTCTAACATTCTACAATTTTGTGGCTGTTTGGTGTACATGTTTCAGAAGGATGCCTATGAGCAAGATCCAGTCTACATTACAGTGATGACTCTATTATGGCCAGCCACCAGTTTGAGGGAGGAATAAATAAGTTTCAGATACATGTGGGAGGTAGCTTCTTTATAGCAAAACTAGGTCTGCCTGATGAAACATTTCAGTGAGATCCTAATTTCAGACTGTCATGGTCTTCAATGTTGAGAAGAGTTTTCTAGGCAAGTGCAGATTTCTTGTCTGCAAATGTCTAATTGGTATTGTGTTGGTGCAGGAAAGGATGATTTACTGTGTTTCTACTATAAATTAGATACTGGGGACATTGTGCTGAATAATTTTGAGCCTAATATCCATGGAACAAGCTGTGCAATAGTTTGTACCAGCAGACTACAGGCAATCTTTCCACAAGAGTGCCAGATTATTATAGATACCCTTCAAATATTTTTACTGAAGTGTAGGCCATTCAGAAAGACTTTCAGGTGGGTTCTGACCTTGTCTCATTTCCCTGCTCTGGCCATCAGAACATGTGTGAGAGTACTGCCCAAAAACCCTTGGTGGGTTCTGGAGCTGTCTAAGGTTCTGAAGTTCCAAAGAGGGAGCCTGCAACATTGTCACAGGGCTCTGGGCTCTGTTTCAACTTGGCACTGTGTGTGGTGTGTGGCTATAAATATTTCTTTGTAGATCTTGTTACCTACTATGTAAAAAAGTAGAAATCAAGAAGAATGCTTGAGGTAATAAGATACTACTGCTTTGATATTCAGCTTACTCTTATCCAAATTATGAATCATTTCTCCATCAATATGTTTTAATAACTGTTTTGAATATACACTAACACTGAATATTTTGTCACAGTCTACCCACCTTTCCTTCACATTTAAACTTTCATCTGGGAGTGGGTGGGTGGTAGAGCTTGATTAAAAAAAAAAAAAACACTTTTCTTCTTTTTAAATGTGTTGGGATTCTGCACCTGAATGTATATTAAATGGGTGATAGTTTCCTATACTTTAATATGATATATATTTGTTTCCTTTGTGGCATATATCCTCTTGTGCACAAGAATACTCAGGACACAGAGTCATATAAAGCTCAAGAATGGAGCTTTTATAATATTTTAGGTATTAGTCTACTCAGGTTGCCAAAATGCCACAGACTGTATGGCTTAAACAACAGAAATTTATTTCTCCACAGTTCTGGGGGCTAAAAGTTTAAGATCAAGTTCCCAGTTGTTTTGATTTCTGATGAGGATTCTTTCTGGCTGTTGGTGACTGCTTTCTCATTATGTTCTCATGTGGTCTTTCCTCAAAGTATGTATGTAGGAGGGAAGAGAGAGAGCTCTCTGGTGTCTCTTCTTTAAGGACACTAATCCTATTATGTCAGAGCCCCCATCTTTCTGAGCTCATTTAACCTTACCTACTTTCCTAGAGGACCTCTCCAAATATAGCCACCTGGGGGATTAGGGTTTCAACATATGACTTGTAGGAGGACACATTTATCCAGTCCATAACAAGAAGGTTATAGATTCTCAGGGGATGTATAATGTAGGAATGGAGGTAGTATAGTTTAGTGGCTAAAAAGTATGGTCTTTGAAGTCAGTTACATCCTAGTTTGAGTTCTGATTTTGCTACTTACTGTATGACCTTGGGCAAGTTCATTTAGAAATCATTTACTAAATATTTTTTTGAGGATCTGGTGGATCTTATGAGAGGAACTGGCCATAGAGTTATAAATATGATAGAAGTAAGCAATACTGTACATGTTAGAGCCCTAGAAATATAGTGTAAACATGGAAAATATTTGGTGAATGCTAGTTCCTAAAATTTCCTTGTTGATCTGAGAATAGAAGAGACAGGTTTTGCTTCTGCTTCTTTGAAACTCCCAGGAAGTGAATCAACTTCCCAAAGGGATTTTGCTTTAGCAAACATTATGCAGTTTCTACAGGGATAGTGGAAACCCTAAGGTTCCTAAGTATGTGCCTGTATATACGTGTGTGAGGTGACACCTGTGTAGGTGGAGAGAAAGAGGGCTGGTTCAAGATGACATGTGCAGAACAGTTTGATGTGGACTGGAAACCCCCACTGTGCACTGAATAGACTGAATAGTGGGGCTTAACCATTACAGATTGCACCACAGAAGTCATGAATCCCTTATGGTCTCTTGAAGTCACTTTCTGTCCCTAAAATTCTTGCAGATAAAAAGTAAGATATAAGGGTCTCTTCGAATCAATATCCTGTCTGGATTTTCCAAGTCTGCTTTCTGGAGCCTCTTCATTTCTGGGATTACCAAGAGTCAGGATGTCAATGTATCAACCAATCCAGCATATGAGGTAGATTTCTTTACCATTCAATGAGGAAATGAATACGCTTATGTCCACACACTTGTGTGGGTTTGTTCAAACATGGAACACACAAACATATGCACATACTTACTTAAAATATTTTTATTAAGTATAACTGACATATAATACCATATTACTTTCTTTTTTTAATTTTTAAATGTTTATTTTTGAGAGAGAGAGAGAGTGAGGGAGTGGCAGAGAGAGAGGGAGACACAGAATCTGAAGCAGGCTCCAGGCTCTGAGCTGTCAGCACAGAGCCCAACATGGGGCTCAGACTCACAAACCATGAAATCATGACCTGAGCTGATGTCAGATGCTTAAATGACTGAGCCATCCAGGTGCCCCTTTATTACTTTCAAGTGCACAATGTAAGTAATTCTACAATTCCACATATAACCTAATGCTCACTACAATAAGGCACACGCATACTTTTTGGAGGTACAAGAGCATTGAAAGGGTATATATTAAAATTCATTTTGTTTTCTTGTGAGGGAGAAAAATGCTTTAGCCTTATCCTGTTGTTTAGAATCCCAGATTGCATATTTTATTTATTTGTTTTTAAAATTAAATTGTTATCAAAATGACCTAAAAGGATTTTAAAACCTATCCTCCAGAATCTTCCACAATACCCCAAGTATATTAATTTAAAATTTGTCAGTCACTTGAGGGTTTTCCAGTTTCCAAATAAATTCTGGTGGCATTAGGGTGTTGCAGAGAGAGAAATGGGCTGAGAGGCAGAAGGTGGGTCCTAATCCTTGGTCAGCCCCAAGTCAATAATTGTCTTGAGAAAGTCACCACCTGCTTCTCCTGGAAGAAGGCTCTAGGATTCTCTGGGACTTAATATCCTTATCTGAGAAATGAAGGTGTTGGTGCAGATGACATCAAATGCTCTTTCTACCTGATCCTTAAAAATGACTCAGCTAAAATGCCAAAGACACTATGTTAAGTGCTTTCCATGCATTGTATCACTTAATCTTTGTGATGACCATTGTCACTCACATTTACAAACAAAAGCCTAGAGAAGTTAAGAAATTTGCCTTGAGATCTCACAGCTAGTAAATAAATGGTGGCTATCTGCTAACTTAGGCCAGCCTAAGTTCTTAGCTGTCAAACTCTTCAGTAAACTAAAATAGCATCTGTATGTCCAGACTTGCCCTTGACTCTATGAGAAGACAAATACAAACAAAATATGATCTTCCTTATTTTTATCAGTTCAAGTCAAATTTGGGAAACATTCAAACAAATAAAAACACTTGAAGCAATCACATTTCTAACTGTGTATTTCTATATAAACAATAACTTGGTAAAGGGAGAGAGAACTTTAGGCTTGAAATCCACAAGATGAGGATGGGATTGCAGGAATGGTCTTCAAACATGCATAGGATTTGAATAAATAAAGGAGATACAGGAGATTGCCATAGACTGTGAAAATATCAAGACCAAAGGCAAAAATGGTACAGGCAGTGATGAGGCTGTGTGTGAGCTATGAGATATGCATACATTAACTTTGAAAGATACCGAATGGTTCTAGGTATAAGAGATCTTCAAATCTCTGTGTGAGAATTTAGAAATTGCATTCAAGTTTTAAAGCATGGATGGAATCTGAGCAAATGCATTTTCATGCATTTGGTCAGGGAGAGTATTTAAGGGGACACAGAGAGAAACTGTGGCAGATTTGTGGATTTGGGCTAAAACAATAAGTAGCAGGAAAGAAAAGGAGTTCATTCTGAATGATGCTTGAAGGACAAAAATAGATTATAGGAGTTGCAAAAAAATGGGGGTACCAACGATGGTGCTAAGATTTTTTTTTGCTGGATTTCTAATAAATGTTAACATTGCAATACTGTTCTGTTTAAGAAATAGAAAGGAAATTGTGGGTGAAGGAAAACAGGGGAGAACTGTAGAACTTTTTGGGAGCTGGGACTCACTTAGTGGAAAGGGACATTGGAAGATGATAGATGTCTGAAAATTAGTTTTGAGGTGTATGTGTTGCTATGATTTAAACTCCCTCTGTTGCTCCAAATACATCTGAGAAGTCTGCAGTACATAAAAGGATTTTAGAATGCTCCTTTTAGCTTCTTTATTTTCTCCCCCACCCCCACTTTTTTGGTAGAAATCAAGGAGAGGGGGCTGAATGACTCATATGGCAGAGATTGTGTAGAATTTGAAAGTATGTCAAGACTGTAAGATGAAAAACACTGAGTTAATCTAGTAAAAGTAAATATTTGGAGGTAAGTTATAACATGAGAACCTACCCTCCCCATCCCAAACATATCCCCACTTTACCTCCTTCTTAAAGCTTGCATTAGATTTTTCAATTGGATATAGAATGGGAACTAGTCCAATTTTACCTAGATCTGAAGGAAAAAAGATGATCATAGCCAATGAATGTGCTATGTGTAGAACTGTAATCAAGAAAATTAGAAAGGATAGTCAAATCTATTAAAAGCAGTCTACATGAAGTAGGACAGTTCTACTCCTTTGAGATCAATTCATAGCATGATTATTAATATATTGGTTTATTTAAATTTATCTTGTCTCTTTACAAAAGTCCTTTGGAACCTTCAAAAATGAAGAAGCTAGGATAGAGACAAATTCTTTGAAAACACTTTCTGTTAGGTTTTTAGGAATCCTAGTATTGGACAGTCAACATTTATTACATACTAGTTACCTTAATTGGTCCTGTGGGAAGATGCAAAGGAACTTTGTGGTCTCTGTCCTTGAGACACAGAGTTCACTTCAGATACAATGGGGTTCTTCTGTATTGACAGAAAGGGTAAGTAGCATGGAATGTCAGCTTTTGAAAGGAAGTTAGAGTACTATACTACTCTTTTCCAAATCTGCAATTTTTATTTTAATATATACGTGTGTGTGTGTGTGTATGTATGTATATATATATGTATATATATGTATATGTATGTATGTATGTATGTATATATATATATATATATCAAGAAGAGATGTTCCAGCAACACCTTTTAGCCTCTGTTTTTAACTTAAATCTGACAAAAGGTTGAGAGAATTCTAGAAATATCAGAGTCAGTAGCCTTTAGTGTGTGTGTGTGTGTGTGTGTGTGTGTGCATGTGTGTGTGTGTGTGTGTGTGTGTGTGGTGAGAGAAGAAGAAAGAGAGAAATTAGGAATTTTTTCCATATAATAGAGTGCTTGTAGGTATTAAAACTTTTTTAACTGATTTAGGAGACCAGAAAAATTACTAAATCAGTTTCATACTTCAAACTATTGAGTTTTTCCCTATGCTTCATTTGTAATATGTCCTTCATGTCCATTTGCCCAGATGGTACATTCAGTACTGGGCAACCATATGATTTCATTCTCAGAATAAAAATATTATAGTCTGGCATAATATTAAGATTCCATGAATTTTTCATTCATTTTGAACCTTCAGGAAGGAGAAACTTGCTCCTTCCTTGGAAGCCTAGGGCACTAATGGAAAGCTTGGGCTATGTAAAAAAATTCTGAACTGAATAGAAATCTGCCTGTAACTTCCATTTATTTATACCAGTTGATAATTTAGAGATACACATAGAATGGATAATCCCCTTTCTTCATAGAGCTATGGAATATTTGAAGCTATTTTCCATGTCAGATAAACTTCCATTCTCCTTTTTTTTAAAAAAAAATTAAGGCTTATCCATTTTTCAGAGAGAGAGAGAGAGACAAAGCATGAGTGGAGGAGGGGCAGAGAGAGAGGGAGACAGAATCTGAAGCAGGCTCCAGGGTCTGAGCTGTCAATACAGAGCCTGACGCGGGGCTTGAACTCATGGAGTATGAGATCATGACCTGAGCTGAAGTCGTACGCTCAACCGACTGAGCCACAAAGGCACCCCTAAATGTTTATTTATTTTTGAGAGAGAGAGACAGAGTGCAAGTGGGGGAGGGGCAGAGAGAGAGGGAGACACAGAATCCAAAGCAGGCTCCAGGCTCTGAACTGTCAGCCCAGAGCCAGACGCAAGACTCGAACCCATGAACTGTGAGATCATAACCTGAGTTGCAATTGGACGCTTAACCGACTGAGCCATCCAGGTGTCCCTCATTCTTCTCTTCGTACCCCCTCTGGTTCCCTTTTCCCTAGGCTAAAACTCAGTTTATTCTATTTGTGGGATACAATTTGAAGTTCTGTCATTCACACACACACACAAAAACAAAAGTCAGTGTGCTTATATCCTTCTTCATTGTCATAATTAAGGCAAATATTTCAAGGGTCATTCAAGTAAATATATATTCGTTCAAGTAAATATATAAGGTAAATAATATAAAGTAACAGTGAGTTATAAGTGTTTGAGAGAGAAAAATAAAGCAGGACAGACATATAAGATATAGGTGGAGGAAATGGTGTTACAGTCCTTGGCTGAGGGATGTTCTTACTAAGGAGGTAAGTGTATTGGTCTGGGTTTTCCAGAGGAATGGATTGAACATGATATGAGGACATATTGTTCTTTCTATCTATCTATCTATCTATCTATCTATCTATCTATCTATCTATCATCTACCTATCTATCATCTATCTATCTTATATCAATCCAGAGATTGATATAAGGATTCATGTGGTTATGGTGGCTGAGAAATCCCATGCTTTGTAGTTGGCAAGCTGGAAACCCAGGAGAGCTGATGGTGTAAACTCCAGTCTGATTCTGTGTCCAAAGGCAGAAGAAGACCAATGTCCTAGTTTAAGGACAAGGCATAAAAGAAAAATTTTCCCTTACTCAGCCTTTTTTTCCTAACTAGGCCTCCAATAGATATGATGAGGCCTACCCTACACTGGGGAGGGCCATCCTAGTGGAGGTCTAGGTTGAGATAAACACCTGGGAATTACCAACATATAGATGGGATTTAAATGGAAGTGCTTGGACAATATCTCCAAGGGAGTGAGTGATATTAAATAAGTGGTCAAAAGACAGCCACAAAACCTTGAGACCTCAGGGTGGATGACCCACACAGAATTGGAGAGAGTGCCTCTTATCCTCATTCTCCTTGTTCTAAAGCCCCCTAAGACCACATGTGTCCTTATGGCAGCTCCACCATACTGTGGACTCATCCTATGCTTTCTGTTCTTGATGTGCTCACCCCTACACTCTTAGTCTTTCTTAGACTCATAGCATTCTGTTTAGTGCTACTTCTAAATTGCATCCTTTTCCTCCCTCACAACTTCATATACTGTATCCACTTTTCAGGGGCAGATGGATCCAACCTCACCCCAAAGTTTGGCTTGAATGCTGAGACTGATAATGCTACATGCTCGTACCAAGAGGATATACAAAGATTTATTACATAATTAAGGTCTCCTAGGAGATCTGCAGGCCTCTCAAGCAGAACTGAAATGTCTTGAGAAAGCAAGGAATGGTTCCTGATGTTTGTTTTTGTTAGAAGTTGGGGCTCGGTGGGGACTCCTATGCACAAGTAGGGACTTGCATGGTTTGAATCTCTTGTCAGAGCTGAAGAAAGAAGCACTCAGGCTTTCTTAGAAGCATGGCCAGATGCAGGGCAGAAACGGAAGGGGTGGGGGGGTGAGGATTAAAATGCGTCAGCAAACATAAAAAGAATGGAATCAGAGTCCTTCTCCTACCCTGTTTTTGTGCCTTTCATATTTTGAACTTTAGTTCAGGATCATTCTTTTATTCTTTTTTAAAAATTTATTTAAATCCAGGTTAGTTAACATTAGGGTAATAATGTTTCAGGAGTAGAATTTAGTGATTCGTCACTTACATGCAACAACCAGTACTCATCCTTAATGGCCATCACTTATTTAGCCCAACCCCCCACCCACCTCCCTTCCAGCAATGCTCAGTTTGTTCTCTGTCTTTATGAGTCTCTTTGCCTTCCGCTCTGTTTTTATCTTATTTTTCCCTCCCTTCCCCTATGTTCATCTGCTTTGTTTCTTAAATTCCTCATATGAGTGAAATCATATGATATTTGTCTTTCTCTAACTGACTTATTTCGCTTAGCATAATACATTCTAGTTCCATCCACATTGCTGCAAATGGCAAGATTTCATTTTTTTTAGTCTTATTAAACAAAATTTTATTAAATTCAGTCTGTTATCCCAAGCTACCAAAACCTTTTGGAGGCTGATTCTGTTGAGCAGTGTTTTTGCAATACTAGCAGGCTATTTATCATTGAAAAATGCAATGACCATAACCTCAAAATTTTTAATGATCGATAAAAATGTGGAACATTACAAATCTAAGAACAAAGCACTGCAGCATCCAACTCAGCTATTTCTTCTGTGCTGGAATAAACCATTAGCTATCCTTTAGCATAGCCAACAGTTAATTCACCAAGTTAAGCTAGCATCCAAACCTTTTTATTCTAGATTGTTCAAAGACATTTTTAATCATATTATGAACAATGTGAACCCTCTGGTGTAAGCCCAGATGATCTACTGGATTAATAATGGTCTATCATATTAATAATGATATCAAAGGAGAAAATGTGATTTTTATTTGCTTTTTGATCACTCAGAATGCTGCTATGAACCAATCACAAAGTCACCTCTCTATAGATTGTGAATATACTGTTTTCACTCTTTCATCTACCTTTGGTCTTGTAATACCACTTTTAGTATAATACAGGGATCTCAATTGCAAATTATTTTTGTAATGTGGTTTATGATCGATCATTGTTAGCAGGTATGAATTCATATTGAACCGGTGTGTCCTGACCAATAAAATCTTTACCCTCATTGGGCCTCAATTTCTCCCAATAGTGTTTAGTCAGAGTTTGGGGGGTTAAAAAAACATTATCTTCATGTCATTATATCATTAGTTCAGAGTCATGACCTTCTCTTGCTCCAAGTAAAACCATGAGTTTCTTTGGCATTTTAAATATTCCCCCAAATCTCAGCTGATTCAGGACCTTGATCTCCTTAAAATGGGTCTTACTGGGCCTCCACTCTTATACTCGAGTACACCTGTTCATTCATTCATTTGCTTGATGATATTTTCTGACTATTTGTTATGTTCTTGGCATTGGTACTCCCAAGATGATAAATAAGACAGATATGGATACTTTCCAATTGTATTTTTTCCTTTCAAAATATCTGCAGCTACTTTTTAAATTTTTTTCCACTTTCCTCATTTTATTATTTGTAATTGTACTCAAAATTGCATCTTGGAGAACATAACATTTTTGAGTCATAATTTCTTTTAGAGTCTCATGCCATGAATAATGCATATCTTTCCTCTAAACATTTTGAAGACATTCACATAGCTTAGAGTGTGCAATCCATGATGTCCAGTCTTCTTTACTTTGGAAAAAAAATAAGATATCATGGTTGCTTTTTTTCAAAATTCACTTTATTTTCACTTTACCAATCAGTTTTTTTTTTTTTTTTTATTGTCAGAGCTAGGTCCAAAGTGGTCATTTTTCTGGCTGTGTCCTTGCTCCTTAGAGATTGAATTGTCATTATTGATATCCAAGCACCTGTTACATGGTTGGCTTTTAGCCAAATACAATGTTTGGCCTATTAATGGATGGTTGAATTCTTCTTTCACTGTTGATTAGGATAGGAACCTCACCTGTCTTGTTCACCCCTAATATCTACACCAATGAAAGGTGCTCCATAATGGTCACTATTATTTTTATTACTGATTCACTGCTCTCCAGTGTGCTTCTGTCTTCAGGGAATGGAGACTTCTATGCAGATGTTAATATTCTTACCTTTATCACTACTCCATTTCTCCTCTTAAAACTGTTTGTTTTGAGTAAGACAAGTCTTTCTGTCATCACGTTCTAATCTAGAGGATGGTTGCATCACACCTTACAGATTTATTTTTTAATATTGTCATTCATTCATCTAATGTTTATTGAATGCCTATATAAGGATAGTAATAACAATAACCAAGTTATTGAGCATTAACAGTGTCAGGCACTTTTTAAAGTACTTTACATTAATTAACTAATTTGATCTTTATAATCCAACTACTGCAGAGTGATAGTAAGAAAAATCTCCAAGGTCACATAGATTTTAAGAGGATGAGTATGACCATATTCTGGGTATAGATGATTTAGCAGTGGATAAAATGAAGATTTCTTTTCATAAGGAATTTATATTCCAGGAAAATAAGCAAATGGAAAATAAATAAATAAGGTACTTTCAGATGATAGGTACTGTGCAGAAAAGTAAATGTGGGATGTGATAGAGTGACGGGGGTTGGTATAAGTTTGTGAGATGGTCAGGGAAGCCTCTCTGGAGAGGTGACTTTCACTGTGGATCAACCAGGACACTGTCATCTGCAGGTAACAAAAAAGTGAGCACAAAATAGTTTCAATGATAGAAGAATTTGTTCTCTCCCATAAAAAGTTGTCTTAAGGTAGAAAGGCTCTAGGACTAATCAGAGACTCATGGATGTAGAAAAATACTGGTTCTTTTTAAATTTTTTTTTTTCAACGTTTATTTATTTTTGGGACAGAGAGAGACAGAGCATGAACGGGGGAGGGGCAGAGAGAGAGGGAGACACAGAATCGGAAACAGGCTCCAGGCTCTGAGCCATCAGCCCAGAGCCTGACGCGGGGCTCGAACTCACGGACCGCGAGATCGTGACCTGGCTGAAGTCGGATGCTTAACCGACTGCGCCACCCAGGCGCCCCGAAAAATACTGGTTCTTACATGCCTATCTTAGTATGTGGATTAGCTACCTCTTTGCTTACAAGATGGTTGCATCACTTCTAAGCATCCCATCCTCAGGTACCTTAGGCAAAGTTCTTAGGTAAAAATGACAGTTTCTTTCTATAGATCTGTCTCCCTCTTTCTCTCTCTCTCCCTCTCCAGCAAACAGCTCTCTGTTTCCAGAAGACTTCACATCACATGTATTAACCAAAATTGTATCACCTGCCTGGAACATGAGGTTACCAGGACTGGCCTAGAGTTTAAGACTAATTAAGATTCAGATCCTGGAACTGGGGTTTGAGCCACTTAAGTACAAGAATAATCAAAATGTAAAACTAAAAAAATAGTGACAAAAGGGGATAAATTTGGATAGGCAACCACCAGTACCTATGACAAGCTGAGTCCTGAGCAATGAAAAAGAGTTAACCATATGAAGATCTGGAGAAGGATACTCAAGAGAAGAGAACAGCAGGTGCAAGTCCTTGAGAGTAGAAAGTAGCTTAGTACGTTCAAGGAACAGAATGATGTGGGGTTGAAGCACGGTGTTATGAGAGGGCAGGGAAATGGGAGAAGGTGAGAAAAATGGTGTTGTGTTTAAGAATCCAGGCTTTATGGCACAAAAACAGACACATAGACCAATGGAATAGAATAGAAACCCCAGAACTAGACCCACAAACGTATGGCCAACTAATCTTTGACAAGGCAGGAAAGAATATCCAATGGAAAAAAGACAGTCTCTTTAACAAATGGTGCTGGGAGAACTGGACAGCAACATGCAGAAGATTGAAACTAGACCACTTTCTCACACCATTCACAAAAATAAACTCAAAATGGATAAAGGACCTGAATGTGAGACAGGAAACCATCAAAACCCTAGAGGAGAAAGCAGGAAAAGACCTCTCTGACCTCAGCCGTAGCTATGTCTTACTTGACACATCCCCAAAGGCAAGGGAATTAAAAGCAAAAATGAACTACTGGGACCTTATGAAGATAAAAAGCTTCTGCACAGCAAAGGAAACAACCAACAAAACTAAAAGGCAACCAACAGAATGGGAAAAGAGATTTGCAAATGACATATCGAACAAAGGGCTAGTATCCAAAATCTATAAAGAGCTCACCAAACTCCACACCCGAAAAACAAATAATCCAGTGAAGAAATGGGCAGAAAACATGAATAGACACTTCTCTAAAGAAGACGTCCGGATGGCCAACAGGCACATGAAAAGATGCTCAACATCGCTCCTCATCAGGGAAATACAAATCAAAACCACACTCAGATATCACCTCACGCTAGTCAGAGTGGCCAAAATGAACAAATCAGGAGACTATAGATGCTGGCGAGGATGTGGAGAAACAGGAACCCTCTTGCACTGTTGGTGGGAATGCAAATTGGTGCAGCTGCTCTGGAAAACAGTGTGGAGGTTCCTCAGAAAATTAAAAATAGACCTACCCTATGACCCAGCAGTAGCACTGCTAGGAATTTACCCAAGGGACACAGGAGTACTGATGCATAGGGGCACTTGTACCCCAATGTTTATACCAGCACTCTCAACAATAGCTAAATTGTGGAAAAAGCCTAAATGTCCATCAACTGATGAATGGATAAAGAAATTGTGGTTTATATACACAATGGAGTACTACATGGAAATGAGAAAGAATGAAATATGGCCCTTTGTAGCAATATGGATGGAACTGGAGAGTGTTATGCTAAGTGAAACAAGCCATACAGAGAAAGATAGATACCATATGGTTTCACTCTTATGTGGATCCTGAGAAACTTAAAAGAAACCCATGGGGGAGGGGAAGGAAAAAAAAAAGAGGTTAGAGTGGGAGAGAACCAAAGCATAAGAGACTGTTAAAAACTGAGAACAAACTGAGGGTTGATGGGGGGTGGGAGGGAGGGGAGGGTGGGTGATGGGTATTGAGGAGGGCACCTTTTGGGATGAGCACTGGGTGTTGTATGGAAACCAATTTGACAATAAACTTCATATATTGTAAAAAAAAAAAAAAAAAAAAAAAAAAAAAAAAAAAGAATCCAGGCTTTGGATTCCTTTTCATTTAGTTTTTATTTTTTAACCTAGCCTCGAGTGCCCAAATAACAGTCCTGACATTTCTTATTCATTTGGCTTGGCACAAGTTACCTTACCTATTTGTGTCTCAGTTTTTTGCATCTTTAAAGTGTGTGTAAATAATACACAACTCATGGAATTATTCAAAGATGAAAAACAAGACATAAACAATGATTATTTACATTGGAATATGTTGGTATTCAATAAATTTTAGTTATCATTATTGTATCTTTGGTTCAGGGTTCATAGCATGTAGGGTTTCATAGATCATAGTAATGTATTTTTTTATACAAATTAAATTGTGGAGTCATTGGAATGATTCAAGCAGGGAGTGAGCTAATAGAATTTGTATTTTTTTTTATTTTATTTTATTTTTTTGAGAGAGAGCACCGGCACCTGCATACAAGCCAGAGGTGGGGGCACAAAGAAAGAGGGAGAGAGAGAGAATCCCAAGCAGGCTCTACATTGTCAGTGCAGAGCCATTGAGGGGCTCAATCTCATGAACGGTGAGATCATGATCTGAGCCAAAATTAAGAGTTAGATCCTTAATGTACTGAGCCATTCAGGTGCCCCTGATTTGAATTTTTGAAGAATATCTTTTCTGCCATGTGTAGATTGGAATATGGGGCAGGAAAGGAATAGATGTATAGTTTGCAGGACTTTGCAGTAACTTACATCAGGTAGGTTTGACCAGGGTGAAGGGATTGGGGAGGGAGGTACAGCTAACAGAATTTTCATACAGCTTATATCTGAGTCTGTGGTTAAGTCTGTGGTTAAAGTTACATCTAAGTGTATAGTTATGTGACCTTGGAAAATATTCTGTATGTTTGACTTGGAAAATTGGGGAAGTGGTGATGCACTTTATTGAGATAGGGAAGGGGCCCATAGGATTCACAAACTGACAAAGGGATCTATGGAGCAAAAAGGTAGAGAATCTTTAAAATTCCTTGTCCAAGAATCTGTTCTTCCATATTTCTCAATTGAGTTTTTCTCTTATCTTTCTTTTTGGGAAATCACTTTTCTTCAATTTACATCCTCGATCTGATAATAAAACAATTTGTGAAGATGATCTTTGTCAAGTTTACCACAGAGCAGAAATGAGAACATAATGAATTTAACACCTGCTTGTTGAATATGTCCCAAGCCTTTCAAGGCCCAGCTGTTCCAGTTTAGTGACTCATGAAAAGCGAGTTGTAGTTATTTGATTTTCATTTCCCCTATCTTTTCATTCCAGCTGTTGGAGCCTATTTGTTTCCTATAGGTGGAAAATAATTTTAATTTCTTTTGTTCTTAGGACCAAGGTGGAAGGTGGACACACTAGTCACTTCAATTTAGTCCTATTGCATTCCTTTGACATGGTCCACATGGGCTTCATGACGGGTAGAGACATGCCTGTCTCTCACATGTGTCAGCTGCCTGACAATGTCCTGCGAGGATGTAATATATGTAGGTATCCAGTTTTATACAGCACATGGATTTTTCTTTCATACATGTGTTACTGAAGACCAACATTTAAAAAGGAAGTTCATAAAGTTTTTGCAAATGATTCAAACCTTGTCGCATCTTGAAGACAACAATAGCAACAAGACCAAAACCACTTAAATATAATTGTTTTGGGCAAGGACCACATTGTATTTGTTTGGCATGGCAAGTACTGTAGCTCAGAGAATATGTACAGTTGTTTGACATATCTAAAGATTGGCAAGCCAGTAGTACTTGAACACTTAGATTATTTTTCCAGTAGTGATGAGGAAATGAGCTAAACCATTCTTTTCCACTTTTCTTCCTTATGGTGAAAATTGATATATCAGTCAGAAACTTTTTTGGTTGCAAAATACAGAAATCCAACTTGAACTAGTTTTGGCAGAATATCTAGGCTTAAGAATCAAAAGGAGAGTTAAAGAAATTTTTACAAGACAAGGAACAATTCCAGGAATATTAGGAACTGGCATTTGAACCCTGCCAGGACTTATTTTCTTTCCATCTATCATCTTTTCTTGTCTTTTTTTTTTCCCCTCAGCAGAACACCTTCTTCTCCTGACAGCTTTAAAGCTGTATCTTTCCAGCTTTAGCATCAGAAAGCAAAGGATTCTACCTCCTAGCTGCACATGGAAAAATCCTAAAGAAGAACAGTGGTCAGGTTAGGTCAGAAGCACAACCAACCATAGTCAAAACGCTGTGAATAGGGAGTCAAGGTTACAGAGCAAGATGGCAGTCCACACCATGAACCTATAGTAGGTGAAGGGGGCAGTTCCCCCAAAGAATGAGGGATGCTATTCTCTAAGGAAGAGAGGACTACTAGATGAAAACAAAATAATTAAAAAATGCAAACAGCAAGTGTTCACTAAAATAATCCATTTGCAGGATGGCCAGCAGGAATTAGAAGTTAACTCAGCAACGAGGGAATAGAGATTTACTGGATCAGGAGCTGAGCACACCTCTTCTTAGTTTTAAGTCCCAGACAGTTAAACTCATTGGGTGATTTTCTTAACATACTTAGATATCTATTTCAAGATTAGCACTTTTCCATGCATAGGGAAACTTGTACCCCAATGTTTATAGCAGCACTTTCAACAATAGCCAAATTATGGAAAGAGCCTAAATGTCCATCCACTGATAATGGATAAAGAAGTTGTGGTTTATATATACAATGGGATACTACTTGGCAATGAAAAAGAATGAAATATGGCCTTTTGTAGCAACGTGGATGGAACTGGAGAGTGTTATGCTAAGTGAAATAAGTCACGCAGAGGAAGACAGATACCATATGTTTTCACTCTTATGTGGATCCTGGGAAACTTAACAGAAGGCCATGGGGGAGGGGAAGGGGGAAAAAAGTTACAGAGATGGAAGGAGAGAAACCATAAGAGACTCTTAAAAACTGAGAATAAACTGAGGGTTGATGGGGGGGTGGGAGGGAGGGGAATGTGGGTATTGGGCATTGAGAAGGGCACCTGCTGGGATGAGCACTGGGTGTTGTATGGAAACCAATTTGACAATAAATTTCATATTAAATAAATAAATAAACAAATATTAAAATAAAAAGATCAGCACTTTTCCAGCAATCAAATCCCATTGAATTTATTTTCTTCCTTTAGGTTTTTGATTTAATTTAGAGAAGTCTATTATCTTTTTCTTTGTCTATTGTGCCTCAGGGACTTCCCTTTTCAAGAAGTCATTTAGTATATAACCTATCTGAACTGCTCTGGGGGTTAATCAGCATTTTCTTTAGATTCTAATAACTGGTTAGATTCTAATAACTGGTTGATAGACTAGAACAGAATTATTTGGAATAAAGAGACATATCTGGAAGGGGTTTTATTTATAGCTGGGGTAATTCCCCATATTATAGACAAAACAAGATTCAGAGAAGGTCACATCTCTCATTACAAACAAGCCAGTATTAAAATCCCAAGACGGCCTGACTTCCCTAGTTTTGTATCTTTACATTACATCAGGCTTAGTGAAGAAAAAGCAAGAATAAATTCAACAATAACAAATGTGAAAATCAGATTGGATCGTCCCAGTTCACTCTAAAGAACACTTGCTGCCTTTAGGACTCAGAATATATAGCAGGCTTGATAAGTAAGGGGCAAAGCGGGGGGGGGGGGGGGGGTGCCTGGCAAAGGAGAGAGATGCCTACCTTTCCCTGGCAGGCAGGACCCTCAGTGTTGTGAACAGCATAGAAATTCTCAGAGGAGGTAGTTCCTCTCTCCTTTCAACCCAGGTCCAATCAGATTCTACTCATCATATATTTTTGCAAGCAGTCCCATTTTTGGCTTTGCCACTGCTGTGGTGACCCATCACCACCATAGTGATCTGTCTAAAATGCAAATTGGATCACTTTATGCTCCAGCTTAAAATAGTTCAATGTCTACCCCTTCCTCCAATCACAAAGTGTAAAGTTCATTTCCTTCATCCCAACATACCTCTCTGACTCTTGAGTCTCAACTTCTGTCAAACCTGGTTCCTGACCCAATTGAATTGACATAATAATAATTAGAACTCCTACAAGTGAGGGCTGTGGAAACTTATTCATCTTCGCATATCTGGTAATGCACAAATATCTGTTGAACTGAATCTCTTTTGAATCTAGAATAGGTCTAAAAATCAGAAGAAACCCTCTCAGTGAATAAGCCACTCTTTTGTAAACAAAACTGTAACTATGAGTCATTGCTCTTATATTTTACTTCCTTAGTCTTCTGAGACTGGATTAATCGCTGTGGTAATATTATAAGCAACTCATTAAGTAAATGGAATTTGAATTTTGCAATCTGACTTGCAGCTTAATGCAAGGCAAAGACTTTTCTTATTTGGTTTTTGATGTTCTGGGATTAGTTAGACTATTCTCTTTTTGGATCTCTTATACATTTTGTTCCAAGAGTAGTTTTGAAAAAGAGTGAATAAAATATAAAACTACTAAAGGGCAGAAGACTGTAAGGCCTGATGAACACAGATATGAACCACTGGTGGAGGACAGAGGTGATTCTATCAGAGCTTTCCGGACAGGAGTTCAATGGCTCTGGTGTCAGAGGACTTCCCTAAAGGTGGAAAGTCTTTCTGCCTTGCACAGTTGTCAATTAGTAAGTTAAAACTGAGGCTATCTTCTTCATTGAAAGGGTCAAGATTGTTTTGAGGTTGTTAGTGAACATGTTTTTTGAGATATATGTAAAATTGGAGAAATATTTGTGTAAGTACTACTCTCAGATCCTCCTCATAATGGAATCAATTAAAGATTCCTTGAGTGGAACGTAGGGAAGTTAAGGAATCTAGAAAAAGATGGACCTAGTTTAGTGGCATTAACTCTGCCCTGGGAAGGCCAAATTTAGAGAAGTTCATCTTTAGTTCAAATTGCAGTGTCTTCAGGGAAAATATTTTTGGTTATGATCAGAGTAGAGAATGGGGATATACTTGGAAGACTGGTGGGGGTGGGGGGTAGTTTTGACCGTGGATATATCCAGGTATCAACTTCAAAGCATCAGGTATCAGCTTTCCTGCAGCAAGACTATTCTGGGTCCTGCCTCCTAATTGCATTGGTCTAAGAGTGTGTCTAAAACTGGATGAGGCTGGGCTCTCACTGTCAAGCCTCAGTGTCTCTAAACAGGTAGGAGGTAAAGACCGAGGCTCTCATTTTCTTTCTTTTTTTTTTTTTTTAATTTTTTTTTTCAACGTTTATTTATTTTTGGGACAGAGAGAGACAGAGCATGAACGGGGGAGGGGCAGAGAGAGAGGGAGACACAGAATCGGAAGCAGGCTCCAGGCTCCGAGCCATCAGCCCAGAGCCCGACGCGGGGCTCGAACTCACGGACCGTGAGATCGTGACCTGGCTGAAGTCGGACGCTTAACCGACTGCGCCACCCAGGCGCCCCGAGGCTCTCATTTTCAATTTGTTGGCTTTCTCCCCATCTCCATTCCTTGGACCGTGTCTGGCACACAGGGACACTTTAAAAAATATATTGCGTAAATCGTATCTTACCATTTTTGTCACGTGTAGTTCAGATAACGGGTAGAGCTTGTTTTAGAGAGACGGTTTCTGAGAAATTCTTAATGTTAAAAATATTTCTCATCTCTCCTAAAACCCAACACACACTGGCTTCTGGGACTTAATAACTCCTGGTGATCACATCTCCAGGATCAAGTCCTTGTCCTCCAACTCTCTAGATTCCTTCTGCTATGCCTGTCCCCCCTCACATCAAGGCTGCCAGTGCCCAGATCTTTAGCTCTGTCCCTGAATGTGCCTCACAGTCATGCCCATGTCTCAATCTGTCTGGTGTCATTTTCCTCTGGCTCCCCTCTTCCTAGCTATTCTCTACATTTCTGGCCTCATTTCTGTTGGGCCCCATGGTTCTTTTTAAGCATCCAGGCTTAAGAAACTTGGATGCATTTTTTTCCTCATTGGACACTTACATTTCCCCATATCTAGTTGGTTAACATGTCCTCTGCATATTCCTTGAGACTCTTGTAACTGCTTCTTTTTATTTCTCTGCAATCACCCCCTGCCCAAACTTCCTGTGCCTTAATATTATTGCTTTTATAGATTATTAGAGCCTCTTATAAGTTTTTCTTATCTGTTGTCTTCTCTAACCACAAATCATGTAGGCTAATGTAGGCTTTGATATAGGCTAATTTTTCCTAAACACGTTTTCTCAAGTTACCAGCTTGCTGGTATATACATATACATACATATATATATATATATATATATATATATATATATGTGTGTGTGTGTGTGTGTGTGTATTCATTCACTTTATTTATTTATTTAGAAAGAGAGAGGGCAATTGGGGGGTGGGAAGGGCAGAGAAAGAGGGAGAGTGTAACACCACACTCTGTGCTGTCAGCATGGAGCCCCACGCAGGGCTTGAACTCAAGAGCCATGAGATCATGATCTGAGCTGAAAGCAAGAATTGGATGTTTAACTGAGCCACCCTGGTGCCCCAATATATACAATTTTAGGTTCTACTTACTATTTGGCCAATGCTTTTCAAGCCAACCAGTGATCCCATTGTTCCTGTAAACATGCAAAGCTCAATCCTTTTTCCGTGGCTTGGTTTATGATAAAGCTCTTGCCTGGAAACTCTTGCCTTTGCTCTCTGCCATCTGTCAGGGCTCAGTTCAAGTATGTCTTACCACTTTCATGAAATTTAATTTGACTATTCCACTCTTCACTGATCACATCTTCAGCTAAGTGCAGCCCTTAGGAGCTATGTGGTCTTGGATGGTTTACTCTTGTTTTCCCTGCAATAATGTGCTGTAATTTCCTTGACATTAGAGATCTTGCCTCGCATGTCATTGGTTGTCTCCTCAGTTCGAGCCTAAGTATCTACAGCATTCTATGGGCTTAATAAACATGCTCTCCGCCTAAAAAATACTTTTGGCACATTTATTTTATTTTGTCATTTCTACTTACCAAGCACTAGATGTTTAAAATCTTAAAAAGATATGCAGTGTTATTTGCAGGTATTTTGTAGTCCTTGTTTTTGTAGATATTTTTGGTGGTCTTTCCAAAGAATAAAATGGTTAAAGAGAAGGGAGTCCCTCTGTTATCATTATGCTATCATCATTCCAAAACTGTATCTATAGGGAAAAATTTAGAAGGGATGATTCAATATTCAGAATTTGTATAGTGATTACTTTTTTAAATGAAAAACAATTATTGCATTATACAATTATGTATTGTATACCAGGCACTGGGCTAGGTATGACATATATTATTTATTTTTTATAAAACTATGTGAGATATTATTAGTCACCATTACAAGGTCAATAAACTTGATCAATTTAGGCTAATAATCTGTTGAAGGTCTCCAGGGAGTAGGTAGTAGATATGGAAACCAAGCTCAAATCTGTTTTCAAAGTAAGATTCTTACATTGCTTAATTTAATGAAATCAATGGGGAAAGGCCTTTAAAAAGTATAGATTTTTACATACATCACTTGGGGCCTTTATGCTGTGTCTGCACGGGTTTAGTTGAATCCCGAGTTTTCGGAAGGTACTAATGCTTAGCCTATGCAAACCTAGAGAGAGAATTTGAGAAATTCACAGATCCAATATGGGAAAATCAGCTCTTAAACTCCATTATTGTTTCATGAGGCATTTAGGCTTGAGTGTTGAGAGATGTATATTCATAAAAACCAAACCCGTAGTATTTTGGACTTCATCTTAATTTTGTCTTTTCCAATCTTGAATATTAAGTCTATTCAAAAATTGTATGGAAGGCCTGAACATTCACGGTACAAAGATTTAGTAGTATATTTTTGAGCACATTAAAAACTGAGGCTATGGAGCTTAAGTTATTTTGTTGAGTTAATCCTAGCAGTAACTTTCCTCATTCCTCGTGTAAGGCTTCAGTCACAATGCGTTGTGCAGTGCAGCTGCTGTGTATGCTGAAGGTGGAATGTGTGAAGCTGGTCCGTAGTTGAACCAGTTGCTGTCTGACAAGTCTTAAGCTATTTGTTGTTCATTTTATAGTTCTGTGTGATGTGTGCGTGATTTGCTCTTGGCGCTAAATTAGAAAATGAAAAACAGAAACGTTTAACATACAAATAAACGAGTATTTTGCATTGGACTTTGGAAGCTTTAAAATTGTTTAGCTGTTGGGGCTCTTGGGTGGCTCAGTCCTGGTTGAGCTTCCGACTTCAGCTCAGGTCATGATCTCACACTCCATGAGTTCGAGCCCCGCATTGGGCCCTGTGCTGACAGCTCAGAGCCTGGAGCCTGTTTCAGATTCTGTGTCTCCCTCTCTCTGACCCTCCCCTGTTCATGCTCTGTCTCTCCCTGTCTCAAAAATTAAAAAAAAACGTTAATAAATAAATAAATAAATAAATAAATAAATAAATAAATAAAATTGTTTAGCTGTTTTAAAAGTATATGCATTTTGTTTTCCACCAACTCACACTGGTTAAGAGTGAAGAGGGTACAATGATAGAATTAGTGCTTCTCTGACTCCCCCCCCCCCCAACCCCCACCCCTTCTGCTGTTGTGGGAGCTGGCTTCCATTCCTCTTTAAAGGATCCTTTAGGTGATGCCTCAGGACACTCGAGAGCAGTTTCTTGCTCAGATCATAGTGCCATGATGGTGGGGATGGTTCTGGAAAACCTCAGCTAATATGCCACTTTGCCATTGTCCCAACTGCAGCTTCTGATACTCGCAGATACTGAAGTCACACCTGTGGGAAAGCTGTGCTGTTTTCTTTTTAAAAAAAGTTTTTTTAATGTTTATTTATTTCTGAGACAGAGAGAGACAGAGCATGAGCAGGGGAGGGGCAGAGAGAGAGGGAGACACTGAATCCAAAGCAAGCTCCAAGCTCTGAGCTGTCAGCACAAAGCCCGAAGAGGGGCTCAAACTCATGGACCGTGAGATCATGACCTGAGCCGAAGTCGGATGCTCAACTGACTGAGCCACCTGGGCGCCCCTGTGTGGTTTTCAAATTTGAGCATCTGAAACCCTTAGTTGTGCCACACATCCTAAAGGGAAGACGTTCTTTTCTACCGGGGGTACGTATCCCAGTCCCAAATCAGAGCCATGTGTGCTCCGGATGGCTCCAACTCTGCAGTTTAATCCAAGTTATTTATCGCAGACTTGGGCCATGATCATGGGTTCTGGAGCTGGGGACATGTCAGTGGACATGCTGAAGTCCATTCCAGCCACAGAGACTATCTAGAAAAAGCAGCAAGCACCTAAGATGATAGCTCAAGTTGGAAATGAATTTGTGTCAGCGAAGGCAAACAGCATGTCATAATAGCTTGCATCATTTTCATTTTCTGTCATAAGAAATCTTTCCAACTCTACTATTTATGATTAAAATTGTTAAAATGAAATAAAATTAAAACCCCATTTCTTCAGTCACTCCAGTCACATTTCAAGTGCTTATTAGCTGTGTGTGGAGAGCGACTATGGTTCTGGAGAATGCTGATATGACATTTCCATTTATTGCCGAAAATGCTATTGGGTGATACTGGGATCAACTTTAAAATCGTCTACAGATATAGTTAGGATGTTTCCTTACACATTGCTGGATACTCCACAGTAATGCACAAACGGTCTGACCCTGTTCTTGCCTCCGGGAACAAAATCCTTTAGGGGAGCTAAATACGAAAACATGACACAGACACAAACACAGACACATCTGAACACAGGGCTGACTAACTGGAAAGTGTCTGGAAGCTTCATACATTTTGAGCAGAGTTTTTATGAAGAATAAACTTTTGATTGGGGAAGGGAGCAATCAGTCCTGATCGAGGAAACAGCATGAGCACCATCATTGGAACCTGAAAGGGTGCATGAGGAAGTTAGTGTTCAAGGAAATAGTTCAGTGTTACAAATAAACAACTCCCCCAACCCCCCCTTCCCCTCACACCCCCCCTACCCCCCGCCAAAAGGAATGCCCACATTCTGTCTCAACTAGTTATCCTTTCCCCTTCCAAGTCCCAGAGATAAATGGGAAGAAGGTTTGTCATTTATTAGTTGGGTTATGGCCAGTGCTTCATGCGTTGACTTCCGATGAGGCTCTCTTGGAATACACAGCTTAGAGTAAAGGCCAATGGTAATCTCACCTGTTTTCTCTGCGCAAATCCAAATTTGAGGACATTTCCATACTTGGGCCAGCTGCTTTGTAAACTGAGTTGCAGTGATGCTGGCATATGCGGGCACCCAGGTGAGGAAGGGAGAGGAACTAGATTAGCCATCTCCAAGCATGGAGGAAATGAGAAGCAGATGAGTGCGTTGTGTAGATGCTCTTTTCTCTCTTACCGGGACCTCATCCATCCGTGATCGTAACGCACTGCATGTTTCCTGTATCCAGCAACCTTGTTGAATGCTCTTATGTTCTATCAAGTTTGATTGTCTATTTACTAAGGTATTCTTATGTGGGTGATGAAGCAATCTGAAAGATGGAAAAAAGCGAATTTGCGTCTTCCTCTTTGGTCTTTTTATCTTTATTTCCTTTTACTGTATTATTGTATTGGCTCGAGTACCCGATACAAAATTGCCTAACAGAAGAAATAACGGTTTCTTTAAAAATGTCTATTTATTTTGAAAGACAGAGCCCACGAATGGGGTAGAGGCAGAGAAGGAGAGAGACAGAGGGGCACCTGGGTGGCTCATTCAGTTAAGTGTTTGACTTTGGCTCAGGTCATGATCTCAAGGTTCATGGGTTTGAGCCCTGCATTGCGTCTGTGCCGACAGCTTGGAACGGGGAGCCTACTTTGGATTCTGTGTCTCCCTCTCTCTCTCTGCCCCTCCCCCGCTCACTCTGTGTCTCTGTCTCTCTCAAAAATAAATACACTTAGCATGACACTCTCCTCTGCTTCTGTAAACTTGACTTTTTGGGTCCTGCTGACAAGTGGGATCATGCAGTGTTTGCCCTTCTGGGACTTCTACCTTCATTTAGCATAACGTCCCCCGGGGTTCATCCACATTGTCACAAATGGCAGGATTTAGCCCTTTTCTTGTTTTGTTTTGTTTTTTAAGACTGAGGAAAATTCTGTTGCATGTAAAAAAATGAAATAAAAAAATAAATACAGTTAAAAAAATTTTTTTAAATAAAAAAGAGAGAGGGAGAGAGAAAATCCCAAGCAGGTTCTGCACTGACAGAGCAGAGCCCCATGCAGGGTTTGATTCCATGAACTGTGAGATCATGACCTGGGCCCATATCAAGAGCCAGACACTTAACTGACCCAGCCACCCATGTGCCCCAGGTTTTGTTGTTGTTGTTATTGTTGTTGTTGTTATAGCCGATTTTAAAGGCAATGCTTCACTGTTCTATCTTTAAGCATGATGCTTGCTATAAAGATATTTGTAAATACATTTTGTCAGGTTAAGATAGTTTTCTTCTAATTCTAATTTAACAGGTTTTTAAAAACCAAGAATAACTATTGAATTTTTTCACATGCTTTTTGGCCTTTAAAAATATTGTTTAGGCGGTAAGATGACTTTTCTCCTTTAATCTGTCAACTTGCTGAATTTTATTGATAGATTTTCTTATCGCTTAGCTACTCTTGTCTTCCAAAAAAGGCTAAAGATTAGATGTGTGTGAGCATGTTTTTAATATGATCTATTGGATTTGATCTGCAAATGTTTTATTTGGCTATTTATATATATTTCATAAGTAAATTTGGCTAGTGTGTTTATTTTTCTTGTACTCTGATAGTTTCAATGTCAAGGATTTATTGGCCTAATAAAATAAGGTGAGTGACTTTTATTATATCTTATTTCTCTGGAAGATCTAGCATAAAGTTGGGGCTCTCTGACCGTTGAAGGTTTGTCTATTATATTTTTTTGAATCATACTTTTTTATGGGGACATGTAGACTATGCGGTACAGGGGAAAAAGGGAAATTTTGGTTACTGTTTCAGTTTATTTAATGATTGGTAAATAGGTTTTCTATATCTTTTTGAGCCAATTTTGGTAATTTATATTTGTTTACTTAAGTACTGGTATTGTTGGCTTCCTTTGTCTGTACATCTTTTTTCTGACTCTTCAATTTTTTTTTTTAATTTTAAAAAACGTTTTATTTATTTTTTTGAGAGACAGAGAGAGACAGAGCACGAGCAGGGGAGGAGCAGAGAGAGAGGGAGACAGAATCCCAAGTAGGCTCCAGGCTCTGAGCTGTCAGCACAGGGCCTGATATGGGGCTCAAACCCACAAACCATGAGATCATGATCCAAGTCAAAGTCTGACGCTCAACCGACTGAGCCACCCAGGGGCCCCTCTGATTCTTTAATTTTAAACATTCTGTGTTTCTTTAATTCAGTCATAATGTTTATAAATAAAACGTGACCAGATATTTAAAATTCGGGTCACCTGGGTGGCTCAGTTGTTTAAGTGTCCGACTTCAGCTCAGGTCATGATCTCACCCCTTGTGGGTCAGAGCCCCGTTTTGGCTCTGTGCTGACAGCTCAGAACCTGAAGCCTGCTTTGGATTCTGTATCTCCCTCTCTCTCTGGTCCCCACCCCTCTTTGTGCTCTGTCTCTCAAAAATGAATAAACATTTAAAAAAAATTTGAATTCATTGTAAGAGAATTATCTTTTAATCCATGACTTTAACTTCCTCCTTTTAAGCATCTCATCCAAGATAGCTGAGAGCTTCTGGAGTGTGATTTTTCTCTACTTTATCTCTTTTTAGTGACTTCTAGTAACACACTACCATCATCTTCTCACGGGCAATATCTAGCTATAGTAAAAATTCCTAAAAAATTGAGTTGGACCCATCCTTTCAATTATTTCAGATATGCTGATTTATTTATTTGTTGATACGTTTTGACATATTTTTCTGCTAACCTAATTGACACTTTTTTCTATTTCGTATATCTTTGCCTTTTATTTCTTTCCCTTGCCTTTTGTGGAAGTGGTCAATTAAAAAAAAGATTTTTTTTTTTTTTTTTTTTTTTTTTTAAATTTTTTTTTTTCTTTAACGTTTATTTATTTTTGAGACAGAGCATGAATGGGGGAGGGTCAGAGAGAGGGAGACACAGAATCCGAAACAGGCTCCAGGCTCTGAGTGGTCAGCACAGAGCCCGATGCGGGGCTCGAACCCACGGAGTGTGAGATCGTGACCTGAGCCGAAGTCGGCTGCTCAACCGACTGAGCCACCCAGGCGCCCCAAAAAAAAGATTTTTTAAAATTACATGTAATTTTCTCTGCCAGTTTGAAAGTTCCACATTTGACTCCTTTTAACAAGCATACCTAAATTTGTATTTTTCTGAAATATTCTAAAGTCAATGAGTATCTTTTTTCTCTTTCCAAACTAGACAGATTTTTACTTTTTTCCAAATACTCCTTCCTACCCCCATCTGTTGAGAACTACAAGAGGTCTGAGATTCTACACTACTCACATTCTAACAAATTCACTTGCCAGAGTTTCATGGATGTGCAGAAGACAAAACCTGGGTCAGAGATTAAGGGCTTTATTACTCACTGTAGTAGCAATAGCCAGTGTTAGCATTTTGTTTTCCATTTCCTGGAGCTCCACTTGCCAAAGAGTGACACCAAGAGGACAAGATGGCACCTGAACACACAGCGGGTTGCATTAAAGGAGGGACACTCTGAACATTTATAATGGGCAGTAAGCTTGAGGGCCCTTTGTTCTGAAAGAAGACACTATCTCACTCCATCCTCCAAGGCTGTAAGGAAAACTGCCAATTGCTCCAGAGAGAGATGCACATTCTATGCATAAGGCAGTTTGTGCCTCTGTTTGCAAGTCATGCGGAAACATGAGACCCACAGAGATTTCCCAGCACCATCTTTGTTGATGTATTACCTACTATTTTTAAACACAAATGAAGATACTGTTACCACAGTTACTATCGAAATAGTAGATTTATCGCCATATTTTATCAACTTATTCACTCACATCTGCTTCTGACATTTCATTCTTTCCCACCGTCCTCATTTTTCTTGCTCAACTACGTCTTTAGTGGCGTTATCTGTTAGGGTCTGTGGCTATCAGGTTTGCTTTCTCCTTTGTAGCTGCTTGGAATTTTTCTTCCTCTTTGATGATCTATTGTTTTATCACAGTGGGTTTTGATGTACAGTTGACCCTTGAACAACACGGGGGTTAGGAGTGCCCCCTTCAGTAGACAATCCAAGTATAACGTTTTTAAAGATTTTAATTCCGATATAGTTAAAATACAGTGTTATATTAGTTTCAGTTACTTAGTGCTCATCCCAATAAATGTACTCTTAATCCCTTCACCTATTTCATCCAGCCCCCACCCACCATCACGCTGGTAACCGTTAGTTTGTTCTCTATAGTTAAGAGTCTGTTTTTTGGTTTGCCTCTTTTTGTCTTTGTTTGTTTTATTTCCTCATTTCTACGTAGGAGTGAAGTCATAGCGTATTTGTATTTCTCTGACTCACTTATTTCACTTAGCATTATACCCTCTAGGTCCATCCATATTGTTGCAAGTGGTAAGATTTCATTCTTTTTTATGGCTGAGTAATATCCCATAGTGTATATGTATATATACACTTCTTCTTTATCCATTCATTTATTGATGGATAATTGGGATGCTTCCATAATTTGACTATTGTGAATAATGCTGCAATAAACATAGGAGTGCATATATCTTTTCAGATTACTGGTTCTGTATTCTTTGGGTAAATACCTAGTAGAGGAACTACTGGATCGCATGGTAGTTCCATTTTTAATTTTTGGAGGAATCTCCATGCTGCTTTCCACAGTGGCTGCACCAGTTTGCAATTCCCCCAACGGTGCATGAGCGCTCCTTTTCCTCCACATCTTCGGAAATACTTGTCATTTCTCATGTTTTTGATTTTAGTCATTCTGACAGGTATGAGGTGATATCTCACAGTGCTTTTGATTTTGATTTCCCAGATGATGAGTGGTGTTGAACATCTTTTTATGTGGCTCTTAGCCATTTGTATGTCTTTGGAGAAATGTTTGTTCATGTCTTCTGCCCATTTTTAATTGGATCATTTGGTTTTTTTTGAATGTTGAGTTTTATAAATTCTTTATATATTTTGGATACTAACCCCTTATCAGATGTATCATTTGCAAGTGTCTTCTCCATTCAGTAGGTTTTCTTTTAGTTCTGTTGATAGTTTCCATTGCTATGCAGAAGTTTTTTATTTTGATGTAGCTCCAATAGTTAATTTTTGCTTTTGTTTCCCTTGTCTCAGGGGAAACATCCATGTCTCATGGATGATGTCAGAGAAATTATTGCCTGTGCTCTCTTCTGGGATTTTTATGGCTTCAGGTCTCGCATTTAGGTCTTTAATCCATTTTGAATGTGTTTTTGTGTACGGTCTAAGAAAGTAGTCTGGTTTTATTCTTTTGCATCTTGCTGTCCAGTTTTCCTGGCACCATTTGTTGGAGAGACTGTCTTTTTCCCATTGGATATTCTTTTCTGCTTTGTTGAAGATTAATTGACCATATAATTGTTGGATCATTTCTGGGATTTTTAATCTGTCCCATTAATCTATGTGTCTTTTTTTGTGCTGGTATCATACTGTTTTGGTTACTAAAGCTTTGTAGTGTATCTTGAAATGTGGGATTGTGATACCTCCAGTTTTGTTCCCTTCAAGATTGCTTTGGAGGGGCGCCTGGGTGGCGCAGTCGGTTGAGCGTCCGACTTCAGCCAGGTCACGATCTCGCGGTCCGTGAGTTCGAGCCCCGCGTCGGGCTCTGGGCTGATGGCTCAGAGCCTGGAGCCTGTTTCCGATTCTGTGTCTCCCTCTCTCTCTGCCCCTCCCCCGTTCATGCTCTGTCTCTCTCTGTCCCAAAAATAAATAAAAACGTTGAAAAAAAAAATTAAAAAAAAAAAAAGATTGCTTTGGTTATTTAAAAATTCATACAAATTTTAAGTTTTGTGGTTCCATACAAATCTTAGAAATACTTATTCTGGTTCTGTCAAAAATGCTGTTTCATCCTTCCTTCCTTCCTTCTTTCCTCCCTCCCTCCCTTCCATAATTCTTGATTTGTAATTTGACTGGGTGTATTTTAATAGGGATTGCATTAAGTCTATAGAATGCTGATTTTATGGGGAATTTAATAATATTTGTTCTTCCAATCTGTGAGCATGGAATATCCTTTCATTTATTTGTGTGGTCTTCAATTTCTTTCATCAATGTTTTATAGTTTTAAGAGTACAGGTCTTTCAGCCCCTTGATTAAGTTTATTCCTAGGTACTTTATTATTTTTGGTGCAGTTGTAAATGGTACTGTTTTCTTAATTTCCCTTTCTGGTACTTCATTATTAGTGTATAGAAATGCAAGAAATTTCTCTATACTTATTTTGTATCTTGCAACCTTACTGAATTCATTTATCAGTTCTAGTAGGTTTTTAGTGGAGTCTTTAGGGTTTTCTATATAGTATCATGGCATCTGCAAGTAGTGGAAGTTTTACTTCTTCCTTACCAATTTGGATGACTTTTATTTATTTTTCTTGTCTGATTGCTGTGGTTAGGACTTCCAACACTATGTTGAATAAAAGTGGTGAAAGTGGACATCCTTGTTTGTTCCTGACTTTAGGGAAAAAGCTCTCAGTTTTTCACCATTGAGTATGATGTTAGCTGTGGGTTTTTCATATATTGCCTTTATCATGTTAAGATAAGCTCCCTCTAAATATACTTTGTTGAGGGTTTTTATCATGAATAGATGCTATACTTTATCAAATACTTTTCCTGCATTGATTGAAATGATTTATGGTGTTTATCCTTTCTCTTCCACATATAACTTTTGACTCCCCCAAAACTTAACTGCTAATAGCCTGTTGTTGATCAGAAACCTTACTGAAATGAGAAACAGTCATTTTGTATGTTATATGTATTATATATGCAGTCTTACAATAAAGTAAGCTAGAGAAAAAAAGTGTTATGAAGAAAATCATAAGGAAGTGAAAATACATTTATAGAACTGGTATTGAAAGTCCCAACACTCTAATCACATGGTTGGTTCCCCTGGCAACCATTTCCTTGTTGTAGATGGGCTACACAGGTGCTCCCAGCCACCAGTCATATTAGCATAAAAGAAAAGATTTATCTCTTCAGAGATTCCAAAGATTTTAGGAGATGTGTGCCCCTTTGCTAGGAGGCAAAGACCAAATAACTATTTTTCATTATGTCACAACTCAATAGGCACCTAGATAACAGATTTCTCAGAGGTGAATTCTGATTCAACTCACAAGAAATTGGTGTGTAAACCGGAATACCAATGTTTGATAATGGAAAGTAAACATTTCACAATGACTGGACTGTTTTTGTGAGATGATCAGTATGTTCTCTCTGTAAAAGAAAGTTACCTCAGAAGTCAAATTGCAAGCGGTGGGTTGGTTGGTGAGTACCGAATCAGAACAAGAATTAATTGTAATGTTAATAACAAATGCCTGTTGAGCTATGGTAGCACAAAGTACTATATAGGAATCTACCTGTCAAGAGAACTAGCTAATTTAGACCCACTGGTCAGGGGACAGCTTTGTATAGTACAGGGTCATACTGCCCTTTGACACCATTGTTCTCTGTTTCATGCTTATTGTTTTATTTACACGTTAAAATGAGCAATGTCAAGCAATTGCTATCATTGTTAGTGAATTTCTGAAGCTGTAATTCCAATCTCCATCACTCCCTATTGAACCGTGCAGAGGTTCAAATAAATTGACTCACCTAATTTTCACAGTTATGCGAAATATAAACCCTTAGTTTTCTAAAGATGAGAAAACTGAGATATAAAAAAGTTATATAAAATGAACGAAACTACATTAGATGTAGTTTACTTGAATTTAAATTGTCAGCTTCCAAATCTCAGGTCTTTGTAATGCAGTCGGTTAACTACAAGCCCAGATAGGCTAATGATTTTCTGAGAAGATGCTGAGGCCACTGAGCCTGGATGTTCCTGAAACACTTTAGCCACTGATTATTGAGGGACACTTCTTGTACAGATGGCTAATCTCATTAATTACACTTCTCCCAATTTCATTCTCAGCATGCAAACTAGAAGTTATGAGGAATATCTTGCCGACACCCCCATCTGCCTTACTAGAATATCTTTGTGAGCAAAACAGACTCATCTTCTGAGATAAGAGTCACGGGGACAGAAAGTACATGGGTCCAGTAGTGAAAAATAGTGAAAAAGACAAGAGGTAAGGTGAGGAAGTTTATGTGCAGTAATTTATGTGTTCTCAGTAGAGTAGTAGCTGAGATCGTCCTTTTGCTCTGATGGTGGAAATTGCTTTTCAAAGTCAGTGCCTTTAGTGGTAAGTTTAGACTGGGCAAAACTGGAAGAGGAATAGGTAATACACTGTAGGTGAGAATAAATTTGTAGAGATCCAAGAAGCAGGGCCACAAAATCTACTTTAGTAATTCCTCAGCTGTTGAGGAAGTTGAGAGAGTAACCAGTGAATTTATGTATATGGAGGTGCCCAATATGCAATGGATATCTGGTCTTGGGTTTAAAACAGATATCTAGACTGGAGATATGACTCTGAGAGTCCTCAGCTTGACCAGTACTTGATACATGAAGCAAATGTAATGAATGAGATGGCCCAATCAGAATATATAGACCAAGAATGCAACAGGGCAGAGTGGAATCCCAGAGATGAGGTAAAGGTTAGGCAGCCTCCTCAAGGGAGACCAAGAAAGAGCAGTGAGAAAGATGGAGGAAGCCCACAAATGGAAAGACAAGAAAATCCGTGTTTAAGATATACAGTCTGTGTATGTCCTTTTCATCATCATACGCACTTGTTAGACAGTACACACGCATAAATATTGAATGAAATAAAGTGAGGCGGTTGGTAACATGTAAAGAGCACTGATTTTTACAGTTAGGAGCCCAGGGTTAGTTTTAGTTATTAGATGTTCTCTGTGACTTTGTGACCTACCTTCTCTGAGCACCAATGTTTATGAAAGTTTTTTTATGCACAAAGTCACTATATAAAACGGGGTTTAAAAAAGTTATTTAAAGGAAGAAGCTTAACTATTTATATTTAAACTTGATTTAAAATATTTATGATTTGTGATGAGAAAAATGTAAATAAGATGACAGTGGAGATAATTTTTGTCTTAACACCCCAACAAGGTTTGGCATCTATACAAATTTAGTCCACATATACATTGTATTTGGGGGGAATATTTTATTCACTCTTATCAGGGATGTCCTTTTGAATTTCTGTACATTTATCTTCTTTATATTTTAAGGTAACATTATGAGATGCAGTCAGGATCATCTTCTTGTGAAACTGTCCTTATGCTATTAAAAATTATTATTTTATCTCTAACATTTTGCCTAAAATCTCTATTGCCTGATATTAATATTGCAATAGTAGCTTGTATTCCTTTATATTGTTTATCTTTTGCTATTTATGGAATGTAATATCTCTGTATCTTTGAGTATTAAACATATTGTGTGCAAACAAACAGATAAAAATTTAAAAATCCTATCTTAAAATCTGTTTCTTATAGTTAAGATTAACCCATTTATTTCTTGTATTTCTTGTGATTACTAATTTCATTTTTCTAAATTACTAACATCATTTTGATTACCTTAGTTGATCTCTTCTATTTTTAATGGTTTTTGTTGTTGGTTCCTTCTTTGTTTTGTTTGAAAAATTATTTTTGAATAATTGCTTAGCTTTTTCTTTTTTTTAATATATGAAATTTATTGTAAAATTAGTTTCCATACAACACCCAGTGCTCATCCCAAAAGATGCCCTCTTCAATGCCCATCACCTACCCTCCCCTCCTTCCCATCCCCCATCAACCCTCAGTTTGTTTTCAGTTTTTAAGAGTCTCTTATGTTTGGCTCTCTCCCACTCTAACCTCTTTTTTTTTTTTCCTTCCCCTTCCCCATGGGTTTCTGTTAAGTTTCTCAGGATCCACGTCAGAGTGAAAACATATGGTATCTGTCTTTCTCTGTATGGCTTATTTCACTTAGCATCACACTCTCCAGTTCCATCTACGTTGCTACAAAGGGCCATATTTCATTCTTTCTCATTTCCATGTAGTACTCCATTGTGTATATAAACCATAATTTCTTTATCCATTCATCAGTTGATGGACATTTAGGCTCTTTCCATAATTTGGCTATTGTTGAGAGTGCTGCTAGAAACATTGGGGTACAAGTGCCCCTATGCATCAGTACTCCTGTATCCCTTGGGTAAATTCCTAGCAGTGCTACTGCTGGGTCATAGGGGAGGTCTATTTTTAATTTTCTGAGGAACCTCCACACTGTTTTCCAGAGTTCTGTGCCAGTTTGCATTCCCACCAACAGTGCAAGAGGGTTCCCATTTCTCCACATCCTCGCCAGCATGTATAGTCTCCTGATTTGTTCATGTTAGCCACTCTGACCAGTGTGAGGTGGTATCTCAGTGTGGTTTTGATTTGTATTTCCCTGATGAGGAGTGACATTGAGCATCTTTTCACGTGCCTGTTGGCCATCTGGATGTCTTCTTTAAGAAGTGTCTATTATGTTTTCTGCCCATTTCTTCACTGGATTATTTGTTTTTCGGTGTGGAGTTTCGTGAGTTCTTTATAGATTTTGGATACTAGCCCTTTGTCTGATATGTCATTTGCAAATCTCTTTTCCCATTCCGTTGGTTGCCTTTTAGTTTTGTTGGTTGTTTCCTTTGCTGTGCAGAAGCTTTTTATCTTCATAAGGTCCCAGTAGTTCATTTTTGCTTTTAATTCCCTTACATTTGGAGATGTGTCAAGTAAGAAATTGTGGCTGAAGTCAGAGAGGTTTTTTCCTGCTTTCTCCTCTAGGGTTTTGATGGCTTCCTGTCTCACATTCAGGTCCTTTGTCCATTTTGAGTTTATTTTTGTGAATGGTGTGAGAAAGTGGTCTAGTTTCATTCTTCTGCATGCTGCTGTCCAGTTCTCCCAGCACCATTTGTTAAAGAGACTGTCTTTTTTCCATTGGATGTTCTTTCCTGCTTTGTCAAAGATTAGTTGGCCATACTTTTGTGAGTCTAGTTCTGGGGTTTCTATTCTATTCCATTGGTCTATGTGTCTGTTTTTGTGCCAATACCATGCTGTCTTGATGATGACAGCTTTGTAGTAGAGGCTAAAGTCTGGGATTGTGATGCCTCCTGTTTTAGTCTTCTTCTTCAAAATTACTTTGGCTATTCGGGGCCTTTTGTGGTTCCATATGAATTTTAGGATTGCTTGCTCTAGTTTCAAGAAGAATGCTGGTGCAATTTTGATTGGGATTGCATTGAATGTGTAGATAGCTTTGGGTAGTATTGACATTTTAACAATATTTATTCTTCCAATCCACAAGCATGGAATGTTTTTCCATTTCTTTACATCTTCTTCAATTCCTTCATAAGCTTTCTATAGTGTTCAGCATACAGATCCTTTACATCTTTGGTTGGATTTATTCCTAGGTATTTTATGCTTCTTGGTGCAATTGTGAATGGCATCAGTTTCTTTATTTGTCTTTCTGTTGCTTCATTATTAGTGTATAAGAATGCAACTGATTTCTGTACATTGATTTTGTATCCTGCAACTTTGCTGAATTCATGTATCAGTTCTAGCAGACTTTTGGTAGAGTCTATCGGATTTTCCATGTATAATATCATGTCATCTGCAAAAAGTGAAAGCTTGACTTCATCTTTGCCAATTTTGATGCCTTTGATTTCCTTTTGTGGTCTGATTGCTGATGCTAGCACTTCCAACACTGTGTTAAACAACAGCGGTGAGAGAGTGGACATCCCTGTCGTGTTCCTGGTCTCAGGGAAAAAGCTCTCAGTTTTTCCCCATTGAGGATGATATTAGCTGTGGGCTTTTCATAAATGGCTCTTTGATCTTTAAGTATGTTCCTTCTATCCCGACTTTCTCGAGGGTTTTTATTAAGAAAGGATGCTGAATTTTGTCAAATGCTTTTTCTGCATCGATTGACAGGATCATATGGTTCTTATCTTTTCTCTTATTAATGTGATGTATCATGTTGATTGATTTGCGAATGTTGAACCAGCCCTGCATCCCAGGAATGAATCCCACTTGATCATGGTGAATAATTCTTTTTATAAGCTGTTGAATTCGATTTGCTAGTATCTTATTGAGAATTTTTGCATCCATATTCATCAGGGATATTGGCCTGTAGTTCTCTTTTTTTTGGGTCTCTGTTGGTTTAGGAATCAAAGTAATACTGGCTTCATAGAATGATTCTGGAAGTTTTCCTTCCCTTTCTATTTTTTGGAATAGCTTGAGAAGGATAGGTATTATCTCTGCTTTAAATGTCTGGTAGAATTCCCCAGGGAATCCATCTGGTCCTGGCTCTTATTTTTTGGGAGATTTTTGATAACTGATTCAATTTCTTCACTGGTTATGGGTCTGTTCAAGTGTTCTATTTCCTCCTGTTTGAGTTTTGGAAGCGTGTGGGTGTTTAGGAATTTGTCCATTTCTTCCAGGTTGTCCAGTTTGTTGGCATATAATTTTTCATAGTATTCCCTGATAATTGCTTGTATCTCTGAGGGATTGGTTGTAATAATTCCATTTTCATTCATGATTTTATCTATTTGGGTCATCTCCCTTTTCTTTTTGAGAAGCCTGGCTAGAGGTTTATCAATTTTGTTTATTTTTTCAAAAAACCAACTCTTGGTTTCATTGATCTGCTCTACAGTTTTTTTTAGATTCTATATTGTTTATTTCTGCTCTGATCTTTATTATTTCTCTTCTTCTGCTGGGTTTGGGGTGTTTTTGCTGCTCTGCTTCTATTTCCTTTAGGTGTGCTGTTAGATTTTGTATTTGGGATTTTTCTTGTTTCTTGAGATAGGCCTGGATTGCAATGTATTTTCCTCTCAGGACTGCATTCGCTGCATCCCAAAGCGTCTGGATTGTTGTATTTTCATTTTCGTTTGTTTCCATATATTTTTAAATTTCTTCTCTAATTGCCTGGTTGACCCACTCATTCGTTAGTAGGGTGTTCTTTAACCTCCATGCTTTTGGAGGCTTTCCAGACTTTTTCCTGTGCTTGATTTCAATCTTCATAGCATTGTGGTCTGAAAGTATGCATGGTATGATTTCAATTTTTGTATACTTATGAAGGGCTGTTTTGTGACCCAGTATGTGCTCTATCTTGGAGAATGTTCCATGTGCACTCGAGAAGAAAGTATATTCTGTTGCTTTGGGATGCAGAGTTCTAAATATACCTGTCAAGTCCATCTGATCCAATGGATCATTCAGGGCCCTTGTTTCTTTATTGACCGTGTGTATAGATGATCTATCCATTGTTGTAAGTGGGGTATTAAAGTCCCCTGCAATTACCACATTCTTGTGAATAACGTTTCTTATGTTTGTGAGTAATTGTTTTATATATTTGGGGGCTCCTGTATTCTGCGCCATAGACATTTATAATTGTTAGTTCTTCTTGATGGATAGACCCTGTAATTATTATATAATGCCCTTCTTCATCTCTTGTTACAGCCTTTAATTTAAAGCCTAGTTTGTCTGATATAAGTATGGCTACTCCAGCTTTCTTTTGGCTTCCAGTAGCATGATAAATAATTCTCCATCCCCTCACTCTCAATCTGAAGGTGTCCTCAGGTCTAAAATGAGTCTCTTGTAGACAGCAAATAGATGGGTCTTGTTTTTTTATCCATTCTGATACCCTATGTCTTTTGGTTGGCGCATTTAGTCCATTTACATTCAGTGTTATTATAGAAAGGTATGGGTTTAGAGTCATTGTGATGTCTGTAGGTTTCATGCTTGTAGCGATGTCTCTGGTACTTTGTCTCACAGGATCCCCCTTAGGATCTCTTGTAGGGCTGGTTTAGTGGTGATGAATTCCTTCAGTTTTTGTTTGTTTGGGAAGACCTTTTATCTCTCCTTCTATTCTAAATGACAGACTTGCTGGATAGAGGATTCTCGGCTGCATATTTTTCCTGTTAATCACTTTGAAGATTTCCTGCCATTCCTTTTTGGCCTGCCAAGTTTCAGTAGAGAGATAGGTCATGAGTCTTTTCGGTCTCCTTTTATATGTTAGAGCACGTTTATCCCTAGCTGCTTTCAGAATTTTTCTTTATCCTTATACTTTGCCAGTTTCACTATGATATGTTGTGCAGCAGATCGATTCAAGTTATGTCTGAGTGAGTTCTCTGTGCCTTTTGTATTACAATGCCTTTTTCCTTCCCCAGATCAGGGAAGTTCTCAGCTATTATTTCTTCAAGTACACCTTCAGCACCTTTCCCTCTCTCTTCCTCCTCTGGAATACCAATTATGCGTATATCATTTCTCTTTAGTGCATCACTTAGTTCTCTAATTTTCCCCTCATACTCCTGGATTTTTTTATCTCTCTTTTTCTCAGCTTCTTCTTTTTCCATAATTTTATCTTCTAGTTCACCTATTCTCTCCTCTGCCTCTTCAATCCGAGCCGTGGTCATTTCCATTTTATTTTGCAACTCATTGATAGCATTTTTTAGCTCCTCCTGGCTGTTCCTTAGTCCCTTGATCTCTGTAGCAAGAGATTCTCTGCTGTCCTTTATACTGTTTTCAAGCCCAGAGATTAATTTTATGACTCTTATTCTAAATTCACTTTCTGTTATATTGTTTGAATCGTTTTTGATCAGTTCGTTAGCTGTCGTTATTTACTGGAAGTTTTTTTGAAGGGAATTCTTCCGTTTCGTCATTTTGGATAGTCCCTGGAGTGGTGTGGGACTGCGGGGCACTTCCCCTGTGCTGTCTTGAATAAGTTGCGTTGGTGGGCAGGGGCGCAGTCAGACCTGATGTCTGCCCCCTAACGGTGGGGCCACAGTTAGACTGGTGTGTGCCTTCTCTTCCCCTCTCCTAGGGGCAGGATTCACTGTGGGGTGGTGTGGCCCATCTGGGCTACTTGCACACTGCGAGGCTTGTGGTGCTGGGGATCTGGCATATTAGCTGGGGTGGGTAGGCAAGGTGCACAGGGGTGGGAGTGGTAGGCTCAGCTCACTTTTCCTTCGGTGATCCTCTCCCGGAGGGGTCCTGTGGCACCGGGAGGGAGTCAGACCGGCCCTCACTGGAGGGATGGATCTGCAGAAGCACAGCGTTGGGTGTTTGCTAGGTACAAGCAAGTTCCCTGGCAGGGACCGGTTCCCTTTGGGATTTTGGCTGGGGGAATGGGTGAGGGAGATGGCGCAGGCGAGTGCCTTTGTTCCCCGCCAAGCTGAGCTCTGTCGTCCAGGGCTCAACAACTCTCTATCCCATTGTTCTCCAGCCTTCCCACTCTCTGAGCAGAGCGTTAACTTATAACCTTCCAGGAGTTAAGTCCCGCTTGCTGTCTGAACACACTCCATCCCGCCCCTCTGCTTTTGCTGGCCAGTCTCGGGGGCTCTGCTTGGCCGGCAGTCCGCCCCTCTGCCCAGGCTCCCTCCCGCCATTCCGTGGAGCGCACACTGCCTCTCCGCCCTTCCTACCGTCTTCTATGGGCCTCTCATCTATGCTTGGCTCCGGAGACTCCATTTTGCTAGTGTTCTGGTGGTTTTCTGGGTTAGTTAGGCAGGTGTGGGTGGAATCTAAGTGATCAGCAGGAGGCGTGGTGAGCCCAGCATCCTCCTACGCCGCCATCTTCCCGCAATGCCCATAATTGCTTAGCTTTTATAAAATCATAGACTGACAGATTTCTTCCATTGTCTCCTAGTCTCTATTTTTGTTGATGTGATATTTGCAATCCTTCCAATGTCACTTTTGTATAGATGGTCTTTTTCTCCAACTTGCTTTTAATATTTTCTGTTTGATTTTGTATTTTGAAATTTTATTCTGATGTGTCTTGGTGCAAGTTTACTTTTTTTTTTTTTTTTTTTTTTTTTGAGAGAGAGAGAAAGGAGAGCAGGACAGCAAGAAGAGGAGGGGCAGAGGGAGAGGGAGAGAGAGAATCCCAAGCAGTCCCATGTGGGGTCAGTGTCATCACTATGAATTATGACCTGCGCCAAAATCAAGAGTCAGATATGTAAGAAACTGAGCCACCCAGGCTCCCCACACATCCTGCTCAGGATTTACTATATTTTCTTACATTGTGGACTGATGTGTTCTGGAAAGTTCTCTGCTATTATCTTTAAAATCCTGTGTTGCCACCATTTTCTCTAATATTCTTATGAATCTCCTACTGGAAGCGCATTGGACTTTTTAAATTTTTTCTTCATGTTTAGGGGCACCTGGGTGGCTCAGTCGGCTAAGTGTCCGACTTCAACTCAGGTCACGATCTCGCGGTCTGTGAGTTCGAGCCCCGCGTCAGTCTCTGGGCTGATGGCTTGGAGACTGGAGCCTGTTTCCGATTCTGTGTCTCCCTCTCTCTCTGCCCCTCCCCCGTTCATGCTCTGTCTCTCTCTGTCCCAAAAATAAATAAACGTTAAAAAAGATTTTATAAATTTTTTCTTGTTTTAATTTGTATTTATATTTTCTATTGTTTGTAGCTCTGGGTAATTTTTTTCCAAACTATTTCACAGTTTGCTTGTCTTCTCAGGCTATTTTATGCACGATTTTACCCATTCCTTGCATTTTAGATGTTAGTGATATATATTTTTTATTTCTAGAAATATGTTTAAATCTTTTCTAATCAGTTTTTTAAACAGTGTCATTAATATTATTAGTGCTTTATTTCACATTCTTATTTTTTAATCACTTAAATACACTTATTTTGGAGTCTTTTTTTTATACTGCTTTAAAGTTTTAATTAGCATGCTAATTGTCCTCTTGTATTTGCTGACTTTCTCATAGTGTTCCGTTTTCTTGTATGGTTTATTATTTCTTAGGATTAGTTCACTTGCACAATTATTTACCTGTGGGAGTCATTGTGATCGGGGTTCTTTATAAAGTAGTGTCCTTTTGTTGCTTGTGTGTTTGCTTCTGTGAGAAATACTATGTTCCACTGATTTAGAATCAGTTTTTTAAAACTCATTTCCCAAATTGAGTGTCTTGTGCCAGTTGGCGTGGTACACATTAAGATCTCACACCTAATTAGATATACAATTTTAATTTCTCTTGGGAAATTTAACTTTTCCCTACCCAATATTTTTAACACACTACGGATTTCGTTGCCACTTCTAGTTCCCTTTTCATGGAAGACATGGCTATTTTAAGTTCCTGGCCTCATGTTCCTGGATAAGTGTTAAAAACCTAGCCTTTTGCTACCAAGGTTTATGTGGCAATCTGATGGGTTCTTTTTTTTCCAGAGGTACAGGCATTACTCATACATTTGTTCTTTCATTTGTGAACCTAGTATATTTTTTTTATTTCCTTTAAGACTAGTTTTGTATTTTATGTTATTTGTAAATATTAGTCTTGAGAGAGAGACACACACACAGAGACAGAGAGAGAGAGAGAGAGAGTATGATCCAGGAAAGGGTAGGGAGAGAGGGGGAGACCGCTGTCTGTGCTGACAGCAGAGAGCCAATGCAGGGCTCGAACTCACTAAATGTGAGATCATAACCTGAGCTAGGGTCAGACGCTTAACTGACTGAGCCACCCAGGAGCTCCCAGTTTTGTGTCTTAAAAGCGTTATATTTACCAAGTATTTCAACATATGTTTGGAGTGGAAGTAGAGACAATGTGTATTAGGCTAATTTTAGTTAATACGTATCTTTGAAAAAAGAGTTTCAAATATCTTACCATTTCGTGTCTTTACTTATGTAATTTTTCTTTCCTGACCCAATGATTCTGAAATATAATGTAGTTTAAAATTTGTAGACTGCCTTTCAGGAATATATGCATGGCTTTATTTTATTGGAAAAACTTCAGCCTTGATAGAACATGTTCTAAAACTTGTGTTACAGCTATAATCTTCAGCGCTGAACGCGAGGAAAAGTCATCATTCTGCTGTTGTTCAGACCTTATGTCATTAAACCTTACGGGGAATTTGACATTGCTGCTTACTCCTCTTTCTTTTTTTTTATTCAGTAACACTAAATTGATAATACTTCTTGGTCTCGTCTGTTGCTTCTTACCTGCCTGACTTTTGCTCTCTCTTATTGGACTTTTGTCCAGCCTTGCCATCCTGAATAACTCTACTTACCTCCCACTCTGTACCCCCTGCTGTGTGGAGCTGCAGACAGAGCACAGAAGTTTTCTCCTTGGAGAGTGAACAAGAGGTGTGAACATGAGCAGTTGAGAGTCCCCAAAAAGATATGCTGAAGGCTTAATCTGTAATATCTATGAATTGTGCCCTTAACTGGAAATAAGTTCTTTGCAGATGTACTCAAATTAAGATGAGGTCATTAGGGTGGACCCTGATCCAATATGACTGTCGTCCTTGTAAGAAGAGGGAAGTGACACGTGATGTCATAGACACACAGGGAGAATGCCATGTGATAACAGAGGCAGAGACTGGAATGAGGCAGCTACAAGGCAAGGAATCCTAAGGATTGATGGCTTTCTCCATCATTTAGGAGGAAGCAAGGAAGGATTCTTCCCTATAGCTTCAGAGGGACCATGGCCCTGCCAAACACCTTGATTCAGACTTCTGGCCTCCAGAATTGTGAGACAATAGATTTCTGTTGTTCTAAGCCACTCCATTCGTGGTTCTTTGTTACAACAGCCCTAGGAAACTAATAAAGGTCCTTTAGGGAAGCCTTGACTTTCTGCATTAATGAGCTTCGTCACCTCTTAAGCCTTTGCGCGCAGTGAAGATCACAAAATCCTGTCATCAGACTTGAAAACCTTTTTAGATGAATACACATGAGTTTCCATTTTCCTTCTTTTTTCCTCATAAATGCTCATCTTTTCTTATGCTTCCGGAAACATTCTTCTTACTCAGTGAAGAAATGAGATTGCCTGCCCTTTTTTCACTCAGTCTGGATCATTCCTAAGGGGTTAACTCGGGGCCCCTGCCCCGTCTAGCCCACTATGGCATCTCTCTACCGCCCGGCCCTGGAGTATGGCAGGAAATAAAATGTTGAGATGATTGAAAAAGATGCAGCAGCTTACCATTTTGTTCCTATCAAGTGTTCTCTTAAGATATTTTCATCCAGCTCGTCTACATGCTATATTCATGATGAGTCAAGCAAGAGTAACCTCCTGGGTTTTCTTTGGGGTCCAGCACCCCTATCCTTTAACAAAAGTGTATGCTGACCCTCTGAAACTCTTTTTTTTTGTAGATAACGACTCTCCCACAGCATCTCACAACTCTCTGGTAGAAGTGAGCCCTTATGGATTGCTTTAAAATGACTTGGAGTGGGAGAAAAGTAGAATCATCCTGCTCTTTTTATAAAGGTCAGACTGACTGGCTGCCTCAAATGATCACACTTATTTTACTTAGTCACTTTTTCCAAACAAGTATGAATATATTTCTGATTTCTTTTTCTCTCCAGTGACCCCCATCCACCCACTCACCACCTTTTCTTCTTAGCGTTTTCCCCTGCTGCCTCATCCACCTGCCTGCTTCCAATCAATTTCCAAAAGAAAGCATTGCATAAAAGATGTGCCTATTAATAATATTACTAAGAATTGTAGATGATGGAAAATATGGCAGAAAATAAAAGCTGTTTGTCAAATATGAGTCTTTTGGGGAGCACTGGGGTGCCCCGAGGGAAGAGTATGTGCCCTTACATCTCAGAGCACGTGCCCCCCAAACCGCCACCCCCACCTTACGTCCCTTCAGTCTTCTCCTCTTAATGCCTTCACGTGGGCTCATGGCTTCAGGAAGAAAAAGTTGGTGTCAGGCTCCCCTACCTCTCGCATCCTCTTCCCGTACAACCTGTTTCCATTATTCTCCTTTTTGAGAAGTTCCATCTGCCCTTAGGTGCTAAGTGATGCATGCATTTACAAGGTCTTCCTCTTTCCCTTGGGGTCAAATCCTGACTCTGTTGGCTGTCAGCAAATTCCCTAACTTCTTTAGATCCAATCCATTTTTTATCTGTAAAGTAGGAATGACTGAAACTACCTTGCCGCGTCTGTGTAAGAATTAAATAGCGACGTTCATTCCTGGCCTTGAACGAGCATTCACTACAACAGGTAACTGGTTATTATCATTGTTATTGTTAACGTTTCACTTCGTGCTCGTTTCCAGTGGGCTGTCAATATTCTACTGTAGAATGGATTCTTCTGCAGGTCCTTAAAACAATCCCTGTTTTGTGTGTATGTCAGGAAGCAGAAATCTTTGTCTACGTGTGAGCAATTTTGCTATTGCTTTCTGAGGTTTCTTAGACGTCATCATCCCTTATGAGGCCTTGCTGAAGGAGTGGAAAGGCAGCTGGTCCCTTGCGTCTCTTGTTTGTCTGGGAGCCCTTGTTGAAGTGGGCGTACAAAGACCGGCCTGATAGGCAAACAGCTATCAGGATCGAGCTGGAGAACGGCACGGGGGCTGTAGCCATGGGAGAACCTTGCTGAGGAGCCTTGGGTTGGGTAGCAATGTTTTATTGCCAGTTTTCCAGTTGCTTAGGTGCTTATTAATGCATCTTTCCCCCAACACTTATGTGAAGTCAATAGTAAACTAACTTTACAGATGGAGACCCAAAGTGCTGAGCTTGCTCTGTCCAAGGTCAGCCAGCTGGCTAGTGGGAGGGAAAGGTAACACCTAAGGAATTTCTCCCATCTTTCCCCATAAAGGCAAATGCTAATGGTGCTTAAATAAAGGACTCTTTCTATGCAACTCCAACATGAATTTAAAATTATGTAGAAATGAATGAAGGGGGAGAAATTTACTTTGACCCTTTACATTGAAAATGTAGAAAATGATAAAGTTATTAAATAAGTCTTATGTTATTTGTTAACTGGTGAGGGAAAATGCCAATTAAATAAATTAGTTTGGAAGACCCAGAGTTTATCACTTTGTAAAGTTTTTCCTTTGTCTTATATTTTCCTTTCCTACATCTGTTGGCAGGTTTTTGTGGAGTCCCTGACTTCCTCCCACCCCTTTGATAATACTGTGTTTGAAACAAATAGCAGGAGAAAGCAAGTAGGAATTTCATTTTCAGGGGTTATTTTCTTTCTGCCTCTATTTAATCAGTAGTTTGCTGGTTTGTTAACTTCATCTTGTCAGGGGATAAAAGTGAAGTAAGTCTTTATAAAATATATTATCGATTTTACCTAACTCTAAAAGTGAACATGAAAAATTATATAACCCTTAAATGTCTTGGGCTTGGAGAAATGCCAGGGAAAAATTTATAAGGAACAAAGGATATATTTAATCCCTTTTACTATTTCTTTCTACTGCACTAAGGACAAAAGAGCATGCAGTTGGGAGACAGGATGATTGCCCTGAGTTCCTGAGCTCCCCTTTCTCCAGCCAGGAGAAATTGAGAGCCATTTACCTTCTCGAATTTTTCAGTTTCTTGCTCCATATATGGTAGAAATTGTAACTTCTATTTGTCCTGTCTGACGAACAAATGAGAAAACATATATGGGGGAACTTTGTAAATTGCATACTGGGATGTGGTCAACCTGGCTAGGCCGTGGTACTCAGATATTTGGCTACCCATTCTTCTAGATGTTTCTGTAAAAGTGTTGCTTAGATGAGCTTAACATTCAGATCAGTAGACTCGGAGTAAAGTATATTACCCTCCATAACGTGAGTGGGTGTCATCCGATCAGTTGAAGACGAACTTCTCTGGAAGAAGAGGGAGAACTTCCAGCAGACTGCTTCAGGTTTGAACTGCAATTCTTGGGCCTCCAGCCTGCTGGCCTGCCCTGTGTGTGCACTTTGAACTTGTTAGCCCCCACAATCCCATGAGACAATTCCTCAAAATAAATCTCTCTCTCCCCATATATAAATGTACAGATTCTATCAGTTCTGTTTCTCTGAAGCCCTTGCTAATACACATACCATTATACAAGACAAAATATTTTTGATAAGCATCTTTTGTTTTCATTAAAAACATTTAATTTTCTCTCTTATTTTCTATTGCTTGAAAGAGGTTAACTCCTTGATAAAGAGATCTTTCCTTATATTTTTGGATCAGCTTTATTGATTCATTACAATAAACTTCACCAAGTTTATGGGCATTATGATAAATTTTGAGAATTTTTCACAGTAGCACAACTCACCAACATTATGGAGGATATTTCCATTGCACCAAAATTTCCAGCTGTGTTTTTGCAATCAACTCCCTTCTCTAATCTTCTGGACCCAGGCAACGAGTGATTTTCTTTTTTCTGGAATTTAATAAAAAATGAATTCATAGAGTGCATAGTCTTTGCTTTACTTAATGCGTTACTTTTGACTCATCCAATTGTTGCATATTCCTTTTTTATTGCTAAGTAGTACTCTACTGCAGGAAAAAAATCACGTTTATATATGCTTCAGTTGATAGGTATTTGGATTCTTTCCATTTGGACTACTTTGAAGGAAGCTACTATGAACATTTGCATACACATTTTTGTGTGGAAATATGCTTTCTTCTAAGTAAATGTATTAAGGAGAAATTGCTTGGTCATAGAGTCAGTGTATATTTGTCTTTTTAAGAGGGGAGCCTGGGGGCTTCTGGGTGGCTCAGTAGGTTAAGAGGGGAGCCAGATTGTCTTCTAAAGTGTATTCCATATGCAATGTATGGGGATTCCAGTTGTTTACCTTCTTTCAAACAGCTCTTAATTTAAAACTTTTTTGAATGTTTATTTGTTTTTGAGAGAGACAGAGACAGAGACAGAGCATGAGTGGGGGAGGGGCACAGAGAGGGGGAGACACAGAATCTGAAGCAGGCTCCAGGCTCCAGGCTCTGAGCTGTCAGCACAGAGTCCGACATGGGACTCGAACCCACGAGCTGTGAGATCATGACCTGAGCTGAAGTTGGACGCTTAACCAACTGAGCCACCCAGGCGCCACAAACACCTGGTAATTTTAGCCATTCTAGTGAGAGTATCGTACCTCATTGTGGTTTCAGTCTGCATGTGGTAATGGTTAATCACGTTGAAGATCATTTCTTGTGCTTATTTGCCTTCTGTGTATCTTCTTTGTTGAGCTTTGTATCCAAATCTATTACTCATTTGAGAAATGGATTATTATTAGGTTGTGAGGATTTTTTATATATTCTGAATACAAGTCGTTTAATAGATCTATGTTCTACCCTGTGGATTACCTTTTAATTTTCTTAAAAATCTTTTGAAGAGCAAATGCTTTCATTCTTATGAAGTATGATTTATCAATTTTTTTGTGCTTTTTGTGTCTTACTTAAGAAATTTGGCCTAATTCAAGGTCACAAAGATTTTCTTCTATGTTTCCTCCCAGAAGTTTTGTAGTATTAGTTCTACATTTGTAGGTCTATAATGCATTTGTAGTTAGAGTTTTTACAAGGTGTGAGATAAAGGTGGACTAGATTTATTTTGTTTTAACCTTAGATGTCCAATTGTTCAAGCACCATTTGTTGAAAAGATTATTGTTTCCCAACCGAATTACCTTGACACCTTGTTGAAATCAATCGACTACATAAATGTGAGTTTATTTCTAAAATCTCTATTTGGTTCCATTGACCTGCATGTCTATTTTTATGCCACATCATGTTGTTTTGATTACTAAGATAGTACAGTTAATCTTTAAATCAATGGAATATGTTCTCCAACTATTTTATTTGTTTCCCATATTGTTTTGGCTGGTCTACACGAATTTTATAGTCAAAGTGCCAATTTCTGAAAAATCAAAAGAAGAAAAAGAAAGCTTGATGAGAGTTTTATCAGATTGCATTGCATCAATATTAGTTGGGGAGAATTATCTTTAAAATATTGAGTATTTTCTCCACCAAAAAATATTAGAACTAAAAAACCATTTCAGTACAGTTACAGGATACAAAAACAATACACAAAAATCAGTTACATTTCTCTTTACCCAATAAAATAGGAGAAAGAGAAATTAAGAAAAAATATCATTTAAATTAGCATCAAAAAGAATAAGTTACTTAGAATTAAATTTAACCAAGGAGGTAAAAGATCTGTCTGTACACTGGAAACAATAAGACATTGATCAAATAAGTTAAAGAGGCCACAAATAAGTGGAAAGATGTTCATGAATCAGGAGAACTTATATTGTTAAAATGTCCATGCTACCCAAAGCAGTCCACAGATTCAGTGCTATCCCAACAAAGTTCCAATGGCATTTATCACAGAAATAGAAAAAAAAAACAACAACTCTAAAGTATGTATGGAACCACAAAAACCAAAGTAGCTAAAGCAATCTTGAGGAAAAAAAAGCAAAACTGGAAGCATTATGCTTCCTGATTCCAAACTCTACTACGAAGCTATGGTAATTAAAATGGTGTGATAGGGGCGCCTGGGTGGCGCAGTCGGTTAAGCGTCCGACTTCATCCAGGTCACGATCTCGCGGTCCGTGAGTTCGAGCCCCGCGTCGGGCTCTGGGCTGATGGCTCGGAGCCTGGAGCCTGTTTCTGATTCTGTGTCTCCCTCTCTCTCTGCCCCTCCCCCGTTCATGCTCTGTCTCTCTCTGTCCTAAAAATAAATAAACGTTGAAAAAAAAAAAAAATTTTTAATGGTGTGATATTGGCCTAAAAACAGACATATAGATTGATGGAACAGAATAGAGAGCCCAGAAATAGATCCATACATATACAGTCAATTGATTTTTAACAAAAAGGCCAACGATGGGGAAAGGTTAGTCTCCTCAATAAATGCTGCCGGGAAAACTGGATAGTCATGCCAAAGAATGACACTGAACCCTTACCTTAAATCTCTCACAAAATCAACTCAACGTGGATTAGATACTTGAACATAAGACCTAAAACCATAAAACTCCTAAGAGAAAACATAGAGGGTGTGCTGCTTGACATTGGTTTTGGCAATATTTTTTTTGAATTTGACACCAAAATGGCAACAAAAGCAAAAAAACAAAAAACAAAACAACAATAACCAAAAAAACCCACAACCGCCCCCCCAAACAAACAAACAAACAAAAAATACAAGTGGGACTGCATCAAAATAAAAAGCGTCTGCTCCTCAAAGGCAACTGTCAACAAAATGAAAAGAAAACTTATGGAGTGGGAGAAAATATTTGCATTCCACATATCCAATAAGAGGTTAATATCCAAAAAAAAAAAAAAAAAGAAAGAAAACAAATAAAAGAAAGAAATTCACATAACTGTAAGCAAAAAGAAAACCCAACCCAATTAAAAAATGAGCAAAGGATCTGAATAGATATTTTTTTCCAAAGATGACATAAAAAGTGGCCAACAGGTACATGAAAGGTGCTCAACACCACTAATCATTAGATAAATGCAAATCAAAACCTCATGAGAAATTATCTCACTTGAGTCAGAATAGCAAGTATTAAAAAATAAGTAAGTGTTGGTAAGGATGTGGGAAAAGGGAATCCTTATGCACTGTTGGTAGAAATATAAGCTGGTGTAACCACTATGGGAAACACTACAGAGTTTCCTCACAAAATTAGGAATAGAAATGCCATATGATCCAGTATTTCCACTACTTGGTATTTACCCAAAGAAAATGAAAACACTAATTTGAGAGGGTACATGCACCCCTATATTTGTTGCAGCGTTATTTATAAAAGCCAAATATGGAAGCAACCTGTGTCCATTGATAGAAAAAGAAGAGATGGGGTATACACACGCACGCACACACATGAACGCACACACACGCACACACACACACACACAAACACACGGGACTATTACTCAGCCATAAAAAAAGAATGAAATCTTGCTATTTGTGACAACATGGATGGACCTAGAGGGCAATATGCTAAGTGAAATAAGTCAGACAGGGAAAGACAAATACCATACAATTTTACTTATATATGGAATCTAAAAACAAAACAAAAGAACAACAAAAAACACAGAAACAGACTCATCAAAATGGAGATCATTGCCAGAAGAGAGGAGTGTGGGAAATGGGCAAAATAGATGAAGAGGTTTAAGAGGTACAAACTCCTAGTTATAAAATAAATAAACCACAAGAATGAGAAGTACAGCAGAGAGACTATAGTCAATAATGTAATTATTGTCTATGGTAACAGAAGGTAATTACACTTGTGGTGAGCAGAGCATAATGTACATAGTTGTCAAATCCTGTTGTATACCTGAAACTAATATAATGTTGCATGTCAACTATGATTAAAAAGAATAAGCACGTAGCTCACTGGGAATTTATCTTTATTTCCTCTAGGCTCGTCTACCAAACTCAAGTAGATCATTGAGGTTAGAAAGTTAAAGGTCAAAGAGGCTACTCTTTGGAAATGCTGGGGAGAACTGAAATAATTGTCCTCTTCTCTGGAAGATGAACCATTGCAGGAGGTTATTACAGACCCCTAGAGTCAAACCTTACAGATTTGTATCTTGGCTGTGTCCCTTACTAGTTGTGTGACCTTAACCCCTCTATGCCTCAGTTTCCTTATCAGTAATATGGGTATAAAACCTTATAAAAATCATACTTTTGAAGTGCTTAGTGGCTCAGTTGGTTAAGCGTGGCTCTTGGTTTTGGCCCAGGTCATGGTCTCATGGTTCGTGGGTTCAAGCCCCACATCAGGCTCCACACTGACAGGGCACAGCCTGCTTGGGATTCTCTCTTCTTCTCTCTCTACCCTTCCTTTGCTCATTCTAAATAAACAAACAAACAAACAAACAAACAAACCCTAAAAAAAATAGTACTTTCACCATGTGGCTGTGGTTAATACATAAAGGAATAAAGGAATACACAATATGAGCTCATACATAAAGTGAGACTTGGAAGAAATTCTGGCACTCAAGATGCATTCAAATGTTAGCCATTTTATAATTTTCTTGTTGTTGTTTATTTTTCAGAGAGAAAGAGTGTGAGTGGGGAAACGGGTAGAGAGAGAGGGAGACACAGAATCTGAGGCAGGCTCCAGGCTCCGAGCTGTCAGCACAGAGCCCGACGCGGGACTCAAACCCACAAACTGTGAGATCAGGACCTGAGCCAAAGTTGGACACTGAACCAACTGAGCCACCCAGGCCCCCGTATAATAATCTTTATTTCAAAACTATTGCTAGCCTCTTCAGTGTACTCGGGAAGTAAAGTTTTTCCTTGGTTACATCTGTTTCAGTTCCTTTACCTCCGTTATCTGTGCCCAATCCTACAAGGCTTTGCTGTCAGCTCTGCTTCCAAGCTGCAAATGGAGTTGATAAAATAATCCCTCATGATTGCTTAAGATGCTGCTCCTCCCAGGAACATTTGCATTTTTATAGGAGACTCAGCAAGATACAAAAACGTCCTGGTTCTAACAAATTAATTGCTGGCTCAGGCCATTCAGACTGGTCTGCTATGCTGTACAACTTCGGGGTGCCTTGCTTGTCAGCCGATGAAGAAAACAATTTGGGATAGTGGTTTGTAAAATTTACACGTTGGCATCTCTAGGATTTGGAGGGGATGTAGAAAGCAAACTCAAAGGACTCTATTTTCTCCTACCAACCTGTGGGATCTTTAAATTTCATATAGACATCTATTGACTTTAAGAAGAAGGTTTGAAGTCCACAGTTTAGGGTACAGTACTTTTTCCCCCTAATAAACAAATTGATGGAATGGGAAGATATTTTTCACCAGGAGGGTATCTAAATCCCTATGACTCTGACAAAACCAGTCCAATTTTGGAAAATGCTTGCGATTCTCATGATCAAGTAGCCTGTTACTACTGTTCAGAACACACAACCTTCACTTCATCTTTGTAGGTGATCTGGACCCCGTGAAGCTTGGTGAAAACCAAGTGTCATTGTATGACTGATACAGTGAATACTGAAATGGCTGCATTCTTCAAATGCCAACGGTCTTGTGATTTTCTTATCCACAAATATTGTTTATTTAGCAAATCCAAAGGGATTTGCCTAAAATGCTTTTTCCCCCTGATTATGGAAATGATAGAACAAAATTTCTCACATTCTCTCCATTCTCTGCTTTTGACTTTCAAGATCTTATCTCTCAGACTTTTTCTGCATTGACACATCTTTTAAATATAGTCATTCACTATTAGAACGGGAAGAGGCCTTCTAAAGGGGCATCTTGAGCAAACTCCCATCAGGGAAGAGATTTCTCTTCATCATATGTCACAGAAGTCTACATTTTCAAATGCTATCAACGGAAATAAAGTGTAAAATTTCTTTAAAATACAGAGCACATCCTATGAAGACTGGCATCTGAAAATTGCCTGAGCTAAGTTACATAAAATGCCTGAGGTGGTGTAAGTAAATGTTGGGTCCCCAAGTAAAAATGATAGGAAATACCAGCAGTGGAAGGATTGCAAGAGTTCAAACGATGCCTACATGACCGGATATTTTCTTCTTTGATCAAAGCCTTATTTCCCCTTCCTGTGAGCAGATCTAATGCCTGTCTCCTTTGCTCATCCAACCAATTATGTTTCCTGCTTCTGATACATTGTCTGCTTCACTGGCCTCCACTCATGATTCATTAACACAGAACACAATAAGCCCCTATTAATCCATACCTGGGGATGGCTGGGCAAAAGAGATGTGTAGGTTATTGGTTGTGCTTTCTAGGTGGAAAGAGTTCGAGAACTGGCTGTGATCTCTAATCCTGGTCAATTAAACAGACTCAAAAGGGAGTCTTTGGGTATAGTGAACTAGGCACGAGTGCGCATACGCTATGGAAATTTTTGTCTGTGCTCCCAATCTTTGACTAAAAGTTGGTCCTTTGAGCCCTTCACGCTTAGGTACACACTTTGGTTTGGTCACAGGCTAACATCCTCTCGCCAAGGATGGATGGGCCCCATCATGTGGAGAGGTGGCCCCTTTGAATTGGCAATGGCCCTGGGTTTGTTTTAATATATATGTTCCATGGAGTTACTAAGAAAGGAGCTATCTAAAGTGGAACAATTTTCTGTGCAGCCAACACGGATTGAGTGTGTGTTCATATACAACTCAAGGACTTGTGGTCAGATATAGGAGATGACAGAACCCCTTTTACTACTTTGCCCTGGCTTCCTCCTTAGGACTCACTTCCCTTTCCCACCCACCTTTATTTATTTATTTATTTATTTATTTATTTATTTATTTATAAAGTTTATTTCTTTGTTTTGAGAGAGTGGAAGAGTGAGCAGGGGAGGAGCGGAGAGAGAGGGAGAAAGAAAGAGAATCCCAAGCAGCCTCTCTGACCTCTTAGCAAGGAGCCTGACATGCGGCTGGAACTCAGGAACCGTGAGACCTTGACATGAGCCGAAATCAAGTCTTAGCTGATTAAACCACTGAAGCGCCCTACCCACCCACCATTTAGATACCACAGCGCTCTCACACATTCTCCCTCTTGCTCTTTGGTTCTCTTAGCTTAAGTCCACTTATAATATTTTGCTGTTAGTTTACAAGTGAGTTTGCCATGGTTATTCTACTCAGAGAGGGCCCTCACACTTCAGTTATCCTCTGTAGCTCTTTGGAAAAAAAGGTTAGTGTTCCATAAGTTGTTAAGAGGTATTCTAACATGGTCAAGTATGTTTGGCAAAGCCACATTCTACATCTCTATATTTTTTACCATTAAACATGATGATTCAAACCCATCTCAAATTTAAGCGGGAAGAAAACAAACCAGAGTAGTAGGTCGTTGCTTGATTCATATGACTGGGAAATCCAGAGGGGGAACTGGCCCCAGGGATTCTACCAGGAACCCAAGATATATCACCAGATCTTCTTTGTCTCCCTTTACTGGCACTCCCACCCTCAAATCTTTCAACTGTGCTGGTACCTGCGAATTTTGTGATCTTCTTGCGTGGATGGCTTTGTACCCTGCACTGCTGGGTTGGTGGCAATGAGAGGAACACATTCACAGAGATTTTTAAGCTAATGCCATCCCAGTTTAGTGGCCTCCTACATTAAATAGAGAGCCTTCTCGCTAGGAATATGTATGCCAAATCTCAGAACAGGCTTTCATTTGCCTGACTTGGATTGTAGTCTAAATCTGGGACGATCACCACAGCCAGCAATACTAGCCTATTGTGATTTGCCAACGTTTGGTTCCTAAGCCACATCTTGTGACCAGGGAAGCAGCTTATAGTGATTGGCAACTCTAACAGCATTTGGTAGAAAGTCTAAGGGGAAGTTCATCAGAGGAAAGAGGGTATTAATGGCACAAGTGGGAGAAATGACATCATGCACGTAGTACCAGTGGCTGTCCCCAAACACCTGCCTATTGAAATCATTTGGGGATATTTAAAAGCCATTGATGGGTCTCACACCCAGTGATTCTGATTTAATTCATCTGGGATGTGGCCTGGGTTTTGGGTAAGGAATTTCCTCCACATTCTAATGTGCAGCCATGGCTGAGGACTCCTTGTCTAGTTGCTTTTTCAGGTCATCGTCTTACACCTTTCCAAATTAACCCTAAATCTCAGTTCTCTGCTTCACAAAAGCTTTGATTTCAGACGAATATATTCAAGACTCACTCCAATTTGATTTCAAACTCCTTTTCCAGTCCTGTCTTCCACTACTATTTTTCCCCACCCTATGTTGCAGCAAATGTGGAGTGTTTCCTGATGTCTAGCCACCTATACAATACCTGGAGTTTCTCATGTGTAACTATACCATTTCTTCAGCTTACAGCAGTGCTGGAAATGTCCAATATGGTTGCCACTAGCCGCATGTGGTTATTGAACACTTAAAATGCAGCTAGTGTGATTGAATTTTAAATTTTATTTCAGTATACCCTTTCTAAAGATTTCCTTCTTTATTTTGAGAGGGAAGGGGGGAGGCAGAGAGGGAGAGAGAGAATCTCAAGTAAGCTCTGTGCTGACAGTGTGGTGCTCAACATGGGGCTCGATCTCGCAAACTGTGAGATCCCACCTGATCGAAAATCAAGAGTCGGACACTTACCTGATGGAGACACCCAGGCTGGCCCCTATTTCAGTATACTTAATGTAAATCTAAATCAAGTTAAATGTAGATATACCTAGTGGCTACTCAGGGCAGATAGAAAGTCACCATTCTGTTAAAATTTACAAAATCCCTTTTGTGTAACTCTCCTGAAGCTTCTCTGATATCTCCAGCTGAAAGACTTATCTTATTCCTCTTATTTACTGAGCGCTCAAATTGGACATGGGAAGGACACTTATTTATACTGACCCATATTGTTCTTCCTGTCTCTCCTGATATTAGACATTTTTTGAGAGAGGGACCTGAGGGGGCTTGTGTTTAATAAAAACTCAGTAAGCATTCATTGAACAAAGGCAGACAAAACTGCACCAGCCATAACCATCGGTATGTACTTACACACTGCAGAAGCGCAAAGGCAACAGATACATGTATACTGGGGTTCCCGTGTTCCAAAGTGTCGCCAGGGAGATGGGAAGCACGTGTCCTGGCTGTGTGAGAGAAACCGGGTCAGTAGAATAGGTGGGAGAGAATGACTCATCCATAAAGTGACCACCGGGTGATAACCTATTTTGTTTGGCTCTGAGGCAAAAATAATGGTGGACATCGAAGGTACTAATGATTTTTTATTAAAATAAATGAGGGGCACGGTATGAGGGGCACTGAGACTATACTCTAACACTTCATGAAGGGTTCTGGGATCAGTCCTAGTAAAACAGTTAAAATTCAGCCTGGCCCACGCCTTTTTTTTTTTTTTTTTTTTTTTTTTTTTTTTTTTTTTTTTGGTGCAGAATTCGTTTGTAAAATGATGAACTCTCACTTCCTAAATTTCCTGCAGGTTCTCCCGGTGCTGGGGAAATGTCACTGTGAGAGGAATAGAAAACTTATTCCAAAGAGTATTGAAGACTGACTGAATCAGGTCTGGAACATTATTGAAACGGTAAGATAAACTCAAGTCCTTTCTGATAAAAGAAAAATTCTTTTTTAAAAAGTGTAGTCCCTTCTGAATTATGGCCAAGTGTCACCGGATCATTTTCAATGAAGTTTTATCTATTAACAGCAAGGTGATGGGACTAGGTTCTGGGCTCCTCCTGGGAGCCCTGCAGCTTAGGTTTCTCTCCCCTGAGATCCCTGGTAATGGAAGCAGCTGACGCTGGAGGTCATTAACATTTTGAGAACACCGCAAACTGACACTGTGTAATGTTATGACATTTCATCTCAAGACATTTCATCTCCTTTAATCAGTGTTTATGTTGGTGATACTTCATAGTTATTTGCTTTCACATAAAAATGGAACACTTCGGCATGTCATTAACATACGAGTAATTTATTTATTACCCCTTGCGATTGTTTCTAGCTCATTCTTTCTCTCCCCACCCCCATGCCCCCCTTCCTGTGTTCCTCTTTCCTCTCCCTCCCTTCTCCCCTTCTCCTTTCCTCCTTTTTTTTATTGTTTCTGGCTTTAAAAATTTTTTTTAACATTTATTATTGAGAGACAGAGAGTCAGGACATGAGCATGGGAGGGGCAGAGCAAGGGGGAGACACAGAATCCAAAGCAGTCTCCAGGCTCTGAGCTGTCAGCACAGGGCCCAACACAGGGCTCGAGCCCACAAACGGGGAGATCATGACCTGAGCTGAAGTCATACCCTTAACCCACCGAGCCACCTAAGCGCCCCTATTGTTTCTGACTTTTGCTTTCATTCATGGTAGTTTTGAAAGTGCTTCCAAGTTTTCCTTCTGCTTTCTTCTTGGCAAGTGGGTGGTCTTGGGGTTCACATGCCTCCTTCTTAGTAAACTTTAAGTACAGAGTTTGGAAGAAATACAATTTCACCTCTCTAAAAAAATGCTAATATTTCTCATTGTCCTTGGTGAGGAACAACTCCTTCTCTGCACGCTGCTCCATGGATGACTTTCTTCCTCTCATTTGATTCAGATATTGTCGTGAACTTTTAGTGTCTGTTTTCATGCCTCCATTTCTCTTTCTTCCTCATGTGGGAACACTTTGTCTTACTTTGAAGCGACTTAAACTTTTTTTCCCTTCTCAGATCCCTTTCATTAAATGCAAACTGATGGGCTATTGATTCTTTTATATTAAAAAAAATTTATTCCTTAGCATAAGTAGATGGTTGTGCATTTAATACCAGGGGCTAGGTGTCATTTTCTTTATTCTAGAATAAATAAACAATTTTTATTATACATTTCTTTTTAGGCTGAGTGGTCAAGATTTAACCTCAGTCTAAGGAAATATTTCTCAACCTTGAAACTACTGACATTTTGAGCTGGGTAATTCCTTGGTTTGGGGGACTGTTCTGTGCACTATAGAATGTTCAGTAGCATCCCTGACCTCTGCCTACCAGAGTCCAGTAGCACTTCCCAGTTGTGACAGCAACAGGTGTCTCCAGACATCGCCTAATGTCTCCTGGGGTGCCAAATAGCAGTACATTGAGAACCCCTGGTTTAGTGGAATGTCCCTCATTTTTGTGTGGTTATGTCTAAGTTCTAGGGCAGAGACTGAGAAAAGATGGAGATGGCTTTTCCTTGAAACTATTCTTCATCCACATAAACTCTTCATCCACGTGGGCTCATCCAAGGGGTCCCTATTCCCATGGCGACCTTACACCTTCCATCTAGGAAGGGCTCTCAGAACAGCTGTCTCTGCTCTGCCGTCAGGCACAGGCGCCATCGTTCCTGCATTGTTGCAGGATATTCTACGAGGTGGCCTCAGGCCTGTCCCGGTGCCATGCTGGGGAGACAAGATGAGGGATAGGAATACAAGAGTCTTGACTGGCTCTGGGGAGACAAGATGAGGGATAGGAATACAGGAGTCTTGAATGCCTCTGGGGAGACAAGATGAGGGATAGGAATACAGGAGTCTTGAATGGCTCTGGTTTTCCTCCTGGGGGTAGTGGCCCAGTTGGGTGTGATCTTGGATTCCCAATTCCCTCTTGGGAGACCTTCTTACAGGACATGCTCCTCAGGAAGCTATAGTCGTTTCAGCTCTGCTTCTGCTATGATTCTCCTTGTCGCCTGCGGTCCTTACCATCTTAATGTAGTCTGAAGACAGGCTGGACTAGTTCTTTATCTCATTTTCCAAATATGGTGTTTTATGGCCTGGGATTTATGTACTTCCTTGTTGTACTTTTGGCACCAAAAAGGTTTTCTTTGCTTCTATGCTATATTATCCCTTCCTAAAGCAACGAATTATTCTGAGTGAATGGGTAGAATAAAGGATACAAGAAAATGAGAGGGAAAAAAAAATATATATATATATATACACATACATATCCCCATCACTTGTTTATTCTGGTGCTACATTTTTATGGGAAGATAAATAAAGGGTAAAGAATTGGGGCGCCTGGGTGGCTCAGTTGGTTAAGCATCCGGCTTCAGCTCAGGTCATGATCTCAAGGTTCATGGGTTGGAGCCTTGCATCGGGCTCTGTGCTGACAGCTCGGAGCCTGGAATCTGCTTCGGATTCTGTGTCTCCCTCTCTCTCCGCCCCTCCCCTGCTCACGCTCTGTCTCTCTCCCTGTCTTGCAAAAGTAAATAAAATGTTAAAAAAAAAAAAAAAGAGTAAAGAGCCATCTATCTTATCCACAGTGTACAGAAAAATGAGTAGGCCTGTGGGGAAGCAGGGGATTCTCAGGGAAGCAGAGCTTAGAAGATGGTGCTTCCGAGCTGGGTATCTTGGGAATAGGACGAAATTAGGAATTTCCCATGAAATTGGGAATCCAGGATGACAATAGTATCTGTGCACTATGGTTTTGCTTTATACTAAAGACGCAAGGGTTCCTTAGTAATCCCCTTCAGTTCTGGTCATCTGATGCTCATTAGTCTTTGCAAGGCCTCTTGTCTACTCCTGACCTCCAATTTCCCAACTTACATTTGGCTTATATTATTCACTTTGAAAGCATTAATGTAAACCATGCATTATTTCACGTAGTTTTAAGTTACATACATGGTGTTGTGTTTCTTGTTTTTGTCACTGATTACTTCGTATTTAGGATCTGATGGGCCTAAGGTAGTATCACTTTTCTTGTTGTTTTAAATTGCATTTCTCTGATGACTAATGACTTTGGACAACAATCATATGTTTTGTTAAACCTCTGGGTTTTTTTCGCTATGAATTGACCCAAATATCCTTTACTCATCTTTAAAATTTGAGATTCTTATAACTTTCTTCATGTGCATATGAGTTCCTTATATATCCCAGATAATAATTCCCTTGTGGTTTTAGACATGGCAAATATAATATCTCTGCAACATCTTTTTGTTAACTTTATTCACAGAAATTCTTAATTTGATGTGATTAAATGCATTAACGATGCTTTTGGAATTTTGTTTAAGAAGTTCCTCTCTAACCCTAGGGCACATTATCTCCTGCCTTTATGGTTTCTCTGGATTTATTTCTTTAATATATCTGGATTGTATCTTTGTATGTGGTGGTAGGTATGGATTTTCCTCCACTATGAGCAATTATCACCATTTACTAAATAGTCTGATTTGCGATGCCATCTTTATTATATAAAAATAATTCTGAGATATGAGTCTTTCTCACAGAAATTATGGTCTTGAGGTCAATTTCTCTCTTTTTGAATGGATATCATACTGTTTTTAATCTAACAGCTCTGTAGTAAGTCTTAGTAGCTGTGAGGCCAAGTGTTCGTCTCATTTGCTTATCATTGTGATATTGTCTAGAATCATGATTCAGGGTTGCTTCTAAGCAAATAAGTACGGACCATCAGACCACACACCAGTATTAGCGGGTAAACTAACGGAAGTAGAAGTAGTAGAAGGTGTTGGGCCTATTGCATTCTGGGGAAGAGCACAAAAAGTAAGTAGGAATAAACATTAGACTCTGAGAAAGGAACTCTAACTTTGGGCTGCAGGGTTGTTAAGCCACATAATTAAAAAAGCACCAGCTTCTAGAAATTGTAGAATTGAAAACCATAATAAATGCACTTAAAGCTTAATGAAAGTGTTACATAGGGTAATGGAAGCAAATAAATAGAAAATTAGTGAACTGTGATATAGATCTTTAAAAATCCTATAAAACACGGAGGGTAGTGACAAGTAGATGGAAAATGTAAGTGAGGTTGATAAACATGGAAATTGAATTTAAGGGCCAACATGTATCTAATTAAAATTCCCGAAGGACAAAATGTATGTAATTTCATCTACATAAATCAATAATAATGTCCAATTTGTGGGGTAAAAACAAAGCAACAATGAGCTAAATGTTTGGGCTAAAATAGTGGGAAACTGGGAGGAAGTGATTAGAATTTACTTTATCCTAGTAATTGTTGATTGTATTGTTGGGCAGAGGGTAAAGATACTGATTACTGTTAGACTTTGCCAGCTATGCATATTAAAATATCAAAGTAATCACTAAAAAAATAATAACTGAATACTTACATTCCAAAGTTGTTAAAGGAAAAAGACTGGAAAGCAAAAGGAAAAAAAAAGAAAGCATGGAAAGAGAAAAAAAAAATCACACATTTTGGGACAAATAGGAAGTACAAAATAAAATGATAGAAGTAAATCCAAGTATACTAAGTTTACCAAGAGACATTAAAACTGGCATAGATCATCAGACTACATTTTTTTTTTTTAATTTTTTTTAATGTTTATTTATTTTTTTGGGACAGAGAGAGACAGAGCATGAACGGGGGAGGGGCAGAGAGAGAGGGAGACACAGAATCAGAAACAGGCTCCAGGCTCTGAGCCATCAGCCCAGAGCCCGACGCGGGGCTCGAACTCACGGACTGCGAGATCGTGACCTGGCTGAAGTCGGACGCCCAACCGACTGCGCCACCCAGGCGCCCCTACTACATTTTTTTTTAAATCAAGCTTCATTCTGTTTAAAAGAGACACACTTAACCATACATAAGCACACAATATCAACAAAACTTCCAATGCTATTAGATTGCAATGCAAAATTGCAATTTGATCTACAAAATTGGCAATTTCATATGGTTCTAACTAATATCATGGTGTCACAATGTCGACCTTTTGACAGAACGATCTTTATCACATGAGATAAGGAATATCATTGTATATTAATAAAGTTTAAATCTGTCAGGAGAACATAACACCTCTTGAGAATATAGCAGCAGAGATTAAAAATAAAGTAAAAAAAATTTGACAAAATTACAGGAAGAAACAGAAATATCCAGAATGGTAATGGGATGTTTTAATACAACACTCTCAGTTTTTGATAAATGAGCCAGCAAGTAGTTGGAACATTTGAATAGCACAATGAAGAAGCATCATGTAGTAGACAATGCATTTTTTCTATTGGAAAATAGACATATTTTTCAAAATCACCGAAAACATTTTTGGAAATCAATCATATTTAAGACCATCAATTAAGTCTCAATAAACATCAAAGGACCCATATTATAGAAATACAAAGTTTGTCGACCATAGAGCAAGTGAACCTCAACAGATTTCAATGAGTCAGTATTATACACATCATGGTTCTGACCACAGTGCAATTAATCAGGAGACAAAGAATAATTTCTAGAAATCCCTTGCATTTAGAAATTTAAAAACATGTTGAATAACATGTTTATTAGATAATATTAGAAAGGAATTAGATAGTATTATTATCTAAGGCCAAAGATAATATTAGATAATATTAGAAAGGAATTAGAGCATATTTAGAATAATGAAAATAATTTTAAGAGTACTTCTCAGGGGCGCCTGGGTGGCGCAGTCGGTTAAGCGTCCGACTTCAGCCAGGTCACGATCTCGCGGTCTGGGAGTTCGAGCCCCGCGTCAGGCTCTGGGCTGATGGCTCAGAGCCTGGAGCCTGTTTCCGATTCTGTGTCTCCCTCTCTCTCTGCCCCTCCCCCGTTCATGCTCTGTCTCTCTCTGTCCCAAAAATAAATAAACGTTGAAAAAAAAAATTAAAAAAAAAAAAAAGAGTACTTCTCAGCCTTGTGGGACACAAATTAAGTAGTCCTTAGACTAAGGCAAATTTACAGACTTAAACCCACTATGAGAAAATAAGGTCCCAAATCATGAGCTAAGCATCCACAACAGAAGCTACGAAAGGAACAAGAGAACAAATTTAAATGAAATAGAGGCTAGTGCATAACAAAGAGAAGAGTATAAATCAATGAAATAGAAACAAACAGATGTTGGAATTAATAAAAGCAAAAATTGCTTCCTTAGCAAGGAAAAAATAAAATCCTCCAACCCCGACATAATTGATGTACAAGAAAAATAAACAATATGAGCAATAAAAAAAGAGATATCATTAGAGACAAAATTGTGATAAAAGATAATAATTCTGGAAAACTTTATGCCGAAAACAAAAATTTACACAAAATAGAAAAATATTAGAAAAATAGAAAATAAAATTTATTCAAGAAGAAATATAAAACCTTAATGGATCTAAAACCACAAACAATTGAATTAATAATTTGAAGTCTTCTCACAAGGAAAATACAAGGTCAAGATAGTTTATAAGTAAAAGCTATGGAGAATCCAAGGAATACATATCTGCAATCTTATGTAAATTCTTCTGGAGCATAAAAAAAAGGAACATACTTTCAACATATTCTATAGCCCAGTCTAATGATAACACCAATTCCAAAGGCAATGAAAGAAAGAATGATTATAGGCAAGTTCCTTGAATTAAAGTATGTTCAGAGTTATAAACGCAATCTTAACACATTAAATCCAACAATGTGTTAACAAAGGTAAGGTATCACAATTAATTTTCATATATCCCAGGCATATAAAAGTGATGACATAGTAACAGATTAATGGGGAAAATGTTCTTATCAACATTTATAGCAAAATATTTGATCATTCACAATTCAAAAATAAATAAATAAATAATTCACAAATAAAAACTCCTGAAAATAGGAAGAGAACTCAGCCTGACAAGTACACCTGCCAATAATCTATGATAAACATAGCATTTAAGGAAACATGGTAGGCATTCCTTTTAAAATCAGGAATGCAACGATTGACTACTAGCACTAATTTATCATTGTTCTTGACATTCTCAGTTGTGCACCAGAGAAACATAAAATATAAAGTGATTGGAAAGAAACAAAACTACCATGATTTTTGTCCTAGTAAAACCCAAGTGACACACAGTCAAATTATTAGCAATAGTGCTAGTTTAGCAATGTTCTTAAATGTAAGATTACTACCTGAAAATATCAGTAGAGCTTAAAAATCAATTGAAAGGATATTTAGCATTATAAAAAAATAACACATATAGAAATAAACCAAACCATGGGGCGCCTGGGTGGCGCAGTCGGTTAAGCGTCCGACTTCAGCCAGGTCACGATCTCACGGTCCGTGAGTTCGAGCCCTGCGTCAGGCTCTGGGCTGATGGCTCGGAGCCTGGAGCCTGTTTCCGATTCTGTGTCTCCCTCTCTCTCTGCCCCTCCCCTGTTCATGCTCTGTCTCTGTCTGTCCCATAAATAAATAAAAACGTTGAAAAAAAAATTTAAAAAAAAAAAAAAAAAAGAAATAAACCAAACCATAGATGTACAAACCTTTATTGAAAGAAATTGAACTACTAAAAGACATTAAAGAAAACCTACCGTGCCTACTATGTGCATGAGAATAACCACACAATAGAACATTTTTATGATTAGGTGAAGAGGTGACCCTTTTCCTGCACAGGTAGGGAAGTCAGAGTTCACTGACGCACACTTGCTTTCCCTTGTGAGAGAAATCACAGGCTGAGGGGCTCTCCTGGCCCCAAACTGTGCCACCTAGGGTGAGGGGTGACATGGGCAAAATGAAACCCCTCCTATTATCTACTTTAACGTGTTTATACTTGGATTTTTTTTTTTCTCCAATCACATGCTGGGATTCTCTGCTGGGCCTCCAACTCCCACAGAGTACTCTCATCTGTGGATGACTAACAAAATTGAAGTTCTGTGGGAAGATGATGGTAAGGAAGTCCTATTCCACCATCTTGAATGTCTCTCTAAGAAGACTTTTTTTTTTAAGTTGATTTACTTTGAGAGAGAGCGAGAGCAAGTGCACGAGTGTAAGTGGGAGGGGCAGAGAGAGATGGAGAGAGAGAATCCTAAGCAGGATCCAGCACTGTCAGCGAGGAGTCTGACATGGGGCTTGAACCCATGAACCGTGAGATCATGACCTGAGTCAAAATCAAGAGTCCATTGCTCAACCAACTGAGCCACCCAGGTGCCCCAAGAAAGACTTCTTAAAGCCAGAAAAAAGTGCACAGTTGAGAAAATATTGAATAATTCAACAACAGCAAAAGGAATTTATCAAAAGTTTCTATAAAGAAAGAGAAAAGACAAAGCTCCAAAGTGGAAAGGGATATTTGCAATACAGAGACAGATTAAGAATCAGCATACCTAATATAGAAAGAAGTCTTAGGAATTAAAAAGAAAATTCAAACAACAACCCAACAGAAAAATGAGTAAAAGATATGAACAGATATTTCACAGAAATGGAAACACAGTATGCATTAATTGTGTAAAAAAGCAATAAACCTCACTACGGTAGTTCTATTTAAAAGTGCAATGAATTACCATTACATACTTGTCCTATGAATACGTACACAAAATATAATATACATACTTTGTGTTTTAGTACATTTGGGGTGTCATAACAAACAGCGTTAACAATTTATAACACAACAGAAATTTATTTCTAATGGGACTGGAGCCTGGGAAGTCCAATATTAAGGTGCTAGCGTATTTGGTGTTTGGCAGAGGACCTGATTCCTCCTAGATGACCATCTTCTCACTATAACCTCACACGGCAGAAAGGGTGAGGGAACCCTCTGGGAACTCTTTATAAGGGCAGTAATCCCGTTCATAACCCAATCAACTCCCAAAGGGCCAACCTCCTAATTCCATCACCTTGGGGACTAGGATTTCAATAGATGAACTGTGGGGGAATGCAAGCATTCACCCCATAGGACCTAATGACGGAGACTTCATAAATCAGGTGAGTATACACAGACTCAACCAGCATGAAAAACAAGTGGCACTCTTTGGTAGAGTTGGACACGCACAGTCTTCAGAAGTCAACAATTGTATTCTTGCATGCATTATATATCATAAGGAAACACTTGCTCATATACCCAAAAGAGAGTATAGGAATATTTGCACCTGCATCATAATGGCACCCAATTGGCACAATGTCCTTAGGAAAATGGAGGAGCAAATTATACAATATTCACATAATGAAACATCTATTCAACAGTGAGGTTGAGCTACAGCCCTGTGCATCCCTGTGGGTGAATATTAAAAAGTAATAATTGAGTAAAAAAGGCAAGACCTTAAAGAATGAATACAAGATTTCAATATTGTAAATTTCAGAAAATAAGCAAAACAAAATATATATTAAAAGAAACGAGAGAGTGTGATTAAAACTTAAAATTCAGGCTAGTGAGTTCTATTGGCGTAGAGTGAGAATGGAGAAAAGGAAGATGAAAAGCAGTCAGTGGTGCCAATAATAGCTTCTTTTCTGATTGGTGGTGGTTCCTGGGTGTTTGCTTTACTTTTTATGTTCATGTTTGCGTATGTCACATACATTCACTTCACATGTCGAATGTTCCCAAACAAAAAAGTCCAAGGCAAGTGCCGTTTATCTCTTTATAAAATGATGGACATTTGTCAACATGTGCTATTTTTTTCCAATATGCTAAAATAATCCTTCCCTCCTTAAAAATCTATCCTCTTTACCCCCTTCTCTTTGTTGTATTTTATTGTATTAGTTTAATTTTTTTTTACCTGTTTACTCTACTTGATGATAAGTTCCATGTGCCGATTATTTTGTTTGACTTACTCCTCTCAAGTCTAGTCCCCTGCTATGACTTCCCATTAGCCAAATCCAACTGGAAATAGGAGAACAAGTGAGTCAAGATGAAGTAGTTTTCAGCCTCTGAGAGCAGAGGGCAGAGTCAAGAGGTATAAAGTATAGTCTCATTGGTTTCTGTAACCTCATGTACACCTTGCCCATTCGTTACATATGGTAGTGGCTTCTTACTGTTGCTGATCCTGGGGTGCATTGATTTCTCTTGTTTATTTCCTAAATATTTCCCAACATATCTAAGTAGCTCTTTCATTAAAACCATTTAATTTGTACCGTCTGTGGTAAATTTTTATTCCTGCCAGAATCTTGTTACACACCTGATCGTTCTCAGTCACTGCATTTCCTCAACATCTAGAATACCTAACCCAGTAGTAACTAACGAAAAACCAGCAAAAACAAAAACAAAAAACAAAACAAACAACCCCCAAAATAGACTCTTGTAGCTTAGAGTTTGAAATGACTTATTAGAGTATGTGATCCAACTTTCCCTGTTATAGATGTGGTAGCAGGTCTTGAAGAAGCCAAGCTCACTGGGAAAGAAGTCTTGTGCCCAGCACATAGCCCTGGCTAGTGATAGATGGCTTCTTGATAAAAAAAAAAAAAAAAAAAAAAAAAAAAAAAAAACACACCACATACAATTACCACATGATTATATCCCACCAGTAGCAGCTGATTAGGTCAGGACTAGGAAATTGTCTCCAGAATTATAGATTCACCTATTGGCTAGAAGCAGCTCATGAGATATCTAGCATGGGGCCTTAGCCCAAACAAAATGATAGTGATTAAATAAGCCTCATCAGATTCTCTTCCTTGGAGATTTTGACTGCAAAATACCAGGAGAGTCCTCTACATGTAATAAAGGCTAATGCTAAAAAAGACACAGAAATCAGGTATCAGAGGCTATAAGATGGCAGTGGTCATGAGAAACTGTGAGTGTGTAGAGGTTATGAATACTTTGAAGTTCAAAGTACAGATGTCATGACTAAGCAGAAGCTAAAAGATATACAGCAGTAGAGATAAGGAGCTGAGTCACAGTATTGGCAAGAAATTGTCTAGAAACTTACAAGTTAATGTTGGTAGTGAAGCGACTTTGGATCCTAAATTATTTTCTAAATCCCACACTTTATTCCTCTCCTTTGAGGTCCAGAATAGACCTGTTACTGGGTTAGTGCAGATTTCCTTAGTTCTTTTTTTCCATCTATATTTTAACAACAAACTCTCATTATCAGTTCTGGCAAATATAAAAAAAAAAGTGGAGAAACCAACGCTGTGGCTCTCAGTTTGGTATTCTTTCCACCATATCACTCACATCAAGGTATCAATCAAATTTGAATCTCCTTTATATTCCAGCCTGGCTTAGAGAAAGTTTACAAGTCCACTCTTTGATAATTTTACCATACCATGATTGCTGTGCAAAATTCTTCTCTTTTACGTGATCTGTGTGAGTTGTGGAAAACATTTGACACCAACCAGTGGATGATCCAAGGGGTGAGCTCAAATTTCCCCAAATTTACAATACGCATTTTTTACAGATGATCTAAATTGTAAGTAGAGAAATGGGAAAGTATAAATATCTGAAGACCAACAGTGAGAATTACATAAAAGGTAAATTCTTTCATTCCTCCAAAATGCTCATCCTTACTAGCCACAATCCCAGGAAAAGCCACTCTGAGAATAGAATGTTGGGTGGAGAGGCAGCTCAACGGGGGAACAAGACAGAATGAAATGTGATGCTTGGAAGAGACAGCACTCAGCAGCAGCATCAGGGGTGTATAAAAAGCAGACTGGCACAGAGGAGTGCATTCTTTTGGATGGATTCATAAAGGGGTGATTAGTATGAGAAAAATGTAGGGGTGTCATTTATCTTGATTGTCCCAAAGCCCTTGACAGAATACTTTTCTGAGGACTCTCTCACAAGAAGTGAACTCAAATTGCCTTGAAAATTGGCTGATGAGTCCAAAATAAAGAAAAATGATAAACGGCAAATGCATCTAGTTCTAGGAAAGTAGCTGAAAATGACAAAAGAATTGATATCATTTTTTTCATTTTCTCACATCTTCAAAAGTTACCTGAAGGTAGTTTTTTAAAAAATATGCATTGAGTTAAACTTACTGGGTGTGAGGTACCTTGAATGCCGTGACTATTCTGAGCTGAAATAAGAAGAGTTTATGTTGCTTCTGGGAGCAAGAGGTGGTGAGATGCCATTTGGAGGCCAATGTATGAGAATTTCTGGTATGTTCTTTATTGTGGTATATAAGAATTTCAGGACAAACTTTTAAATCAAGATAATTCTGGGAAATTCTGGACTTATTTATCAAGAAGTGAGATTTATGGGGTGCCTGGGTGCTCAGTCCATTGAGCGCCCAACTCTTGATTTGGGCTCAGATCATGATCTCATGGTTTGTGGGATCGAACCCTATGTTGGGGTCTGTGCTGACAGTGCTGACAGCCTGCTTAGGATTCTCTCTCTCTCTCTGACTCTGCCCCTCACGCACACGCTCTCTCTCTTTGTCTCAAAATAAATAAATGAATAAACAGTAAAAAAAAAAAAAAAAAAAAAGAATCGATTAAAAAAATGAGATTTGTGATTTCCTGATAACAAAAAGTTTAGGATCCAGGATAAGGGAGTTGAGGATTGCTCGCACACATCTTAAACATGATATAATGGTATAAACTTGGAGATAATAGAGCATATGAACATGGTTTCTGGTTTCTTTGATTCCCTTTTCCTCTCCCCTGAAGCCTTTTCTTCTTTTCATAACCCGAGACATTTAAAAATGTCACCTAGATAATGTCATTACCCTTAAAACCCTTCAGTCTTCCATTGCTCTTTGAAAATAATTCAGAGATTTTGTTAATCATTGTGTTTTCTACCTGCTCCATCACTTACAGGTCTGGCATGTTGTAGGAACTCGATGTCTGCTGAAAAAATGGAAAAATTTAACGAATGATGAACGAATATAAATGCAGTGTAAAAATATTGCTGAATATTTAACCTGAATTTTCTTCTTTTTTTCTCCTGAGGTGTCTCTACCACAGCTGTAGGAATGTAGTGGCAATTCCTATCAATAAAAGTGATGAATGTGGCTGACAGACAATATGAACTTTCAAACATCAGGTTATATTTTTAGTGCCGTGTCTGATTGGTTCACCAAAACCAAGAATGCATTACATTTGGACGACATTACACCCATCAGGCCACTCTAAAGGTTATGCAAACTGTGATCTACATGACTTCAGATCTGAGAACAGAATCTGGGGATCTGAGAACTTTCTCACATGTAGGACATATGTGAGTTTTCAGCCTTGAAAGTAGGTACTTAGCTTTATTCATCTTCTGTTCCCCACAGTCTCTGTGATTATACCTAAGTCCGAGTTGGAAATTAATCTGTATTTGTTTGTTTAATGGAATTTGAAAATAATCATAAGTATTCTTGTAATAGATATTCTCATTTTGAGATAATTCCAGTTTATAAACTAGTATTTTAATAATGCATAATTGGTTAGTTTATTTAAAAAATCCAAAGTGGAAAATCATAAAGGTGATTCCTATATACCTTAAAAATTTAACTTTTTAAAAAGTTTTATTTATTTATTTATTTATTTATTTATTTATTTTTATGTTGAGCTACTTTCGGGGGGGGGGGGGTCAGAAAGAGGAGGACAGAGGATCCAAAGTGGGCTCCACACTGATAGCAGCAAGCCCGGCATGGGGCTCAAACCCACGAACCATGAGATCATGACCTAAGTTGAAGTCGGTTGCTCAACCGACTGAACCACCAGGCACCCCAAGTTTATTTAGTTTTGAGAGAGACAGAGAGAAACATGATCTGGGAAAGGGCAGAGAGAGAGGGAGATAGAAAATCCCAAGGAGGCTCTGCACTGTCATCGCAGAGCCCAACGTAGGGCTTAAACTCACAAACTTTGAGATCACCACCCAAGCCAACATCAAGACTTCCATGCTTAGCCCACTGAGTCACCCAGGTGGTCCTTAGAAATTTAACCTTTAAGACATGAAGCTTACCTTTCTTCAGCAGTTTCGACCTAGGGATCACGCCTATTCTTTGGCCATTTACATCCTATTCTTTGGGTCCATTGATAAAAGTTCTGACTTATTTGTATTATATTACAATCACCGCAAGCATAAGGCATGATCCTAAATTTGCATACTCTTGTAAGTAAAGTGAGAAGTGAGACACGCTACCAGTTCAGAATCCTTTTAGGTTTTTTATCGTTCTTTCCCTTAACCTTATACAGTTGCCCCTCCACAATTCTTTTGACAGCAGATATTTAAGTGAGTTGCCTATTTGGGGTGCCTGGGTGGCTCAGTCGGTTAAGCTCTGACTTCAGCTCAGGTCATGATTTCACAGTTGGTGGGTTCAAGCCCTGTGTTGGGCTCTGTGCCGATAGCTCAACCCATGGAGCCTGCTTCGGATTCTGTGTCTCCCTCTCTCTCTGCCTCTGCCCTGCTTATGCTCTGTCTCTCAAACATAAATAACAATTAAAAAAAAAAAAAAGAATTTAAGTGAGTAGCCTATTTTTTAATCTTTCCAAACTATTTCATTTCACATTGATGGAAACAATTCTATTTTTTTCCCGGATGTATTTAATTAGCTTATTCAATAGCAATTTAAATTACATACTTGTAATAACCAGTAAAATCAACATAAATAGATCAGAAATAGACATACTCTTTTTTTTTAATTTTTAAAGTTTATTTATTTATTTTGAGAGAGACAGAGCGTGAGCCAGGGAGGGGCAGAGAGAGAGAGAGAGAGAGACAGAGAGAGAGAGAGAATCCCAAGTAGGCTCTGCAGAGTCAGTACAAAGCCCAACGTGGGGCTTGAACTCACGAAACTGTGAGATCAGGACCTGATCCGAAATCAAGAGTCAGACACTTAACTGACTGAGCCACCCAGGTGCCCCAGATGTCAATTCTTAGTAAGCATATCACTCAAAGAGAGGAACAGAATGTCAACATTCTACAAGGTATATTAGTATGACCATTCACTGTAGCGGAGAGCTGGGAGTAAGTGGGATCTGTTAATCTGAGGTCAGATTGGAGAACTATTGTTTTGTAATTGTAATTATGTTGTAAGTACATGATTACCAAATATTGTCTAAATAATGAATATAGTCAGAAGGAGAAGGAGTAAGTGCAGCATATCCTAAAGAGTCTTTTTTTTTTTAGGCTACAAAGAACTTGACACTCTGGACACAGACTGATCTTAATTAATTTAGGGTATGAGTAGGGCTTTAAGAAGAGCCATTATATTTGTGAATCAGATCCTTTGCACACTAGTCATTTAAGAAAGTGTTGACAAAAAAAATGTGACTCAAGATGGTTTTCTGGAGCAAATGGAGGAAGTGTGAATTCAACTATACTTGTGAAATTCACAATCATGTGCACTTTGATGCTAATGGTTTTAATAAAAATAACTTTTGCATATTGCATACTTAAAAGGGTTTCAGGAACATGATCTCATTTGAGCCTCATACCCTATGAGCTGAGTACTGTAGGCAGAGTCATTACCCTAGTTTCTGACATGAGGGATCTGAGACCCAAGAAAATTAAGTGATTTCTCGGTGATTTCATGACATTAATACATAACAGTAACTCAAATCACATCACTTCATTTTTTTTTTTTGTTTTGCTTTTCCCTGCTGAAGCTTGTTGTACAATAAGTTGTCTTGAGCAGAATAAATTATCTTTGTTCAATAGGGGAAAAAAGCAATGAATCATCCTTTTTTCCGTTAACTCCATTAACATGCTTGTTACCTAAGGGTGCATCTCTCTGTATAGGTTTGTCTTCCCTAGACTGACATACAGGAAAACAGTGATCATCTCCTCTTTGAATGCCAGTCCTGTAATTAATGGGACATATTAATTTGGCCGAGCTGAATTCCAAGAGATGGAGCTTTGCCCATTTTAGGAATAAGAATGCATAATAAATACTAAATAAAAGTTGGTATTTTATAAAAAAAAAAAATAGAAGAAAAAACTAGGAGTTTTGAAATTTGGTATTTTATAAAAAGAAATAGAAGTAAAAACTTGGAGATTTGAAGAGGAAGACTATTTCAGTGCCTTTTTAAGAGAACCTCAGGATTTGATGACATATAGTATTATCCTCACCTTCTTAGGTTCTTCTGTTTACTTATTAAATCTTATTTTTCTATTTTTAATTCACCATTCTACTCTTTATTAATTTCTTCATGCTACCTTCATTGTGTATTTTAATTATTCAAGCTACTTTAGTTGAATGTTCATTTATTTTATATTTTTAAAAATATTGAAAATATTTTTGTCAGGTCATGATATGAGTCTTATTCTTCTGGATTTGAAGAAATAATAGCAAGTTTTCATCTTTCTCTCCATGATCTGAAAACATTTAAATAACATAAAATTATTTATGTTAAGAGTTGGAAGAATTTTCTATGAAAACTGGCAGTTTAGGGAATAACTTTGTTTCACTTATTCATTTTGGTCTGTGTAGGTTTCCTATATTTTCTGGATTTCTTTTGATAATTTATACTTTCCTAAAAAACTACCTGTTTTATTAATGGTGAAAAACTTACTTGCAGAGTTAAATAAAATAATCCTTTGCACAGTTAAAATTTTTTCTTTGTATATTTTTTTCTTTTATATTTTAATGTGTATTTGTGCTTCTCCCCACCCTTTTTTTTGTTTTTGTTTTTGTTTTTTGAGAGAGAGAGAGAGAGAGAGAATCTTTTTTTTTTTAATTTTTTTTTCAACATTTATTTATTTTTGGGACAGAGAGAGACAGAGCATGAACGGGCGAGGGGCAGAGAGAGAGGGAGACACAGAATCGGAAACAGGCTCCAGGCTCTGAGCCATCAGCCCAGAGCCTGACGCGGGGCTCGAACTCACGGACCGCGAGATCGTGACCTGGCTGAAGTCAGACGCTTAACCGACTGCGCCACCCAGGCGCCCCAGAGAGAGAATCTTAAGCAGACTCCATGCTCAGCATGAGGCTGGATCCTGTGATCCTGGGATCATGACTTGAGCCCAAATCAAGTCTGTTGCTCAACCAACTGAGAAACCCAGGCACAGCACCCCCTTTTTTTGTCTTAATGATTAGCTTATGGTATGTGTTTTAAACCAATTTTTCCACCCTCCTGCAAATAATTTACTTTCATCTATATTTACCAGTTCCAAGTTTTGTTTTCTATTTACTAATTCACCGATTTCTAGTTTCATCTTTATTCATTCCTTCATTCTGCCTTTCTTACGGGTTCGTTTGTTGCTGTATTTTTCCTAGGTTCTTGAGCTGAATGCCTTATTTAACTTAATACATTATTATTTAGTGATGTGTTTAAGGCTATAAATTTTCTTCTATGTACAGCTTTGATTATAAGTCTTTGTTTTGAAAATGTTTTTCTTTTTATTATTTTATAATTATTTGGTAATGTTAACCTTGATTTGTTCTTTCAATTGTAAATTTTGTGAGACGTATTTTTATATTGAGCACCTACTATGGGCAGGTGCTATTTTTTTGGAATTTTTATCTATTTATTTTTAGAGACAGAGAGAGAGAGAGAGAACATGAGTTGGGGGAGAGGGACAGAGGGAGAGAGATAGAAATCAGGTTCCACACTCAGCATAGAGCCCAATGTGGGGCTTGATCCCACGACCCTGGGATTATGACCTGAGCAGAAATCAAGAGTTAGACACTCAACAAACTGAGCCACCCAAGCACCCCTGTGGAAGGGAGTTTTTACATTTTAAAAAGGCTGTGATATTTGCTTTACATTTAAATTATATTTTTATTTCCCAGGCTATTGAAGTCTAGATGAAGAAAAGTGATCTGATTATTTGTACCTTTTGGTGTCTATTAATGTTTTCCTTGTTAACTTACAAATGATCTGTGGATACTTCATGGTGAATTCTCTATGGTAATATGCACAGTATATAGTATCATATCTATTATACATATATATACACACACACAATCTTTTATTTATCTCTCTCCGTCTCTATATATATTTGCTGTATTTCACCATAAGATATATATAAACATATATTAGCATCATATATATATATATATATATATATATATATATATATATATATAATCTCAGAACTGGGGCACCTGGGTGGCTCAGTCGGTTAAGCATCTGACTTCAGGTCATGATCTCACAGTCCATGGGTTCGAGCTCTGCATGAGGCTCTGTGCTGACAGCTTGGAGCCTAAAGCCTGCTTCGGGTTCTGTGTCTCCTCTCTCTGACCCACTCACACTCACACTCTGTCTCTCTCTCTCTCTTTCAAAAATAAATAAACACTTAAATTTTTTTTTAATTAAAAAAAAAAAAACACAACTGTTACGTGACTCAGCATAATCCTTCAATTCCCATTATCTGAAGCTCCCATGATGCTGTTAAAGCAGGTTCTTAGTCCCCATTCCTATGGATTCTGGTTGAGTGACTCTAAAACCTAGAGTCCCTCCTGCAATAAACATGTCCTCTCCTGAGTGGGAGATTGTAGTGACTTAGAAGAGAGCCCTTGTGTATGCAAATACTCTGTTTGACATTTGGTATTGACTTAGCTCATTTGACTTTGGTTAGAAGCAACACAACTGACCGTTTCTCTCCTCCCCATTTCTGATCTTTAGGCTGTTTTTCAGAGATACAGGTATTATGATATATTAGCACTCTGCCCTTTCTCCATTTTATTAAAACTTTGTTTGGGTTGTAGCCATTTCCCAATTGCAATTTCTCTATTTTGCATTCATTATTTTCCCATTCTCGTGGTTTTAAAATGAGCTCATTTGCTCATCTTTTTCCATAAGTTCTTTAAAATTTTTAAATTCTGCTGTTTATCCTATTTAATCACTGGTCTATCTCATCTTTTATCTATTGTTTTATAAAGTCTGTGATTCTTTTAATTTTCTTGAGAGTGACCATAAAGGCTTTATCCTCTAAAAAATCTAGAATCAATCTCTTAACTCTAGCTTTGGTATGCTATACTTTATTTTCCAATGTTTAAATACTCTTCTTTCCTAGTTTTTCCACTCTTCCTGTATTATTTGTGAATCACAGGTTTATGTAAGTTTGATCACCCATGCCCACAGATAGTGTGGTTTTATTCTTGGGTTTACCACCTATTTTCCAGGGAATTTTTCAGATCCATCTCCTAAAATACAAGCTGGACAATTTAACTTTATAATACATCAGATTTTCCACATTTCAGGAATTCAGTAGTCCGAGATTGGTAGGAAGAAAGTTGAATCTTTTGTCAGTCACAGCTGGGTAATTTAATAAAATGTATGCAGATTTTTTCCGTGTTTGAATAGTGGTACCAAAGTCCATTTTGGAAAGGTAGAGAGTATCCTTTCCCGCCAAGGGGCATAGAAATCAGTTTTGGATTCACCTTCTTCATCATGAACTAATCACATTAGTGAGAGTGCTTGAGTGGAGTGCCCATGGTCTATCGACTTTTCTGTTTGGGAAGGAGTATATTTTTTCTTCACCATAGATAGCTGCCTTTTTTTGCTGTTGCTCAGGAGCTGTGAAAATGGCAGAAATTCATTTAGTCTTTCTCCTCTTGTTCATCCTCATTTTCACACTTTGCCCCTTTAAAACATGTTTGGATAACAATGCAGTCTGCAACAGTGCTATTTTCAAAAAAAAAAAAAAACAAAAAACAAAACTAAGGCATACAGAGGTCAAGTAAGTGAGTTAGTCAGCTTTAGAAATTGAGAGTGAACACAGGGAACTCAGCTGTACAGCTGGGATCTCTACCACGGTGCTATATTTTCTTTCTGCTAAGATTTATTGAATGCTGATGATACAAAGCCCTGAACTGCCAAGACATTACAGAATGATTATAGGGAAAGCACAGAATTTTTAGATCTATAGGTAATACAGGAGCCTCATTTAGCCAAGGTGCTTACTATTCTCTCACTCTTATGGGTCTCTTGGTTTGTATGCTTGCTAATATCTCTCTGTACCGATTCTCTTGTGGAAGTGCACATGGGCACTATAATAGCCAAAAGGCATTCAGCCAAAGAGAGCCGAAGGAGAGCAGAGATATGAACTATCCACAAATGGAATAATCAACTTCTGGATATTTGAAAATCGATGAACTAGTATCAGGATTTCTTTGTTCATTTTATGGGAGATGTACTCAAGACTTTCTAGGAATAATCTAAGGTAGGATAGTTTTGTGGCACTTATTACAAGCCTTCTCTTTTAGATGTGTCCTGCGAAAGATATGATCAACCATTAATTGATCAATTCTGTTCAGGGTTTTCTTTTTAATTTCTAATTGAAGTTGATATTTTTCCACGGTACAGGGAGCATAACGATTCAATTGGCTCAGGGAAACAAACAGAGCATTTTCCTGTAACTACTCAGTTGAAGGTCAGTTGCTAGGATTTGTTTTTCATCCTCCTGCAGTAAGGTATTTTCTTTTCTTTTTTCTTTAAGCTTGACATCAGTATGAGGGAGTTCAAGTTCCCTCTGCTATTTGCAATGATTGATTTTTGAAGCAGAGGAAACATCCTTTCACTGCATGAAGATCTGAGTCTACTAAGGCTTATGGAGGCACAGAGCATTTATATCAAAGTCTATTTCAGAAAGACTTGAGAAAACTTTTAAAACCTACCCATATAGCCATGCAAATGTTCTTAAATACCTATAGACTATCAGGGATGGCAGAGACACAGCACCCCACCCCTCCCTTTCTGCCTCTAAACCTGATAAGGTTCATTGGTTCTAATAGCATATAACCATGCTATACTCACATCCAGCCTTTAAATAAAGGAGGTTAAGACTAAATGATCCTATAATGTAAGTAAGCAAGTAAAAAAAACACACCTATGTGACACCCCCCGCATGACACACCACCCAGAAGCCCTCACAATTCTTGATTTTTTTTTTGTCACTTACACCAGAGCCCTCAACCATCTTGGATTTTGTCATATCGTTTAACTCTTTTCCTTATAACACTAAGAAAACTTAAATAATAGTTGTAATTGCAATTGTTGAAAATACTGAATAGAAGTGGAGAGCAGGATATCTTGATCTGTCTTGAACTCGACTTCCTGGTTTTGATCGAATTACTGCCTTCCTTTATTCTATCTGGACTTCTTTTAGCCTTCTGGTCCTTCTGCACTACTATGGAGGTCCTTGCTGTAAGAGCAACTCTTTTTTTTTTTTTTTTTTTTTTTTACTGAGAATCTACTATGTTCGACTCATTTTACATCATCACCTTTCATCCCTCCAAGAATGCTGACAGTCATTTATGAGTAATTCTGTTAAGAAATAAAGAAACTGAGGTTGAACTGGAAGGTTGTGGAGCCTTTATATGGACTTGAGTCTTGACTCAGAGACTCATGTTCCCTTCAGTGTCCTTTCACTCAGAGTAACTATGGGAGTTGCAATTCATATAGAAAGGAAGGATCTTTTTAAAAAAAATTATTTATTTAAATTCAAGTTCGTTAACATACAGTGTGATATTGGTTTCAGGAGTAGACGCAAGTGACTCATGACTTACATACAACACCCAGGGCTCATCCCAACAAATGCCCTCCTTAATGCCCATCATCCATTTAGCCCATCCTGCCACCCAACACCCCTCCAGTAATCCTCATCTTGTGTTCTCTGTATTTAAGAGTCTCTCTATGGTTTGCCTCCCCCTGAGTTTTTATCTTATTTTTCCTTCCCTCCCCCTATGTTCATCTGTTGTGTTTCTCAAAGTTCACATATGAGTGAAATCATATGATATTTGTCTTTCTCTGAGTGACTTATTTTGCTTAGCATAATACACTCTAGGTCCATCCATGCTGTTGAAAATGGCAAGGTTTCATTCTTTTTGATCATTGAGTAGTATTCAATTGTATATATACACCACACCTTCTTTATCCATTTATTACTCAATGGACATTTGGGCTCTTTCCATAATTTGGCTATTGTTGATAGCGCTACTACAAACATTGGGGTGCATAGGCACCTTAGAATCAGCAGTTTTGTATCCTTTAGATAAATTCCTAGTAGTGCAATTGCTGGGCTGTAGGGTAGTTTTATTTTTAAGTTTTTGAGGAACCTCCATACTGTTTTCCAGAGTGACTGCTCCAGTTTGCATTCCCACCAACAGTGCAAGAGGGTTCCCCTTTCTCCATGTCATTACCAACATCTGTTGTTTTCCTGTGCTGTTAATTTTAGCCATTATGACTAGTGTGAGGTGGTATCTTATTGTAGTTTTGATTTATATTTCTCTGATCATGAGTGATGTTGAGCATATTTCATGAGTTTGTTTGCCATCTCGATGTCTTTTTAGAAAAGTGTCTATTCATGTCTACTGCCCATTTCATCCCTGGATTTGTTTTTTGGGTGTTGAGTTTGATAAGTTCTTTATAGATTTTGGAGACTAACCCTTTATCTGTTATGTCATTTGCAAATATCTTCTCCTTTTCTGTCAGTTGCCTTTTAGTTTTGTTGCTTGTTTCCTTCATTGTGCAGAAGCTTTTTATCTTGATGAGGTCCTTATAGTTCATTTTTGCTTTTATTTCCCTTGCTTGTGAAGACATGTTTAGTAAGAGGTTGCTGCAGCCAAGGTCAAGAAATTGCTGCCTGTTTTCTCCTGTAGGATTTTGAGGGTTTCCTGTCTCACATTTAGATCTTTCATCCATTTTGAATTTATTTTTGTGTATGGTGTAAGAAAATGGTCCAGTTTCATTCTTCTGCTTGTTGCCGTAAAGTTTTCCCAACACCATTTGCTGAAGAGACTGTCTTTTTTTCCATTGGACACTCTTCCCTGCTTTGTCTAAGATTAGTTGGCCATAAATATGTGGGTCCATTTCTGGTTTCTCTATTCTGTTCCATTAATCTATGTGTCTGTTTTTGTGCCAGTACTATACTGTTTTGATGATTGCAGCTTAATAATACAGCTTAAAGTCTGGAATTGTGATGCCTCCAGCTTTGGCTTTCTCTTTCAATATTACTTTGGCCATTTGGGGTCTTTTCTGGTTCCATAAAAATTTTAGGATTGTTTTCCTAGCTCTGTGAAGAATTCTAGTGGTATTTTGATAGGGAGTGCATTGATTTCTTTGGATAGTATAGACATTTTAATGGTATTTGTTCTTCTAGCCGATGAGCATGGAATGTTTTTCCACCCCTTTGTGTCTTCTTCAATTTCTTTTATAAGTTTTCTATAGTTTTCAGTATACAGATCTTTTACCTCCTTGATTAGGCTTATTCCTAGGTACCTTCTCATTTTTGGTGCAGTTGTAAATGGGATCAATTTCTTGATTTCTCTTTCTGCTGCTTCATTATTGGTGTTATAGAAATACAATTGATTTCTGCATGTTGACTTTATATCCTGCAAGTTTGCTGAATTCACACATCAGTACTAGCAGAAAAAAAAACGAATCTTTATGCAGGTAAAAGTTTGCAAGGTCTGGAGAGGATATCTATAAAACTATCACAAACAAATACAGTTAAATATTTTTCATATAGGTTCACAGTTAGGTTTGGTAAACTTTATTTCTCAGGTTTTACTTTGTGCATGGTCTATTTCTATGTAGCATGACCTGAAAATAATGAATTAATATTCAAAATCCAATGACTCTCATATCAATAAATGTAGATATCAAATCCAGATAATATAAGTAGGTCTTTATGCTTTTGGAAAGGAGAAACAAAGAGGCAAAGTTTATGTAAACAGGACTCAAAAAACTTCCCCAAAGCAGTAGGGGGATCTCTAAGTTTTATAAACAGGAATACAAATTTGAACAGTTTATAAATCATCAATCCAGTGTGTCTCTTTTTCAGGGAACACATGGATTCTCTTTCCTTTTTTTTTTTTGTTTTTTTTTTTCAAAGTCTATTTATTTGGAGAGAGAGAGTGGGGGAGGGGCAAAGAGGGAGAGAGAGAGAGAGAGAGAGAGAGAGAGAGAGATAATTCAAGCAGGCTCCATGCTGTCAGAGCATAGTGATCACAAACCGTGAGATCCTAACCTGAGCTGAAATCAAGAATTAGACACTTAACCAAATGAGCCACCCAGGAGCCCACGGATTCTTTTCTCAATGGGTAATTAGCGATGTGTGCATTAGTCAGTGCCACCCCTTCTGTTTCATTTCTTTTGGCTAGGAAATTTATAATTATTTGTATTTGGAGGTCTTTCCTTTAATGCTATTTGAAGCTGAGAACTACATGTGACATTTGAGGTAGGAAGAGAGAAGAGGAAGATAAAATTAACAGTAGGCGCAAGTGGAGAAGGTGCTTGGGACGTTGAGAAAGGTGAAAGAAAGATTTTGAGCATCCTAGCCTCAAAATCAAAGAAGGAGAGGTGTGATTACTAGAGTCAGATACTATGTAGAGTTCAAAGGTAAGAATTGGGATAAGAGACATTTGGATAGTTAGAAGGGCAATCATCTGTTTCAATAATGCCATTTTAGTATTCATTGATAGATGTAAATGCTGAATTCAAAGAATTAAGAAGGGAGAAATAACAGGGATGTATCCATGAGGGCTGTGGTTATATTTACTCTTTCATTTTCCTGATATTATTTCCTAATGATCCAACTTAAGGTCTTCTAAAATTGATTTAGGTACATATGTGGTCATTGACACTGAGGTGATTGAATTTATAGAAAAAAAACATTTTTAAACTAAAGCTAGATTCCCCCCTCAAAGCTGAAAAGATTGTTTAATTAGGACCATTTTGAGCATAGAATTTATTCTACAAGGCACAACCTCATTGGGTATCCTGACTAAGTAACCTTGTATAGAAGGAGATAGATGGTTGGTTCAGATACAGGAGGTGAACTGAGAGTAAATGAAGCAGCAAATTATAGAAAAGATGCATTGCCTACATTGTGTTATTTTTTCTTCTATACCCCCTTCCCCCATCTATAAAACACAATGAGCTTATTAGGATTAGGTGTACATGGTTCCCCTTTATGGACTGTTAAACAGACCAGACCTAGAAGTTCTGTCAATTAATACTCCAAAATAAGGCAGGCTGAATTTCTACAGTGACAACACTGATCACACGGCTTGGAAATGCCAGATGAAAAGCTGTTTTAAGGAAGGGGGCAGTCAGACCTCTAGAGCATGTACTATGTTTCTATATAATTAGAATTAGGAACCAAGATCAGATGGAGAGTGACAATGTCTAAAATTGAACTATTTTGATGGCTAGGGAAAATTACCCAGATGACCAGGGCATACTGACTCTAAATTGGGAGACCTGAGTTCAAGCCGTGGTGTCACTTATGTGATTATGAACAAGCTACTTAACCTCCTGATGTGTTTCTTCCTTGCACAGATGACTAAGGACATCATGACATCTGGACCAGCATCCTACAGAATTATAGAGATGGTCAAATATAAACCTCAGGCAACTACACATGAAAAGTGTTAGTACTTATGCTTTGATCTCTCCAATGCTTGGATTTATATTTGGCTTTAGAAATATTTTCTGAAAAGATCTGGCAACCTAGAAAATGTTAGTGATTAAGAACTTTTTAAAGAATATCATTTCAGGATGCCTGGATGGCTCAGTTGGTTAAACGTCCGACTCTTGGTTTCACTGCAGGTCATGATCTGACAGCTTGGTGGGTTTGAGTCCCATGTTGGGCTCTGTGCTGGCAGAATGGAGCCTGCTTGGGATTCTCCCTTTCTGTGTCTCCACCCCTCCCCTGTTGTGCTATCTCTCAAAATAAATAAATAAACTAAAAAAAAAATCATTTCATGGGCACCTGGGTGGCTCAGTCGATTAAATAGACAACTTTGGCTCAGGTCATGATCTCACAGCTTGTGAGTTCAAGCCCCACATAGGGCTTTCTGCTCTCAGCTTCAGCTCTTCTGTCTCCCCCTCTTTCTGCCCCTCTGCCACTCAGGCTGGCTCTCTCTCAAAAATAAACATTAAAGAAAATTTTTTTTGAAGAACATCATTTCATTTAAAATAACAAAAACCAAAAAACAAAATTAAAAACACAACCATACCACAAACAAACAAACAAACAAACAAACAAACAAACAAACAAACTGAACTAGGAGAGAAGTCATTTGTCCAAGTAGCAATTTGTACAAATAGTGAATGCAAAACTCTAGATTAAACTGCATTCTTGAACTTCCAGAGTTTTGCATATTCATACAGCATGGCCAAAGCGGTACTTAATACATAAGTATATCAATGAGAAAATGAAAGTAAGAGCAATATTTTTCAAATCCGGTCAGGACCATCTTTCTATGAAATGAAACCACCTTCTAATATTTTATTTAGAGCGCTAGTACCTTACCATCTCTTTTGTATGAGGACTGCTATCCAGCTGCAACAAGAATAGCCATATTTCACCCTTATCCTGCCCTCTTGAATGGATCCTCAATGGAATGGTCCAGATAGGGACAAGTACCCCTGAGAAATGGCCTGGGCATTTGCTGTCTGGATTCATGAGGTATAAGCTATGAAACTGGGTGGCTGTCAGTGTCCATGTTTCCTGCCATAAATTTCTGGATACCTAGAGAGGTGGTTTGGAGAGACAAGAGAGGGGAGGGGAAGGGAGGAGAGTGGCGTGCAATGGGGAGTAGAGGAGGGGCAGGGGGAAAGAGAGCTACTGTGCAAAGTGGACAGAAAACCAGTGTGAAGCTCAGATCTTTTTAAATTTCAGGCCAGACCATTTCCAGAGATTTATTCACCAGACTAGTTTTTCTCTTTTGGATTTGCTGATAGACATACTGGTTAACAAGGGGCTTTGGGGTCAACTGAACTGAACTTGAATTCTATAGCCACATTGCTGGCTCTGTGACTTCAGGAAGGTTACTTAAACCCTAGAGCCTTACTTCCTTAATCTGTATAAGGGGATAAGTGGTCCTTGCCTTGTAAAGTCTTTCTAAAGCTTAAATAGGATACTGTGTATAAAATGCTTACCCCAGGCCTTGTATATCCTAAACACTTAGTAAATGGTAACTATTAGAAACTCATAGATTTGTGGATTTAGCACTGATTTTAGGATTAGTGCTAGAGTAGAAAGGATTCTTTCTTAGGAACCATCTGACCCACTGATTCTTATAAGACCCTTTAGAGTCCTAAGTGTGCTTTATAAGTGCATTGGGAGGGGGGCAGGCAACCTAGTGATAAAATGTGAGAACTCTGCATCTCAACTTCTTCAAACAGAATGTCTCTATTTTTATCTGTCCTATTTTGCTCTTCCTACTTAAAAAAATAATATGAGTTCAGCAAAAAAAAAAAAAAAAAAATTGAAAAAATACTCAATTTTATAAATGAGCAATTTTATAAATGAGAAAATAGATGATGTGAGTTGAGTGATTTGCTTCATTGCCCATCTTGTGGCATTATTCTGGTCAGTGCACAAGCTCCTCATCAATATTAGCAAACCTGAGGGGTGTTGGTATCATCATTGGGCCACCTTCATAGGTATTTCCCCAGATACAAGACTACGGTCGAGAGTGGGTCTGATCTGAGTGCCAGAGTTTGACTGAAGTTACAGATGGGGTCTTCAGTGGAATTAATCATCTACCACTGTAAAAACAATGTGTAGACAATTTAAAAGATGATGATGACTAAACCCATTCTGTAGAATACAAACTATTCTGTTCTCACAAGTAAATTTAGGCATAATTAAAAAAAAAGGAACTCTGAAGAATTTAAAACAGGCTTTAAAATTAAGTTCCGATTCTTATTGGAAATTGGTAAAAATCCTTCGTCATGTACAATTAAGGGAATTGTCTCTGTTATGGTCCAGTCTCCATGTCTCTTCATCATTCATGTTTTGCTGATATAGTTAACATCCCACCCCAGACTGGATGACGTTTTCACTTTCTTCAATCAAGCTTTTAGTCATAATTACAGTGAAATTTTGGTCTCTGCATCTGCAATTGCTCAAAGATTATACTGTAAATCAACTGATTTCTAAGAAAGCTTCAATTCTGAAAAATGCCTGTTGCCAGTGAGGAAATCATCGTGCTTAAGATGACATTAATAGACAATGTTTATTGAGCACTGTGGTGCCTCAGCTAGGTTACAGATGGACAGGAAGAGAGCCACTCCCAACACATGTACATGCTTCAAGGTTACATTAAGTTCCTGATTTAATTAGCCAAAGATACAAACCTAATCAGAAGGGAGGTAGTCACACGTAATAGGAGTATATGGAGCACATCTCAACATGGCTTCCTTGCTTCCCCACAAAATATAACAGGAGCCCACAGCTGCCTGAGGCGGTGTCCACACAAAGGAGGACAAATCATTCTTGCCATGCCGCTGTCCTTTAATATTCAGGGTTTACATCATTTTCTGGAAGGATTTCTATAATAACCTATTTGCTTCTTGAACCTAACTCAGTGTCTCCAAGATCTCATTTTTCACCAGGGATCAAGCAGTGTTAGGGTCTGGATGCCCCAGAATGGAATATCTGCTTCTGAGTTTCCAGGGTTCTGGGAAAGCATCTGTTCCAGTGAATATTCACTGGGTACCCCCATTCTGTGGTGCACTCTCATGCAGCATGTCATTGAATCCCCATGCAAAACTATTATAGATTCACAGTCACTATCCATTGCCTCAGGCTCACCTAACATTTTAAATTCAGAACTTCCAAATTTTAGATGGACTATATGGTACACATAACATACATCTAATTTGGGCCCCTCCCCTCCTGCTGTGACATTTGGGGCAGTACCTGTAAGTACTCACTTTATATGTGGAATAAAGAAAGACTATGAATTGCCTTACCTCAGTTCAGTCAGAATTTGCTGCAAATGAATTTGTGCCAATTGTGTGAATAATAATTTTGTTCTAGGAACATTTTGGGTGTTGCAGTACCTATCAGGGTTTGTTGGCCTATACTATTACATTCACTCTGCAACGATGGAATTGAAGTTTAGAGAGTTTAGCAACTTGCCCAAGGTTACAACTTGAGTAGGGGGAAAATCCAGACTTAAGTCTGCCTAAATTCCAAGTTTGCTTCTTTAATAACTATGCTACAACCTACATTGACTCTCTTTCAGTTGGAAGGAAGTTTCTCTTTTCTGAGTCTTTCTAATAGGGTCGGGACTAGAGAGAGGGCAGTGAGGTACTCACTTTGGGTGCAAGATATAAGGGAAGATGCCAAACAGCTCAGTTATCAAGGTAAAACATTTAAAATTCAGTATTAACAATTTAAATTAATGAAAACAAATCCCTGATGAACCAAATGTAAAACACTGAAATCAAGATGTGATCAGTGTTACTAGTTTTTCATTTGGTCTCAAGACTCCAACGTGGCACCACTTGGCATTGCTCTCTGATCAAAGTCAGTACTGTTCTTTCTCTTTTCTCACTGCAGTAAAAGGGAGTATGACAACACATTCGCTTTGGCAAGAAGGGTGACTCCATGGTAGGGTCCAGGAGAAGCAGTTCTCCAATGTACAAAATTCATGAATATCCCTACACTCCCTGATTACCAGGGTTAAAAATCCCTTCTGGCTACTGAAACCCAGACATGATTGTTGAAGCCTCCGTTACACAAAGAGAAGGGCTGTTATTTTTCATAGATATTTCAACAGAGTTGAGGGATTGGAATAGAAATGTTTAAGTTGGTTTACTTTCAAGTTCATGATTGTTATCAATCAAGATTCAGTAGAAAACAGAATCCACTCCAGTGAAAAGAATTTAATGAAGGAATGAATTTCTGGGTCAGGGAACAGAGAGGGTATTAGACACTGAGAGATAAGCAACAGCGGAAAGCTAATACCACCCTCTGGTCTAAAGGGAAACAGGCAAAAAAAAAAAAAAAAAGTGTTCCCAGAATCAGAGAGAGCTTGAGCAGTGAGGAGGGACTGCCAAGAAAGAGCTGTGGTTGTGGAGGGGCACCATCCAAAGCAGGGAGGAAGAGGGGAACCCAACCTCTAATTCCCCTGACTGGTAGGGCTTAGCTGGAAGGGGGTCTGCTGGTGCACGGGGATCAGTCTCCTGGGGCACAGAGAAAGGCATCAAAGGGAGGAGAGAGAATCTGGGGCAGGGAAAAACTGGAAAAAAAAAAAACACACAACGCATTTTGTTCATTGATTTTCACAAGCTCAGATTCCTATCAAGGTCCTCCTGTCTTTTGGTGACAGAGCCAAGGAACTATTTGTTGAAAGTAGGAGGAATGCAAAGATGGCCACCATTTAATGTTATCACTACACTGCTTTTGTGCAGAATTGTTATTGATTGCACAGTGTTATTCCCATTGTGCAAAAGAGAGACTGATTTCGTTCTTCTGTTTTCTTAATCATAAGAACAATTAAATTGCATAGAAAAGAGAAACGTTTATGCTAATGTGAGTCTCTGCAATATGACTTAGATTTCTTTATTTTCCCATCCAAAACGATAAGAAAAAGAATAGAAAAGAAAGCACTGAAGATTTAAACACTAAATAATCCTTCTGAATCAGCAAAGACACAGAAGGGCTCAATGGGGATTTAAGTGAGTAGCTATTTTTGTACATATTTTAAGAGCATGGTTAAGGAGTGATAGTCATTTATTTGGTATGACTCATGGTCACTGACGTGGACACATTCTCTAAATATATGAGAAATTTAACCTGGGGTAACTATAGATTCATTTTCCATACATATGACTACACTGAGATATTATTTACTCTGGTATTCTGATGAGTAAGGAGGATGAAGAGGATGAGAGCAAATAGTTACTTGCCCTTGAGGATGACAAAGGAGATATTCTACTGTGGCAGCAGAACTCTTAGTTCTGGCCTCTTTTCACACCTTCAAGTTTTATGCCATAATTTATGACAAAATTTTTTCATTGATCTCTTCTAACGCCATGTTCTTTCTACTGCTACTGGGCTCAGTTCCCCATGGGTCACCTCGATCATAACAATGGCCCACTTTTTAAATGTCCTTATGGTAGATTTGGATAAAGTAACTGAGATTACTACAAGTCATCACATAAAAAATGCTATTAAATTTTTTCCTATTATAATATAAGATAAAGAACATAGGTATTTCAAAAAGTAGTTTTCAGGCTACCTACCTTATTGGTAGGATTTATTTCATGATGATAGCACTATTTCCTCCTTTGTGTGGACACTTAACCATATTTGAAATATTCAGTTTCTTTTTCTGCCTCAGCTTTTCCCTTTCCACTTTGATAGAATTAAACATTTGATTTTTGTATTTTTCTTTTTTTCTTTCAGAGACTCACAAAGGAAGAGATACTGAAGTGAATTTTCAGGACAAATTGGTTTTGGAAATGCTGATTCATTAAATTATGTATAGCCAATGTTTTATTATAATTTTTTTATATAACATTGGGTTATATGCTGAGAATTTAAAAATACATAAGGCTTGGGCCCTCATTTTCAGAAATATCAAGTGTAATGTGGGAAGTAAACATATAAAGATAATTTCATCTAATGTGTTAAGGATAATAAGCAAAGTACAAATACATTTTCCTGGATACAGGCATTCTGAGCCAAGATTCGTAAACAATTAATAGAATAAATTCAAATTCTTTTCTTTAAAACAGCATGGTAGTAGTGATTAAATACTATACATGCATAAGACAGAATAGCTTGTCACATAAGCATCTGATACATGGTTATTATTTACTGACGTCAAAAAATTACTCGCACCCTTCTAAATTATTTGCACCCTTCCAAAACTTTCTGTTAGGTGATCACAAGGGTCCTCATTGCTCAGTTAAACAGAGCTGACACAATTATAAACTCTAAATATGCAAGTATATAGTTACAGAATCATGAATTTTATTTTATACTGTAACTGACTCACACCCATTTTGAAGATGGAAATACTGAGGTTTAGGTGGTTTAAGTGGCTTGCCCAAGGCGCTGAGCTGTTTAGAGAACCCATGTCTGCTAATCCTGGACAGGGCCTCGCACTTCAGAGTATGCGTCTCCCTACTCACCTCACCTCCTACCTGTAATTTCCATCTGCATTAGAAATGACCCTCTTCTCAGAAACATTTCTGATTCATGCTCCTTTGACGGTGAAGCTGGGCTATTCTAGCATTGATGAAGTGTGAATGAGAAGCTGTTATTAATACAAACAGAGGCACCCTCTGGGTATTATGCAGTTATCAGATCAAGCATCAAAATAGGAAACTACAAAAACAACTAATGAAAACAAAATGAATATTGTTAGCTAAATTAATGCTGTCATCTTCCCCAAATGTGCCTTCAAATGAAATGGTCCAACAGCAAAAATAGAACAAGCCGGGAACACTTAGTTCTACAGTGTAGAGGATTTGAAACACAGACTTATTCTCCAATGTGTTAAATCGCTCAAGTATCAGTGGCAAGTGGCTATTAGCATGTGAGGACCCCAGAAAAATCCAGTATGCCCCTTCCCATGATTTCTCATAGAACTACAGCATAAAACAATAGCCACATCAATAAAATGAATCTGGATTTTGGAGCCTGACCCAGAGATACCTTCTCTGCCTCCTGCTCACCTACCTGCTTTAGGAATTTTAGGGGCACTGCCACTGTCCCCTTCCAATGCCAACATATTTGGCTGCCTCTGCAGCTGTGCTTCAGAGGGAGAGGAGTACCAAATCAAGAAAGAATATTGCTATGCATATTTATTTGTTGAAACGAAGCAATGCTCCTAAGAGTAGTAAAATTAGTATCTGTGCCTGTTAAATTCATTTTCTCTCCTTTTCAATTCAGTGCCATCCTGTTAGTGGTTTATCCCTTTGTGGCCCATGGATATGTGGTGAAACACTCTAGAGTTTCTGTGTGCTGGAAGAGATTGATGATTGTGGAGCACAGATTTATAAGAGAGAGTCTTTGTTTGTGTAACTGATTGAAAGGCATTGTGATATTAATTGCTTTAACTCCTTCAAATCCCAAACATTGTTTACCATTTTACTTGATTTGCACTAAGAATTTGGAGGTAAGAGAGCTATTTGTGTTTGGCATCCCAATGGTCACAGTCCAGTAGGAGATACGGACAGGTATTACTGACTAATATGGGAGATGCTGTAACATCGGCGGGGAAAGAGAAAAGGGTTCCATAATGAAGGTATAGGCAGATGTGTGGGACGGTGGGGTGGGATTCCTCAGAGAAAGCAGGACAGTGATCGACACCTGAACTAACCCTTGAAGAATAAGTACGAATTCCCTGAACAAGAGCAAAAGTATTAGAAACAGGGAATGTGGCACGCAAGGGCTGCTTCGGACCCTGTGATAAAAATGGCTGCTTCGAGGGCTTTTGGAAAAATTGAAGATTTGTCACTTTGTTTCCTGGTGTTCATTTATTCTACCTGGAAGAAAATAAATTAGTGGCATTGTGAAAAATAAGAAAAACCAAACAAGACATATGTTCCTGCCGTCTTTGGGGCCTAAATATATATCATCATAAACTTTTTACACCGAGGGCACACTTGAACTATGCTCGCTTGAGACATTATAAAATTGTCGGAATATTGCAGAATCTCACTGACCATCACCAATCAGTCAGGACAGGGGGCTAAAATTTTTAAAGACATTTTTATATTCTGATAAAGGATTGATGCTTGTGCCATTTCATAATCGTACACCTTTCCAAATATGATTCCAGTACTGTTATTTCTTAGACGACGTGGTGCCGGCTCATGTTGGATACAAAATTTCATGCTGAAATTCTCTGATGTGCTTCTCAATTTGACATTTGAAATGCCTCAGGAGAATTTTCTAGTCAGTGAGCTTGCATAATTTTGAGTTACAGAAATTAAAGGAACTGCTATCCACACAAATGATGTTTTTTAATATGTAGAAAAAGAGTCCTCTACTGGCTCAGTAGATTGCAGTAAATATAAGTCCTGGGAAATTTCTTTGATAAGATATAGATATCTGGGCTTAGAAAGTTTTACCAGGAAACTACCTGAAAACTCAAAGACACAGAGTGTAAATTCTGCACAAATAAGGGCCATATTGAGAAAGTTCCCCATTTAGAAACCCTTAAAATGAAGTCTAGAGATGGGCCTTTCAACTACTCACATCACTTGGTGTTAGATGTCCTAATTACTAACAGGGAAGCCTGGGAACCGCTTGGCTTACAGCACAGGGCTATATGAGCTTTGGTGAATGCATCCATTAATAGTACAAGTGTATGGACACTGGGTGTGGTATGTCATTAACTGATCAAGATACCTTTCATTACATTTTTTTTTAAAGACTCTTTGCCAAAATTATTGAAAGAACCAAGTGTTCTATAGCAATTTAGGACTTATCAAACATTTTCTTTCTTTCTTTTTTCTTCTTCTTTTTTTTTTTTTTTTTTAATTATGCAGTAAGTACTGCGTTAGCATTCAACAATGCAAAAGACAAAAGAGCCACAGTCTTTGTTCTGGGAGGGGGCACTGAGTGCACAGTTCACTGTGGCCAGAAGCTGTGTTGTTTCTTCACAACCAAGCTTACTCTTGTCATCATATGTGAGCCATGCAAAAGTATTTTGGAGGAAAAAAAACATCCCCACAGAATCTAAACGCTTTATCTGTGGTTCCATTCTATTCTTCTCTCCTCTCCTTTCTCACAGCCTGGTTATCTGAACTGAAGCAATGGTGAGGGTAGTAAAACATAGATCAGAGAACTGTGGAGGCAAGAGATGGGGATAGATTTTACACAACCTTGTAGGTCATGTTGGAATTTGGGCCATTACTTTTAATGACATGGAAAACCACTAGAGATTGTGAGGCAGAGAAGAGCCTGGTATGATTTAACGTTTAAAAGGATTAGTCTGGCAGCATCTGGGTGGCTCAGTTGGTTAAGTGTCTGACTCTTGATTTCGGCTCATGCCATGATCTTGTGGTCATAAGATTGAGCCCTGCATGGGATCCTCTCTCTGTCTCTGCCCCCTTCCACTCGTACTTTCTCTCTCTCCCTCCCTCTCTCTCTCTCTCTCTCTCAGAATAAACATTAAAAAAAAGGACCAGTCTGTCTAGTGTATGGTGAGAATAAACCACAAACCATAAGCATTCAAGAAAGGACCCCCAAAGGACCCCGAAAATCCTGACAAGAGGTAATAGAAGCTTGAACTAGATTGGCAGGAGTAGATGTGGTGAAAAGTTTTCAGATTCTGGAAATATTTTGAAAGTAGGGCCAATGGGATTTACTGACAGGTTGAATGCGGGATGAAAGAAAGAATTCAAAGGTGGAACAACTGATTTGGGCAGAGAACTTGGAAGGATAGAGTTGCTATAAACTAAGAAGTAGAAGATGTCAGGCAAAGGAGTTTGATGTGAAGGTCAACCATTTACTTTGGTCATGTTAAGTTTCCAGTGCCTGACGTAGGACTAGGTAGAGATGCAAAGCAGGCAATTGCACGTAGGTCTGTGTTTCAAAGGCAATGGCTGGGCGGGACATAAGTCTGCAAGTCAACAGCACAGAGTAGGTCTTTAAAGTCACCGGACTAAAAGAGATCACTAAGGAATTAAGTACTGGGGCATTCTAGTGTTTACGTTTTGAGGTCCCAGTAGACAAAATTCATACAACTGAAGTCCACCTGTTCATTACTATGTAAATTGGCATGAAGTCAGAGACACCAAAGGCGGTAGAAAAGCAGTATGATGACTGAAGTGTCAAGTGAGATAATTTTTGGTTACATGACTAGATGATCTAACCTAGAGAATCCATTTAACATCTGATATCCATTTAACAAATGATGACCTTGCAAAAAGTGTGTTGCTTTAAAAAATGCTTCAAAACAAGCATAGCAAGTCATAAATAGAAAATTCTTAAGTTCAATCAATGTTTATTGTTTGAATAAGAAGAGTCGTTAGCCTGATTTGTGTCCATTATTGCAAATTAGAGATTATTGTACAAAGAAAAATGAGGAAAGTATGTACTTAACTATGTCTCTGGTTTTGCCTTATAACTTGCATAATCAAAAACTTTTATTGAGGACTTTTCCCTAATATTAAACCCATATGTATATACTTTGTGAGTATGGATTAATCCTGGAATCTTTTCACTTCACTCATCATGTTTTTTACCCCATATCCAAGAATCAGTTATGCTAACTCTACCGGAAGTTTTCATCTTCAAAGCCCTTGACCACCTTTTTGAAGAGACAAATCCCTTTAATTCCGTAAGGTCCTAAGTTGACCTGTATCTCATACTGATTTAGAAAAAACAGAAATAGCTGGGAATGAGAAAGCCAGTTGAATCTCAACCATTAATAACTCATGTTTTCTGCTCATAAAGAGTGTATTTTGACAGGTCAATTATGTTATTACTCCAGAAGGCGGTTGACACATTGTCTTGGTAACATGAAAGTTTGCCAGGAGTAATTGACCTGAGAGTTTTGGTGTAAATTATTTTTAGTGGCCTAAAACTAATTCTAAAACAACCAAAAACCAAAAAAACAGAACAAACGTGGCAGCGTATCCTCTGCCAGGAGACTTGAAATAAATCTTAGAAGGCAGCTGCTGACTCAGCACGGCCTTCGGGATTCTGACTGTCTTTTCTGAGAGTAGCTGGGATCTCCTGGGTCTTATCACGCATCTTTCAGGCCTGCAAAAACCGAAGTTCTGGAGTCATTTATGAAAATCAGTCACCAAATACTGTGTCCTTTCAATATTTATTCATCGAACTCGATTGAGGAAAAAATTCATGGGCAGGAATCTTAGGCACGATATCACCACTGCATCTTTTCAGCAGAAGAAGATCTATTTGAGAATGTGGTACAGACACAACCACTGCCCTGAAACAGAGTGGTTCAAGGTTACTTACCAGGCTTCATTCCATGTTCAGGGATAGCAAGCAGTCCTTCTAGCTGACTTTCTTTTAGAATCGTGCCTACAAAGTGCCATAACAGTCTCTATCAGGACCTATCTTAGCTTTGGTAAAGGAAACGAGACCTGATTCTGGGCATCTATTCTCCACTCATTCTAACTAGAAAGGCTAGGGCTCAAGGTAGAAATACATGTGTTTAATACTTAACGTTTAATTTTTTTTTTAATGTTTATATATTTTTGAGACAGAGAGAGACAGAGCATGGGGTCGGGGGGAGGGTCAGAGAGAGGGTGACACAGAATCTGAAGCAGGCTCCAGGCTCCGAGCTGTCAGCACAGAGCCTGACGCGGGGCTCGAACCCACGGACTATGAGATCATGACCTGAGCCAAAGTCAGAGGCCCAGCTGACTGAGCCACCCAGGCACACCATAACACTTAACGTTTAACACTTGTGTTGATTTAGAGGGACTGTAAGTCTGCAAAGTTTATAGATATAGTAATGATATACACCCCGTTCAGATAAAACCCAGCCCAGATTTTCTCAAAGTTTGTTCCTTTCTTGTTTTACTGCTTCTCAACCCAAAACCTGTGATAAGAGATTGGGATACCTAATTGGGATACCTATTTAATTTCTACCTGATTTATCAGCTATATGAGACATTTTATTTTATTTTAATTTTTTTTTAATTTTTTTTTCAACGTTTATTTATTTTTGGGACAGAGAGAGACAGAGCATGAACGGGGAAGGGGCAGAGAGAGAGGGAGACACAGAATCGGAAACAGGCTCCAGGCTCTGAGCCATCAGCCCAGAGCCCGACGCGGGGCTCGAACTCACGGACCGCGAGATCGTGACCTGGCTGAAGTCGGACGCTTAACCGACTGCGCCACCCAGGCGCCCCTATATGAGACATTTTAGATATTAAATGTATGACTATTATTTGGCAGCATTATCATTTTTCACAATTTCTCAGTAATCACAGGCGTTCATGGATGGAAATAGGTGAAGAATTCACTTAATTTCCTGTTGTTTCAAGGAAGGCTGGGTTTAATATTATCTGGGGAAATATCCAGGGGAATTCTCATAACCTCAATGAGTGACTCAATTTCCCTGAAAAATAAAGACCCCTGATATTAGGAAAAATCTTCCTGATTGCTCCTTTTGGAGAAACTCCCATTACCTCCATCTAGGCCCCATTCCACTTGTAAGTAGGTGGCTGAGATAGTATAATGAAGTTGAAGGTCAAATTCTAGTCCACATTTTCAAGAGAGCAATTTCTCCTTGTCACATCATGGGGTTTGCTTATTTTCACTTATAGGAAATTATATATTATTCATTCCATGTACCAATTATATTTTTTAAAAAATATATGGACATAGGTACATAGCTAGTAAAATATACTGTCTCCATACCACGTGAAGTCATCTCGTATAATGGAAGATGGATCTATAGAGTGTTAGTTCGGCCTTCTGTGCATTGATATTTGCAGGATAGCTGTGGACTGTCAAATTCTGTTGTTGTAGCCTCCAAGGATTATATCTCAACCATAAAGATCTTGGCTAGAAAGTGAGGATGTTGGGCCAGATAAATCCAGAAGTCCCTTCAATCAGTAAAATCTTCAGGTTTCTGTTTGGTTCAGTGTTAACTGAAAACAAAGTTCAGCAGGCCTGACAAGCACCTCATACCTGTCTGAATGCAAGCACTTGTCTTCTCCTCAGCCTTCCTCCCATAGGCTAGATGTCCCAGTCAGTGCCTTCCTTTGTGTTTCTTTGCCTTCCTTTGTGTGTCAGTGCCTTTCTTACATACAGTGTTTCCGCTTTTTCAGTGACACCTCTCTGGCGGTGCTTGGAAGGGAAAGGTGGTACAGGAGCTGACAGTGTGGCTAGCACTGTGTCCCTCACCCAGCAGAGATGCAACCCCCGCCCCCCCCCCCCCCCCCCCCCGCCTCGTGATGTGTGGTAGATGGCAGAGGTAGTGAGTAAAAACAGCTGGGAGATGGAAAACCCCCAAGGGTGGGAAGTCTCTAGCTTTTTTTTTTTTTTTCCACTTTAGTTTTCCTTTTTATTATTATTTTTCTTTCCTTCCCATGTTCTTATCTTCATATTCCAAAATGTAGCGGGCTTATTCAGAAGTTACGGAACATAATGTTTTGAGTCTGCAAGCAGGCATCTTCCAGTTTAATTTAAAAATCTGAGAAGTGGATTTTATCCATCCAGAGTTCATATTAGCACAATGAAATCCTTAGCAAGACCCTTGGAGCAGGTCTGATCAAAGGATGGGGGTTGTGAATTTAGGGAGTCAGCTTGGACCGTGGAGTCCGCCTCATTTATACTTTCGCACTTAGGCTGGGCTAAGAAAGAGAAGGACAAATGGAAACATGAAGTACTTGTTTCATGTCATAAATAACTTGGCTAGGATGTCGTCTCGTTAGAACACGTTAAATGCTTCCTGTTTTCATATTGATCACACACAAAAGGATAAGCTGTAGAAGGCAGAAGTTTTTAGCATAAGAGAGAAAATGGGGGTGTTACCGTTATAATGAATCCAGGACATGGCAGGACAAGTGTTAACACCTCATGGAGGGCTGTATTTTCTCACGGACCATGCACATTGTGTGTGTTTCTCTATGGGCTGCGACCAACAGATCAAAGGTCTCCAACCAGAGAGAGCTTAATCGTTAGATCTAAGCAAGCAAGTGGGGACACTCTCAGACACATGTTCCATGGATAGTGTGAGTTGAGTTGTGCTTACCCCAATTCATTTCTGCCTTTTGTGTCAACCCTTACACATTAATCTCCTTGGTTACCATAATTTGCTGCCTCTAAGGTTTTTAACAACTGTAAATCACTGTGATTTTTCAATACTTGGTTAATTATAGATTCTCCTGTAAAGGGGAAATGATCACCTTGAAATCCTGCCCAGCTGGCTACTGTTTCTGTATCAAATGTATGTAAATCAAATTTATGATTTCTCTTGATCCACAACATATCCTCTTCCACTGCTGTACCAAAAAGGAATTTAAAAAGGAGAGAATTATTTTCCACTTAATTTTTTAGACAACTTATTTATTTTTTAAAACCTTGTTTTAGGGGCACCTGGGTGGCTCAGTCGGTTGAGCGGCCGACTTCGGATCAGATCATGATCTCGCAGTCCGCGAGTTTGAGCCCCGTGTCGGGCTCTGTGCTGACAGCTCAGAGCCTGGAGCCTGTTTCAGATTCTGTGTCTCCCTCTCTCTGACCCTCCCCCATTCATGCTCTGTCTCTCTCTGTCTCAAAAATAAATAAACGTTAAAAAAATAAATTAAAAAAAATAAAACCTTGTTTTAGAAAAAATAAACTGTAATTTAGCCACTGTTCTAGGCACTGGGGATAGAGCAGTGAACAAAAGTAAGTATCTCTTACTTACAGACCTTACAAGTCCGTTGGGGACTTAATGCCATGACCTTATTGTTTCAAGTATTGCAATTATGCTAGTCTTAATTTGTAAACACAATAACTTCTGAGAATATTAATGGGCCCTGATTATTCAGAATACAATTGCCTGCCACGCAGAATGTCATTATTTATAATATCATGGCGTATGTGTGTGAGTATATGTGTCTGAGCACTTCAAAAGAATTGGACGGTGTGGCATAAATTGTCAACTACATTCACGATACTATGAATTTCCGTAAGGACTTTGTACTGTCATTAAAGGCTAATAAATTCTAGCAGTGAACTCATCTCAGAAGCACAGACGATGCACTGTGTATGTTCATTTGATGAGAGCCTTTAAGAATTATATGCATAATGGAATTAGGTAGGAAAAACAATAATCTGTAAATAATGAGTGATGTGGATGTCAGCTAGCAAGGATGCCCACATAGAAATCTTGTCTGTTTAGCTTTGGATTTTATTGTAGAAAATCGAGAATGCACATAACTTCATAACTCCACGTAATTACTGGAGAAGTCACTTGTATATTTTACCATCTCGGGGGAAAGACATTTATCAGATGGTAAAGTTATTGTCAGACACCATGTGAATTTCTTCAAATTTTAGAGAAAAGGAAATAGCCACCACTTAATAAACAAAATGCCTTGACTTTTTATTTTTTGAGTCTCAACTGAATTCGGAGACCATAAACATCCACTGAAGCTAATAATTCAGCAAATCTGCCCATGTAGATTTGTGTTAAAAAGCATCTTCCTTGAATTTAAACACTGACTGAAATCACATTTATTCATGAATTTTAGCACTAAGTACTGATTCATGCATAAACTTGGCTTGTGCGCTATAAAAATGTGCAAAGCACAACATTAGTGGTAAATAAGGGCACTCCTGGCTTTTCTATGCATTTGAAACAGCTATTTTCAGGTGAAACATTTAAACATCAGATCTTTCAGTGAAATGGCAATTTTGAGAATGCTTTCCTTTCTTATGTCCTTAGCTGAGGATGTGAACCCTGTTTTAACTGAGCCCAAGCAGGAGTATGCAATCCAATGTGCTATAACCATTTACATGTGGAATAGAATCAAATATTTGCCTGAAATGAGTTCTATTAGCATTATTATTAAATCAAGTGAGCTGTAGACAAAATACGCAATTGGCGACTACTACTCTTCTAAAATCTGTGCTTTTGGAGAAACGATTATCAGGTGAGTGCTAAAATAGCTCTCTACCTGTGATCCTAGTTGCAAAGACGGTTGATCAGATTCGGTGATATTACAGGAGAAAGATGTGGCGGCGGTGCTAATCATCCTGGCAGTGCCCTTTGAAGATTTGGACGGGAATGGCAGCTATGGTCAAATGAATGGCTGGCGAAATTAAACTTGATGACCACATTACTTATTATACTGGAGCTCATACATTACACTCAATGAAAGGAACCATGCCATACAAATAGGAAAGTCACTGTTTCTTCTGGTTCCTAATTATATCGCTTTTTTCCATCTGTTCCTATTCCAACACCTTAACTCATTCTAGCAGAGAAAGAAACAGGTTTCTTTAGGACTGAGGAAATGAAATTGCATTTTTTACCACTATTTATTGAAAGGTTACAAAGACCCTGGAAACATGAGATGTTCTGAAGATTAGTGCAATATAAGGAGAAAGTTATGGTTCCTGCTCCACGCTGTCAATATGGGATTTTTGGCTTTGATATGCCAGACATGGTGTTAGGCACTAATAGGGTTGCAGCACACAGGAAACTGATACCTTACTGAAGGGTAGAAACAGAAGCTCAAATGACAATTGTCTGTGGAAGGAAACACATTTATTCTAAATTCAAAGCGAACAAACATGAACAGACAAGGCACTTACAAGTTGTAATCAATGGGGTCACACAGTGGGGAGTGATTGCTGGGAAAGGAAGGGCAACTTCAGTGTGAGGGTCAATGAGAAGTGAGGCTTGGGAAGGCCTAGTCTTAAGGAAAATGAGAAATCAGTACAGAATCAGTGGTTGAAGCTACGACAAGATGTCTGCTCCAAAGGCTGGCCTGTGGAAGATCATGGAGTTCTCTCTACTTCTAAGTGCAGTCTTCTGTAGGGCAAGGGTTCACGTTCTTAATCTCTCCTGCACCTTTGTGCCACAAAAATACATACTTCTTTTAATACATTTTTATGATTTTTTTCAACTTCAATTCCTCATTTCTCTCGTTGGGACATTTTAGCTATTAAAACTGGCCTCTTTAGCTTTCTCAACTTCCCCTTTACCCTCAAGCACTTACCAGTTGTGCATATTATTGCAAAATAATCTTGCATTTTCTTTTTTTTTTTTTATTTAAAAAATTTAATGTTTAGTTTTCTGTTTTTGAGACAGAGAGAGACAGAGCATGAGTTGTGAGGTGGGGGGTGTGCAGAGAGAGAGATACACACACATACAGAATCGGAAGCAGGCTCCAGGCTCTGAGCTGTGAGCACAGAGCCTGATGCAGGTCTCAAATCCAGGAACAGTGAGATCATGACCTGAGCCGAAGTCAGACGTTTAACCAACTGAGCCACCCAGGCACCCCTTACCTTGCATTTTCTGATGGAATGCCTCTTCTAGCCCTTCTGACAACCTCATCTTTCAAGGTTCAGCTCAAATGGCCTCTCCTCTGTACCAGTCTTCTCTGATTGACTCAGATAGAAAATGGTCCCCTTCCCTCTAGCCTACCACGGCTCTTTGTAAACACTTCTATTATAGTACCCACCACAATGTGTTGAACTTCTGTTTATACTCCTGCTTCTCTACACAGACTCTAAGCTCTTTGAGAATAAGGACCTTCTCACCAGCTCCTGGTTCACTGCATAACATGTAGTAGGTTCTTAATAAATATTAAATATTTACTGACTAAACTTCCAGCATTCACTAAATAAAAGAATGAATGACTATAAGAAGGATCGATCATATGACAACTCTAGGCCTGCACTGAGTAACCTAACTAGCTGAACTCCCTTACGAGTGGGGATAACCATGAGAAATTGATATCACATTCATCAAGTATGAAATTGCTTAGAAAGTTGAGGAGTCAAAGCAGCAAATCAATACTTGAAAAGAGGCAGAGAACTAAAACCTCTTGATGTTTAAATGCATGCAAACCTGACTCAGAAGAAAATTTATAAAATTAAAGAATGGGAGGGGTGCCTGGGTGGCTCAGTCAGTTAAGAGTCTGACTTTGGCTCAGGTCACGATTTTGTGGTTCGTGAGTTCGAGCCCCGCATCGGGCTCTGTTCTGACAGCTCAGAGCCTGGAGCCTGTTTTGGATTCTGTGTCTCCCTCTTTCTCTTCCCCTCCCCCTCCTCTCTCTCTCAAAAAAAAAAATTAAAAAGAATTAAATGTTTTTTTATTTAAAAAAAGAATGGAAGTGTCCTTAGAAAACATGTAGCCAAACTTCCAGAGAGAACGTAAATGAACTTTTCCATAGCCTCCCACATGGTTGTTGGCAAAGGACCAAAATCCAAGCCTCCAAATTCCCAATCTTGTGCCATTTTCTCTGCCCTCACTGTTGTGACAACTCTTGTTTCCAATGCTTATGCGTCTGCCATAGAATGCAGATAACGGGTTTCTCTTCTGTTTTGCTCTCATGAATAATTTTCAGCAACTTTCTGTTGCCGTGCTGGGTTTATCCTTGCAAAGGACATCTGGTCATGCAGCAGAGAATCACCCAGTACCTTTCCAATATCCCTTCAGTCAATCGGTCAACAAGTTATTTATTGAGCTGTTGCTGATGTGCCCAACACAGGGCTAATATGATAGAGTTGGCTGCTTTTAAGCTCAATGCATCAATTAAATAGCACTTTGCATGATTTTGACTTGGCATACCTCGAAGGACAATATTTTTCAAGGCCACTGTGAACTCGGTAATGGGAAGCTTACCCGGTAATTAATTTTACATGGAATCATGCTTTTTGGCCCGATCCCCAGTGTAGGCTTTAAGGCTATCTACACAAAACATCCAAGACCAAATTCTGCCCTCAGATGTTGAATGACCATGTCCATCTGGTCTTTACATTTTACGACTAAAACTGAATACCCAGAAGGCAATAGAATGTGAAAGGCATTCTCTTCAATATGAAGTTTTGAATCTTTCATTGCATTGAGGATTGAGGAGTGGAGTGAGAGAGAAAATGGCCACCAAGGGTTTGTGACAACTTTTCTGATGTTTGGCATCGAAACACCCTACCTTTTGTGACTCAGTCTTCACTTGAAATATAAAGATATGGATTAAACCTTTTGACAAGGGCCTTCCCTACAATTCAGTCCACGAAGTCATACTGCAGAGACAGTGGGCCTGCAAAGTTGCTACCACAGGGGGGCTGGTTAGCTGGGGAGGAGAGGGGATATAGGGGCTTATATAACCATATTACAAACCTGAACATATTTATATTTTAAAAATGTTGCATTTACCTAAGATTCGAATTTACCTGGGCATTCTATATTTTTATTTGCTAAATCTGGTATTTCTAAATCGGTGCCTTCTGTCTGTTGGTTCCTTCCAGGTCAAGGAGTTTTGGGTGTTGTTGCATGACTGCGGATTCCATCTTGCATAGCTCTGTAAATTAGTCTCAACTCATCTGACAGTAGAAGTTTAGCAAGTTCAGGCTCTTGGATAATGCGTGGGTGGGAGTAAGCTTTATGGGTAGTTGTGCATACTGGTTAAGAAAACGAGTTTGGAGTCAGGTGACATAAGTCTGAACCCAGACTCTGCCACCACTAGTTATGTGACTGGGGGCATGTTACTTAACCCTTCCTGTACCTTAGCTTTTTAATTTGTGAAAGGGGCATAATAGTATCTAACTTAAAGTTGTTGTAAAGATTAAAAGATCTCGTTTACATAAAGTGTTTAGCACAACAAAAAAAACATGTAAATACTAGTTTATTGTTTATAAGGCCCACATAAATTTCTGGGTATATTTTTATTTATTTTAAAAATTAACCTTAGACTGCTTATATGTAACATTAACCTCAAGTCACCTATTTTGAATTAATTCTGTACATACAAGGGATACTTAACTTAATTACATGTTCCTGAGCATTTATCTGTTTAATTAAGCAACTTCCACATATTTTAATTGCATGACCCAATACAGAGACCCACTGGAGCCTCTATGCCAATCTAGTTTGGTTAACTTCTACTGTAATATTACACCAGTGGAATGTTCCATGACAAAGATCCAGGGAAAGGTAGGAATTTAAAAAATTATTTTAAACATAAATAAAGCCATCATAAGAGGTAAGTGACTCCATGAAGTCCAGGTAAAGTTTACATTCAGCAACCCTGTGCGAAAAGAAGCACTTATCTCCTGGTTGAAGACATTGCCAAGAAAATGTGTGATGACTGTGATAGTGGGATCAGAAAAAAGAAAATGTGAGACAATAAGTTGCCAAGTTTTCCATAAAGACAGTGGACTAAAAATTTGCTGAGTAAGGAAACTCTAGACATTTTAGATAATGTCCCAGGTCTAATTCAATATGATCATGTCACTAAATTGAAAGTATAAATATAATTTAGAATCCTATCTTAGGTCTATGAAGGGAGCCTCATTCCACTTAATTGTGCAGTTTTTAATAAGTCAGACATAGTGATTTTTTTCAGCTTCAATTGAAACATACATGAAAATGAAAATATAATTTAATTTACATATAAATGAAATTATATCCAGTTATACGGAGATTTCCAATTGAAATGGGGGAAAATAAGACATTTCAAAGCCTTTGGAAAGGAGAATTGTGAAGAGGGTCTACTTGGAATGTACAGGCTGTTTGATACCTGCATGGGTGAAGTAGATTTTTTGGCCTTGGCCCCTTGTGAGTTTTTGGGTAAGAGCTTCAGTTCTTACACAGATGTTTCCAGCAATGGTGTTTGCTAAGGACCCCATAGCATTGTAGGGGTGGCAAGTCTTGAGACCCCCACGGAAAACTTTAGTGATGATTCTTCTGAGATGGGGTGAGGCTTCCCTGTACTGCCATAAGAGCTTCCAGGGAGATATACAGAGAAACTGGGGTAGTCCTTCAACACTTGAAGAGACTCCTTCCAATGCCAAGTTCCATGTTAGTCACCAAAGAGGCACAGTTACTGGAATTGAGAAACTAACCACTTAAAATGTGGTAAAGTGGGATCAATACATATGAAAACACAAATGTCACATAGAAGGGCTCATTGAGTGTTTGCTTGTTTTCATGGTTGATCCTGTATCTTATGCCTCATAGGATAGGCAGCCCTTTCTTTTCCACTGGAATTACTTTCAGTGCTTTAACTAAAAGGTACCTGATTTGCTTCAACTCAGTTCCTGAACAGAAAACAACAACAAAAAGCTAACATACATAGGTAAAGCATAGGTAAAGTTGTTTTTTTTTTTTTTTGAACTTTGAGTAAGAAATTTGACCCATTTTTAGGTGCCAAGAGAGAAAAGAATGAGTACTTAATGAATTCCATGTTTTGTTTTTTGTTTTTTGTTTTTTTTTTTTTTGTGAGTTGTGCTATTTGGAATGGACTGTAAAAAGTTTTAAGCAAGCTGTTATTGCTTATACCTGGATAAATGTAACAACCTAGTTATTCAGTCTTATCAAGGTTTATAGAAAATAAAGATGGTTCCCTATCTGCTGATACTCTGGAAAATTCAGATGAGTTCATCATTTAATTTCTTTTTCTAAGGTTCATGAAAACTGTATATATATTTGTTTGTGATCTGTTACTTAAGGTTGTACTTTCATTAGCACGTATTTGAAGATGACCGAACCAAGAGGCAAACATTGCTGGCCAGACAGCTAGAGACAAGAGCAATGTGGGACATGTAGAAGATTCAGAAGAAGCTAAAAGTTGCATACCTGTTCTTAGAGAAAAGCTCCAGGAGATGGCCATCCAAACCCATTGCATCACTTATAGTTTATTATAAATAAGAATGTTAGGGAATTCCTACTTTGTTCTGTTACCAGAACAATGCTATATTAGATGAAACTAGTCAACAAATCTTTTAATAATCATAAAGTATCTGAAATACTTTTCATTTACAATAAAATATATCAAAATTTTGTACTATTTTACCCAACAAAAAGAAAAGGTTAAGTGCATTTTTATTTACCTTGACTTATAAATTCACATTGCTAATAAAATTTGGATTTAAAACAATCTTTTCTTTTAAGTTCTAAGCAATGTTCCTTCTTTCCTACAACCCTCTTCATTTATAAGGTCGAATTTGAAACAGAAGACCTGAATTGACAGGTCTTTTTACTGTGGTCCTGCAAGGTGGCATTATTAGGGTCAGATATTTTAAGGGAGTAAAAAATAATTAGTAGGAAGAATTGCTTAGCAAATGGAAATAGAGGTGAGTGGAACTAAATAAAATAGATTTAGTTTAAAGGGAAATTATGGCAATTCCAATCAAAGTCTCCATGGGAATTTTTTATTTGCATTTTTGGTATTTATAATAAAGGTATTCTGGATCAAGAAAAAGAAGAGAGTGAAAAAAATGAGAGAATTGGCACTGTAATATATGAAAGCATATTATAAAGATTTAACAATAAATACTATGACACTGGCCTAAGAATAGAGAATAGATAGAACAATGGAATGGAATGGAAATCTTAGAAACAGACTCTGATATTTATAAAATGTTAATATATATGGGGCACCTGGGTGGCGCAGTTGGTTAAGCGTCCGACTTCAGCCAGGTCACGATCTCGCGGTCCGTGAGTTCGAGCCCCGCGTCAGGCTCTGGGCTGATGGCTCAGAGCCTGGAGCCTGTTTCCGATTCTGTGTCTCCCTCTCTCTCTGCCCCTCCCCCGTTCATGCTCTGTCTCTCTCTGTCCCAAAAATAAATAAACGTTGAAAAAAAAATAAAATAAAAATAAAATGTTAATATATAATAAATATGAGCTTCTAAACAACAAGAAAATAGATCATTAGTTCATGATACTGGGATAATTAACATTTGGGAAATAATAAGGTTCTAAAATTTCATGTCAAATATCAAAATAAAATCCAAATGGGAAAGTTATATGAAAAGAGTGAAAATGCAAGCAAATCAGAACAATGGCCGGATACTTTGGTGAGGAAGTTCTCTCAAAGAATAAACTCCTTCCTTGCCCCTCAAAATGAAGAAAAATAAAAATGATATCCTCCCAAACTTCCATAAAACAATACTTACCAAACACAGACTTAACAAATGACAAACTAATAAATGTTAGGGCCACATGACAAAGGATTAGTAGCCTTAATACATAAAGAGATTTTGTAAATGTACGTGAAATGAACATAATTTTCTGCAAAAGCAGAAATTAACACACCATCTCCCCCTTAACCTCCAACATTCTTTTCCCTTAATCCAGCCCACTGCCTGGCACACTGCACAATGTGGTATGAATAAATGAATTACTGAAAAGATAAATATCCCAATGGAAAAACAACAGGTAATGAATTTGAAGAGACCCCTTACAAAAGAAGTATAATGATTCATAAATATATGATAAGAATCTCTAACCTTACTAGTAATTAAAGAAATGCAAATTAAAGTGCTATAACATTGTCTATTTTTTCAGTAGTCAAAGCTGACACAGTTAATAGTGTTTGAAGAGAATAATGAACCAGATGGTAGAATTGTAAATTGTTATGTACTAGAGATTTAGTTATATATATATCAAAAACTTGAAAATGTCTTTTTTTTTATTAAGAAATGTATCAGCAATATTCAAGAAGATTGAAAATAAAGCTATGTATTGCTTTATTATTATTTTATTAAAATTGAACTTGGTCTGTATGTTTGTAGTGTAGGATTATTTAAATTAATCGCAATGAAGGTATAAGGTGAAATAATAAGCAGCCATAACAATTGTATTTTAGAGATTATTTAGGGATATGAGGAAATGATTAGGATAGATAATATGAAAAGAGCAAGTTAAAAAATTCTAATTCTTGATTGTTATTTTCCTGGGTGTTCATCATATCATAAAAGTAACTTTATAAGTCAATTCAGTTCTGTGCATCTGAGATCCAAAGGGTTGGGGAATTCCTATGTGTAATCTTGTCCCAACCCCTTTAAAAAAGTATATTATATATTTCATAAAGATTGTTGAGGAATTGGTAGTGATTACTTCTATGAGGTAGTATTACTGATGATTTTTATCTTTTTTAGTATTATGATATATTTGAAAAATCATCTTGTAATAAAGTGGCATCACCTTTACAGAAAGAAAAAAGTATATTTTAAATAGAAGGTTGAGTTTCTCCAGGTTGCCTGAGTGCTGAGTGGGGAAGGTCACAAAGTTTTCCAGAGAGATGAAGGGAACCTTAGAGACAGAAGTCCATCTCCCCAGCGATGTGGAACATAGGGTGGAGCCAGCCTTCCAGGGTTTTCTGCAGGGAGAAAGCCTGGCGGATGTGAAGCAGGGCAGGGAAGACGGCCAGCAGGGTGGGGGTGTTCTGTTTGGCACCAATCCAGGCTCCGTGTTCTCTTGTAAGCCCTTGGGGAATAGGGCAGCTGTGGAATAAGGGAGGTTTGGGAGTCATGGGAATACAATTCTTCTCAAGCAGCCTGGCCCAGGCAGAGGAATGAGATGTCGTGGAGTGGACTGAATAGCATACACCCTACCCAAAAATTCGTATGCCCCTGGAACCTCAGAGTGGAAATCGAGTTTTTGCAGATATAATTAGTTAAGAATCTCGATGATGCAATCACAGGCCATGTCTTTGTAAGAGAAAGGAGAGGGAGATTTTGGCTACAGAGGCCCACAGGGAAGGAGGCCATGTGAAGATACAGCAGAGTCTGGATGAAGTTATCCAGCCATAAGCCCAGGAGCATCCGGAGACACCAGAAGCTGGGAGAGGCAATGAAGGACTCTCCTCTAGAGCATTCTGAGAGAGGAACGCTCTGCTGACACCTTGATTTTGGACTTCTCGTCTCTAGAACTATGAGAGAATAAGTTTCAGGTATCTAAAACCACCTGGATAGTGGTCATTTATTTTGGCCGTCTCAGGAAACAAATACACGGTGGTGAGTTGGTGAAGACAGGTAAAATCCAGAAGACGAAGGAGAACTCCTGATCCCTTTCATGGTGAAGTCCCTCGTGACTACAGTTCTGTCCAGGACTCTCGCTCTGCCTCCCTGCCCAGTATTTGTGGCACTTGGTTTATATTACCTTCTATAAGTCCTGAGTCTTACACTGAGTGGTGATCTCCTAAAGAAGGTCAGTACTGGGCGCCTGGGTGGCTCAGTTGGTTGAGCGTCTGACTTTGGCTTGGGTCATGATCTCTTGGTTCGTGGGTTTGAGCCCCACATCGGGCTCTGTGCTGACGGCTCGGAACCTGGAGCCTGCTTTGGATTCTGTGTCTTACTCTCTCTCTGCCCCTCTCCCGTTCACATTCTGTTTCTCTTTCAAAAAATAAATAAACATTAAAAAAAAAAAAAAAAAAAGAAGGTCAGTACTTCGTTTTGAATGCTTACTTCCTGCATGAATTTGAAAGATATTCATTTAAACTGGGCATCAGGCACAGAGATTGCCCTGATGGTGTTTTAGCAAAAGGAGTGCTGGTTTTCCTATCAATTTTGGTAAAGTGTTTGTATGTAGCCTTTAAGAGGAGGTAAAGGGGAAATCTCAGGGATTTTTGCCTTTACCCAACAGGCAAATTTTGAGATCCACTGGCCTCTTCTGAAGAATGGTTGGCAAGAAAAAGCCTAACCTTCCACTGAATGTTAGAGTATAAACTTTCATGCAATTTTTATTAATTCCGAGATAAAAATGATTGTGTAGGAATTCCCACTTCTCTGTGATTGCCCAAAGGTAAATTCCCAAGCAAGACCAGATATATACTTTGGCTTGATTAACAATTCAAGCGATATGAGATTTCAAAAAATTCTGATGTCTATATTTTGTATTCTTCACCTTTAAGAAATCTTAGTATGAACATTGTTTATAATATAACAGGGAATAATATGAACTTATAACTTTGCAGTGGTAGTCATTGATGCCAAATGGATCTTGCCACTAGTTTATTTATGGCTGTGCTATAACCTTAAGCAGAACACAGACAAGCAGCTATTGCTATTTAGTTATTAGGCATAAGCACAAAGGGTTAGGAGCTTCTCAGGCATTATTCATTGACAATAATCTGTAGCCTGCTATGAACAGTGCCACATGCTGTGCAAATATAGCAAGACTGCCTTCATAAATAATGCCAGAAACACTAGCTGTGCCAAGGCAGTTAGAATATATCGATAGCAAGTTAATGTGTTAGGCCCCCGGGTTTGCTTAATTGTACAGGCTAACTTAGCCTAGGCAAGTGAAGAGAACTGCCTTAGCTCATTGCAAATTTTGTACTCTATCATTCGGGCCCTTCTCCCCCCCACACCCCATCTTCCGGGCTTAAGATAGATCCTTCTAATAATGGTGCAATTTCCTTGACTCTCACGAAATTTTATCTTCTTACAATATACAGTGGTGGTGTCCTTATTTTGGTGATGGAAGTGGAATGCATTTTCTCTACTTGCAATTATCTTCTACCAGCAACAGAAATGAATTTTTAGCCTGTCCAGAGAAGTCAATGTCTGCTTATTTTTAGGCTGTTTAAGTGCATATGTGGCAGTAGCCTAAACTCTTCGCTCAATGTGTGCAAAGTAGCATTACTAACCCCCTCAGGCCACAGCCATGACATGGGAAAATGAGACATAAGATTATGGGGAATCCTCTCCAGCATGTGACCATGTAGCATTTTGAAAGATAAAGTTTCCATAGAATTACCCAAGACAAGGGTGATTTGTTCAGAATCATTCGAAAGGACGATGTAGCAGGCAGAATAATGGCCTTCCAAAGATGTCCATGTCCTAATCCCTGGAACCTATGGATATATCACATTACAGGGCAAAAAAGTATGTTGCAGATGTGATTGAATTAAGGATTTTAGGTGAGATTATTCTGGACTATCCAAGTAGGCCCAGAGAATCACAAGGGAAGCCAGAGAATCAGTGTCAGAGTGGTAGAGCATGACAAAAATTCAATGGGTCATTGTTGGCGTTAAAGATGGGAGGAGGCTATGAGCCAAGGAATGCAGGCAACCTCTACAAACTGGAGAAGGCAAAGCAACAGATTCTCCCCTAAAATCTCCAGAATGAATGCAGCCCTGACAATATCTTGATGATACTGACAATACCCCATGATACTCATGTTAGAGTTCTGATCTCCAGAACTATAAAATAATAACTGTGTTGTTTTAAATCATCAAGTCTGTGGTAATTTGATACAGCAGTAATAGGAAGCCAATACAGAAAGATAATAAATAATTCATACCGCCACCTTTATAAGAATGTGATCAAGTTCACTCATTCAGTTACACTGAGAAAATATTTACAGAACACTTACTACACACCAAGCATTGCCATTGTCATTGTGCTTTGGTATTGGTGGCATATGATCATGCATTTATTCTCAAAATAATTATTTATTCCCTACTAGGCACTGTTGCAGAGGATACACAGAGGAATAAGATGGATAAGATCCCTGCCTTCACATAGCTTATGCACTTGTATGGAAGGAAGTAGATGAAGAGCAAGTAAATGAATAAAATCATCGCAAGTTGCTAAAGAGAAAATTAAAACAGGGTAGGTGATAGCGATCAACTTGGGAAAAGCTCCCCTAGGTCAGCTGGGTAGGGAGAGCCTCTCTGAGAAGGAGGAGGTGACACTGGAGCTGAGACCCATCGGACAAGAAGGTGACAGCCTTGTATGTGGAACACAGGATGTTTAAAGAAAGGAGTGGCAAAGAGAAATGGAAAGCCAGGGGAGGCATTTCAGCATTGAGCGTCATGAGCTAATGAATGTTACAGTTTATTATGACCTTGCAATAATTAGAGTGCTTTTGTAGTATTATTCAAATGCTGAACTTAAGGAGAGTTTAGAGATCAAATAGCTCAATTTTCTCTTCTTAATGAAAACTGATGCCTACTTCGAGTAATTACTTGTTGGGGACACAAATTTGTCTCTTGTCTTCAGTTCATATGCTTTTTACCATACCACCCACCACCTGCACATATTTTTCCTAGTTTTTCGTCAGGATTGACCCTTTTCTTTCTTCCTCCTTTTAAATGAAATCACTCAGGAACTAAGATTGGTTGTACAAATAATAAAGAAATTCTCACAACTCATGGAACCGGACTTGGAAATTGGTCGGAAGACTCCATGAGAAATAGACCCTGTATTGTCCTCTTCTTTGTGATCTTCTATTCATGAATGACTTATTCTAGGTCATTCATATTGTTTTATGAAATAAGTTACTTCTAGTAGCAACATGCATAACCTTTGATTTTTTTTTTTCTTTTTATTTGCCACAGAGAAAAGGATTAGCACTGAAAATTGGATGCTTGGCAGTTGCTAGGCACCAAGCAGACACTCAAGAAGTGGCCATGAAACACAAAAAGATTTAAAAATCAACAACCGTTTACATCTTTAACCACAATCCCAATGAAGTAGATAAAGGTATCTGATTACTGGTATCTCCAGATATTTAATAAAAGAAATGGAATAATACTTTTGAACTTGCTGTGCTCTAACAGTTGTGTCTGCTGAATATAGTTATTAATAGGTTTGTCAGGTTCACTAAATGTTCAGGTTTAGTGGCCAGAAGGGTAGACAGTTGTATGCAAGGCAAAGTAAAATTGATGCCATTTAAATTTCAGTGAAGTTGGCTTGAATGTATCCTTAAAAAGACCCTGGTAATCTGAGTAGAAATAGGGTAAATGATTTATTCATTCCATGATCCCTGGTGTTTTTTCTTTTTCTACTTTCCTGTAGAGTTTCATGCTCAGAACTTCACCCTTCTGACCCTCTGAACTAGTTAACTCTGACCCTGAGATGTCACCAGCTATATCCCTTTTCCTCCAAACCACTCCCTTTTCATTCATGGCTCTCTTAAGAGAAAAGCACAACCTCTCCCCTAAGCTCTGTGGAGCCCTAGTAATCTCTGTCATAAATAATGTCAGTTTTGTGTGCTGAATTTTATATCTACAGTCATCTACCATGACAATGAATGAGATAGACCCAACTCTATCAGGAAGAGCAATGACCTGATAATGTGTTACTTTGCAGAATTAGCAACACAGATCAATGACACAGGCAGCATTATGCAGTGGTTGAAAGCACAGCCTCTAAAGCCGGACTGCTTGGGTTTGAATCTTGCTTTGCCATTTACAGGCTGTAAACCTCAGGCAAGTTACTTCTTTGTTTCTATTTTTTCATCTTTAAGAGGGGAAAAATAATAGTGACTACCTCGTTGTTATTAAGACAATTAAAAGGGATGATGTTTGTAAAGCTTTTAGCAAAATTCCTGGCCTGGTAGATATTATGTAAGCTGTTTGATGAAGTAAAATGCAGAGCTTTCATCAGAATAATCTTTCATGAGATCCTACTATTTTGTCCACTTTCTTCTCCCATTTTCTTAAAGTACACTTAGAAAACAGGGTCATTTAATTATTTTCAAAAGACAGGCCTTATGAATAAAGAAGTAAATACATCATTTCTATTGATAGCAAGTCGATCTTTGGACAGTTCCCACATGCATGAATTTCAGTTACCATGGTTGATTAACACCCGTCCTCCAGCAACACGGTTCGAATTTAAGTCACTATGACATAGTAACCAAATAGGCACATACGGTGCAAACTTCCTACTAGCTCTTCAGCCCACAACTTTTATGTCCATAACAGATGCCCATTATGATCAGGGACAAATCATGTCACTTTTAAAATATGTTGGTGATGGGTCACTGCACATCTGTTATTAGATCACATACAGACAGTAAAGCGTGTAGTGGTGTTGCTTCCTTGTCTCCGGGTGACCGACCTATGTGAAATTTTACAATATAGCTAATCAATTAACAGAGTGAACTGGCCAACAGAGACGAGAGTGCAATGAAGGGATAAGTGACAGCAAGTTGAATGAACATAAATTCAGCTGTAGAAACAATGGCCAACTGTGGGAATGTTGGCATTGGCCCATTTGACAGCCCGTAGATACGTAGCCAGAGAGACTTACTCAAGGTGAACTTCGTGAAGTTGAACTTATCAACACAAACAAGGAAAGTGATTTGACAAAAAGGTGAAGCTGTCCTAGAGAAAGTACCTTCTTCACATTGAAAGAGCTCTCAGAGTTGTTTCACAACATTGACAGCACGAAGGCTAAAATGTTTTGAAGATGATCAAAATGTAGAAAGCACTATGACAGTTCCCCAAAGCAGGAAAGATGCTCCTTTTGTAGCTTAAGTTATGCAATGACAACGAGAAGCCAGGCATCATTCAGACTGCTCTTGATGAATGTACAGATAAATAATTTTAATTCTCAATGGTTGTAATATTTTAAATTAAAATGCACTAAGTAAATATTATTTTCACTCTTTTTTTTTTACCTTTTCCTATACATTTGTAAACTATGATAAGGGAGGTTTTAAAGTTTTGACAAACATTTTAAAGGTCATAGAATAATTGTAATTTTTCCCATCAGTTATTAAGATTACTCTGTAGGGTATCATCTTACATGGTCATTTCTATAGTCTTGCACTACGGTGCAAAATGAGGACTACGTGTACTATTTTGGTTGCGGTCATAATCTAATAAAAGGGGTAGGAAAGATCATCTGAGAAAAATTATTATGCTGTTTGGGCTACAGCCTTGAACACAAACAAAAATTTTATTCAAACATGGTAAATTATTCTGTCCTTGGGACATTTTTTGGCCCAACTTTAATCACCATTAAATAATGTCACAAAACTTCATTTATTTGGATTATCAGAATCGAGGATTCTCTAAATAGATCAAGATACCTGACATCTGAATTCTCATTTCCTGGCCCTATATTTTCCACAGGGAAGGAGCCTTTTTCCTTCAGCAGTTCAAGAGAGCGTGTCATTGGACATAAATTATATGCTCAATATAGAACTTGAATTGGGAAAGATCCCACACTAAAGGGCACTGAATGTCAATGTTCATCTGAAATAACACATAAAACATTATAGTCATTCTATCCAACTTAAGAAAGAACACAAAATTTAAGGTTTTGTGAGTAGGCATCAATATTATTTTGATACTTATAGATTCCTAACGTTTTTTCATTGAAAATAGGCCTAAATAGTTTGGCCATCTGTTTCCTATCCATTTGAATATAATAAATTGGAGTTAGGAATTTCTGCACATTTTAAGGATTGTTTATATGCCAGTGTTCTTAAGAATATTCCTTCCTGGGGCCCCTGGGTGGCTCAGTCAGTTGAGCATCCGACTTTGGCTCAGGTCATGATCTCGCGGTCTGTGAGTTCGAGTCCCGCGTCGGGCTCTGTGCTGACAGCTCAGAGCCTGGAGCCTGCTTAGGATTCTGTGTCTCCCTCTCTCTCTGCCCCTCCCCCGCTCATGCTCTGTCTCTCTCTCTCTCTCTCTCTCTCTCTGTCAAAAATAAATAAAATATTTAAAAAATTTTTTAAAAAGAATATTCCTTCTTAATTCAGGATCTTGTAATATTAACCCTGCCCTTATCCATCTGAGTCCCAATCAAAGGGAAACTTCCTCCACATTCTTTGCAATGGAACCTCCACTTCTGTATCCTCCACTGAGAGAAAGAGATAATCCTAGAGTCATAAGAAAATCTTCATGATTATTACTTTCAAGCTGAAGTGGTCAAAGTAAGATTCAGAAAGATCAGAGGATTCCAAGAATCTGGGACTCTGGTTATTGACACTTGTTGCCTCACATTCTTTTTTCCTGATTCTTTCCCTTGGGGAGATTCTCAAGATTAATTCCAACCACACTTAGGCTTCATGCTACTTGAATTCTCAAAAGTCAGTTAAAAATTACCAGAATATTCTACATTCTAAAACATAAAAAAAAGAAAAACATAGGAAACACCTATAATTGCAAATAGTTCTTGATCATAGCATGCCCATTTCTAATCACGAAGGGAAATGCAATAAAATATGTTTTAGCATCACCAAGTAGACATTATGTCTTGTTAGTAGTAGTGTGGAAAAACAGTCTCCCTCAGTTATTTGCTTCTGGGGGTGTAAATTAGTTCATATCTGTACGTAGGAGTATAAACATCAATTTAGCAATATCCATCAGAAGTCAAAATGGGGACCTTTGGTCATTGGCTTCACTTCTTGGACTTATCTAACATCTTGAACATCTGTGAAATGATGCGTGTTTAAGAACATTTGCCTGCAGAATCATTTATAATAGCAAACAATTAAATGTACCATGTAACAAGATGTTAAAAATTACATTTCAGTTATGATGCCAGTGAAGTGAGTTTCAAATACTAAAATAGTTCTAAGATGTATTTCCTTTTACAGGAATTATAAAGAAAATGCTATAGAAATGGTTTTACACCTCTCAGTCCAGGTGAAGGATTATAAGAAAGGGTCAGAGATTGGAGAGAGAATCTATAAAACCTATTATTTCTAAGAGGATGAAAGAGAGATACAATAACATTCCAAGTTGGGTGCCATGGAGAGAACCACTCAGAAATGTGTTCCTTGAAGTAGAATGTTTCAGAGAACTTGGTGCCTTGGTCATGCCTAAGAAAGTTCAAGTGCCCTGTGGTAGTACATTCAAGTGGCTGCACTGGGATCAGGCAGCATTCTGTTTGTTAGAGCAAAGGCATAGCCAACAGGATAGTGGCTGCAGTAGGCACTATAATGGCCTCATAAAAATGTCTATGCCATAATCCTTGCTACCTGCCAGTATGTTAAGTTACATGGCAAGGAGTTAAAATTGCAGGTAGAATTAATGCTGGTAGTAAGCTGACCTTGAGGTAGGGAGTGTATTTTGGATTATTCTGAACCCAGTGTAGTAGGAATTTAGATCCAGGAGTGTGCTGAAATATAATGAGCCTCTGTCAAAAGGGAGGGAGAGATTGGAATATGCCTGGGTGTGTACTACTCAGATTATCATCACCTTCATTTACCAGGATTTGTGTGAGAACCCCAGGAAGTAGAGGAAGTAATAACATACTCCCACACAGCTTGCTGTGAGAAAAAGGCATTTCTTCACTTCAGCAGGATGACTTGTTTGTGTCAAGGAGACAAGGCAAGGAATCAGCAGTGACATCAGAGTAGTCAGGAGCAGGACCAGGAGAAACCATAGAAACCATGGTAACCTGGGAAGTGCACCGACAGCCCATGGCAGGGTAGTAGAAGGCTTTAGGATGACAAGCTGGGACTGTGACACTACGGACAGGAACAACATAGGAGACAGAAGGACATGAAAGCAGGAGTGGTTCTGACAAAGGAGCATCACTGACCACCCAAAATCAAAGGATTCATCCATCTATGCATTCAGAAGCACATGTGCAAAGCCCATAGGACCTTCCTTAATGAGTCTGGGGAAATTAGGGGCTGATAGAGGACAGAGTATGGCCTTTGGAAACTCCGCTGGAGGAGGCTGAATTTAAAAAGTTAATGTTTCTTAATAATTCTGAGCAGTCTTCAACTCTCATTTAATGGGATTTGGGCAAATACGGATGAAATTACATCAGAACCATTCAGACTTTAAAAATTGAACTCCTGTTTTACTTTCATCTTCTGTATCAAGAGAAAGAATTTTCACATTAGAAAGAGTAAAGTCACCATGGTTAAGAAAAACACCAAATAGCAACACAGTGAAGAGAGGATTAGATCATATTCCTTTCATAATAAATAGTTGCTAATATGACTGTAGAGCCATTATATATTATCTTCAAAAACTTATGGAATGTAGAGGAGGTTCCTCAGAATTTTTTTTTTTCTGTCATTTTTCTCTTTTAAGTTTTCTGAAAGGAAAGAGATCTGTTCCAGGGTCATATATATGATTTCAATGTTTAATGGACTTTCCAAAAGGATTATGATTATAAGCGTGCTTTGGGATCACAAAGAGCTAACATGGTTTCACCAAGACTATATAATGTGATTTGATATTCTTGAGAAGAGTGTGTCTGTCAAATCTCTAAACTTCACGAAAGAGATGGTAAAATATGACTTTAATCATAGTAATATAACAGCTACCCACAAGCTAAGTATTCGGCCCTGTGATTTTCAACATTTTACTCTATAACTTGAATGAAGACAAAGATAGCCAGTTTATCCAATTTTATTTTTCTAAGTTCATCTATTTATTTTGAGAGACACAGAGAGGAGGGGCGGAGGGAGAGAAGAGGAGAAGCAGAGAGAAAGGGAAAGAGGGAGAATTCCAAACAGGCTCCTCATTGTCAGCGTGGAGCCGATGCAGGGCTCAAACCCACAAACTGGGAGATCATGACCTGAGCCAAAATCAAGAGTCGGAAGCTTAACAGACTGAGTTACCGAGACACCCCGAATTTATCCAGGTTTGAATGATGCAAACATAGGATTCTGAACGATAAACATTTTCAATAGGGTGAAATTAAAAGTTAAAAATTAATGAGATGCAATGCAACAGATATTAATATAAATTATCGTATCTATGTTTAAAACAATAAATGCAAATAACAGATTTTGGGAATTTTAATATGATGAAAATCAGTGTAAAGTTTTAGTTGGCTAGTACAAATTGAGTAGATGTGGATAATGAAAAGGTTTGCGAAATTTTGTTTTCCATAAATGAAAGTTTAGTGTATGGAATGAGAAAAGCAAAAGCTTATTGTTCTCTGAAGAACATAAACCATATCAAAATACTGAACTGTTTTAACAGATTTCACCAAGACATGTATACATTAGAGCATAATTATTGAAGAATGGCCAGGATCAGAGAAATGAATCCTGAAAACAGAAAACTTTGGTGACACAAAGTTGTTACTTAAATACCTGAGAAATGGTCATGAGGAAGAAGTATTAGATTTGTTCTCTAGATTTTCTATTGCAAAAATTGCAACATGTTGGTGAGTTGATTGCTAGGACCTGAGGTGTGAGAGAGGAGGCTGGAGAAAACAAAGCATCCAAGTCATGAAGAAGTTGCCATGATAAGGAGAGTGGATAATGAGACAGAAGGGCTGTCTGCAGTAGAGAAAGAGGAATAAGTTTGTGTTTCTGGATGGTCTCTTGGGCTGCTCTGGGGAAGCAGAGGCTGCCATCTAAAGAAGATGTTGTGACAAGGGTGGGGTCTAGAAATGGAGTCTGGGTAGGGTAACCTCCAAGATTTGTAGATTTTAACTACGAATGTAAAACTTCAGAGAAAATCAAAGCACTGCTTTTCCAGAATTATCCTGTGGTCACAGCCACTCTTATAATTAACAAAAAGGCAAGGTTTATATTTCCTTGAGAAAATTTCAAACTTCTCATCTAGAAATAGCTCACACAGAAATACAGTGAATGAGAAAAGGGAACGCTGTAATAAATTATAAACTGGAATTTAATTAGCAAGGAAAACTAAGCATAAAGCAATTTAAAATAGGCTTGCCTGAGACAGGCTTTGGTTTCTGAAGCTTTAGAAAATAAGCTTACTCATACATAGAAAAAAAAAATGGAACTGAGAAATTGTTCCCACCATCATCATCGTCATTACCAACTGGAACATAAACCCCAAAACCTCCATGGTATATATTTTTTTCCTTTCAAGTAGATAACAGTAAAAAATTGCAGAGATGGTGGATTTAGAATAGCCAATGCTACTTCTATTTATTGGGTCTCTTTGTTACTTGCTGTAAGGAAAACTAAATTGTAGAGACCAAAATACTAAATTTGCTAAGTAGGGTCTACACTTCATTTCTCAACTAGCATCACATTGTTGTTGGATTGAACTAGCTTAATTTTATTAGCTTTATTACTAATGTCAGTGAATGCCTACATGTTGTGTGTTTTTTACAAGTCTTTCATTTTACAGCAAGGGCCAGGGTCAGCCAATAGTTGCATACCCTGCTGCGCTAACAAATGGAAATAGAATGGCAGAGTAGAATGAGGACTAGATTGACAGAAGGTTCCAGCTGAAAGGAGTTATGGTTAAGCACGTGTACTCTGGAATCAGTCAAGACTGGAATCACTCTGTCTTTCTGCATGACTCTATTTTCCTATTAAATGAGCTATTGAGTACCTCATAGGATAGTTAAAGGTTAAAAAGGTTGAAATAAGTAAAGTTTTATAGCTGGGGTTGGTGTAGGGTAGGTAGTCAAATGATGTTAACTATTATTCTTAGTGCTGGCTGTGGCTCAAGTAGTTATTATGCAGATCAAGATCATTAACTTCCTTGGGATTTAGTTTCCTCATCTCTAGAAGGAAGGTGTTAGACTAGATGCTAGCAAATGATCCTTCCAGATCTCCTTAGTTAATAGAATCATAATATCTTTTTAAAATCTTAATTTATCAGTTATATATTGAGTGCCTATTATGTACAAAGAATTATGCCTTGGAATAATGGGATATATGGATATTTTATTGACCTTCAAGAGTTTACAAATTATAAAGGAAATGAGACATAAAGATGTAACCTTGATCAGGCCCTATGGGACAACTTTTGTGCACTTCATACTGTGTTTAAGGTTCAGCCGGAAGAGTGGGGAAAAGGGAGAGGAGCATTTGGGTAGAGGCAACACAGAGAGCAAAGATACAGAGATGGGAAAGCACAAAAGTATAAATACTTTTGAGGCATACACCAATGGTGCATACACCAATTTAATGAGATTTCCCATAGTAAGAGTAGAAGACCGGGTTGGAAAGAGAAGTTGTGCCACATTGTAGAGCATACTGAATGCTGCTGGGTAAGCATGGGTCAGTCTGTAAGTAAAAAAAAAAGCTGTTATAGATTTCAGAGAGCAGAATCATGGTCCTGGTAAGAGGAGAGAGAAGTGAATGCTAGATAAGAGAGTGAGTAAGAGCCTGAGAAGAGGTAGTAAAAACAGACTTGACCTGGTGATTGGCATCCTTCTCATTAACTCCCTTGACATTTACCACTTCCTTGGATCTTCAGTCAACCCTGGTTCCAATGCACATCCTTTCTGCTCCCTTCTGATGTTCCACTTGGGTAGGTCTCCTTTCCAAAGAGCTGAATGTTCTCTTTCCCTTCATGATGCTAGGAAGAAGTGGGAAAACCAGCTGCATGCATTTTTGCTGCCACAACCATTCTTCTCTCTGATGAGGTACATTAAAGAACCCTCACCTCTATGAGATTTGTGCTTTATCCAGCCACCTACAATCACACTTAAGTGCTAATACAAGTAAATTCAGACTTTTTCCTACCTGGAACTTTTGCTTTGAAGCCTCCTCCGCTCTCCTGCTCTGGAGAACTCCATTGGGCAAAGTGGAAATCCCATGATCTTTCCCCTTTTACCTTAAAGCCTTACACATAGCCAAATTCCACACAGTCCTCTTTCCTTTGTTCTCCCTCATCCTACAACCTCTATCAGATATCCAGAGCTGATAGATAGATAGCAACAAAAGGAACATCTGGCTTCAAATCTTGCCAAGACTAAGAACATGAAAGAGGAAGAAGAGAGATTTGGCAATCCCCTGATTCCTTCCTCTCAGAGGCCAATCCTGAGCATGGGTTTGCTGAACATTGCTGCAGTGGTTCATTTAGGTCTTTGATAGAACCTTCATATCTGTATTTCCTGAGGAGGTTAGAGTGAAAAGGTCTGGGTGAATGGAGCAAATGATATCTTACAAAGAGCATGAACTTTGGAATTGGCAGACATGTCTGGATTCAGATTTTTGATTTATCACTTAATGGTAGCAAATACTTCTCTACACTTCTGTTTTCTCATCTGTAAGTGGGCATAAAACACCAAGGAGAAATAAACAAACAAACAAACAAAAAACTACTACATAATAGAAATGTATTGAATTCTACCCTCCTCATTACTTGCTGCAGTGAAAGCTTCTCCCCAATTTCTTACACACTTAGTGCCACATCAGTGGCTTGTTATTTATTCAAACTTGTGGCAGAAAAGTATCTATTATCAATTATTTAAACAATTTCTTTAAATATACTATCTTTAATAGTAAAATAAAATGTTTAATTCCTCATTTAAAATGCCCTGGAGCTCCTGGGTGGCTCAATCAGTTAAGCGTCCAACTTTGGCTCAGGTCATGATCTTGCAGTTCATGAGTTTGAGCTCCACGTCGGGCTCTTTGCTGACAGCTCTGAGCCTGGAGCCTCGTTTGGATTCTGTGTCTCCCTCTCTCTGCCCCTCCCCCACTCATGCTGTCTCTATCTCAAAAACAAATAAATGGTAAAAAATTTTTTAAAATGCCTCAAGCATTTTGTACTTTCAAAATACTTTGGAATGGTTTAGAAATCGAAACATTGCACTAATTACCTACTATACCTCCTTTTCTGCCTGATCCATCCATTCTTTAGGAGCTGTCTCCTCAGAAATGTCCTTTTTCGTGACCTTTCTTTCCATCCTGGTAAATTAGCATTCCTCCAAAACTTCTTTGAATCATGCACACATCTCCATTTGAACATATACTTCAAGATAGTATAATTGTATATGACATATCTGCCTTCCTTTCTGGACTGAGAACTCCTTATGAGACGTCCATTAACATTGGTTTTTCCTCTTGGGCTCATTATACCCTCTTCTGCCACAGACTAAGCATTCAGTGTCTTCACAGCACCCCCTTGGCTTCCAAGTGCTCCTCTACAATAGCCCCTGTATTGTCTTAGTCTTCTAGAAGTTTCTTCATGTTTTTGATAACTCTACATTCATCCACCTTAAAATGTTTCTGTCCTGTGACCCAATTCTAATAGCTAAGCTATGTAACTAGCAACCAGCTAATACATTTAAACAATCCATGCTAAAATGTTATCAGGCAGGGGTTTGAAATGCACCTTATATGTAATATACAGTATATTCTAATATTTGCTTTAAAATGTAACCACTGAAGTCTATGTCAGACATTGAACCTGGCTAATGAGATTATTTCCTTCTTAAACGCCATCACATATGATAGGGTTAGCTCTGGAGACACATTGCCTGAGATTACTTTTTGGTTGTATCACCATGGGCAAGTTCGTTGACTTCTCTGTGTTTGATATATAAAGGGAGTTTGCACATACATATACAAAATGGGGATAAAAAGAGAAATTATTTCCTAGGGTTGTCCTGATGTTTAATAGATTTAATACACACAGTGTGGTTAACAAACGTATCTGACATTCAGTGACCCTATATAACTATAAAGCTAATGCTACTCCTTGCACAAGATGCCTGACTATAGAGTTGTAACTGAATATAGTGAGAGACCTCACTTAAGAAAATATTTTCCTGAACTCACCATTCCATAACCACAAATTATGTGGGACAGAGAACTTGAAAGGGAGGTATTTACATTAACCCCATTTCCTATGAGATAGATGATAGATAGATAGATAGATAGATAGATAATAGATAGATGATAGATAGATAGATAGATAGATAGATACACATATGACACATACACATATACACACCATATATGTACCGGGTGTTGAGTTTGAAAGAACATTGAATCAGGAATTAGATGATTCATGTACATGTCTTGATTCCACCATTCACCAGCAGTACAAACACAAAGTCTTAGAGCTCTAGTTTATCTCTAAAAAAATAGAACTGACTGCCTGCCAAACTCACAGGATGTTGTGGAGACCAAATAGGTTAAAAAATAAATCCCTTGGTAAATTGTAAAGTGCAATGCAAACAGGAGGCATCCATTAGTCTGTGAGATTTTCCAGGGAAGGGACAGCTCTTATCCCAGTGTTTGTCAGCCAATAAATGTTCACTAGTCTTGTGTAATATGAATTCTTAAGGACAGGATGCTTGCACCAGGTTAGGAAAATATTTAAAATGTGTGAGACTTAACTTGAAGAGCAAAACAGAAACTTTAAGATCTCATACACCCTTTCACTTCCATGGTGTTTGAAAAGAAGTGTTTTCAAGCAGAGGGGAAAGTTTTAAGGGAAGCTTTTGCTTACAATATTACCTGAAGTAATTGTCTGTAGTTACATGAGTACATGTCCTTCTTCCCCTTGTGGTAGACTCTGGAACTTCTAACTATTGCAGTGTCCCAGAGAGCAGTGCTCAGCATATGCTTGCTGAATAAATTAATGGATGAACAAGTGAAAATTTTCTACATTCAGCCAAACGAGCAAAATTAAAAGCATTCAGAAAAATCCTGCATCCCTTAACTATACATCTCTTAAAATTATTTTATTTGTTTTGGCTTTTTTTTTTCTTTAATGAATACTACTATAAAAACAGCAAGTCTTTCTTTAGGCTGGTTGTCATGAAAATTCTTTTATATTAATTGTGGTGTTAACAAATTCACAATGCTAATTGCTGCTTTCTTCACTATGATTTGTTTATTGCTGGAAAATCAAACATATCAAATTCTTGTCTGCCTTAGTCCCCTGATAACATTCACAGAGAATTAGATGCTCCTCGGAGATATGTGTACGTGAACACTGGTTGAGGAGAGAAAAATGCATTCATCAGATTCCATCTTGAGAGAAAAAAAGATAAAACTTTGGATGACATAAAATGTAATTGATTTAATCAGTATTATTTTCAAATTCAGTAAATAAATCCATCCTCATAAATCAATTAAAAATCCTGTAAATATACAATATACGATTGCTTCCCATTATAAATTTACTTGAAACTAGCTCCATGTTTAAAAATTGTGGTAGAGAACTTCATACATCTTACCTGAATTTTCCTATGTAGACATTTAGTACCAAATTTAAAAGTGTCTTTTCCAACCAAGGACATGGCATAAATTGAAATAATATTTATCTTCTCATAGTGAGGTTTCATCAGTAAAATTACATCCCATATGAGGTTCTTCCTGAGCTTAGGAATTGGAATCCAGACTAGCTAATATATATTTTTACCTTAATATTTGGAAAATGTGATTAGATTTGTAGCTGTTGTTCTTTGAATCTACCCTGACGCTTCCTCTGGGCACTGTGTCTTTCTTTCCATTCCCAAAGAAACATTCCAAGCCATTGAAGGGATTTTTCCTTTTTTCTCCATCACTAAACTTCCCTTCAGTCTGAATAGCTTCTATGAAATCAAGATTGCAAAATCTCTATTTGACCTGCCACTCCCATGCTCAAAAACTTTCATTGACTTTACAACTGCTTATGGAATAAAATTCAAACTCCCTCATTTGGAACTGAAGGCACTCCATGGTTGTGGCATCTTTGTTTAATCTGTGATATTGTCTATTTTTATTTACTGTTCCATGCACATATGTTTTCTTGCTTCTCTCTTCTAAGAACTTATGTAAGTCCTTGTTGAAATTATTTTCACTATCTTGTAATGTAATTCCTGAGAAGTATTCCCTAAGTTTATTTCCTTGTTTCCTTGTAGGTATGATTGTGGTTATTTCTTCTTTAAGAATTTGATAAAATTTTGTGAAACCATCCAGATCTTGATTTTTTGTTTTTATTTTTGTGAGATTGTAAATTAAGGATTCAATTTTTTAAATTGACATAGGACAATTTGGATTCTCCATTTTCTTATGTCAGATTTAGCAACTTACTTTTTAAAGAAATTTGTCCATTTCATCTAAGGTATCTAGTTTATTGGTATAAGTCTGTTCTCTCAGTTTTTCTATTTTGAGTCTATTTTTCTGCTTTTAAGCTGACTGATCATTTCTTTTATAGCATCTAATCTGCTTTTTTTTTTAAAAGTTCATTTATTCATTTGGAGAGAGACAGAAACAGAGACAGCATGAGTTGGGGAAGGGCAGAGAGAGAGGAAGACAGAAAAAAGCCCAAGCAGGCTCTGCACTGTCAGTGTGGAGCTTGATACCACAAAACCACAAGATCATGACCTGAGCCGAAACCAAGAGTTTCACGCTTAATCAACTGAGCCACCCAGGTGCCCCAAATCTAATCTGCTTTTAAGCTCAACCAGTGAATTTTTAATTTTAGATATTATATTTTTCACTCTAGAAATTGCATTTTTTCAAATCGGTTCAATTTCTCCTCTCATTTTGCTCCTAATTTTCTTTAAATCCTTGAAAATATTTATAACAGCCATTAAAGACCTTGCCTACCGATTCCATCACCTCAATGATTTCTGGGCCTATCTCTATTGATTGATTTTTCTTAGAGTTATAGGTCATATTTCCCTGTTTCATTGCATGTCTATTAATATGTATAAAGTATATAATATAATTATAATATAATATTAATATATATGTATGTATATGCTGGATGCTGGATATTTTGAATATTTAATTGTTGAAATTCTGGATTTTATTATCTTCCTGTAAAGAGTATTGAGTTTGTTTTGGTCAGAAATCTACTTATGTGGGAATCAGCTTGATCTTTTCAACATTGTTTTTAAGCTTGGTTAAGGCTGGTCCAGAGCATATTCTACTGTCCAGCTAGGTTAGGCCTTATCCTAGGTCATGGTCTTTCTCTGATCTCCACTGAATATTCATAGTGCTCACTGAGGTCTCTTACCCAGATTGGTTGGAATTGGAATGTAGTACAGCTCTGTGCAGGCTCCAACAATGGCTGAATTTATAGTTCTCTGGTAGTTATATCAACCTTGTGACATGTTCCTAACATGGACAACTTTTTATTACACCAAGTCTCAAGGATAACCCTGTGCAGGTTTCTAGGGCCCTTGCTGAGTGTACTCCCTTCTCTCCTGCTATTCCAAATACTCCAACCTCTCCAAACTCTTGATTAGTGAGATCTCTGTGCTTTGCATGGATTTTTCCTCCTGCCTCTGCCTCTGTTAGAAAACCTAGGTCGTGAAAAAGAGCTCACTTCTTTCTTGTTTCCATTCCCTTAGAGATACTGCCTTGTGCTGCCTATTGTCCAATGTCTAAAAACATTATTTTATATATTTTTATGTATTTTGTTTAGCATTCTGGTTGTGTACAGATAGTCCAGTATCCATTGGCCATCATGGCCAAAAGTGTGGCTTCATACTCCCAAAATACAATTATATTAATCAGAATTTTTTTTAATTTGAAGGATTTTTATTTTAGCAAAATATTTCTAAAACGATGTTTATAGATAGCATATGAAAATACTGTCATTTTTAATGAACTTATTCTTTTGAATGAGCTATTTCTGTGTAATTTTTAGAATTGATCCATTGATAAAATTGGTATATATTAAATTTTACTGGTCATAACCTCTGAAATCTACTATACAAATCTGCTCTGGCAAAGTTTATCAATGACAAAGTTATGGGTGAAGACAATATTATAATTCAGTCCTCATCTTGTTTAATTTTGAAATTCTTTCTTTTCCCTTCCCTTCTAAATCATGACTCTCTCCTGGTAGTCTTCTTTATTATTAAAAAAAAATTCTTCTTTTCTAATTTCTCTTCTTCTAATGATGGTTTAAAGTGTTTTTGTTCTCCAGGGCTCTGTTGTTAGGACGTTTTCCCCCAACTAGGCTCTCTCTGGGCAAGCTCATTACTCTCTGGGTTTTAACATCATCTGTGCTGTTGACTTCCAAATCTGACAAACAAATCTTTTCATGCATCTCAGGCCTCTCCCTCTTGAGCTTGAGACTTAAGTGACTCAATTGTCTATTACTGAGATATGTTTCATATACTTCACAACATGTCCAAAACTGACCTCATTGTCTTCCACAAACCTATGTTTCCTTCTGCATTCTTCATTTTAGGAGTTCACCAACCTGTTCAAGCCAAAAAACGTAGACTTGTGTGTTTTTTTTCATCTCTGATATATAACCCTCACTAAATCCTATAAATTACGTCTTTGTAAATCCCCACTTCTCTAGTTTTGATTCAGGCCCTTCTCATCTCTCACCTTGACTATGGCAATGGTCTCTCCTGATATGTTTTTGTCTATAGTTTCGTACACTCTCAAGACACCCTCCACACTGCTGTCACTGCGACTATCCACAGAAATTCAATAATATGTGAAATTCACTTGCTCAAAATGTATCTGTTTTCCCCCTTACCTATGAAAAAGGGACAAAAGCCAAGTTCCAGAGTATGGCATAGAAAGCCATCTACATTCTGTCTCTCATTGATGTCAACTGTGATCCTCTTTCTATGCTGTAGAGAAATCAAGATAATCATCATAAATGGCAGGTTGCTTCACCTCTCCATTCATGTGCTACTCTCTGCCTGGAGTTCCTCAAAGTTCCTTTAATTTTTTTTTTTTTCCTTAACCTACTCCCTCCTCTAGTACATATTCGTCTAGTAGGTATGTCTAGTGAGCAAATAATTGAATAAATGATAGAGTACAATTACCATGAACATTCAGAATAGACACTGAAAACTAAAGCTTTCAGGTTTACTCATTCATATATGAACTTATATGTGAACAACACCTTCACAGTTTTAAATTCTGTTAGAATTTTAATAGTAGGTCCGAAACCTTAGTTTCAATTTGGCCCAATAAAAACATTTTGACAATTTAAATAAACTGAAAACGAATATTTTCACTTACTATAAAAATATTATTGTTATGCTTAGTTAGTTTTAGACCAGAGAAGGCAATGAGATCACACACACACACACACACACACACACACACACACAATTATTTCTAATTAATACTTTGCCTTTTTTGATTTATTTAAAGCTCTTAGCATCATTCTCGAGCCCTTCATTTCTATTATTTTGGAATTAAAGAAATAGAGAATCTGCTGGTGATCCTAGTACTTGGTTACAGTAACCAAATTCATATTATATAACTTTATTTTAAACACTTTGGCAGAGATTTGATCAGAGGAAACAGAAGAACATGTAAAACATAATACCTTTCTCTTCCCCATCTTCCTATTCTCTTCATTTATTTATAGCTATACTTTTCGCTTTCTGAGAAATGCTTTGAGAATAAATATCTGGCCCTCCTTGACATGAGGTTCAAGACCTTCATTTCAGAAGCTGCAACATAAGCTGGAAGGAAAAGTAGGTTTAAATAGTGAAATATTTTTTTTTTTAATTAAAGGCTTCTCCCCAACTCATCCACAGATTAAGTATTTAAATAGCAAAAGGGGGAGCTTAGAAGGATCCCTAGGGGACCAGTAATAGCAAGGAATGTTAGTGTTCATGATCAGAAAACAGGGAAATGGAAACTAACTGGAAACAGGTAAGTCAACTGCTTAGTCAGTTCTTGCCAGGAACATATTGGCTATTCTAACACCAAATTTGAAAAGCAAGGTCCTCTCACAAGTCAGTTTGAGCTGTCTGGAGAATCACTGATGTGCCCTGGGAACACTGTTAAATTATAATTAAAGCCAGTTCTATAAATTCAAAGGGAGATAGAGAATAAGGGTGAGAAAGGAAGAAAAGAAAACACTTACCTCTTGTTAGTTACATAAGAAAGCTGTTTGACTGAGCATTTGGTTCCAGTATTCAGTTGTGTAAAGGAGAGAAAAAGAAATTAAGAGATTCTGGCGTGGACACCATTCTATCACATTAGCTGAACTGTAAATGTAATATGAAATGATGATAGTTACTAAGCTATGACACTTAATAATATGGACTGCAGGGAGGAATTGATAAAACCGTGAGAGGGACTTTCAAGGGCAAATACAGTGAACTTGGAAAGAAGAAGGGAAAGAGAAAAGAGTGCCAGCTCCCTTCTTTTTTAAACAGTGTTGAGTTTTCAAAAGCACATACCCAGTAAAAGCAGGGAAATCTCTAAAATGAACAAAAAGACAACATCTTACAATAGACTGGTTTACTCCTTGATGAGCCAAGAAATTCTATATTAAAAATGAATAAAAGTCATGATAGTAAATCAGGTTTTTTTTTTGCAGCAGTGTTTTTCTTCTCAGACAGACCTTCCTCCTACCAATTACCAGATTCTTTCAGGTGGGACAATATTTTCAAAACATTCATCTCAAGAAAAATAAAATATAAAATAAAAAGTATGAAAGTGAGACTATAATGTCAACAAGAATCACCTTGATAAGAGTTTGTCTCCAAACGCACATGACCCTCCTCTTGCTTTACTTTTCAAACTAGACTTACTGTGCAGGTATCTTAGTAGGATATAACCTCTAGCATAAGAAAATAACTGTAACACTAACTTGTTAATCGCATATCAAATACATTTTCATAATAATGATGGTAGTTGTGAATCCTTTGCTTTTGGAAGGGATTGAGAAAAGAAAAAAATTGAAGACACCACAAAATTGATATGATATGATATGATATGAAGAATATGATATAATCCTTGAGCCAGATGGACATTTGTAACTATGGATAGTAGGGAAAACAAAGACCGTTATAACTTTGTAATAATAGAAGTAATTTCATTGATTGTGTCTACTGACTGAGCAACTGTACCACATGCTTTGCATACATTATATCCTTTAATATAGGTAAGTACTATTATGTATGCTTTACAGATGAAGTAACAGGTTCAGAGAAGCAACATGGCCGAAGAATCTTGGCCAATAAATTGTGTAACTGGGATGCAAGGTCAGCTGATTCCAGCCTTGAGTTCTTGCCTTTATACTACTACACTGCCTCTTCTCTGAATCTTGTTTATAATGAGCAAGCATATTATAGTAAATAAATTTAAATATGGTTATAAAATTAAAAACATTCTGAGGTCAACAAAAAAACTAATATTTTTAAGTTAACACATTATTTTACAGTTTCTGAAAAATTTTGTGACACTAATATTTTATATTATATCATTTCACAGTTTCTGAAACACTTTACAAACTTTAGATCATTTGATCTTTGTAATATCCCAGTGATAGGGGCAGAGCCATTATTTCCTGTCCTCTACAGATGAAGTAATAGAAACTCAGAGAGATTAAGTGACTTCTCTGTGGTTCCTAAAGTTGCAAACTGAGATTTGGATGCAGGCCTTAAGATTCCCGGTCCCAGATGCTTTCTCATTCTTCTGGTGTCATGGGTAGTATAGTTCAGGCTGCAGGTATAGATACACCTACAAGTCAGAGTTTTACTATGAGTTCCCTCAACCAGCACCATTAAAGCATTTAGAGTCCATTGGGCCCATTTCAATATGTTTGGTTCATGTTTTCATTATGGTTTCACCAATCCAATACTCTTCAAAGCCCACATTTTAGCCTACATAACAAGATAAGTGCTAGTGACCTAAATTATCACCAATAATTACTACTAAATGCTGACACCTGGAAAAGTGTCACCTGAAAAACATGAATGCTTTATTTCCAATAAACAGAGTCACTCAAGAGTGACCCAACAGTTATTTCAATGTTTCTGAATATTGTTAGTATCGTGCAGTACATCCTTAGTCTGCAAGAGGTGTCTCCAAAATAAGCAAATGAGTATCTCAACAAGGGGTTAAATTCTATTTAGCTGTTAAGCCCCCACCAACTGGCATATTAAAGGCGCTCAATGATATATCAATTTTGAATAGATGATAAGGTGGAGAGATTCACTGAGATCATTTCCTATAGCATCCTTAGGGGTTTTGCTATTTTCTAATGAAGTAACTTACTCTATTTCTAATCTGATCATATGTCAGTATGCTGATGAAGTTATATGTGTGTGTGCAGAGTATGTTAGTGAAGGAAATAAGTGATATAAATTATTCATATTATGCTGAGAATATTGGTTGCATGGAGAATTGTGTGTGATACAAATGAGCTACCAAAACATATGAGAACGTAAATAAATTGAGAACAGATTATCTAGAACTTCCTTCATTCGAACGATATAGCCCTGTATGTATAGAATGATGAAGAAGCATGGAAGCCTTCACTTGGGTGGAAATTTACAAAGTGATATCATGACATTGTTTTTTTTTTTGTTTTGTTTTGTTTTTGTTTTTGTTTTTTTTTTTTTTCTTAACGAGCAAGCACTTCTAAGGAATAAGACACATTCTACCCATAACATTGACCTTCAGAAGTGAAGTGGGCTGGGGAGGAAATAGGAATGGAAGATGTGCTTGACTTGGTTGCACAAGTGATTCTGATGTGCTCCCCTTCCCCTGACTCCTCTCACTGAGAGCTACTTGTTTATATGTCACTGTACTCAAAATTATAGATGTACTATAACGGAAAATTTTGCCTCATCAAAAGTTTTGGCCTCTGATAAGCTCTTATAATTTTATAACAAAGATGTTAGTTAATCATCAGGCATTTTGAAGTAATCATGTGCATTTGCTATAGGTGCATAAATTCCACTTTGTATCTTTATTGGTTGGAAATTAAAACCCACCTAGAAATGAATGCCAGTCCTTTCACTTATGACTGTCTGATCTTGATACAGTAACTGAAACTCCTTGATTCTCAGTTTCTAGTGAAATGGGGATAGTTCCCCGTCTGTGGTTCTTAAGAATATTCCATGAGCAAGCAGGGAGAGTTTCGGGTATGATAAGTGACATATAGTACTTGCTCAATAAAACGCTCAATTAAATTACTTGCTCTTTTGCTCATTTCAGTCTGTTGTCCACAGCAAAATTTTAGAAACTCTTATTTAAGAGTCATGAGTTTCACTTGTTCCATTTCTGCAGTGTGTTTTCCTTTTGAAACCTGCCCTGGGATGGGAGTCCTGAACAGATCTGGGCCACAGCTCCGATACTCTAATGGGAATAAGAGCCTTCTGAGTAACAAGGCATTCACTGGAGCTGGGCACCGAGGGTGACAAGGTGTCCATTGTTGAGGGCAAGATCAGAGAGGTTAGTGCTCCCAGGCCAAAGCTAGGTCTGGCCTGAGTCATCATTGCTCTCTTTTTCATATTTGACTAATCTTTGCCTTTATGATTCTCTCTTCTGACATATTCTGTCTGCAAACAAGCAGGCTCTTCATCCAACAAATTTTCCCTCCATTAGTCATATGAGACGCATGCTGTTTTGACCATTTTCATGTTAATCATTTATTGCTGCTCAGTCACTTGGGGTATGGACACATGCTCTTGAGGTATTAAATTAGCCTTTCCTTAGTTGGGGTAAGGGTGGGGCACGGGGTGCACAGAGAACTTAATTCCTTTGCTAACCCAGCCAGCTATTAGAAGGGATTATACCTCAGGATCCACTTTTCAGAATTTTGGTCACTATCCTCGCTCTGGGTCAAGTATTACTTCGCAAATGGAACTTGTTTCTTGGATTTTTCTGGAACCCATGTCTATTTCCCAATCTTCAAACAACAGATCTTTGGAAAATTGCTCCTATTGTGTCGACTTGGATTTTGCTTTAACTTCAGAATTCAGCTTTCGTGCTTGTTTATCCCATTTCCTATTTCTCCTTCTCCCTTCGCAAAAGGAGGTGGAATGACCTGATGGATGTCCATCCTAAGGCACAGGGCAGAAAAAAAAAAAAGGATTCTAATTGATTCCTTGGTTGCTGGAATGTGGAGGAGTTACTGACTGCTCTATGCCTCATTCCCTCATCTATACAATGAGGATAGTAATTTTAAGATAACTTCCTCCTAAAAACCTCCTGCCTGAACCCTTTCACTAGAGTCTCAAATGCAAGGGCTGCTGGGTCTGGGACTATGTGGCTCTGGCTACTCCTCATGGGTGACGTCTGGAACACTCCAGGTTCATGGTGATCAGCTTTCAGATCCTGCCCTAAGTGTTACTTGGTGACAGTCCTTGCAACCTAAAGGCATTATGGTGACTACCTCTTCCTGGCTTATCATCCAATTAGAGCCCCAGGGCTAACCTGACAGCCATGGTTATAAATAGTTTGGATCTCTGACTAGATTATTCGCTTTGGATCACTTTAAAAGATAAAGTAGGATTTTCGTTGTTTAGATGGTATTGAGATTTGGCATTTCCAAAATGTGGAAGAGAAAATAAAATTCTCACATCCAGTATTTTTATTATAAAGTGGTAATAACCACGTCAAGATTGTTCTAGGGGCTGACCTAACTGATTAAGGGAACAAACAGTTATAAGCAGTTTATTAAAAAAAACCTAAATAAATTAGAGCCAATCTTTAATTCTCTGTATCTCAAAATGACCTCTTTCTCAGGACTTTGATTTGAATCTTAGTCCCCTGTGATGAGAAAAAAAAAAAAAAAAAAAGAATCCTCATCTTCATTCTTCTTTGTAAGGAATTTCTTTACCCTTTTCTACGCTTATCACCACATCACTTTTAAAATCAGTTTAGCAGAGCGACTATGACCTTTCCAATTGAAACTAAACATCTTCCTCTTTATCAAAGGGAGGTTGTAACTTTGGGCAGGAAATTACCCCAGGTGATATATTTATTAATTTTAGCATCTTAAAAGAGACTCAGCCAGACCCACCTAACTGATAAACTCCCAGATGATAAAGAAAAAGCTCATCTCAAAACAGAAGCAACAGCTTCAAATCTGAGCCGAATTTACTTGGGGAATTTTGATTGGCTCACATCAGATCACTCATGCTACAGTGAATTCCAGCTCTGTGGTCAGAAAATATGAGTCTCAGTCAGATGGAGGAGAACCTTAAGAAAACAGGAGCCAACAGCCCTGACATTCGGCTCAGCAGCGCAATGAAAACGCAGGCCCTAATGAACTGGGCGCGGAATTGTCTTTCTGGGAATATCTGTGTGTTGCAGAAGGCTGGCTCTTCTGCAGAATCTTCTGTGCTTTCCGGTGAGGCTGCTGTCGGCTGCCGGCTGTCAGAGGACTTGCTGTGCTTCTCTGTACTTTAATCTTGTGCAGCAACACGGGGTAATATCATTGTATCATCCAGCCAGCCGACAAGAAGAGATTTAGCATTTTTTCAACAGCAATACATTAAAACTCCAAATTAGCCCATGGAACCAGGGTGACCTCCCATGAACCTTTCCTATATGACTCAGAGGCGAGATGTGGCCAGGTTGCGGCCAAGACGGATTTTGAGAAAAGGCAGATTTTGACTTTTCTGCCTCACTGGATTCAGTATACGCTGCTGACCCAGAGCTATCTAACACAAAGAGAGAAGCCAGCAGAGAGTCTCTTAAAGCCAGATTACTAAAAGGGCTCGAAGGACGTTTATTTTCAATGAAAGGAATTACAGCTCAGAGTGATTGCAAATCCGAATGGTCACCATAGGTCTCTCCTGAAAACCTCATCCCTTTGTTGAACACTTACTGTGTGCCTTCACCACGGAAATGAAAACCCAAGGCAAAAGGGCAGCCCTGGAGTCTTTTGTCCTTTGTTCCTTCCAAGTGGCAGATCGCGTTTTTGTAGTTTCAGTTCAAGTCAGCCAATTTGCATTAGCCGATCATGAGCCTGGTTACCAAGAAAATGTGCCTGAAGAAGAAAAATCAGAGTGCGTTCATGGTCATTAGGCTTGTATCATGAGCATGAATCAGCAGTTTTGAACTGCACAGCTAGGGAAGAAGCAGGCCCATGAGCCAGCAGAGCGCACGGGAAAACTATCCATTGCCTGGACGAGCTCTACCTTTCGGTGCGCTTCACCCTCCCACCTTCCCAAAGGGCCAGGGGGGGTCCCATGGCTCAGAAGCTCCTCGTTCCTGCACGCCTGCATTTTCCCTACTCCTTTATCAACTATTGACTAACTGTAAGAGCAAACCACACATCGGGCAATAGTCATATGTGAATCTTTGTATTTGAAAGAAACAAAAATTAAGGCAAAAAAGGAAAATTAATTTCCTCTGATTTTCTTTGTGTGGTTTATACTGTTGGTATTGGAAAACAATAGCAGTAGTTTTCAAATAGCTGATTTATGTCTTGCACGATAAACGTACGAGATGCAAAATGGTTTTAAGAGTCCTCTCATGCTAGCAGGAATATAAATAATTGGCAGTCTGTGTTGTTCCCTCACAGGACATCCTTTAAATTTTCATTTATTACATGGGGCGACAAAGGCACAGGCAACTGAAGTGGCTTATCCAAAGCCAGGGCAGTCACTTGATGGTAAGCCTGCCCTTGAAGCCAGATCTTCTACAGTTTTTTTGTTTTGTTTTGTTTCGTTTCGTTTTTGTTTTTCAATGCTTTCTTGCTCTAGCAATGAACAAAGCTATTGGTCAAGAACTCTCTGCCACCTGTCAGCACGTTGGGCTAAGACTTCAGGCTGAAGCTTACATGACACAGTCTGTGATCAGAGGCATGTGATCACTTTTCCCCTAATCAGTCACGACCCCCTTTGAGAGCTTCCTTTCATCAGAGGACTCAGAAAGTTAACAGCAGCTGCCTCCAGGGGGTCACACCTACGGTAGATGGGGAGGGCGGGAGCAGGAACTGGAAGGTGTTCAGGAGGGGGGCACGGGAGTCTTGTGGATGCAGGACCCCTGAGTATTCATGAGAGGAGCCGCAAGGGAGGGAGGTGGCCAGACCCCACTTTTTTTCACAGTCCTGCCCGGGCCATCCTTCTGTCTCTGGTCTGCGTGGCGGGGGTCTTTCTGTTTCTCTCCCAGTTGATTCATGAATGCTGACAATTCCATGCTTATGGGATCATTTTGATGGCTCTCTGCGGGGTCAGAGTGTTCCCATTAACGATATATTATTGATTTCCGGAGTGTGTTGAGTATATACGTCTTTCTACATTGGGGCTCCTTAAAGGAGTGAGAGTTTTATTTATTTTCCTATCAGGTGGCTATCTTTTGGGACTCTTATGAGAAGGAGCACTAACCACCAAACTGCACCACAATCAACTTGCATATTGAAATGACTTTTATCACATTTCTCTTCATTTTGGAAAAATGTTAATGTTTTTTATATTCTTCAATAGAATTATTAGAGTATCGCCTCATGATAGCATAACCTGCTTGGGAAACCAGACCTCTTGTGATAGAAATAAAATGTGAAGCTAAATCACATGTACCTTTATCTTGGCTCTAGCATCAAAGTAACTTTATAAAGTGTGATCGTAAATAATTGAAAATGTTCTTAAAGATGGAAAAGTTGAAATAAAAGTCATCCAAAGGAAAAAAAAAACACACTGCCACGATTTTTGTTCATTTCTTAAATGATTCATAAAGTAGAAGTTCAAGCAAAAATATTTATTTAGGTGTTTGTTTACAAACTGTTTTCGTCAAAGATAATTTAACAGGATGGGGCACCTGGGTGGCTCAGTCGGTTAAGCGTCCGACTTCGGCTCAGGTCATGATCTCGCGGTCCAGGAGTTCGAGCCCCCGAGTTGGACTCTGAGCTGACAGCTCGGAGCCTGGAGCCTGCTTCGGATTCTGTGTCTGCCTCTCTCTCTCTCTGCCCCTCCCCCACTCATGCTCTGTCTCCCTCACTCTCAAAAATGAATAAATGTTAAAAAAAGATTTCAAGATAATTTAACAGGAACTATAATTGATTTTCCTCAGATCTAATTTAAAATTTAAAAACTGGGGTACCACCAGGTAGGATTCATCATCGTAAACGTTGGAGACTTGGGGACCAATCATTAAAATGCCATCCCGTCAAAACTTACGCATAAGCCCACGTGTGTGCTTGGCCAGGAGTGCTGACTGGGGCAAACATGTGCAGTCAAGGCATGCTCTTGTGACACCTCTTCCATTAGAGGTCTCTTCTCCCTCAGGGCTCTCTAGCTAAGAAAGTATAGATATATCCACTGGTTTTGAATAAGCTCTAACTGGGTCCCAAGCTAGAGCAAGGTCTGTCTCCAGTGGAAGTCATATGACTTGAGCAACAGGAACATTTCTACCCGAGAATGTTTGGTGTCCTCCTCTCAAATGGAAAACTATTAATTGTATCAACCTCTTGGGCTGGAGTGAGGGAGGAACACCAGCATGTGTGTGAAAGCCCTTTATAAATGCAGAATGCCGAGCAAATGTCAGCTCTCTTCTCTAGCGAGAGCATTAGGAGATTCTCATGACACTCGTGAGCTACTCTGCTCTGATGGAAATAGCATATACTGGTTTAAACATGAAGGAATTCTCAACATCGAAGACGGATTTAAACATATTCAATAGGTACGCGTGGTCTTTACATATTTATTGAATATTTAAATATTCAATAGGTATGCATGGTCTTTACATATTTATTTGTGGAACTATTGCAGAATTATTTCATTTATGCAGTGGTAAATTAAAAAGTCAGAAAATCCGAGGTGCCATCTACTTTCTTCTACAGGGTAGCCGTGTAGCCTTGAGTAAGTCACTTAACCATTCTAGACTTTGTTTTTCTCATTTATAAAACATGAGATTTGGATTGGGACACATTTACAGGTTTTAGAGCCATGAAACTAGAGGAATGTGATGAGTTGATGTTCTAAAACTCAAAAGCTAGTTCATTTAATATAGTTTAAGGACTGATTATAATCCAGATAAAATTGTCCGATTCACCCTTAATTTCTTTTAAAAAACTTTTTTTTTAATGTTTGTTATTTTGAGAGAGAGAGACAGAGCATGAACAGGGGAGGGGCAGAGAGAGAGGAAGACCAGAATCTGAAGCAGGCTCCAGGCTCTGAGCTGTCAGCACAGAACCTGACCTGGGTCTCGAACTCACAAACTGCCAGATCATGACTTGGGCCGAAGTTGGAAGCATAACCGACTGAGCCACCCAGGCGCCCCCGGCCTTAATTTCTCAAAACTTATAGTTCCCAATCAAGAATATGATCCCTCCAGAGGACAAAACAGAAAAGGAAACTAGTACCTTGCTATGCAATCCACACAGAGAACATACATTTTGCCTGAAGAGACAAATGTTTTATTCAAATAGCACCGTGCACAACTGAGGAATACTTATACCTTGGTGAAGATGATGAGGACAATGTGATCTAGAACTCATCTTTGAGAAACACCTTAGCACTTGAAAAGAAAAGGAACCTCCAGTCAGGAACACTAGACAGAATTTAAATGTTAAAAAGGAAAGTGTGATTAAGTATCCATAATGACATGGGCCTTGTTTCTTACAATTCTGTTGGCTGAGGAGCGCCTGGGTAGCCCAGTCAGGTGCGCATCTGGCTTCGGCTCAGGTCATGATCTCATGGTCCCTGTGTCAGGCTCTATGCTGACAGCTCAGAGCCTGGACCCTGCTTCGGATTCTGTGTCTTCCTGTCTCTCTGCCTCTCCCCTGCTCACGCTCTGTCTCTCTCTCTCTCTCTTTCACGCACACACACACACACACACACAAATAAATAAATATTAGAAAAAAAATGTTATTGGCTGAATTCAGAACCCCCAGCTCCCCTTGGAAGTGCATCTTGTCTCCTGTCTCTCAGCAGTAGCTGAGCATCTGGGAAGAGTCAGGGATGGGAAGGAGTAGGAAGGGGTGTGTCAAGCCACCGTGACATGGAAATGGAGACAGAGCAGTTATGAACAATCCAGTTACACGACAGACTTAAAGACAAAGACTGGAGGTTGAAAGGAATCCCAGTACTATCCCTCTTGTGCAGCCAAGATGGCCGTCCACGCACAACTCCACACCCGCTTTTGTCTTCATTCCCTGGGTAGTTTGGGAAAATGTAATATTTTCTTCTGTGCTGGTTACATTTTTGGTTTTGGTTTTGGCTTTTCAGTGGGGGGAGGAATTATAAAAGGTAGGAAAGAAGAAGTAGTAAATCATTTAGGAAGACGGTAGAAGCTCTAGAAATAGTCTTTGTGGAAAGAATATCATATGATATGTTTACAAGAAGGTAAATTTTGTTGCAAGGGAAATGAGGAACAAATCAATATGAGGTAAAAGAGGTGCCAAATCATAGGAAAGAGGAGAGACAGAAACATTTTTTGGACTTGTCAGAACAACTCATTATTGTACTCTCTACGCCAAGGTCTTAAGAGTCAGTACATTTATTTATGTTTGCTCTTAGGAAACTATTGAGTTTAGGCATTCACCTCTCCCTAGAGACAAACGTTGCTTTATTTCTGCAGTACTTATGGTACATACTGTGCAAATTATATTATAATTGGGCATACTTTGCTAAGTAACTGACTTCTTGGTTTCTCCATTCTTGTTTTATACATTGCTTTTTCTAGCATTGACTTTGAGATTTTTCCAAATACTTGGAGACACTATGTGCAAAGACACAGTGTGTGGTCTACTTAATGTCAAATGCACTTACTGCCAGAATGATTAAGAGTTCAAAGAAATTGCACACAAAGGCCGACATAGGAACAAATCTCCAACGTGCCTTACCTGAGAAGTACCCTGCAGATAAGTGGATCGTATTCTTCTATACAAGTATAAATGGGTAAGGTACTTCATCATCAGACTGCCTTGTGCTTTAGCAGCTCTGCATCCAAAGATAGCTCTAAATGCACATAAATGACTCAGGCTCGGTAAGCCAGAAAGAATGACAGGACAGAGAGATCAGTAAATATCTCAGATGGCTGGTGCTAAGAGGATGGAAGTAAAAATTAAGAAGAGCCATCTATGTCCAGGACTGGCATTAGAAGAACATTGGTAAGGACATAAACACTGAAAATTCAAGAGTTTGTAGGTCCAAGAGAAAGCCATCTTGGCAGACAGCGTGTCATAAAGGGTAAATGAAAAAAGTCATTTCTCTACATTTGCTGTTGGTGTCACTGCATTTTTATTGCAGATTGTCCTGAAGGAGCTAAACTATGTATCTTAACATCAACCAGTAACAAGTGAATAATACTCATGTCCTCTGGTGCACAGACTGAAGTTACTTGTGTTTATTCAAACTGTTCTGCAGGGAACACTATCTTCCAAATATCCTCAGCTTCCAAAAAGAAATTGCCATAAAAAAAAAAATGAATTTACTGCTCAGAATCCCAACTTTGATAACAAGGTTTGCAGTCTTTTATCCTATTCATTCAAGGAATTTTTTGCTGCCGTGGGTTGGAAGTGTTTCCAGTTTCTGGGACCTACGACCCCCCAAGAAAATGTTACTTTTTAAGAGAACTTCTACTTTTTTGGTCAACAAACTGTTCTGTCTATATCTTAGACATATAGCTGGCTGAAGCAGTTTTCTAGTCAATGCTATGTTTGTGAGTGTGATTGGCTTTTACTCACATTTTAAAGATGACCATTAACATTTTCCCTCGGGTGTCTCAGCAGCTGAACACTGTGGTGTTTTTCAGCGACCTGAGCCAGATACCTGATGATCCCCTAAACGGTTGGGCTGATTGTTCTCTGATTGACTGGTTCCATCTAATAGGATACACCTCACTGGCCCCAAAGAAAAGGGAAGCCAGTGTCCTAATTCCAGGACATCTTAAGGTGAAAGGGCACAAACTCAATGTCAACACCACTGAGTTCCAGAGACAGAAGTGCTGTCCTTTCTCCAGCCACATGAGATTGGACTCTGCTTTCTCATGTACCCATGAGTCGCCCTCATCCCACGCCCCCACCAATGTCACTCTCCCTTCTCAAATGTAAACATCAGAATCTTCCTGGAGGAGGTGAGAAATTTTAACACTTTATTCTTCTCTTTGGCTAAGGAATCTTCTTTTTCAGGAGGTTTAGAAGTGGCATTCTTACTTGTATTTTACCATTCCTTTTGAGTCTGAATCTCTACATGAAGGGCCAAGTGTTTCAAGAGAGAGAGAGAGAAAAAAAAAACTCATTCTAGCTTTATTTATTGAACTAGATCAAAGTCTTAAACCAATATATAAGAGAATAGTGCTGATTTCTATTGAATAGAAATTTCAATGTTTCATCTACTTTGAGTTACCAAAAAGGTTCCATTTCACCTTTCACCATCCCAAAGCCATCCTGTTTATACTCCAAAGAACACGTTGATTGAATGAAAGGTAAACTTAAAAAAAAATCTTGTTTTTCTATCACCTTTTTTGTCTGGTTGAGGACAGTTGCCTCATATTTGATTCAATATAGGATTCCATCCATAATGGTTGTTGTGAAATCTCCCAAGGTTATCAACAGAGCCCGGCTTTAGAAATTCTTCTTTGATTCAGCAAAAAAGGAAGAAAATAATCTGTGCTTAGGTATTTAATTCTATTTCACAATATACTTCACAGGTTTCTTTTTTAAGTAGAAATAGGAGACTGTGTAAAATAATTTTCAAAAGGCTTCAAATGTTCTTGGCCATGGGAGATAAAATTGCAGGAAAAGTCTGACATGGAACACCCAAGGATAGAATAGAAGGGGCGTAATGTGAAGATATGAAAGAATGGTATCTTGAGTCTCCATCAATGTCTGTATTCACCAAGCCACCTTAAATAATCACGTAATCTAAAGAAAATTGAGTGTGCTTAGTATGTGAATGCTCTGCTTCCAAGCATATTGCAGCCCTCAAGCCCATACCGTGTAGAGATTCTTGTGACTTCTAGCTTCTTCATTTCTTTTTCTGTGTTGTTAAGTCATGACACATCTTCAATTCAAGCAATTTATAAGTGGATAATATTAATAATGATCATATTAACAATAACACTGCTTAAGCACTTACGCACTTGCTATGTTACATGCATTATTAAGCACTTACTATATGCCAGGCTCTGTTAAGTACTTCTTACACATTATCTCACTTGTTTCTCACAGTAGCACTGTGTGAGGTAGATACAATTATTTTTTCCATGTTAATAATTGAGAAAAACAAATCTCAGAGAGCACGAATTACTTACCAGAAGTCACATAGTGAGGGGCAGAGCTGGGAGGTTCTCACAGGCTGCCTGATGGGAAAGCCCAAGTTTGTACCCACCATGCAATATGCCCAAACAGTAAGGGGATATTTGAGTTTTTAGAATCTGTGCACACATGCACTTTGATGAGTTCTGGGAAGCAAAATATGAAAATAGCTTGGCTTGTGCAGAGCAGAAAAATGTTGATTCTATTTCCTATGATGTAGGCTGGTGACAGAAAGGAGACCCTGGAGAACAGAAGCACTTGGTTCAAATAAAATATCTGCATTAAATATTCAGGGTTTCTGCAGTTTTATGTGAGTGCTCTACCAGAGAAATGGGCAAGCTGGCAAGAGCTCCGACTCGGCATGAACAAATCTCTACACTGGCCCTATTGAAAGCCTAATATATTACCAACCAGTGCGATCCAGAAGCGGGGCCAGGAGCACACTGTTTCTTGGGGGCCAGTGCTGTTGCCTCCCTGGTTAGAGTGTGATGCCAGTCAGATGGGGGCTCTGAGTCACTGTGAATTGATGTGGGTTCGTTTCATAGCTAATTCTCTGAGGCACAGTCAAATGCAAGGAAAACGTGAGCTCTCAAGGTGAACTAAATGTTGGCACTGAGAACTCAGAACGTTTGCTGTTGCTTGGATAGTAGGTGCATTTATTTACCCTCTGCTATCTGGGCAAGTGCCAAGGTCCAGGCCCCTGGCTAAGGAAACGGAGGAAATCAAAGGGAAATTACAAAAGGGCTGGCTCTGGCTAATGGCTTCTGCTAGCAGATATTTGATCATTCCAAACATAAAGAGGAGGGGGAAGAGCCAAATTCATTTTGCAACTAGAGTTCTTTGGGTGTTTGGTCTCTTTGTAATCTACTGTTAATGTGATTAAAATGGAGGCATTTAGACTTAAATGGTTGTTGGAATAAATTAGAGACATCAAAATTGGCAGAGTTTAGGTTTTGAAGAGCTCCGTTCTGTCAGCTCTCCTTGAAATTTAATCACTCCCATATTAAGCTATTTTTTTTTTCATGATGTGAAATTTGGCAGCGAGGAAAATCAACAGGGTCACAGTTTTGAAGAGGAATCCACTGCATTTTGGCAGAGGAACTATGGAGATTCTAATGCTTAAGAATACTTCTTCCAAAGGGCTTAAGAAAAAGCAGACATTAATTAATTAAATCACTGCAGAAGGGGTAAAAAGAGGTTTGTGTGTATGTCTGTGCGTGTGTGCGCGTGCATGCATGTTAGAACGTGTACACATAGTCTGAACCCGATTTTGTGAAACAGATTTCTTATGCAACCTCCTTTCTTTAAACCCTTTTCCATTGGCCTTTCAAAAATAAGAAGCGGCAAAAATTCAAATATAAAAATGACCTTAAACATACATATCACACACACACACACACACACACACACACACACACACAAACACACATATACAGAGAATGAGAATGTGAGAGACATGTGTATTTTTTTTTTTTTTGCTGTTTTTTTTTTTAAATTTGTTTTTAATTTCAGGAATAGAATTTAGTAATTCATCACTTACATACAACACCCAGTGCTCATCCCAACAAGTGTCTTCCCTAATGCCCTTTGCCCTTGCAGCCAACACCCCTCCAGAAACCCTCAATTTGTTCTCTGTATTTAAGTCTCCTATAGTTTGTCCTCTTCTCTGTTTTTACATTATTTTTGCTTCCCTTCCCTTATGTTCATCTGTTTTGTATCGTAAATTCCACATATGAATGAAATCATGTGGTATTTCTCTTTCTCTGACTGACTCATTTCACTTAGCATAATACACCCTAGTTCCATCCACGCTGTTGCAAATGGTAAGATGACACTCTTTTTGATCGCCGAGTAATATTCCATTGTATATGTACACCATATCTTCTTTATCCATTCATCAGGAGAAGGACACGTGGGCTCTTTCCATATGTTGGCAATTGTCCATAGTGCTACTACAAACATTGGGATGCATGTGCCCCTTCGAATCAACACACCTATATCCCTTGGGTAAATACCTAGTAGTTCAATTGCTGGGTCATAGGGTAGTTCTAGTTTTAATTTTTTGAGGAGTCTCCATACTGTTTTCCAGAGTGGCTGCATCAGTTTGCATTCCCACCAGCAGTGCAAAAGGGTTCCTCTTTTTCCACATCCTTGCCGACATTTGTTGTTGCCTGACTTGTTAATTTTAGTCATTCTGACAGGTGTGAAGTGGTGTCTCATTGTGGTTTTAATTTGTATTTCCCTGATGATGAGCGATGTTAAGCATTTTTCATGTGTCTGTTAGCCATCTGGGTGTCTTCTTTGGAAAAGTGTATGTTCATGTCTTCTGCCCATTTCTTCACCGGGTTGTTTTTGGGGTGTTGAGTTTGAGAAGTTCTTTATAGATGTTGGATACTAACTCTTTATCTGGTATGTCATTTTCAAATATCTTCTCCCATTCGGTCAGTTGTGTTTCACGTTTGCTTATTGTTTCCTTCACTCTGCAGAAACTTTTTATCTCAAAAAAGCCCCAATAGGTCATTTTTGCTTTCATTTCCCTTGCCTCTGGAGACATGTCGAGTAAGAAGTTGCTGTGGCTGAGGTCAAAGAGGTTATTAACTGTTTTCTCCTCTAGGATTTTGATGGCTTCCTGTCTTACATTTAGGTATTTCATTCACTTTGAGTTTGTTTTGTGTATGGTGTAAGAAAGTGGTCCAGGTTTATTCTTCAGCACATCGCTGTCCAGTTTTCCCAATACCATTTGCTGAAGAGACTGTCTTTTTTCTATCGGATATTCTTTCTTGCTTTGTCAAAGATTAGTTGGCCATACATTTGTGGCTCTATTTCTGGGTTCTCTACTCTGTTCCACTGATCTAGACACACGTGTATTTCTACACACACATACATATATGTGCACAATGACATTCTGGTTGCCTGGACAGCAAGCAGAAAGTTACTTGGTAGAGTTAACCATGCTTGTGTCTGACATGTCTCAGGTCATCCTGGATAGCTTAGACAAAAATCTTTGAAGAAGGCAAATTTAAATATTTCTTTGATAGTTTTTATATCAGACTTTTGGCTTTTTACTTGGTTTATATATATATGTGTGTATATATATATATATATATATATATATATATGGTATATATTTATATCAGACTCTTTAAATCTAGAGGGAAAAGACTGAAAATAGAGGATTGACTTGTTGGCCAAGGAATTAATACGAGTTTCTGAACCAGCTGTTTTCTAAACAACACATCTTCTCTTTCTCCAACTCACACATTCACATATACACATGCATGCACACACTCAGAATTATTCAGTATTCTATACAATTGTGTCTGCCACTAGGAAATGTCATTCATTTTCAGGGTGTTTTAAATAATTCCCTGCAGGTTATCCAAAACTAGCTTTAGAAAAAAATACGTAAATGGCCACATTCAAATTGTCTTTTGAATGATGCCCTTGCTAGCCATGAAAATAAGTTCTTTTGCTATGCCTGGGGCAGTACTAAAAAAGAATCAGGCCGTGGCCTTAATGAAAATCCAGTTTGGTGACTAGAAAAAATTTAATATACTGTGTCTTTTTTTCTGAGGTCATGACTCTATTCTCAAGAAGGTTAAAGCAAATAATATTTATGGGTGGACATCACTATATGTAAAAGATCCTCTGGGAAGACAGCATTAGCTTGCTCACATCGTGCTTTTGCTAGGGGAGAAAATGGAAGCCTTTAGTTCCTATGATATATCAACATTGGACTTTTTACATGATCAGGCAGAAGGCAGAGTGGGATACGGGTCTGGGAACCAGTTTCTGTCCATTTTAGGCTTTGATTCTGTCTCGTTTCTGACCTCAGATACGTCATGTCCCTATTCAGGATTCTTACATGCGAAATCAGGATGAATATATCTATTGGCCTCCATAGCATCGTGGTTAAGACAAACAAACATGATTCTTAGATGTTGCACTGTTATAAAATTAAAACAAAGTGCTGTGTAAGTATAAGCCATGATGTTAGGGATTTGCACTGAGGAAAACTAACGCATGCATGTCGTGCAGAGTGCTTTCTGAGTGAAGACGTTTCTGAAAAGGCAGGAGGGACCGGCTGCCATTATTTAAGGCATGTGACACGAGAGAGTGCCAGAAGTGCCTTTTGCATCTCTGTCTCCTAAGTGCCTACCTGGTTTGAATGCCTAGAAGGTCAATTTGAGTGCAACATCCAGCCTGCTGATAGGTGTTGATGTTGTTGTTGCTGAGAAGCTTGTATTTCCCCCATAGATTATTTGATATGCTCTTCTATAGAGTGTAAATTCCTAATGTTTCCCCAATTTTGGTGCTAATGTAATGAAAACAAAATTATGCCTTAACGATCCAGAGCCCTGGTTGATTCTCCAGCTGACTGCAATTGAATCTGTGGCCTCAAAATCCATCCTGAAGTCTCTCACTGGTAGAACATTCTAACCAGAGCACAGGGCTACAATGGACAGTGAGGGAGCCTCAAGTACAGGAGATCTTATTTTAATTCATATTTGACCTTTTTAACAAAGGAGACTGGAGTTATTTTCAGGTCTCAGATGCTAACAGGAGCAAGAATCTTCCTGGGGGAAGTGAACCTCAATGTTTTTTTCTAAAAAGTTATTAGCTTTTCGAATGACTAGCCTGCTCAGTCCCCCAACAATCTAGATAGTAGTCTGTCTATAAATAGCTTATCTCATTACATTCCTGTTTATTCTGTCTCTGTGGTTTTGGGCTTCATCTCTGCCTACTGTGCATAGATCCCTAGGCTCACAGGCAGCTTTGCATTTTTGTCCTCTGGCATAAAAAGAACATAGGGTGAAGGTGAAGAAGGATAAAGCTAATGATTCCCTCCAACATAGCACCCCCCATATTGCCTGTGCCAAGGGCCCCAAGGGACCCAAATAAATGACAATGTTGTCAAAATGTGATTGAATTATTAAAGAAGGTGAATGATCTAGGTAACTGATAAAACCGAAGAGAAATACACACCCGTATAGATGCATATTTGTATATGCCTATGTATGTGTGTATTAGGTACATATAGGCCCATACATAGTCTGCCCCTATGAATATAAATACGTTAAAAACTTTAAGTAAAAAGCAAGGAAGATAATGAGTGCCATCTCATGGAGATACCTACCACTGCATTTTCCAAATTGTCTCTACTTCAAACTTTTTAAAATGCTAAACCAATATTCCTGGAATAAAAATTCTCTTCCTCTCTTCCCAACTTGTTGATCAAAATGATAGCATGTACACTACATAAACAACGCGATGGTCCACTGTGCCAGGATACACCATAGAGAATGGTCTATGTTCATGGAAATGGATGTCGTGGTGAGTCAACAGAAAACCCATTCACTACAGATCCCAGCTCAGGCAAAAGCCTCAAAAGTTGTGACACTTAAAGATAATTATGGTAATGGATTCTAGGACTCCCAGTTTTTTATTGATGATACCGCCTGGTGACCAGTTGATGTCGTTGCCACCACGCCTGACAATGGAGTTCCCTCACTTGTTTATGCTCTGTCCATGCACAAAAGGCCAATCAATCCTAAAACAAACGCTTTTTACTCCCTTTCAATAAACTGCCATCACAGTCTCAGAGCCCGTCTACACAGTGGTGGAGGCACCACTGGATCAATTGCCTGAGACACACACACAGGCAAATGTCTGTTCAAACTCTGTCGTATCTAGAAATGTCTAAGAAGGTGCACTTCTTCCTACTGCAAACCTGACCAGGGATACAGGTTCCCATTCTGTTGGAGGGGGTGGGGGAGGGGAATCTTTAGAGAAATAGATTTCTGCTAAAGGTTACGATGAAGTAATAGGAGCTCCTGACTCAGCATAGGGGAAGAAAGTCCACAAATGGGGAGTGGAAAAGGGTAACCACGTCAGGGTTTGTGACAATAAGTGAAAAAAGGGCACTGATCATAAGAGTAGCTCATGCGTATCATTTCATTGACTCATTAAACAAATTCTACGGAGTGATGGCCTGTGCACAGTCTGCACTAGGGTAATGGAAGAGACCAAACAGGCAAGAAGAGACAAAATTCTTTGCCCTCAAGGGGCTCGTGTTGTAGTAGAGAATACAGACAATAAACAAGTAAACTACATTGTTGAAGGACGATAAGGACTAAAAAGAAAAATAAAGCAGGTAAGGAGAAAGAGGGATCATCGAGGGAGAGAGTGTTGCAGTTTCATGTGAGGTGGCGAGGGAAAGCCTCATTGAGGACATGACATTGGAGTTAAAAGTGTAAGGACCAAGGAGAGCTAGCTTTGCAAATTTGTGGGGGCAGAAGAGAGAGTAGAACAAAAGCCCTGAGGCAGGCCTGTGCCTGGCACATCGAGAAAGAGATTTCTAAACACCGGGTGCTGGGTTACTTTCTTTTTCATGTTTTATCTCATTATACCCTCTCCACGGGCTGTGAGGTTGAATCTGATATAATCCCATTTCACAGAGGAGAAAGCCAGCACACCAGGCAGTTGCTCAATGCACCAAGACTAATGAGTGGTGGACTTGGGTGGGTGCCAGCTAACCCTACACTTGATGTGTTTTTTTTTTTTTTTTAATTTTTTTAATGTTTATTTATTTTTGAGAGAGACAGAGACAGAGCTTGAGCGGGGGAGGGGCAGAGAGAGAGGGAGACACAGAATCCGGAGCCGGCTCTAGGCTCTGAGCTGTCAGCACAGAGCCCGACACGGGGCTCGAACCCATGACCTCAGCCGAAGTCAGACGCCCAACCGACTGAGCCACCCGGGCACCCCGCCCCTCCTACACTTGATGTTGTTACACACAAAGCCCGGTAGCTAATCAAATGAGTCTCTCTTGGAGGTTAGAGAGGCACTGCAGCAGACTCAGAAGGAAAGGGCCTGGTTAGGATTTTTTTTTTTTATCCAGGGATAAATATCCAAGGATTTTTTTTTTAATTTTGTAAAAAAAAAAAAAAAAAAAAATTGGTATTTTCCACAGACTGTTTTTTTCATAAGTCTAGGTGTAGAATTTCAGTGCCTGTTCATATCTGATTTTCCATGCTTTCATATTTAAATTAGACCTCATATAGAAACTCAAATACTGTAGCCGTACGTGGACCCTTAGGTTCGATGAGCAACCCAGTAGTGCCCACCTGGATTCATGCAGAGTTCTCAAAAGGGAGAAATGAGCAAAATGAAGTAACCGTGCGCCCACGGTACGACAGAGAAATTGGCCCTTGTCCCACCATATGAGGTTGTTTGGGTTTTAGATTTATGTTCAACATAGCACAATAGCATATGCTCAGAGCAGAGATACTCAGAGTACTACTTGGTCTCCATACTTCATTCACCTGCACCATAAACACAGCTCGACACCAGAGCTCACCCACTACCTGCCGTTTGGCTTTGCGGACAGGTAGCACACCCACCACCAAGCACTGACTGCAGCTTGTCCTGTCTCTAGAAGAGATTTCTTTTGCCCAGACCTAGGGACAATCTGGATAGGCTGGTGGTTGAAGTGGACCGTTCACCAGGGGTCTGGGCTGCCTCCTAAAGATTCGGCATATTGCACAGCTCTGGTTGTTCTAGGCAGGGGCAGGGCTGAGATCAGCTTTCTTTCTCGCAAGGTGAAGGGGAGCAACACAAATCGGAACTCCTTAATCGTGGATCGTGCCATCGTTCACGTTGTATTTCCCACTAGTCTTTAAAAAGTGCTTTACAATCATTGATTTTACGACCACAGAATAATGTTTTCATTTCCTGAGAGTGTCACCAGGCTGGTCATCAGGAGTATGTGCGAATTCACCTGCCGACAAAGTGACATCTAAAACATCGACAGGTGAGAATCAGTTGTCCACTGAAGTCTTTCAGAGAAGATTTAATAACTGTTTTCATGCCCCGTTCGGTATTTAAAACATCAGTAGAAAGGTTTTGGAAACCTAAATTACATCTCTCATGCTTTAAATTTTTTTCTTCCTATTTTCAAAAATAAAAAATTAGAATATTTGAAGTTAATACATCGACTCCTTGAAAACCATTAAGTTGTCCTAAACAGTCTGGTTCCAACTCATAGTGAGGTCTAGGAATCATATTTTACAATATCTGTTTTAAAAAGTAATAGATATTAGATATATCCTGATCTTTCTGGCTTTTTTCGGGGGGTGGGGAGGGGAGAGTTTTCTGTGTCATTGACTTCCTTCTGTCTTACAGACAAATCCCTCATATTTAAGGAATCAGTACTCATTTAAAGACTCATTCATAATTTGGGCATGGAAGATTCTGCCATAAACATAGTGATAGCCAAATGGTTTGTATGGAGAGATGGTGATTGAAGGGAAGGAGTTTTGATGAGAGGTTGGGGGAGGAGAGTCTTAACCATACAGGAAAAATGACAGAGTAACAAGGGAGGGAAGGTGAAGTGAGCTTCAGAGATGAGATCTCCAAAAAGGCAATTGTTGGCCCCAGCCCCAAACTGAAATAGCTCTTTTTGCCTCCCCTTCTGGATGGCATGTCTTCCTGCTTCACTCCTCAGGGTTTTTTTCTTTTCTTCCTTTCTCCAGATTTTCAGATGAGAAATAGTCCTAATGACAGCCACCATTGACTGAGCATATGTGACAGTTAAACACTTCCTATTTTAATCCTTATAAAAATTCTGCATTTACCATGGAAAGAGAGAAATGCAGACAGAGATGAAGAATTTGTCCAACTTCTACAACTACCAAATGGCAGAGCTGTCCCCCAAATGGGACAGACTGTGAGCCTGTCTATTTTCCGTGCTGTGTGACTGCTCTATGCCCAAGTGATAACCTGTCCTTGGACCATTTGCATTTTCATCGAGAACACATTCAAAAGGTGAAGAAGGAATGGATTCCAGCATCGGATTTTAGGGGTCTCCTTGGTGTCTGTCCTTGAGACGGGTCCCTGATACGGCGTACTGCCCTTGTTCATGACAGTTCAATCAGCATTTATGGAGCATTGTTATCAATCACATTTCCCTTGTCTCTCCCTTTTTAACCTATCCTTCTTTTCTGGAATTTTCAAGTTGTAGAGTAATGTCCCTAAGCTCTAGCTCTTCTCTTTTATTATTAAGAATAATTCTCATCCCACCTTAGCAGATATTCCCATGATGTCATTACTACGGTTTAAATTGTTCATTTCCAGGGGCGCCTGGGTGGCTCAGTCGGTTAAGCGTCCAACTTCGACTCAGGTCATGATCTCGCGGTCCGTGAGTTCGAGCCCCAAGTCGGGCTCTGGGCTGATGGCTCAGAGCCTGGAGCCTGCTTCCGATTCTGTGTCTTCCTCTCTCTCTGCCCCTCCCCCATTCATTCTCTGTCTCAAAAATAAATAAACATTATAAAAAATTTTAAAAAATTGTTCATTTCCGTACATCATATTGGCTGTATTTTTTCAATTCATATTTGATCTGCTTATCCTTTAGGAAACAATAGGCACCTGAAAGATTGTTTTTAGCATGCCTGGTATTTAGCTTATACTAAAATAAGGGACATTAAAATGTCCAAAGTTAATTACCAAAATTTATTTGCAAAGAAACTTGCAAAGGGTCACACACACTCACACACACACACACACACACACACACACACACAAAGAAAACACCGTATTTTTAATTTGGCAAAACGAGTCCCTTTTTCATGGACACTGATTCAGTTGGTGAAGACGGTTTCCTTGTTCCTCAACTTTTTAATTATTTTTAATCCAAATGAGACATGCCCAATTTCTTCATTTACTCCCTGTGTGATTTTCCTGGGGCTTTTCTGGGGGGTTCCCCCAGGATTACCTGTACGTTATCCTCCTTAAAATGTGCTGTTCAGAGTTAAAGATAGTATCTCAGCTAGGGGCCCACAAGACAAGAGTCCATGATGATTTCCTCTGTCTGAAAAATCGCTTTTTCTGTTGGTTTAGGTAGTGGCCATTTTTGAGCATTTCTCTAATGAAACCAGTGTATATTGAGCTCACTCATTCAGATCTTTTTCTCAAAAATTCTTTTAAAGTCCGTCCTTTTTTATCCTTAAAATTGAAATCAATTAAGTTTATTAAAGGGCACGCATTTAAAAATCCTGAAAAGTAGAATTTTCTGTGCATGCTGATGGAATTTCATCTTGTTCATACCAATGTATCCTCTTGGCCTTTTGAGATGTTTTTGTGTCTTGGTGGGGATGGGGAAGGTGATGGCAGTGATAAAACAAAATTGGCCATGTGCTCCAAATGCTTGAAATGAAATGACAGGTACATAGCAGCACTCATCCTACCTTTCTAGCTATTTTTGCATACGCTTGAAAATTTCCAAAATAAAAAGTAAAATAAATAAATAAATACCCACAAATTATCTTTTTGCTTATACTTAACCTCAGCCACAGCATAGCAGAAAACTTGCCCAGTGTTGTGCTAAAATGGAAATACATTTTTCAAAATTGTTTTTGTCAGGTAATTGGTAAATTTTTAGAATTCCTTAAAAATTGGAATAAAGCATTAAAAAATTAAATTCACAATAAACTTTAACAGTTATCAATATCTCTGTTAGTTTTGTCTCCAATCTTGGCCATAGCTCTGTTATATAGTGCAGCATTCCCTTGTTATTTTATTGCTGCCATAGTATTAAAATTGGACATTAATGTATATTTTGGGATCTTATTTATTAGCCAAGCTGAGTCAAAGGGTAGAGAGCCCAGGACATCTATCTATAAGGAGAGCTAAATGTCACTAGGTCAAAGATATTGACAAGGATATAAAAAGCAGAATAAATCATATTTACTAGAATTCCTCTAGGGAAAAGCAGTCATGGGATTTACTTTGTTAAGACTCTGGTGATGAGTGCAAAGGCTTCCGAAACTTGTGCTCAGGTTACAATAAGGAATCTCGAACCTGATTCTCAGAATAGTGAGTTGGGTAAGGGTACAGCCTATGTTTCCAGAGTGAGTGCTAGTTGCGTCTGGAATCAGAATTGAGTTACTCACAATGGTTCCACTTAGCTGAGAGCACCCCTCCTTCTCAGCCCCACCACCCAGAACATATAACATGTTGAACAAAGATTTTTAAACCATCAGTTTAAAGGGGCAACAAATTAATAGGTCAGCCCTGAGTCTCAGGAGTCCATTTGCAAAAATTAAAATTATATGCACATTATTTGAAAGTGAAAGAACACATGACTGGCGCTTTACTAGGTGATTTTTGCCTATCTTTGCTTCGGGAATTATAATGTTCGGTGATCCAACCCAGATTGTCTTAACTGTCTGATATTTAAAGATGTAGGAGGGGGAAATGCACCACAAAAAGAAGGGAAACGCCAAGGGAGAGGGCCTGAGCCACAGCTCAGGAACACCACCAGACACCTGCAAGGCAAAGACAGACTATGCCTAGGGGGGTTTACCAACCCCACGGGGCCAAAGTAGCTACAAAGACTGTTTCCATTATTTTCCATGAGCACTGTAGACACAATCATTGATGCTACAGAGAACATCAAATACAGCTAACTAGCTCTAGGTTAAGAGAAGGGCAAATACAGTCATGACAGTGGTTAGAAATGTTTAATGAGGTGTTTTTTTTTTTTTTTTTTTTTTTCTTTTTTGCATCTTCCAGGAGACAAAAACGTGAAAGACGTGGCCTCGATAGACCTCCACATCTCTCTCATCAGGCTGTGGAAAATTAGAGTCTCCTCCTGTTAAATAGGAAAGGTTAGCATTTAATAGTTAATGAAGGCAACGGAATCTGAGCAGATAAGAGCCCAGTCTGCACAGGCTGCATTTGCACAATCCCAATCCTCTTATCTCTTCTCAGAAAGTCTGCTGTTTGTAAGATATTGTTTTAAGCAGAGGGAGGACAGGAACTGCAGTATATACAAGGAGAACTGCTATCCTTTCGAAAGAATGCTAAAGCAGAATTTATGAAGAAGGGCTGCTTTGCAATGTGGTGCTACACCAACGTACTAGAGTTTTTGGTCCTGGATTCAATACCCTGATTTCCTGACAGAAACTTTAAATGACTTACGATATTGTAGACAGATTGCAAGATGTCTACCTTCTTTTGGCACGTGCACTATTCTGTGATCTACACTGTTTATACCCAAGCGGCTCTGATTACTCATACGGGGAAATGTTCTGAGCTGAGTGAACCCCAAGAGAGAACGGAGAGGGGGTTAAGCTTTCTTTCCTAGAGGCATTCAGGTAACATGCCTTTGAGCTCTGTGTTAAAGACAGATAGTGAAAGAAAAGGGGGGGGGTCTTGCCCTCATCCAACACCCTTCTCTGTCTCTCGTTAGGGCAGAGAGACAGAGAAGGGTAGGTAGAGACCTACCCTTCTCTGTCTCTCGTTAGGGCAAATCTAGCCCAACCTCCCCAATTCCCTAGCCAGTCCCATCAACACAGATCACAAGTAAGTCTTCCACAGAAGCTTTATCCATCTTTCCCTGACAATATCTCCTCCTGTTCACTGGAAACCAATGTAACAGATGCCTTCTGCCCCTGCTGCTTTGGTGACTGTATGGTGTGTAAGAACTTCTTCCTTTGTCTTCTTCCTACTTTTGATTCCCAGACACATCTGTCTTTTTCTTCCTATTATTTACCTTTTCCTTTCACATGGCCCTCCTCAGCTTTCCTTCGGTGCCCTTTCTTATCCTATATGCATAGGTCCCTACGCCCAAGTCCCCTTCACCAGACACTCCATCCACATTCTTGCCTGACCTGATGCCTGACTTGCCCTGATAACATTGCTTCCCTCAAGTAGGGGTGGCCCAGTTCCCCAACTCCAGTGACGGGCAACATCCTTCTCATCCTCAAAGCTCCTCCCAGGTCATAAGTCCTCCCTTCTCAGTAAAGATTCTTGCTCGGGGCGCCTGGGTGACTCAGTGGGTTAAGTGGTTAAGCCTCTGACTCTTGATTTTGGCTCAGAACATGATCTCGGGGTTCGTGGGATCCCCGTGTCGCGCTCTGCACTGACAGCACGGAGCCTGCTTGGGATTCTCTGTCTCTGCCTCTCCTCCTGCTCACACGTGCTCTCTCCTTCTCTCAAAATAAATAAATGAACATTAAAAAAAAAAAATTCTTGCTCTTTTGAGAGGGCCGTCCAATGAAATCACCATGTCTCTTCATGTCATTCTCTGGAAGACCTGGCTCACGACCTCATCCCAGTCTCCTCCGCAAGCTTCCTCTCCATCATGAGGTACTTCCCATGGGACACCCTGACCTTGAATTTTTTCTATCTTCTTCGGTCCAACAACCTTCACCTTTCCCCACTCCAGCTCCTCATTCTCACAATCCCACCCTCACCAAGATCCTTCTCTGATCACGGAGTCCTACGCTTGCTTTCAGCCTCCTCAGCCCAGAAGACCCGCTGCCTCTGTTCCTCAGCTTCACCAAGAGCCTCAGTCTACCAGAGGCCACCCCTGCTTCTAATGAGCCATGTTTTAGGTCTAGTATGAGTTCACATCAGGTTGCTATCTAGTCTTGAGGACTTGGACTCACTCTAGATCTTTTAGATGACCTTTATACGTCTGCTAAGATCCATTATGAATTGATCTGTGGTTTTATACAATAGAGAATGATCATATATTTCTCATTTTCAAGTCCACAGTGAGTACTTCTTGGTGGTGCTCATCTATTGCCTATTCTACCACGTGCCAAGGGTTGACAGGGTTGGATCTCATTAATTAGTACTAACATTCATATTCTTACGTATCAGTGCACGAATCTATAATCCCATCGTGGTCACTTCCATGGCTTTGACTTCCTGCAGAATTCTCTGCTCTCTTCCCTTCTCGGAATTGAATTTCCTAGAAGTTCCTACTTATATTCATGGATCTCTATGGTTCAGTCAGCATCAGCTCCCTCCTAAAGAAAGGGAGAGTCGGGGTTTGGTTTTGTTTCTTTTATAAAATTTTTAGAGCAGTTTTAGGCCTCCTCTATTATTAACATTCACTCACTAGATTGGTATATTTTTAAAGAAGGATGGACCTACATTGACACATCATTATCACCCAAAGTCCTAGCTCACCTCAGGGTTCACTCTTGGTGTTGTACATTCTATGGATTTGGACAAACATATGACACATAGCCCGTGTTACAATATCAGAGTATATCACTTCCCTAAAGGACCTCTGCCTTTTCTGTTCATCTCTCCCCCCAACCATGAGACTCAGTTTTAATTCTTGTACAAGATTCCACTCATGTGATATGTGCACTTAAGCAACTTCCTTCTCTTTGTGATGTTCTTCTTCAGTGTGAAGCATAATAGCTGCCACTGTAGCTCAAAGTACAGGGCAAAAGTTTGCTTGACAAACAATTTTAAAATTGTGTTTGCCAAGCCAACTGATGCCTCTCATTCATTGTACAGGAATAAATCCTAAAATCTACTTTCTGCATAATTTGATGCATTATAGTCTTAAAAATTAAAGTGAATGTAGGGGCACCTGGGTGGCTCCGTCGGTTAAGCCCCGACTTTAGCTCAGGTCATGATCTCACTGTTTGTGAGTTTGAGCCCCGCATCAGGCTCTGTGCTGACAGCTCAGAGCCTGGAGCCTGCTTTGGATTCTGTGTCTCCCTCTCTCTGCCCTTCCCCTGCTCGTGCTCTGTCTCTCTCTCTCAAAAATAAATAAGCACTATTTTTTTTTTTAATTTTTTTTTTCAACATTTTACTTATTTTTGGGACAGAGAGAGACAGAGCATGAACGGGGGAGGGGCAGAGAGAGAGGGAGACACAGAATCGGAAACAGGCTCCAGGCTCCGAGCCATCAGCCCAGAGCCTGACGCGGGGCTCGAACCCACGGACCGCGAGATCGTGACCTGGCTGAAGTCGGATGCTCAACCGACTGCGCCACCCAGGCGCCCAGCACTATTTTTTTTTTAAATAAAGAAAGTGAATTTATATCGCTATGTAAAAATTCTGTGCAGGGCACCTGGGTGGCTCAGTCGGTTAAGCGTCTGACTTCAGCTCAGGTCATGATCTCGCGGTTTGTGAGTTTGAACCCCGTGTGGGGCTCTGTGCTGACGGCTCAGAGCCTGGAGCCTGCTTTGGATTCTGTGTGTGTGTCCCTCTCTCTGCCCCTCCTCCCCTCTCACACTCTGTCTCAGTCTCTCTCAAAAATAAACATTAAAAAAAAAAACAATTCTGTGCTTCAACTCTATGGCTGAGGTTAAAGTGTTTCTCTTTCTGCATTTGCTGAATAAGGTGCACTGTATTCTCTTTTCAAATACCTAGAATAAAATACACATCATTGAATTATAATAGCTAATGTGCATCTGCTCCATTACTAACAATTTAATGATCAAGGTTGATAATTTTCCCCCAGATGAACTGGCTTCAATCTGCTTGCAGCAATCCAGAAATGATAATCATAGTTCCTGTGCTAGCCATCATGTCTTGTTACAAGTCCAAGGATTATCTCCATTTTTCATACGAATAAACTGAGAGAAAATGAGAAACCAAAGATGACACAATAAGTAGTTTGGCTGATATTTCACAACAGGGTCACCAGCACTTAAACCCTGAACGTTACTATTTACAAGAAGTCGGGAAGAAACCGAACTATAATTTCCACTATGTTTTGAGCTCCTGTGTTCCCTCCCCTATGCCTACCAAGTCCCTACCCATTCTTCATGTCCCACTGACATGACTGGTAACACATATACAGTTCCCAGCTGAAGAATGATTTTTGGGGGTTGGGATGTGTCAGTATTTAGGAAAGAAGAGGTGAGGCCATGGTTGACCTTCCGGTGATATATGCAATGTACTACCTGGAGAGGAACTTATGCTCCACACGGTAAGGAGAGCCTGAATGCAAACTATCTGCTGAAGGGTAGAAGGAACCGATAAACATGCCGGATGGACTGATAAACAGAGGAGGTTAGGTCATCTTCCCAGAAAAGAGGAAGTTGGGATGACACATAAGCACACGACTACTGACTAGAAAGGACATTTTTGCATAACAGGAAAGTTGGGGAAGAGAAATGCCGTCCTGTTTAATTTTATTTATTTTATAACACTAAGGCATTCAAATAAGCATCTGGTGGTTTAATCAAAGGATTTAATGCAACGTGACTGGCAGCATTTCTCATTTAGACACAAACTGCGACCCTAATTTCAATGCTGCAGCTTTTAAGGAACATTGGCTATCTTAAATTAGGACCCAGAGTCATTCATAGAAGAGCTATCACACATCATTATCTGCCTCTAAACTCTTGTATGCCGAATCCCTCACCTTACTTCCAGAGTCATTTTTCTAAGCCACCGATCAGCTAGAGTAACTTTCCCCCAAAAGCCTGCAATGGCTTCCCACTGTCTTGCAGGTAAATTCTAGCACAGTGTTCCAAATTCTCCATGACGTGATGCCTTTCTGCCTCTCCTGGTTCAACACACAGGGTTTCTTTGAATTAATCATTAACCTACCTCCAAAACTTTGCTCAGGCTGTTCCTGCAGTGTATTTTGTCCTTCCCCATTGCTCTGCACCTTAGGATCCTTTACCCCTTATTGTTTTACTCGACCCTCTCTACAAATCTTCTATTAATACCCCATCCTGAAGGACCCTGTAATTCCCAAGCTCTGTCACACTCAGTTGCTACATAGTGCCTTGCGAGTAGCTAGTTGAAGTCTGTCTGACTTCCACTGCATCAACTTATTTAATGCTTTCTTGAATTTCCTACATGCAGTAGTTCTCAAACTTTAAAAAAATTTTTTTTAATGTTTTTATTTATTTTTGAGGCAGAGAGAGACAGACCATGAGCAGGGGAGGGGCAGAGAGAGAGGGAGACACAGAATCTGAAGCAGGCTCCAGGCTCTGGGCTTTCAGCACAGAGCCTGACGTGGGGCTCGAACTCACAGACTGTGAGATCATGACCTGAGATGAAGTCAGACCCACTGAGCCTCCCAGGCGCCCCAGTTCTCAAACTTTAGCAAGCATCAAAATTACAGGGGTGGGGGGGGAGGGAGGCGGGAGGAGGGACTAGTTAAAACACAGCCAGCTAGACCCCACCCCAGAGTTTTTGACTCAGTGGTTCTGAAGAGGGTCCCCCAAATCCCCATTTCTAATAAGTTCCCAGGGACTGTTACTTCTGCTGCTGCCCAGGGATTCTCTGCTCTCTTCCATCTAGTACACTTTAAACCTAGCAGGCTCACCAGATAACTTCCTGGATAATTGGGGAGGTGATACAGCTCTACTTATTGATTGAAAATTTAAAAGGAGTTTTATTACTAAGACTTTCAGCAATGTGTCTAAGAATACAAATCCAGTGTTGGTTTTTTTTTTTTTTTTTTAACCAGACGTAGAAAGTGGAGTTTATGTGATCAATAAGAGTTGGCAAATTTCATTTAAGTGGGTCATCCAGGCAGTTCTGATCTATAGAGGAACTTTGAACGTGCGTGATGGGGCACAAGGCGAATGAAGATCTATCTGTAGGGAACTGGCAGGGAAAGAAACTGCATATTTTCCGCAAGGACTTGTGACAATCTAAACAGTCCCACTTTACCAGCCTTACCGAAAGGGAGTTCGGAAAGATCATAGCAAGGACATAGCAGAACTGGAATTCGAGTCTGTCTTTGGTCCCTCCTGCTCATCTGCTAACACTTCCGGCTTCTCCTCAGAAGCAGCGGTTATCTTCTGTGGGATTAAATAACATGTCCTAAGCAAATATTAAGTTCAAGTTCAGGACGACAACCCAAAAATCGCAATGAATTTTGAGAGATTTGGAATGAGTAGGTGGCAAATATGTCACACTAAGCACGGGCCGTCTGTCCCCGGTATTCCGTAGGCACTATTCATCTCATGCCTCCATAGGCATGACATGGAATGTTGGCTTTCTGCTTTTGCTTCGTCAAGACCTGAGGCTCATTCTCTCTCTCTTTTATAATGTACACACAGCTCTTTTCTTCTCTTTGGGGGAATGAGCGAGATTAGAGCTGCTGCCACCCAGAGGTCAGAATAAGTCAATGAAATTGACAAATTGTCAGAGAATAAATCTATACCTGGATGTAAGGAGCAAAGTTCTATGACAAAATTATGAATTTCTGCTCTCAGAGATAACAACAACAAGCAACAACCAGATCGAAGCCTCTTTTGTGACAGTCAAAAGGGTTATTCCTCTATATATATATGTGTGTGTAATATATATATATATATATATATATTTTTTTTTTTTTTTTTTTTTTTTTTTTTTTGAGGAAGAGGGAGAGAGAGCAGAGGGAAGGGACAGAGGGAGAGAGAGAATCCCAAGCAGGCTCCACACTCAGTGAAAAGTCTAGCTCAGGGTTTGATCTCATGAACTGTGAGATCATGACCTGAGCTGAAATCAGGAGTTGGACACCCACCTGACTAAGCCACCCAGGTGCCCCACAAATCCTATTATTGAAATACCTTACCGAGTAGACACCACATGATTCTGTGTCCGACTGCAGAATTCCTCCAAGAACCATCAGGAGTTCCATAGAAGCCAAAATTAACAATTTCTGCCCTAAGAAGTTCACTTAACACCAAGATAAAGAAACAGCTTTTTCAAATTTTCCCTCTCAGCTGAAGACGTTCTGTAGAAAACTTTTTTGCTCCCCTATGAATCCTATATAAATAAGTTCCACCTTGTTTCCCTCACCTCTACCTCCAATGCTCCAGACTCAGCCCTGCCTTTAGAAATGGCCAATGGTAGGGTCTAAGAGGCAGATCCTCCAGTTTATCTGCCGGAGACATTCTAGCTCTCTCTCCGCAAGGACTCCTGTCTTGCCACACTGCACCGGCATCGTCAAAATTAGTGGAAATAGTGGCAAGATCTGGAGCCATTTTTAATATGCCTTGTGGTAGTCGAGATAAGCAGAACATGCAACTCACTGCCGCGTGCTGGACATACAGATGCAGTAGAAATTGTATGCACGTTTGGAAAGCTTGCTTATTTTAGGATTTTGTTCAGACATGAATCACTTGAGCTTCTCTTTCTCACTGGCTTTCTCTTTTGTGGTTCTGTCTCTCAGAATGATAAAATTCCCAACTAGCAGCCGCAGAGAACAGATTAGTTTAAAATTTTTTCTAGTAAAGAAGCTCATCCAGTGAAAGTGCCAAAGGACATGTCATCACAGATTTACAGTTTGCACAATAAATAAAGAAGTGAAGCAGCCCAAAGGGAGGGTTTGAGGTGAGCACAGAGGATGCATACAGTCATGAGAACGGACGGGTCACGGAATCAGTAGACGTCGAGAAGACAGTGACGGTGCTGACAGTCTCTGGGATGCACACGGACATTCGGGTACAGACATCCTGTTACAAGGAGGCGCCAGGTGAAAAGGTGAAGATGTTACGTGTGGTTACTCTAGAATCCATTACCATAGGTTGAGTGATTAGTCACGTAAACCACAAACAAAATCTAAACGATTCATCATGGATCCAGATATTTGGATTGGGATGGATCGGATAGTTACATGGGGGAGGGGGGGCAAGCTGACGGGGGGCATAGCTGGGAAGAAGTGCATCAAGAGGATCACGTCTGGGGCGCCTGGGTGGCTCAGTGGGTTGAGCGTCCGACTTCGGCTCAGGTCATGATCTCGTGGTTCCTGAGTTCTCGAGCCCCGCGTCAGGCTCCGTGCCGACGGCTCAGAGCCTGGAGCCTGCTTCGGATTCTGTGTCTCCCTCTCTCTCTCGGCCCCTCCCCAGCTTGCACTCTGTCTCTCCCTCTCTCAAAAATAAGTAAACATTAAAATTTTTTTTGTTTTAAATAGGATCATGTCTGTGGTTAGGCTAAATGACCGTGGCAGGAAGACTTAGGAGGTCTAACAAGTGGGTAGGAGTCCCTAACTCAGATCTATTTGTTTTTTTCTATGTTCCCCAGTTTTCTGAAAAAAATTTCAAGAAGGGCTCTTATTAGCCTGACTAAAAAAAAGAAAAAAAAAAAAAACTGTCTCCTATTTGAAATCCTTTTATGAACAGTTCAAAATGACCCGGCAGATAATGAGTGCTATAGAAAATGGGATCCCTAAATAAACAGTTAATGGTTTGAGACATTAAAATTATTTTAGAATCTTATTTAAAGTTAGTCGGTCATTTTTCAAAAGAGTCTCCTTTTCAAATTGAGCCATCACCTAGTAAAATGTCAGAGGTTTCCTAATCGATAAGCTGTAATACGTGTGTTTGAAGTAACGACATACAGCTAATGCGTTCATTATTCATGACAATTGTATACGCACCATTTTAATCTTCATTACCCTCCACAGACATTAGCTAATTTATCTGCAGTGGGGCTCCAGAGCAGTACACTGCTTTTTCTGTTATTGGGCAGGCAGAGGAATTAATGCAAGGTGAAAGGCCTTGATTCTCCAAGGTCCTATTTCTGAAAACTGATCCGGCTGAAACATTGAAGACAAACTGTTGACTGTAAGCAAACAGAAAGATAAAACGTTTGCCAGTTTGATTGGAAAGTGTCACTGGTGTTTACTTACCCTGGAAGGCTTAAATGAAGCAGGGATCTGGAAACAGTTAAAAGCCTCATATGCATTTCCACTTTAATGCTCCAGTTACAGTGTCAAGACTCTGCAACTTGTGAGTGGCACCAAGGAGTTACCATACTCTTCCCTCTAGGGAGACTGAGGCAGCTTGGTTTTCCCGAGGCTCCCTGTTCTCTCTTTGTCTCACAAATGGTGCCTAAAGTGAACATTTTCACAATCCGGCAAGTTTGCAATGCTCTTGTCTTGGGCCAACACTTTTAGTCATTTTTTTTTTCCCCACTGTGTGTTGATGTCTTTTGGTCAAAAGCATCCGTGGCCATGGGAGAACAGCTGGCTAGCTCTTTACCTTCCTACCTATCTTCACTACCCTTTCTTGGCGATCTTTTTATTCTTTTTTATTATTTTTTTTTTTAATTTTTTTTTCAACGTTTATTTATTTTTGGGACAGAGAGAGACAGAGCATGAACGGGGGAGGGGCAGAGAGAGAGGGAGACACAGAATCGGAAACCGGCTCCAGGCTCCGAGCCATCAGCCCAGAGCCCGACGCGGGGCTCGAACTCACGGACCGCGAGATCGTGACCTGGCTGAAGTCGGACGCTTAACCGACTGCGCCACCCAGGCGCCCCATCTTTTTTATTATTTTTATTTATTTTTGTATTTGGCTCACCTAAAAGTGGCACCAATGAAATTAACCAGAAATCCATTTTAGAGGATCTGGTAGAACCATAGATAGGATATTCGGATTGTATGATCCTTGATTCCTCATAGACCCAAATCTTTCTTTTGGAGTTTTCCTCTATTGGCTAGTCCAGCTTTAGAGCGTAGGGTCTGCAGTTGGTTGTGGAGTTTTACAACCATGTAAATTTGGACACTTCGGCAGGTTGTTTCTTTTTTTTTTTTTAATGTTTATTTATTTTTGAGAGAGAGAGAGAGAGAAAACGAGTGAACAAGGGAGGGGCAGAGAGAGGGGCACAGAGGCTCTGAAGCAGGCTTCATGCTGACAGCAGTGAGCCCGATGTGGGGCTTGAACTCACCAACCATGAGATCATGACCTGAGCTGAAGTCAGGCACTCAACAGACTGTGCCACCCAGGCTCCCCAGTTGTTTCTCTTAAGTTTAGTTTCCTCATCTAGAAAATAGGACTAGTCCAAGCAATGCACTTAAATAATGCCTAGCTCATACCAAGCTTGAAAAAATTCTGAACTATTATTTGCTATGTCACAGTATCGTAATTTGATAATTAGATGTGTGCTTTTTATTAGGTGAATGGATTCCTTTAAATTTTTTTTTTTTTTTTTGGAAAATGTTCATAATTTGTTTTATTTTCGGCAAAGAAAATATAACCTTCCTTTAGCATAAGTGCTGGCCTCTGGTTCCCTAGAACGATCTGAATTCTGTTACCAATGGCAAACCAGCATCTCTCCAGCTTTTTGCCTATTCTTACTTCCCTTTCTGAAATTCCCCTTCGAGAAACTGACACCTCTTTACACGTTCTCCCCTAGTCTCTCAAAGACATCCTTCTGGCTGACCCTGGACTTGTTCCCACGCTCTTTCCACCATTTCCTTAGCATCCACATAATTTCTGGAAGCCAGGCGTAGATAAAAATGGAGAAGGTCTGTCCACAGGAGATCGTAACAATCATTACAAGAGGAGGACACCGATGGGGGGAGCCGTTCATCTTGATCCTGGCAGCAGAAATCTTCAAAAATGAGTGCCTTCAATTTACCTTAATTCTCCTTGGCTTCTCTTTTCTCCTGAGAGAAACAGTTCTTGTCTGAGTTTTTTCTCTTGAGATGGCATCAGCAGAGGGAGGCACAGCAGTGGCGAAACTTTTATTAACTCTGGCACAGGCCTGTCCACAAGGCAGAAAACTCTTTCAAACCGACAAGGAGTCAATGGTTGGAAAAAGCGGAGATGCAAGAACCAGGAGGGAGGAGCTGTGGGCAGAGGGTCTCGACAAGGGAGCAAAGTGCTGACATCTTTCAGGGTTCTGCAAAGAGAACCAGAGGCCTTGTCCTTTTCACAAGCTGTGTTTGCTCTCCTGGGACAAGCGGATGGAGAAACCTACCGGAAAATCTTTTGTACTCCCTTCTATTCCAAGGTAGAATATAGAAATCAACATTTTTGTTCTTGATTTCAAAACAATGAGAGGTTGTGTGTGAGGTAAACTCGATGCTTCATGGTCTGATACCCCAAAGTTAGAAAAGTGTAAAAGAAAAGGCTGGAGTAAGTGGCTGTTTGGGGGAAAATCCGGTTGTTTTGGGAATGGGTTCTGCTTGGGGAACATTTTGGCAATATCACTTGAATAAAATATATTAATATTTAACACCCATAAAAGCTTCCTTGGATATATGTACAATTTTGAACACAGGCACAGAAGTTGCCTGAAGTTCTGATATTTTTTTTTCTGAATTAGTCTTTGTGACAGAAAAAAAGAGTGCTTGAAAAATGACTAACCTCACAAAACATTCCAAAAAATTCACAAAATTAAGGCAACTTTTGCAAATTTTCTTAACGTATTGAGTGACTTTCTTTTGTCTTATGTTAAATCAGGACATAGTTGAGATTTTGGTCTGGCCTGGAGACATCTGGTGTCTCTCTCTTCTTCTAAGATCTTGTCTTGATTCTTGCAAAGGCAGAAAATAATTCATTTAGTTTGACATTGCTTCCCAAATAGCTATATTTACTCTATAAGGTCACTATAAAAAATTTCCCTACCTCTTACTCTTTTTCACATATGTAAGGGCCACTTTCTTCTATAGGAAAGCATAACACCATGCATAGTCCCAAACCAGTTACAGTAAGTCCAAAACCCAACAGGTAACGATGTTTCAACTGAAGCTGTCAACCTCTTGGCACTCCTCCTGTTGACCTATTTTAGTTAGTGTTTTACACCAAAGGAAACTTAAAAGTGTATCATAAGCTAGGGTCTGATCTTATTTTAGGGTCTTAGGCTAATTGGTTGATGTTTCTAAGCTCTTGTAAAATAAGAATTCGACTTTTACCCCCTTACATCTTCCTCAGAATGACTAAGAGAGAAGTGGAAGCCAAAAGCTGAACCAAAACTTGACCAAGTGTCATTAAAGCTTGGCTGAGTTGGTATACACATTGGGAGGCAGGCACAGTGCAGTTTACTGTAAGGAAGGGGGAATTATGGTTGAATTATTTTCCATAAACATATGCAAGGAAGTTAATCTTTGTGTTCATTAGAGGTGAAATAGAGAGAAGCTTGGTAGGTGAGACTGGGAGCATGGAGGCAAGACAAATCATTTTTAAGAATAGAAATATCTAATGTTCAACTCCAGATTCTTGGTGGAGAGGTAAAGTAAACCTTGTCCTTTCTTTAATATCTCTACAAACCTTCAGTGAAGTCTGCTACCCACACAGAAGCTCTTTATGTATAGAAATCAAAGGAAGAAAGTGGGCTCAACATTTGGGTTAGTGTGGAATAAGAAAACTAATTCATCAGGGCCAGGAAGCTGGAACCAGAGTATCCACAAGAACGTAAGTCCCAGACAGAGTTACAGGAATCTTAATAAAGGCAATGGATGTTTCCTGAGATGTGGCATTGGAATTGGAACCAATCTTATCATGAACGTAATGGGACATCATGACCCCAGACACCAGCTAATTATCAGTCTGAGGCCCTGACTAGTTTTGAAGGCTGGCTCAGCCACACATGAGCTGGTTAATAGGAAGAAAGCACAGCTTGGTTTCCTCATCAGTAAAATGGGAATAATATTTTTTTATTTTATTTATTTATTTTTAATTTGCATCCAAATTAATTAGCATATAGTGCTAATTAACCCCCTCCAGTAACCCTCTGATGTTCTCCATATTTAAGAGTCTCTTATGGTTTGTCCCCCTCCCTGTTTTTATGTTATCTTTGTTTCCCTTCCCTTATGTTCATCTGTTTTGTCTCTTGAAGTCCTCATATGAGTGAAGTCATATGGTATTTGTCTTTCTCTGACTGACTAATTTAGCTTAGAATAATACCCTCTAGTTCCATCCATGTAATTGCAAATGGCAAGATTTCATTTTTTTTTATTGCCAAGTAGTACTCCATTGTGTGTGTGTGTGTGTGTATATATATATATATATATACCACATCTTCTTTATCCATTCATCTGTTGATGGACGTTTGAGCTCTTTCCATACTTTGTCTATTGTTGATAGTGCTGCTATAAACATGGGGGTGCATGTGTCCCTTCGAAACAGCACACCTGTATCCCATGGATAAATGCCTAGTAGTGCAACTTCTGGGGAAATAATATTCTTGTAATAACTGATTCAGGGTCACCAATGGATGCTGAAATAGTCAGGTGAAACATTGTTGATGAAACAGATATTCTCAAAGTGGCACCCTCCATCCTATATTACCTTCAAATTACGTGAGAAAATGTGTTTTTACAGTTGAGAAGTCACAAGTGATCTTGTAATTGAGATATTTCCGAGAGATCATACATGACATCACTAATAACGAGAGTGTGAACAGTACAGAGATTTTGTGGACGAGCATCCTTGTTTTGTAGAGATGAGTGCTGAAGTATTTAGAGGTCAAGTGTCATGACATCTACAACTTACTTAAAAATATATCGCTATATATATATGCATATATTTCTAATATATAATAAGTATAAATATATTACATGCCACATATATATATGCACACATACATAATGTATGTATTTCTCTTTCTCTATGTATATACACACACACAGACACAGACACAGACACAGACAGACATATATATGTCTTTCTCTCAATATATATCTCTCTCTATATAGGCATACATTTCATCTTATCTATATATAATATAGATAAATAGAGACAGAGAGCGTGCAAATGGGGTGAAATTTTAACAATCAGTGAGTATAAGTAAAGAGCATGTAAGTGTTTATTGTACCATTCTTTCAAATTTTCCAAAATCAAATGTTTACCATGCAATTAAGGTAAAGTAGATTACCCATCATCACATCAGGCACCATGTCTATGCTCGTTTTGTGTGGATTACCTTTTCCTTTTCCTTTATCCTCTACCAGAGTTGTTCACTTTCCCCTGATCATGATAAGCTCTCATAATGTTTAAATATACCTTGGGTCCAGTTACATTGCCCTAAAAAAAAGCATTTTCTGAAAAAGCATAAAGTATGAAAAGGGCAGAACATTGTAAAAATGCCAAGAGTGGCAATAATTGGCAGCTGGGCAAGATGGTTCTGTTCTCCGAAAGGGGCGTCTCATGGCATTGCATGTGAAATATTTTGCAGAATTATGGGAGGAAGAAATCAGTAGTTTAGGGGGGAAAAACAAACAATACTCAGAATATTAACATTTCTCAATAAACACCAAAATAGAGAAAACATGTTGTTTCAGAGTGCTGATTTAGGAATGCAAAACCAAGATTATCTTTCCTGAGAGCTTTTCTCCTTAAAGTAATAGGTTTCAATGCTTGTAGAAATGATGAAAATTTAGTTGGAAGTTGCCTCGGGGGCCTGGATTATGTGCACAGTTAATTCTGTACCATTGAAGGATTTTTCTGCCAAACCTATTGGTCAACTTAAGTACAGGCCAGTGTATGCCTTGATTTTTAGGATAAATATTCCAGGGTTCTGGGATATTCTTTCTTTTGCTGTGCCTAGTTCATATCCTTAAAGCTGGGATGGATATAGGAAGGGAACGGGAGAATATGCCCAGTCTGGGTACCTCTTTGGGCTCCAAATCTCTTCAATTCCATTTCTTCCCTTGGTGGTTTTGTAAAAGGAGTCCTTTTCCTAATTTTATCACTAATCCTCAAAGCTTTCCTGATAGAGGGAAGGGGGTGGCAAATTATTTACCAGCCCAACTTGGAAAGGGAGAAAACAGGAGGACTAGTAGGGGAAATTATTTTCTAAAACGATGCAGTGAAAAGCTCAGTTTTTCTATCTAGCTTTCTATGACTGCACGAACGTAAAAGCACTATGTAAAACGTAGGAAGATGTGAGGAAGAAACAAGCTTAGGACTCAGTTTCTGCTAATCAAATAATAGAGATTGTAATAACAACACTGTAAGTGTGTGTATCAGAAATTGCTACGCAAATTGCAAACTCCCACCCAAATGTAAGCTGTGGCTACTATTTTATTCATCAAAGTTATGACCATTATCTTCCCCATCATCCTTTATGTTCATAATGGCAGGGTTCTCAGGAATTGAGGAGGAAGAAGAAAAATGATTTACTGTCTGGGAAGAATAATTACAAGCGAGTTTCCAAGGAAAGCCATCATCCTGAGGATTTTTAAAGTCATGGTTGGGCAAGTTGCGGGGGGGGGGGGGGGGGCAGGTGTATTCATATGGAAGAGGCAGCATATGTGACCAGGCATGAGGGGAAGGACAACACATGAAATTCTGATGGCAGCAGAATGTGTGGTGATAGCAGACAGGCAGTTAGGGTCGGAATAAAATGGGAGGGTGGGAGGGAGGTGTCCAACATCTGGAAGGCAATGAAACCCCTAGTCAGATTTTAATGAGATTCAGGAAGCAATAAAGAGCAACTGTAGAATTCTTTTTTTTTTTTTCCAACGTTTATTTATTTTTGAGACAGAGAGAGACAGAGCATGAACGGGGGAGGGGCAGAGAGAGAGGGAGACACAGAATCGGAAACAGGCTCCAGGCTCCGAGCCATCAGCCCAGAGCCTGACGCGGGGCTCGAACTCACGCACCGCGAGATCGTGACCTGGCTGAAGTCGGACGCTTAACCGACTGTGCCACCCAAGCGTCCCTGTAGAATTCTAAGAAAAGAAATATTGTGACAAAGTGATGCTTGGGAAAATGAAGTCTTTTCAAGTGTTTTGAATAGATTGTGGGCAATTGAAAACAGGAGAGGAAGGAGGGTTTAAGATAGAGCAGATTCAGGGAAATAAAGATCTTGCTTTGATCAGCAAGGTGAAGGCCGAGACGATGGATGCCTTGAGAGCACAGATGGGGATGGGGTGAGATATGCTCGAGAAGTGAGGTTTTGCTAGATGCTGGATGTGTAAGAACACAAAGAGGCTAACATGGATCTAAAGTCAGAAAAGCATCCCACTGGGGGCCTGGAGAGGAAGTCGGACCCGCGTGACATTCAAGTGTGTTCGATGAGATTGGAAACCTGGCACTTCTGGGGTGCGTGGGTGGATCAATCAGTTCGGTGTCCCGCTCTTGATTTCCACTCAGGTCATAATCTCAGGGTTCATGAGATCGAGCCCCATGTCAGGCTCTGCATTTACAGCATGGAGCCTGAATGGGATTCTCTCTCTCTCTTTCTCTCTCTCTCTCTCTCTCAAAATATATGGATAAACTTAAAAAAAAAAGAAACAAAACTGGCACTTCTAAGATTTTGTCAGCCCTATCACCATTGGAAACCTCTGATCACTGCCTTGTGCTCTCAAGTTCTTCCCTCTTTCCATAGTTGCAGGGCCCCAAGTGTCCAGTTTAGGGTCCCCTATCATGGGGTGACGGCAGAGTCAGGCCCAGACAGTGATTGTCAGCCTGCAAGGCATACGTTTTAGATACCGCTGTTGTTGTTCTGCTTTAGAGAATTCCAAATAACATGCGATTCTTAAAAAATGCCTTGTTGAGGGGCGCCTGGGTGGCTCAGTCGGTTGAGCTTCCGGCTTCCGACGGTTGGCGGGTTCGAGCCCCACATGGGACTTGCTGCCGTCAGCCTGCTTCGGATCTTCTGCTTCCCTCTCTCTGTGCCCCTTTCCCCACTCACACTGTCTCATAAATAAATAAACATATAAAATTTTTTTTAAAAAGTGGCTTGATGAAGGCTACTTCTTAAAAATGTCTTGTTGCTGTAACCTCTGAATCACCGCTCTTCCTGCCTTTTTGCAACTCAGATGTGCCCGTGTGGCATATCCCTTCCCACCCAGACATGGGGAAGATGCAGGAGTGACTGTGGCATCCTGGAACTGCTGTCCACCGATGGCGCCCGCATTCTCCACACAAGGTTTTATAGTTTTCTCTCCCTGCTGTTCAGCGTTGTGAGAAGAAAGAAATCCTAGAGTCCTTTTCAAAAAGTTCTCTCTTTATTTATTCTGCTAGCAAGCTCCCCAAACAGGACTCCTATGCCATCATATCATGTATTCATTACGAAAAAGATGCTTAGTGTTTTACCTAAGTCCACAGGGGCCTGGGATGGGAAACAAATCTGTGCGACCCACTGTACTTTTATGGACTCTTTGGAAATAAAAAGATGCTACATTTATTTAACAACGCTTATGTAGTTCTTACTATGCGCTCTGTCGTAAGCACTGTATATAAGTCCTGTAACAGCCCTAAGAAGTAGATGCAACTATCACCATCCTCCTCATTGGTTTTAGATGTGGAATCTGAGGCACGGAGACAAGGGAACCTGCCCTGGGTTAAACAGCTGGTTCGTAGGGAAGCTGCCATTTCATTCCAAACCCTTAGGTGCTAGAGTTTAACCCCTATGCTATAGTGTCTCTCTAAGTAAAGATGAAGGTATATGTATCTCCTCCAGGTAATGCTATTTATAAACACATTAAATCCTGCAATTTGCAAACTTGGAAAGAAGCCTCATAAGTTGAAAGGCAGAGAGGCCTCTTTCACGCCACGGTAGCCCACTTTCTCTGGCCGTGGGGATGTAGGAGCTGAGGCATTACGGATATTTCCATAAATTCCCAGGGAAAGAGCCTGACGTCCCAAGGCCTGCCTCATAAGCTTTCGCCTACTTATCTCTTGTGGGAACCACTGGGATACCTGGCTTCTTGTGGATGCCGGAAACAGAGACTCAAGATCTAAGGTAGTGGATGAGGGATCATGTCGTGTTTGGTCTGCCTGTCACCTTCTCTTTGCTTCCCTCTGCTATCACATGAAAAGTTTCAAATTCCAAAGGAGGTTGGTATACATAATGTAGCTAAGCACTCTCACCTTTTCTGGGCAGAGGGCTGTTTTACCAGGACACTATCGGAGTGGTAATTGGGTTGCTTTTGAGTGACTTGTCCAAGTTATAAAAAAGGGAGGCAGGTTAGGGCTTCTTGCCTAAGCAGGAGGCGGTAGGCTGGTCAGTTTCCAAGAGAAGGGGTCCTCTGGGTATGGCAAGCTCTATGACCTACATTCCAAAACACCTCCATTCCAGCCAGTGTGCGTGCTCACTGTACCCCAAACCTATTTCATAGTTTGTTACTGCTTTTATTCTTTGGTTTATTCCTTATCTTCCATCGGTAGTGTCTCTTCCCTCACTTCAATGTCTTAAATCTTTCCCATCCTTGAAAACTCGGTTGATATTGTCCAAGAACTCTTCCATGCTTATCCAAGCTGGAGGTGACTGTGCTGTGATTATGTCCTGCCAAGATTTTTAAGTTTATGTCCCATTTATTTGGTAATCATCATTTACTGCTTTCCATAACCTATTCATGGGTCAGTGTCTCATCTCCCCAACTATATTAAATGCTCTTAGAGGCTAGGTAATAGGTACTTAATAAAGACCTGTTAATTTAGAGTCACTTCTACTCTAATCCCTGGGAACTCACCACGGTCTTGGTTATACCTTGTAAATCAGTACCTAAAGAGCTGCCCCATTCCCCTGTGGTACTAGTGTTATATAAGTGTATGAAGGACTAACCTAAGAGTAAAAGCCTACATAGTAACCAACAGGAAGGAGGACAGCATATACGATCAAGGGAAAAGATATCAGTGGAGGCTTTAACAAGGAGGTACAATGACCCCGATTACCAAATCCTAGAGCAAGGATCTCCGACTCCCAGAATCCAACCATTCCAAGTGAAGCTACCAGAAGACAATGGGGCTAGATGGGGGGATGAGCAGAACTCTTTTCCACTAATGCTATGCCATGCTGCAAACAAACATAAGCGAGGAGCTTCCTAAACTAGAACATCAATTTAGAATCTAGGGGAAAGCCAAAGGCTATTTTAGTTTGACCTTTAGCACACAGTCTATTTCAGACTAAATTTTATTATGGAAGCACATTCCACAATATACTTGTAGTGGGAAATAGAACCTAATCAGAGCTGACAGCAGCTCCTAGCCTCAGCAGAACTAACAACGGTCTGAGACAGAGCCTGGCTTGGTGGAAATCTGAAAGGAAATTATGGGGGAACTGGATGTAAACAGAGTACCCAGGGTAATTCAGGGAGTGACTGGACAGGCACATGGTAGTCGCATGGATGAGATTGGCAATGGTTAAAAGGTTGAATAACTCACTGCATTGGCAGCAGGAGCTAAATAAAACCTGACAACAAAAACCTAAATGAGACCAGAAGTCGCTAAAATAGATGAACTCAAACCAGAGAAAGCAGAAGAAAAAGGTTTTATAAAATAATTCTTTGAATTAAAAAGATTAACATTCAAACAGGCTACCCCTTTTCCAAGGATTCTAGGGAAACCATGTTTAGGAACATGGAGCAGGCTTGCTAAAAAAGCTAAATCATTCTGTTCTGTGCTTTATTTTTCAGCATTACATTTGATTTGAAAAGATAGAAGGATAGAAGTCGTATAGTTGTTGTACAAAGAGTTAGACATAAAAGCATAAAAAGATAAAATGAGTTCCTCACAATTAGGTGAGGAGTCAGCGTGGGTCCAAGTTTTGGACCATAGATCTCTTGGCATCAGTTTTGGGAAAATGCTTTACAATCTAAAATCCTATAAAAAAAAAACGGAGTGAATAATTACCAATAAAGGCCTATTGCCTTTCATACAGTACGCACTTTACTCATGTTGAATTGATTGTACACAGAATTATTTTTATGTTCTTTCTTTTTCTCTTGCTTTCTCTCTTTAATTATATTATCATCATCATCATTATTATTATTTGCTCTGGGTAACATCTGTGCACGATACAAATTTAAACGTTTTCTCATTTTTATCCCCATATGTAACCACTTTTGTTGCTTTTATATGTATCCCTCTGGAGCTAATCTGTGCACCGATAGGCCTATATGAGGAAACAGAATTATATTTTGCCCATTATTCTACATTTTGGTTTTGTCCTTAAAATTGTATCTGATGAATTTGTACATAGTTGTCTGCCTTATCCTTCTTAGAAGCTATATTTCATTGTTCATATCTATAAGTCAAAGATATGTATTTTATAGCCCTCTATTGATGCATACTTAAGTTGTTTCCAAGGTTTTTGTTTGTTTTTTGGTTTTGGTATTGCCAGCAATGATTCAATTAATATCTTTGTTCAAAGACATTTCGCATGAGTGGGAGTGTGTCAGTAGAATCATTTCTTAAAATTAGAACTTACTGAAATGTTAGGCTGCCTCTGTAATTTTGATAGATATGGCCAAATTGCTCTCTATAAAACTTCCATGAACATATATTCACAACAGCAAAAAATAAGGATGCCAGTTTCCCATACCCTGGTCAATGGGCATGTTATTTAACTTAAAAAAAAAAAAAATTGTTGCTAACTTAATCCATACAAAATGTTATCCTATTTATTTATTTTTCTTTTTTTTCACTTTGAATGAAAATGAGAATCTTATCATATATTTAAAAGTCACTTTTATTTCCTAAACAGCTAGCATCAGTTTGAAAAAGTATTCTTATATCTTTTCATTTAGTTATTAATTGAATTTAAAAAAATTAATGACACTTTGCATGTATTCCCTTGACCTTGTAGGTTTGTCTAGGCCTCTTCATTTTTTTCTTCTTTTTTAAAATTTATTTGTTTATTTTGAGAGAGATTGAGAGCAGGGGAGGAGCAGAGAGAGAGGGAGAGAGAGAGAGAATCCCAAGCAGGCTCCATGCCATCAGCACAGAACCTGACTTGGTCCTATTTCCCAAACTGCAAGATCATGACCGGAGCCGAAACCAAGAGTCAGATGCGTAAACATCTGAGCCATCCAGGTGACCCCATTTTTCTCTTCTAAAAGCAGAGGGGTGTATATATGCGTGAAATGGGTTATCACCAAGGTGGCTTTTATTCAGCATATCACAATGTGACTCCTTTGACAAGCTTATATATCTGTCCCTTTGTTGTCTGTCTTTAAATGTTGAATATTCATGAGTACAGTCTATCTGAGTACATTAACCAATAAATATACATTGGCTTCAAGGAGTAAATGCCAGAATAAGGGTGATGGTTATCTTTTCTTTTGTTCCTTTGAGAGGGATGATTAGAGTTTTTTTCCTTGTGCTCAGCACATTTTGCAAGTTCTTTACGTGACTTCAACTCAGTTAATCCTAACTTCCCTATCTCATCTCAGAAGCTCTCCTGCAGTCTCAGGAAGAGATAAGATCTGAATCTTTTAGGAGGTTCTGAGGACAGTAAAGACGGCCGATGCCAAAGGAGAAGACTTTTACCAGAAAAGAAATGTACTTCATCTTTTAATACACTAATAGAGTCTGCACTATCAATGAAAACGTCCTACGTGAGACCTTCTGGTGGAGGATTGATGCCGTCCCTTATGTCTGCTGCAAACCTCCCTGGGTTTGCTCAGGCTACATTTCTCTAATCTTATTTCCACGAAAACGCCAGTAGAGAATGGCAGCCTATATCTGGCAACGCTGGACTGTGTCACATGACTCGACAAAACAGATCAGAAGTGGTCAAAGGAACTGTGCAGGTCTCTGTTGCCAATTTTATTGAGGGAAAAATGAGTCATTAAAAAAGGACATCTGAAATTATAGGCCTAATTTAGTTCCTGTGTATTAACCAGCAATTCAATAAAGCCCGAGAGCAGTTTTCATGCACCTGAAGTAGCTGAGCGTAACCAGTTTCAAAATCTGTTTAGTCTAGTCCCAGGAAAACTCAAAGATCTGCTGATTTCTCTCCCTTTCTCTGAAACATAACATCTGCAAACCTGGAAGATATTCACCCCTCTGCAAGATGGTGATAGCATTTCACAACCTTCTCAACCTCTTTCTGTAGACACCAATTTTGGAAGAAGAAATAACTTAAAGCTGTATGTTTCCTTATTCGAGGATTTGATTTTATCCTTTGAAAGGTTTCATTAAAATCTTTGATTTTATAAGTGATGTTACTACCTTAGGAAAAGGGTATTTGCTTATAAAATTCTCCCATTTGGCTCTAATCATATCTTTTTCTTGCCATCACAAGCACCATCGGTGAGATCACTATTGAGTGTGGAAATAATTGGGGGAAATACAATAGGCAGGGAGGTTTTTTTATAAACCTTTTTTTTTTAATAAGAAACTAAATGCCTATAAATTCTGAAATAAGTATACTGAATATTTTAGCCTTTATACCTTTTGCTTTTTAAAGAATGTATCTTATAACAATTTTAGATATAGAAGCTGAAATCAAACCGAGAAAATGAAAAGAATATTCTGTGATTCTTTCAGTGGAATGCCATTTATACAAGTATATTTTTTTAAAAATAAGAAGCCACTCAAACAATGTGGAATTATACTCAAAGTTTATGCTGTAATTCCCAAGACTCTTATCAGAGGACAGTATTTTCCTCCATAATGGTGTCCTCACATATGGAATATGGCAAAGCAGATGGACCAAATTTAATGGTCTGGTGACTGTATACAAATTGACTATTTACAGTTTTCCTTTATGCCAATAATAGCCATCTAGAAAATATAATGAAGAGAAGATATCATTATAAATAGCAACAAAAATTTAAAATCCATAGGAATGACCTTAAAAGAAGTGTCTACCCATATGGAAAAAAACCCACTAAACTTCAGTGAGAGTCACACAGATGATTTGAATAAATGCCTTCCAAATGGAAAAACAAAATATTGTGTGATATCAATGCTTTCCAAAATGATATTTATATTTAATTCAATCCCCCTCAAACATTTGGATTTTTGAGAAATATTCTAAAGTTCGTTTGGAAGGACAAATAGCTGAGACTCGCCATTTTTTTTTTTTTTGTTTTGTTTAAGTTTATTTATTTTTGACAGAGACAGAGTGCGAGCATGAGCTGGGGAGGGGCAGAGAGAAAGGGAGACACAGAATTTGAAGCAGGCTCCAGGCTCTGAGCTGTCAGCACAGAGCCCGACGTGGGGCTCAAACCCAAGGACCGTGAGATCATGACCTGGGCCGAAGTTGGATGCTTAACCGACTGAGCCACCCAGGCGCCCCAAGACTCACTATTTTTAAAAGAAAGTCTTAAGATGAAACTTGCATTGCCAAAGATATCAACATATTATCAGGCTATGAAATGTAAAGTGGGTAGTCTCCATGTCAGGTTAGGCACACAGATCAATGAAACAGAGTAGAAACACCAGAAAAAGACCCATGATTACACGTTTTTAGCATATAATGAAAACGATATTTCAAATGAGTGGAGAAAAGAATGAATTATGCAATAACTTGAATGATTGATTATTTTGCAAAAAGTCATATATTTACTTATCTTATACCAGAAGTGCCAGCGGTATGCCAGGAATGGGATTACAGATGAGCTGGGATGCCATCCTCTCGGAGACAAGGGTGGCTAATCAATTCTATGGCTAATCAATTCTCATTTGTTTGCCCCAGAGTGCCATAAAATAGTCATTGTCTATGTGCAATCTCTATGTTACAAAATATGATAGCAAGCACTGTGTTTTACCATATACCGAAATATATTTAAAATGGATTTAAGATGTGGGGATACCTGGGTGGCTCAGTGGGTTGAGCGTCGGACTTTGGCTCAGGTCATGATCTCACGGCTTGGGGTCCAAGCCCCACATCGGCCTCTGTGCTGACAGCCCAGAGTCTGGAGCTGCTTTAGATTCTGTCTCCCTCTCTCTCTGCTCCTCCCTCGTTTGCACTCTGTCTCCCTCCCAAAAATAAATAAGCATTAAAAATTTTTTTCTTAATGGATTTAAAATGTTATTTTTAAGGAATCTCTACACCCATGGGGTTCAAACTCACAGCCCTGAGATCAAGAGTTGCGTGCTTTTCTGACTGAGCCAGCCAGGCACCCCCTACATTTAAAATGGGTTTAAAAACTACATGGAGATAAAACTGTAAAAGAACCACCAGAAAATATGAACAAGTATCTTGGGCTCTGGAAGCTTTTTGGAAGAAGAGAACAGAATGTGGATATTATAACGGAAAACAAATGAGATTTGATGAGCTATCATGAAGATTTCTGTACTTCAACAGCACAAGACTAAAAGAATTAAAGGGCAAGTGAGAAACAGGGCGGCGTGGGGGGCCAATGTTTCAGAGTGTGTTCAGCAAGGTAGAAAACAGAGAAGGAAAAGACAGCTATCTACATATCTTAAAGCAAAAGGCATGAGCAGACAATTCACACAAGTTATATTTTTAAAGAACATCAAACATGAAAAAAATGTCAACGGTCATTATAGAAATGCAAACTGAAACATATGATGGCACCACTTTTCATGTGTCACATGGGTAGGGAGAAAAGATACTCATAATTCCCAGGATTGGTTAGGGTGTGGGACAGTGGTCACTTTCACACATGGTTGAGGAGTAAGTAAATTGAAGTAAAATTCTAGAAGGCAATTTGAAAATAGATTCCCGAGGCCTTTAAAATGTCTATGCACTTTGACCGTCTGGTTTTAGGGATCTATTCTAAGTAAATAGTTAAAAATGGAGTCAAAATTAAACATATTCAGTCAGCATAATTCATAAAAGGGTTAATTTAAAGAAGTCTAAAAGTTCTGTAAGGGCTTATATCAACTCTGCTGTATATTTATTGCAGAGTTCTATTTAGTCATTGAAAGTATTAACAGAAAATGCTTACTGTTAAGACAACATATTCACAATGTAGAACCAACAAATAAAATGCAAGATGTTAAGAGTATGATACTATTTTTACAAAACAGTATTTAAAGAAATGAAAAAAAAAAAAAACCCAGCAGTCAAAAATAAAGGATTATATATCAGTGCTGGATTACAGATAACTAGAACTTTCCTGTGATTTTTCTACTTCTTCAGTTATCTGCACAGAACATGTATTCCTTTTGCAACTATTTTTAAAAGACAGGTGTTATTAAAATACAAAAAGCAAAAAAAAAAAAATTATCCCAGTTTAGCTATGTTTATGTCCTCTTGTTTTAAGTGATGATTCAAACTTGGGCCACATTTCTAAGCTACCATACATAGAAGAGTCAGTCTTCTGATTTTTGATTTGTCATGGTCATGGAAGATTGGGCCATCTTAGAAGAGGGGATGATGAGACGGGATGGAAATCTGCAACGGGCATGGGCACTAGCCAAGACTCTCCTAGCTTTCCGGTCCAACCCAGAGAGATAGCTTCACCTAAATAAGTACCTTGCACACAGCCAATAAATATTTGATGCTTATTTTGAAAATTCTTAACCTTATTCACTTTCATTGCAGACACTTTGCATCATCGATTCTGACAAAAATAGTAACCCAGGGGCGCGTGGGTGGCTCAGGCAGTTGAGCAGCTGACTTCAGCTCAGGTCATGATCTCGTGGTTGGTGAATTTGGGCCCCGTGGCCGGCTCTGTGCCGACAGCTCAGAGCCTGAAGCCTGCTCTGGATTCTGTGTCTCCTCTCTCTCTGCCCCTCCCCCACTCCAGCTCTGTTTCTCTCTCTCGAAAATAAATACACATTAAAAAAAATTTTATAACCAAAAAATAAAAAAAATAGTAACCCCAAATTTAAAACTATCATTTATATTTCAGCTACCCAAAAGTTTGTGTTTATATAATGTTATATTTTGATCTCATATATTAGTTAAGAAATAGATTTAGCTTTCAGGATTGTATATAACTTTCAGGATTATGTATAAAAGAAGAATCTTTAACTTATTCTCATGGCACTCTTTGAAAGGGGGCGTGGCTTTATGTGTTCATAAGTTTGGGAAACTCACAAAATTTAATATCCTACCGTGGTTTATTTATTTTTATCAGATGTAGAATATTGAAACCTAACATATGCATGGCTATGTTTACATTGATAATGCAAGTACTTATCTGAAGTACTTAAGGAAGAACAGAGTACTTATGAAAGTACTTATCTGAAGAACAGGGACAAATAACTCCGCTTAAGAGAAGGTGGGGGCAAGTACTGTAAGTGTCTTAAATACTTCGGAATATTTAAATCTTCCTTATAACTCAAGGCATTATGCTGAATGAAATTGACCAAGGATGATGTCATAATTTGTAACATGTTTTTGTCAGTTCTGGAAAACTCCTGTTGACTTGCAACATCTTTGACCTCAGATGCACACCCACTCTCCTAGTGAGTGTGTGGCTGAACTTGAACCCAGAAGGAGCATGTAAAAGGCCTTCCTGATGAAAGTCCAAGAAGCATCTTGACGGATAATATGTAGTGTTTCACAGCATGAGTCACTAGGGTTTCGAAGCAACATCGATTTGGCCATAATGTTTCTATGGTTTCCACATTTATCACTCTCTACCTTGGTAATGAGCACCAATAAAATATGACCTGAGTGGATTATAGAAAGAAAAAAAATCTGGAAAACACTCTTTGTTATAGTTTCTTCTCTTGTAAAACACTCGACTGACTCCTCTTGCTGAGGCTATCCTCTATTTTCCTGTACAGCTCAGTGTGAGGTCATTGGCTCTCAGGATTGCAGGAGGGTTCTATGCTGCAATTAGCTCAGTATTGTGTGCCTTGCCAGTGTCATTAGAAGAGATACCTGCCTAGTTACCGGAATGGGAAAAAAAATGCCATTGAGTGGCATTAACAGGAAAATGCGCAGTGTTGCCAATGTCTGTAAGATGCATGAAATGCACAAAAACCTGCATCTTTTATGGGTAAGTAACAGATGGAGCTCAGATAATGGTAAAAACAAAACAAAAAAAAAAAACAAAACAAAACAAAACAAAAAAAACAAGCGAGAGAGAGTTACATAAGGGATCCTCCAGAGCTGTTTGGAGAAGAGACACACACTGCATTCAGCTTTCAGCTCCTTAGTGTTGGGTTAGGTGGTAGAACAAAACGGGAGTAGTTTTTCATGATGTGATGGTTTATAGGTCACTCAGTCACACTGAGTTCCTTCTGAGGAAGATTCAACAACTAGTTATGTTTTCTGTGCCAGCTGTGTGGCCTTTTCATTGATAGGAATTCCCAGCTTCCTTTTAATAAAAGTGCAGCATGTTCGGGAAGAAGAGGCTTGCTTTCTGTTTTACGAACCCCACGTGCCCCTCTCCCCCGGGGGCCCTCTCTTCCTCTGCTCTCCAGCACCTGGCTTGACTAGCAGCTGCCTCTCAGCCTCCCCTGATGGGTGAAAGGTTTACCAATGGGCTGTTTAGTGCCTGTCCTGGTGGGGGAAAGTGGCACAAAGGACTTTGTACCTCAAGCGTTTGGCAGACCAGTAGAGGCTGACAACAGGCATCCTTGCTGCTTGGATCTTGACTGCTGCTGATATCTGAGTCATGCCCAGAAAATTCCTGGCACAAAGTCACAGGGTCCTGTTTTTCCGGAGTGTTGTGAGATCTCCTCTAGTGTCTATGGCTGACAACTCTCGGAAACCAAGTTCATTTTCACTGTTTTTTGTTCCCCCCCAAAGAAAATGAGAGAAACAGAAAGAAGATAACAGAGCGTGAAGCTGACGGAACAGAGGTTGTATAGCGATCGTGATAAGTCCTATCCATTTTCATGTTCAGATATCATGGAGACCAAAGGTTGAGTTCTGAATAGGGAAACCATCTTGTTTTGAAATTCTTCAAATGTTTCTGTCCAGATAGGGAGCTCTAGTCATGGCGAAGATGTTTATTCTGCCACTTGTCAGTTGTGCTGGCCTGAGCAACTGACTTGACATTTTTCTAGCACAGTCTCCTTATCTGTAAAACTGAGATAATAATGATGCCTATCGTGAGCTTAAATGAGATAATGCATCTGATGTTGTAGCATATGATAAAAACTCAATAAATGTCATTTATCGGTATTATTATTTCAAGGGAACAGCATAGTATTTTTCTAATTATTACACATTTCCTGGCTGTTCTAGGCACAGACTGCTTTTGTTCAGAAAAAAAAATAATAACCTTCAAAAAGCACTTTTATTTCTCCAGGGGCTATAAAAATGTCTAGTCCTATTATAAAGATTTTTACTTTCAGCCCAACAGACATGCTCAGAAATGGACTGGACTCTGGGGCAGCTGGGCCTATGGGTTTAATGACATCAGATACATAACAACTGCTACTTTAGGCAAGTCTAGAAATACCCTCTGCCCTGCCTGAACCTCATGGCAGGCCAAAATCAAGCAAGCTACACAGCTAAGAAATGGTTTTTAGGCTCTGGGAGCCGTTTTCATTAATTCTTTATCAATTACATACTGAGTATTTACTGAGTTCTTTAAGTGAAGTGTGGTAGGCTAGTTGCTTTGGGGCTGTATAAAAATGTATAAGACACAATCTGGTGACCCACAGGAACAGAAGTATAGTAGAAAAATTTATGTGCAAAAAATAACCACAATAAAAGTAGGTGTAGAAACTACCATCAGAGCTATGTAAACATGGGAGCTCAGACTGTTCACTTTTTCTAACAAAAATAAATTTGGATTTTGCAGGATAATTATGCGTTGAAGAAAAAGGCATTCAATGAGGAGCAAATGGCAAAAGCAAATGTGTTAAGATTCTAAAAATGACTACTATCCTAGTAAAAAATGACTACATTTTATACTATGTGCTATACACACACACATACTCACCTGATCAGATGGGTGCTAGGGAGTGTGTCTGAAGGCAGGTAAGGGATTAAGCTGCAAAGGTAAACTGGGATAAGAATGAGATTTTTAACCCTTCAGCAATATCACACTTCTCTAACAGGACTAAAGGGCATTCTCGTCTGGGGTGGCCTATAGCTATGGGATCTGGTGGCAGGTGACTGTGAATGTAGGTCTGGTCTGCTCAGCTTCTGGGGTTCAGCACCTATTAGGTAATCCTATTAAGTAGGGAGTGAAGGTATTGTTATGCCCACTTTACAGGAGGTAAGAATGAGGCACAGAAGATTTAAATGACTAAGCCAGGGGGACTTGGAGAGTCATTTCCAGAGCTCAGAGTATCCAAATCTTGCTTGGCTGACTTCAAATGCACTTCCATTCTCACATCCAGGTTGTCATCCTGTGACTATAATACTACATGTTGTTGATTTTAGAGTGGAAGGCAAAACATTCATGTCCAGAGATTACCGTAACAGATTAAAGTAAGCAGCAGCAAGCCCAGCGATTTGGGGCTGGTTGAACTGCATGTAAATTGTAGAAATGCTAAAGACTGTGGTTGTGCTCTTACTTATTTTTGAGGAGCTACAAGAGTGGTTCTAAAGGATTTGGGAGAGTTCAAGCACTTGAGCATTAGGAATTCATAGTTCATAGAATTTCAGAAGTGGGAGAAGTTTTGAAATCATCCAATTCCTTTATTTTACTAGTGAGGAAGCAAAGGTTCAGAGAAGTCAAGTGAATTGCCAAAGTCATATGGAGAGTGTAGTAAAGGACGTCCAGGTCTCTTTTCTCTTAATCTACTTGTATCAGTCAGGGTTCTCTAGAGAAACAGAACATGCCAAATCTATATCATCTATATCTATATCTATATCTATATCTATATCTATATCTGTATTTATTGAGAGAGATTTATGTATTTTTATATATAAGATTCATATATTTATATATAAAATAAATATATATGTGAAAATTTATTTATTATGAGAATTGGCTCACATGATTATGCAGCCTGAGAAGTTCCATGATATCTGCCATCTGCAAGCTGGCAATCTAGGAAAGCCAATGGTGTATGTTAATATGAGTATAAGTTCAAAAGCCTGAGAACCAAGGAAGCCAATGGTACAAATCCCAATCCAAAGACCAGAGAAGATGAGATGAGATGTCCCCACTGAAGCAAGGAGAAAGAGGGAAACAAAAAAGATGGGAAATTCTTCCTTCCTTTGCCTTTTGTTCTATTCAGGCCATCAACAGGTTGGAGGTGCCCACCCAAGTTGTGGAGGGCATTCAGTTTACCAAATCCACCAACTCAAATGTTCATCTCATCCAGAAACACCCTTGCAGACACACCAAAAGCTAATGTTAAATCTGAGAACCTTGTGGTCAGGCAAATTGACATATAAAATTGACCATCACACCACTGCTGATGGAGAATGAAGACCTATTTTCTTAGTCCTTTAGAATAAGTATTAAAAGTGGCAACAGATGAGATGGGAAAAGAATAATGGATTAAGGAGCGGAAGAGGGTGAGCTTAGCATTGCTGTGTGTGTCCAGAAGAGAAGATACTCCTGGGGCATTTACCAGAGCTGGGACACCAATGTGAAATTGTAAAGTGTCCTGCCTCCTTTTGGAAACACTGTCTTCAATTTCACCATGTTCAATTTTATCATGTCCCTCCCCAGATGAGGAAGTAGAAAAAGGTAAGTGGTCTTGAATATGTCTGAATTTTCAACTCAGAGTGACTGAGAAAATCACCAAATCGTATTAGATTTAAATGGGATTGGTTAAATTGTTTCCTACATAAGAAAAATTGGGGGTTCAGAGTCATACGTTAAAATTGGTTGCAGAAAATAAAGTTAGGGTTCAGTAACACCTGAGAATACTACGGTAAGAATTCATATTTATAAGATTTCAGGTGAAAAGAAATCCTGAGGTTTAAGAAAGCTTTTAAGCTTCTGTGCTATTGAACAGAGAAGGGTGAAAATTCCTGGTCTGTTCTACAGAGAAATTTAGTGATTTGCCCAAGGTCACAAAAATGAACAGGCTGGAGCAAAGATACGACCCAGGAATGTGTCTATCCTTGACTTTTAGAATCTGTGCAAAGCAAAGGAATGCCACATGTAACTAGGTGTTGAGCAGGGTAGAATCCTTTTATAAACACACTGACCTCTTTGTGTTGAGGTACCTTAGGGCAGATATCCTTGGTTCTGCCCAGGGTGACCTGAAGCCCCTCTTAGTGATGCCTAGGTAGGTTGGAGAGACCTTTACTGTCCCAAGGGAAGAACAGACCAGGACCTCCAACCACTTGAAGAAGTCTGCCCTCCCTAAATCCGAAAGAGGAGATCCATAAGTTTGTCTAAGAATCCCTGGGACTTTAGAGAAGCAAAGGGCTGAGGACTGAACTTTGACATTTGAAGTTAGAGTAACTTGTGTCCTGGACAACGAAAGACCTGTAGGCAAGAAGGAACACCAAGTGCCCTAAGAAGAAACTCATGAAAAGAGATGGGATAAATTGTACTGGTAACGTTGGCACAATAACTTTGAGTGTTAGGAAGAACAGGTTCAGATTATATAGATCCAGGCTTCAGCAGTAGACCCTGGTGTCACTATTGCTTGTGCATTGACCAGACTCTATATTTTTCTCTCTCACTGACCCACCACCTGTCCTTCTCGTATAGAGGGAACACTCTAGAATGAGTAAACCTGTACTATTCTCAGTTAAGTTGGTAAGAGGGAACCTGACTAAAGTGATGCTGGATGTTTTTTTTCTAATAAAAAAATTGTGGGAATTCAAAAATTAACTGGGAGGGAGTAGAAAATAAAAAGTGATGTGATCTATAAACTGAAAAAAGTGACTCATGCAGGCTACACAAGAATATCATCAGCTCTACTAATCTGTAGATAATTTTTTTAATGTCTTATTTATTTTTGAGAGAGAGAGAGAGAGAGAGACAGAGCATGAGCGGGGGAGGGGCAGAGAGAGAGGGAGACACAGAATCCGAAGCAGGCTCCAGGTTCTGAGCTGTCAGCACAGAGCCCAACGCAGGGATCGAACCCACGAACCGTAAGATCATGACCTGAACTGAAGTTGGATGCAGGCATCCCAGGTAATTTTTGTTCTCAAATTCTCCAATTCAATATTTTAAAGAGCTCATGCACCTCAAATGTATTGGTGGATGCTATGGTGAAAAAGACAGGCATAGCAAGAATACTTTGGAAAAACTAAAAAAAGAAACTTTGTGAATTTCCGGGAGAAGCTTCTATTATAATTATTTAATGAGACCCTAATTTTGAATGAAAAAATAATGTACTTAATGTTTTATCTTAGCAGGTTTTGCCAATTGTTCTTATCCGGTTTCTTCAGTTGACTGACAAAAAAGTACCAATAAATGCGCAGTTGGGTGAGCAAAATAATTTCTTGTACTTTTATTCCCCTTAATTTGTGAAGGAGTGCCTTATTTCTTTTTACCCCACTGGGTACCTTAACAACACATATTCAAGGTTCGCTACAAAACAAATAGCACCTGGAAGTGATTTAAGTGCAGTTATAGAAATAATATACAAGAAGATTACTTCTGACCTTGAACTTGCATGCCAGTGATAAGCATTACATCTGTACCTATTCAGTTATTTCCATTATTAATTTTGCTGCTGGCTCCCTTTGGAACTTAAAACAAATCATCTGTTTGTATCAATTGCCTTCTTCAAAACAATAATAAATAATGTTATTCTTAAAAATCCACACACAAAAAAATGAAAATTCAAACTCTTTTTCAATAGGCTACAGTGCCTTTTAGAGGCAACTGTCCTCAAGCAGAAAGAAATGAGAGAAAAAGCCCTTTCATAACATGAGCGGGAAAATGGGTCTCCCTGTGGCGCAGGAGATAGGAGGTTTCTTTCCGATGGTGCTCCCTGGATTTCACAGAAGACATGCATTTTGGGAGATTCAGTTTGAGTGTTCACAGAAAACTGTGTATAATACACTTCTACAAATACCATGTTGGTCAGTGGGAAGAGAAAGACATACAAGAGAAAGTCACAGAGAAATGTAATAAAAGCTCGATTATTTTGGCAAATATGCTATGTTTAAGCATTCATTTGTTTTTTGGACTCTGTAGTTTAAACCCCATAAAGATGATTTGGCGTATTGGCCTCTTCCTTGGCTAGTTTATGGGCCCCGATCATGTACGTCTACTCTAACCTCACCTACTAACACGCTAATTGGCTTTTCCAATCCAGCAGTTCACAGCTATGTGCGCTCTGGCCATTGCGATCCTGAGAAAGATGGGCAAGTTGGCTTTCGCCACTCTTCTACCAAACCTCTGCTCAACACTTCTCGGAGGTGCTATATAAATCAGATAATTGAAGAGGTTCCTGATAGCTTCGCTCTCTTCTTCCTTACATAGTTACCTTTTTGGTGACTATATTTGCCCATAATTTAGAATCACTCAGTGGGTTAAATGGGCGTGTGGAAGTGAATGAAACCCCATTCAAAACTCCATTCATGGAAACAGATTTGAAATATGAAATTCACAATGCGTGTGGCCAGGCAATAACATCCTGCAAACCAGCTAAAGATTTGAACTTCTCAACCATTTCGCGTCCACTTCACTTCTCGTGCCACGGGCTGTGAGCAGCTTTTCTGGCACATGTCAGCAATGCCCCGTGACACCAATGCCTTCATTTCTTCTAGGAGGGTTGCAGGTTCATGTTTCTGAAGTCCAGACCGGATTATTCATGAAACTCCAGCCATAGTTCTGTGCTCTCCACGGCCTGTTCCATGTAATTTCATTTAACCCATAGATTCATACCTGAAGATTGCGGGGCATAGGCCACAATTCCTTAGCATGACTGAGATGACCAGTACAACCTATGTAGGCGCCAAACACTGCCATGTGGTAGAATACAGGATTTGGAGAAGCAAGCCCCAGCTTTCCCTTGTGTAACTATGTGGTTTCTCCCATATATTCGCCGTGCCTTGTGCCAACCTTGGACCTCTGAAGGTCAGCTTTATCCTCTGGTATGTAGGACTGTATTGCTGAATAACGTAGCCAGGAAATACATGGCCAGTTCTCGTACAGTTTGCTATGGGCCTTGATGCTACATCATTTCAAATGGAAAACAGAAACTCACCCACTCTTCCCAGAAGCTCAACTTTTGCGGCTGTCGGAGGAGCTCCTGTGCATGTTTGCTGGAAAGAGCTCAGAGATATGAGAGTTCAGTTTGTGGAGCACAGCCAGGGTCTAAGGCTCCTTCCCACAAATACATACACTGTAATGGTGGAAAGGCCAAGGATTGTGGAGAGGTCTTGAGGCAAGCATAGAGTCACTGCTCCACTCCTTGGATCTGTGCCAGTCTCTCCACTCCCAAGTAAATGTGGGATAATGTATTGTGCTCTTCCAAGGCAAAGCAGATCAGGGAAATTATTTTATGAAAAGTACCTGGGAGTTTTGCCAAGCTCATTTTTGGTTCATTATACCATCTATTATTAATACATTATCACATAATGATCACTTGGCCTGATGTTTTTTTTTTACCCCATGAACACAGTGGTGGTTTTTCCCCTTTCTGTGTTTGCAGACAATGTAACTGAGTCATCGTCAATGTTGAATTTTAAAATTTGATCATCTGAATATTGGAAGAAAGAATCATTCTAATGATTGCAGTTCTTCTGAGCAGTTCTTAACGTATTTTGTCACAAGGCTCACATTTCAGAAGATAGAGAAAAGAAAAATAAAATTACCATTATGGACTGAAGTCTGAGAAGCTGGTAAAAAAATGTGAGGTGAAGTGAAGTCATAAAGAATGTTGGGAGAAAGTAACTATATCACCATAGTTTTCATCATAAACTTGGAGGACATACAGAGAAAATACACAGGTTTTTAAGTGATCAGAGAAAAAAAATAGGAACACTTCCATGACTGGAAGTTTTAAATAGTAAAGAATACTCAAAAGGAATGAGATTTCCAAAATATTGTAGTGATACAATCTTGGAAGATCTTGATAATAAGGCAGTTAAGGAACTAGCACAGTAGGAAAGGCTCGCTGTTTACTTTTAGAAGGTATTTAGGCCAGAAATGGAAGGGCCGGGGGCACCTGGGTGGCTCAGTTGGTTGAGTGTCCTACTTCTGCTCAGGTCATGATCATGTGGTTCATGAGTTCAAGCCCCGCATGTGGTGACAGCTCAGAGCCTGGAGCCTGTTTCAGATTCTGTGTCTCCCTCTCTCTCTGGCCCTCCCCCGTTCATGCTCTGTCTCTCTCTGTCTCAAAAATAAATAAACCTTTAAATTTTTTGTTTTTAAGACGCGCCTGGTTGGCTTAGTCGCTTGAGCATCTGACTTCGGCTCAGGTCATGATCTCACGGTTCGTGGGTTTGAGCCCCGGGTCGGGGCCTGTGCTGACAGCTCAGAGCCTGGAGCCTGCTTCGGATTCTTTCTCTGCCCCTCCCCCACTTGTACTCTGTCTCTCTCTGTCAAAAATAAATAAATGTAAAAAAAAAATTTTTTTAATGTTTTTGTTTAAAAATTTTTTTTGATGTTTTATTTATTTTTGAGGGAGAGAGAGAGACAGAGTGTGAGTGGGGGAAGGGCAGAGAGAGACACACACACACACAGAATCCGAAGCAGGCTCCAGGCTCCGAGCTAACACAAAGCCCGACACGGGGCTTGAACTCACGAATGGACAGATCATGACCTGAGCCGAAGTCGATGCTTAACCGACTGAGCCACCCAGGTGCTCCAAATTTTTTTTGATTTTAAAAAGGAAAGGTCAGTGCATAAAGAAGAATCTATTTTTATTTTCAAAATTTTTTGTTTGTTTATTTACTTATTTATTGAGAGAGAGAGAACAGAAGCAAGGGAGAGGCAGAGACAAAGAGAGAGAGAGAATCTGAAGCAGGCTCCAGGCTCTGAGCTGTCAGCACAGATCCCAAAGCAGGGCTCGAACCCATAAACCATGAGATCATGATCTGAGCTGAAGTTGGACGCTCAACCAACTGAGCCACCCAGGTGTCCTAAGAAGAATCCATTTGTAGAGACCCACACGGGATCTGTTTACAAAAAGGACTAATGCGTGGTCCTATTTTATTCATCTTTATAACTCCAGCATCTACTGTAATGTGACAGTCACCACGGTTTCCTTCTTGATTCCAGGGTTTGGAGAAACTTTAACACAAGTTCTTATAATAAGTCACTGATGAGATCCCAGCGTCATTGTTGATAACATGTGATGACACGTGGAGAATGAGGGAGGCATCAAAAGATGCAAAAATACCGTGGCAGAGACATCTAGTTGCTCACCCCAAGAGTCAGTCTCTTTTTCTTCTTTCCTAACAGGACTAAAGTGAACTAAACAGAAGTAATGAAACTGATTTCATTTGGGGCAATGTTTTCAATGGCTGGTGACAATATTCTGGCCAAGGAAATCCAAGAGCAGATGTTAATGCGAGTTCTGGGTTGACCAAGATCACTGAGCCAGGAAGAGTGGCTCTTTTTTCTCTCTGCTGTTCTGGCAACTGTCATCCTGTAATGAAGCCATCTTGGGTCATGGCAGAGTCCGAAAGAGGGAGGTTATGAGCTGAGAACAGTGAAAGTGACAATTGAGACACGGATTCTTCATGGCTCCACGGACTGTCTGCCACTGACTTGTCTATCTCTGGATTCTCTTATTTCAGTAAAAAATAAAACACATCTATTTGAATGAGATTATGTTATTAATGGTGAATGTGTTATGCAACTGAACCTAATCCTAACTGATAAAATATCCAGAGTCTATAGACGGGCTTCAAGGACTAGACACAAGTGCGTGTAAATCCCAGGAAAAACCCTTGAAGAAAATTCTAAGTCACTTTGAAAGCACTTTGGGAAATAAATTGTGATTTATAGGGGATAAGACACATTCAAAAAGAATAATTATTGCCAAATTACCTTCATTTATTTGGACCTCGTTATCAGATTAGTAGCTTTCATTTAACAGCAAACACTTGGGGAAGATTGACTACTTGCCAGGTGCTGTTTGAAGTACTTTACATGTTGTATTTTTTTATAATCATCGCACAGGTACTGTGAAAATCCTCACCCTGCAAACAGTGAAACCAAGGCACTAAGGTTTATATAACTGATCCAATGAGACACGGTTATGAAGGGATGGAGACAAGACACAGCCCGAATAGCCTGAGTTCAGAGGTCACTCTAACTCGTACTCTACATTGTCCTTTAGAGGAAAGCCGTCGACAACCAGTGGATTACAATTTTGCCACTAGACACAATCTCATAATAGTGGCATGGAGACATGGGAGATGAGCACTTGGATAAATTCATGATGCTCAAGCACTGTCAGCCTGGAAGTCTCCTGACATATGTCAAGGTTCTTAATCCATTCATGTTTAGAATTTTATTAATGGCTGCAGACACAGAAGATATCTTTTATCAAGTGTGTGAGGACCAAAATAAGTTTAGCCTGCAAAAAAGAACACCTGTGGAAATATGGGAGGTCTCATTAAAATAATTATTCCATAATTTTAGAGCCTTAGCAGTCTCCAACATCATCAGTTTAGTGGCCCTTCCCGGAGGCAAGAAGGCAAAGTGATACAAAACCTATGGGGACAATATTTTGCAATACTGTAAGAATTGACAATATATTGAAAAAACATATACATTTACCCTTTAATCCAGAAATTCCATTTCTAGGGCATTATTGCAAAGATACACTAGTGAAAATGAAAAAAAAAAGCAGCAAAGCAGCACAAATTCATAAAGCTCTCCATTGTATACTAATTACATATAACTTAGTTTCCTTAACAAATAAATTGTAAGAAAAAAATAAAAATGAAATGGACAGAGGGCACCTATAGAGTCAAAGAGACTTAACTAATTGTAGTGACAGGTCCTTATTTGCATCCTGATCCAAGCAGAGAGAGACGGGCGGGGAGAGTACATGTTGGAGAAAGATGAACCCTGCCCTTAGAGTTAAGATACTTAGGAATTGTTTTTAATTTGGGAGAGAATAATGGCATTGGGGTTGTTACAAAGTCAGAGCCCTTATGTCTCAGAGAAGCTTTAAATCATTATGGATGACTTGATATGGTATCAGGGATTCGCTTCAACACAAACCCAGGGAGGAGGGAACGAGGGTGAAGGTAAAGGTGAAATCAGATGAATCTCAAGCTGATATCTTTACAGCTGGATGTCGACTAAAAGGAGCACTCATTATCCCATTATACTGATTTTTGTACGTTTGAAATTTTGCATTGTAAAAAGTCATACTTAAACCGTATCTCTGTTAAAACTAAAATATTCAATTTGCCAAAAAAAAAAAAAAAAAAAAAAAGTTTTCCCACTTGAAACGTACGGATGCAGATCTTTAAAAAAAGAAACTCACCAAGAAGGAAACACAATGAAATCCTTAAGGAAAAACTCGCTGAATTTAAGCACAGGTCATTCATTCGATCTTTCGCAGAGCTAAGGAGCCAATTTGGGACTCCAGAAACTTACTCCAGTGGTCTATTTTGTGGTTGGCTTGCAGTCAAAGGGCACTGATGTCAAAGGCAGTGCACTGTTTTCTGGGTTGCTGGAGGGGAACCAATCAACCAAAGTTCTACAGAGACATATTTTGACTCAAAATAACAAAAAGTCTTTCCTACAATTGGAGCTACTGGGCAGCACAATGGGATTTTTCTCTAGGTTCTGCACAGCCCCAGGCGGGGTGAATGCCTGGATAGAGGCTTGAGGGCCCCTGGTATTGTAAAGGATGTGACAAAGAGAATTCCTGTATCAGCTTCAAGGCTGCGTGAGGTGACCTTGAACCTCCGTTCCTAGTTGATGATGCCATAATTCTATAATGAGAGGATCCTTCTTGTTTCGACACATAACCCATAACTCTTGCTGGAGGGCCGGCATGCACCAAGGGCAGCATTATTATCTGACTTGAGAGAAAAACACTTGATTGTAAGAAACAAACTGATACAGTCCTTCAACAAACTAAAAGCTTGAAGACTCAAAGTATTAATGCTAAATATTTACAGTTGTAGTAGTTTGGCTTTTAATACATATGTTGAATTCTTAGAAAGTGCAATGGGCTAGAAAATAGACCATAGAGAATAAAGGAGACCAGGCCCTGGTCCCAGTTCTGAGTGCCCAGATGGGTCTGGGACCCCCTGCCTCTGCTCCCCCTCTGCTGGGAGCTGCCCATGGCCCACCATTCCTGACCAGCTATTTCCTGCATGGAAACTTGCTCCTAGACAAAGTTCTGATACCTACCTTGTAGAGCCAAGTGTGAGCTAAAAGCAACATGTCGCCATTCTCAACCATGTTTCTTAAAGCTGTATTTCTAACCAGAGTGAAAAGACTTATTTTTCTTAAAAAAAAAGAATTCCTAGTGTCAACAAATAAATGGGGTGATAATTGAGGTTGGAGTTCTGGAATGGTACAGTATAACCGGCCCAGCTCTTCTGATGATTACAGAGAGAAGTTAACTCCATAGTCTACATCACAGTGGGTCAGGGCCCTGCTGCCTCAGGCCAAAGGTGAATGCCATCTAGGACCTCAGAGTTAGCCTTGCAAGGACAGATCAGGAAGGATATAGTGCCAGCCTTCCAGAGAGATCCATAAGGGAGTCCATTCTGCCCCTGTGATACTATTAGCTTCTCCTCCCTGCCACTTTTTCCCCTGATTGTCAGTGACATGGATCTCGGCTCCATTTTATATGGGATATTTATGATATAATTCTAATAGCCCCTGCTTTTCAAGAGATGGTTATAAACACCAGATGGATATTACAAGAAAATTGGATTGCTCTGTGGTGAGTGAGATATGGAAAGGCCTTTTCTGAACCAAGCAATAGACAAAATTGTAGCAATAAGTTGTGTTTGAAATAAAATGGTTCCTAGATCAGAGGTGACACTGCCTTTTGTAAAGTGTGAAGCTGTTCCTTCTTCTGGGTAGAATGAGGATTTTTAAAAAAGAATAACACGGATATGTTATGATCGGCCTTAATTCACAAATATCTACCTATATCTATGAATACAACAATAAGAGTCTTTAAAAGGCTACATATTTAATGTTCCCATGCTTGATGGAGACCAAATCTGATTTGTCCCTGCAGATAAATTATCTTGAGCTCTAGAGTTCTAAAGGGTTGACTTCCAACAGTCACCTGCTAGATTTCCAACACATCCATTACTCAATTATATCTCCTTTTTTACATTTCAGGCCCTACGTCAACGTGCCCTTGACAATGCCTTTCAGTTCACTCTCCCATCTTCCTTAATCATTTCAGCACCTAACTCACAATTTTGCTTCTTTGTGTGACCTCTGCCAGCATCCTTGGTGTCCTATCAAGTTTATGACCATTCTGGAACCTTACCATAGCGCGTAACAGCTTGTATCGTAAGTTTTATAAGCACATTTTTATCCACCTGTAGACTCGAACTATAACAAAAGTTGCATTTCCCATTCAGAGAATGCTCTGCTGCAAATGTGAGCTCACCCGACGTCTGCTATGACCCTGTGTGTGGTGGGACAGCTTTTATCTCGGGCTCACCCTGTCCACCATCCCCATCACCTAAAACCTGCATAGAGGCTGGCATCTACCAAGGTTACAATCACAGAAGAGGGCTTTGAAAAATGTAATCAGGCTGAAAAGGAGATGTACTTTTAGGCAAATTTGTGAGAAAAGTGGCAGGAAGTTAACCTCAGTGCAAAATGTTTGCTTACCCCTCTCTTTCCACAGGCCAGATCACCATGAGGGACCCGCACTCCTTGCCAGTCTCCAAGCTTTCGGCGGCCTCTGTTCAGACGTGGGTCAAACACCGAGTACCTCACCCCAGGGGCAGAGGCAAGTGGCAGCAACAGGGATTGTTACTTCGTTTTAGTTTTTGTTCAGTGGGCAGCGATCGGAGGATAAAGAGGCTGCAGGAAAGGGCACGCATCGGGCGGAACAGGGGCCTCTCTTGTCCAACAGTGGGGCTCTCGAAGGCCCTGTGACCACAGATGGAGCTGGAGGGCAGACTGGAGTAGGTCACAGAAGTTATTTTCAAGTCATCACCATCTCATGGGTTTTGAATGTATTATTTGACATTATTAAAGGTCCTCTAAGGTTCCACATAAGCCCTTTAGCCGGCTAACAGTTAAAGTTTTATGTCCCAAAGTAAGTAATGAGTGTTGGGGTTATAACTGAATTGCTCCATCTCAAGGTCTAGGTGAAAGTACAGCTTTGGATGAGGAAGGACTGAAAAGGGGGTATTTCTAGAAGAAGGTGCCAAAACAGGGCTCTGGGCCAATTTGTTGAAAGCTAATTTACTAAAATTAACTTCACGAATGACCAATATCCCGACTCACTGAGAGCTTTGTTTGTAAATTTTCGTTTAGTTCCTTCCCCTACCTCTGCCTCTCCTAGACCGTGGCTCCGAGCTTGACCCTGCCTCTCTAAGAAAACCTGAGAAAGCCTCTGAGAGGGGACAAGAGAAAGCACAGGTTAAGATAAAACAAACTTAAGGGTCCCCAAAGTTCTGCAAATTGAGCATTTGGCAAGTTGTTTTTCAGTAAATTGATGGCTGGGTACACTGACTTGCCTTCCCCAGAGCAAAGCTATCTCTCACTTGTCTCTCTCTTTCCTAGCACAGGCTCCTGTCTCTTTTACACTCACTTAAAATAAGAAGGGATGATATCTGCAAAGACATGAATTCCCAACTATGCACACTTGCGCCCTGAAAGATGACAGATGTGCACACCTGTGTGTACAAACCAGTATGGAGTTTGAGTCCCTGGTTGAAGAAAGACTTCCAAAAGGTCATCTCTTTCCCCTATGCAAACAATCTCACCTTGTTAGGCCACCTTGGGGGAAAAAATCACCAGAATTCTTGTGTGAGTCTTTCTGGCCATGGTGGGTCTTTTAGTTACTAAAACCGAGTACCGGGGGGGCACCTGGGTGGCTCAGTCTGTTAAGCATCTGACTCTTGATTTTGGCTTAGGTCATGATCTCACAGTTGTGAGTTCGAGCCCTGTATTGGGCTCTGCGCTGACAGTGTGGAGCCTGCTTGGGACTCTCTCTCTCTCTCCCTCTGCCCCTCTCCCGCTCTTTCTCTATCTCAAAAATAAATAAACATTAAAAAAAAAACCCTGAGTAACCAAATTAAGCATTGTTCCAACCTGGATCCCCATGCCCAGTCCCTCTCTGATTTTCTTGGCTGTGAATATTTCCCAGTAAAGATCCCGAGTCTCTATAAAAGCATCAGTCTATGCAAGAGGCATTGTTTCATCGTCTCAGATGTCTTAAATGCCAGAGCCTCCCACCGCATGGCCCTGTTTCTTCCGCTGCTACACATTCTTATCTTTTATTGCTTACATCAGAATCTTTGCCCATTAGAAAGGTCCTTACAGAAAATGTCAGAAATTCAAAAGAAAACGACAGAGGAATACAAATTGGAACAACAACAAAATACCACTTTTAACTTACAAAGTTGGCAGAGCATACAAAAAGGAACTGTATCAGTGTTTGCTTAGAACTGGTGAAAAGACAAATTGGCATCATGTGTCTGGAAGGACCTTTGCAAACACACACTGAGTATCTTAAAATGTCTGTTGATCTTTAATTTCTCTGCTAGGAATTTTCCTAAGGAAATACATACGTATACAATGACTATTACCCCAATGATGTTTACCATTGTAAAAAAAAAATGGAATTATCTTTAATGTCCAATCTTATGGTACCAGCTGAATATATTATGCTACATTTATACGACATATGATAAGGAATACTATGCAGGTATTAAAAAATTATCACAATATAGTAAAGAAGGAAAGCAACAGAATTTAAACCAGTACGTACACACTTTGTAGCATAGCATTCATAACGTTAGAACAGAAGGCCTTCAATTCATATACTAAATTAAATAACAATTATCTCTAGGTCGAGAGATTATGGGTGAATTTTATCTTTGCTTATTTTCCAGATCTATACTTTCCAAATTTTCCACACATGACATGTCTTCAATGTCATAAAATGGGTTTTGCCCTCTTCCTTATTTTTCTTTAAAAATATTTTCATGATTTTCCTTATAGATAATTAAGTAAGGAAAGGGGTAAAACAACCAAAAAGCCCTATTACCCTACCCAAAAGAACTGCATAGCACCTTTCCTCTCCTTTAGCCAGTATCTTCTTTAGAATACGGTATCAGAAGAGATCACCAACACAGTTGAGGGAAACTGAAAACAAAAGAAAGCGAAACGCACACACACAAACCATTAAACAGTGAAACAGCCGCAAGATGCAACTGATTTCAAAAGAAGAAAATCCAACAATACTCAGTTCCCTGTCCGTTCTCTAAACTCAAGCTGTCTGCTAAGCCCAGTAAATTCAGGAAGCGGTTGTTTTCCTCCCTCCCTCTCTCTCTCCTTTAGAACGAGCTGTATTCACGCAGCTGCAAAGGCTGGTAGGACCCCTCGCTGCAGGATGGGGGAGAGAACGCAGAGCAGAAAAAGATCCACGATGCACAATCGCGCGCGTAGCTCAGCGAAGGCATATAGGGGCTGCTCAGGGAAGGGTGCCTATAATTGCTATTATTTACTTAAAAAATGTAAAAATCAGGACAGCCCCTTTTGGAGGAAAACAAGCAGGAGCACTGAGCTAGAGTCACCCAGTTCCCAGGCAGCTGACCGCTGTGCACAGCAGCAAGTCAACCAGAAGAACTACTGAGCCGTTTCCGGGGTTTCACGGGAAGGATGAAGAGTCCTGAGAGCCCGTATCCCCTTAGGGGAAGTGGGTCACTTGGGCCCCAGATGTGCCTCTCAGCCCGGACTCAAGCCTGCGTCAGCACCTGCCGGCTGGCCGGTCACCGGGCAGAGCGTGCGCCCTCGGCGTTACATAATCCTCCCTGGGCTGCCTCGCACCGCGCGCTTGTCGTAGGCTCCCCCTGCTGGAGCAACGGGGAAACGGCGCGTTCCCGGACCTGGGCTCCTGGCCCCAAGCTTTCTCCACTTGTCTTTTCCCACCGCGCCACCACCAGAAGGGAATTTTCTGCAGAGGAGGAGAAGCAATGAACCTTAACCCCGCAGCATAAAGCATCCCCTGGAGCATCCGTCAGTAGACACTTGCAATGGGAGGAAGGGCTCATTCTCAACAGTCCTCACATGCTCCAATTCTTGTCTTAAGCCTGTGCACCGAGGCGTGGGGAGGCCAGGCCTCCGTCTGGCAGAGCAGAGCAGAGACCCGGCCATAGTGTCCCAGGGGAGCACCAAGAGACCGGTGTCTTGCTTTTAACCGCGCATCATACCACAGAGGCAGAAGGACCCTCAGACTACAGGGACGTCCTAAGCTTTCTCTCCTCCCTTCCTCTTCCCTACCTTCCCCCTGCACCCTCACTTCCCCACCCCCCCTTCTGTAGAACTGCAGTAATGCCCCTTGAAGTGAGATTCAACTAGCAATAAGAATATCAGAGGCATTCAGTCTTGCCTCTGACTTGTCTTTTCAAAAATTTACGACCACTGAGCTTGGGTGGTCTGTGTCAGCCCCAAATTTCCCATACCACGGTGCCCTTGCACTTAGAGAAAGGCGGTGTCGTTATTGCGCGGCCGAGAAAAAGTAACCGATACCGTCACCTTCCCTTTGCTCTGTCTGTGACAGATGTGACACATCTCTCACCGGAGCTGTGGCTAAAGTGTGTCCAGGGTGAGTAGAGACCAAGGGGCTGACCGTGCTGTGCAGGCGAAAACCACGTGCCCCCAGAGTACTCTCTCAGAATCTTTTAGGGAATCCTTGACATTTAATTTTGGGCCACGTTATTTATGATCTTGTCTTCTCGTGGCTCTCAATCCTAGCTGCCCTTCAGAATCACCTAGGGAGCTTTTAAAAATCGCTGATGTTCAGGCTGTGAATAATTAAATCAGAACCTCTGGGGAGTGGATCCAGGTCGTCTGTATTTTTTTTTTTTTTTAAGATTCTCAGGTAAATACAAGGATCAGCCCAGGTTTAAAAACACTGCCCTAGTCTTTACTTTCCTAGCTTGAAAGATATGACCCGATACAAAATAGGAACTCAGCAGTGTTTGATGAATGAACAAATTAATAACAAGGAATGGGAAGGGCAGAAAACAGATGTATATTCCTTTATAACAAGTATGCTAAAGTATTGCCATTAGTGGATTAATAAATAACTAAGAGTAGACCATACCATAAAGGTAGTTCGAAAACTAGGGGTGGAAAGCTCCAAGACAGGCTTAAGGAGATGGCTCAGGTGGCTAATGCTTATGGGAAAAGGTTCCGAAGCAGCCTGTGTCTAGTAAAAGAATCGATTCTTGCTTGGAGGTGTGTGTGTGTGTGGGCGGGGGGGGACCCAGGACAGGAAGGAGTTGGGAGAGGGGAAGAATTTGAAATCTCCCAACTGATTAGGAAGAGAGGATGGCAGGGTTCCCTGTGTTTCAGCAAGTTAATGTGCCTGCAGAGCCTTGTTGAGCACACAGAGCATGTGGAACTTGGGGCACCCGGGAATGGTTGAAGCAGGGCACCAGGTGCCACGTGTTGAGTGGGGACGGGACACAAACCCATCCAAGAGACTCAGGAGCAAGATACCCATGCAGGGAGTCTCGGCACATCCGGTCTGCCACCCAAACTAGCAGGTGAACTCACTGAGATCAGAAGTAGTATATTTCTCAGACCCTTTCTGGAAAGTTTCCCCACATACCTGGAAGTAGACTGGCTTCTCAAGTGAGTGTAAACAGTAGGGCAACTGAAAGAAAAATTAAGGACAGAATTCAAGTTCAATGGGATTGCAAATAGTTAAAACTCATGCAGTAAGTGTGGCAACAGACAGAGCCCTTCTGGGACAAGTGGATTGCTAAAAAGGAGCTAAGTGGTTAAGACATGCGCGGAATGAAAATAGGTCTCGGGTAGGACTAAGCTGGCCCTCAGGAATTGTATCTCCAGGCTTGAAGCTGACCAATTTTTCATAAACAGCTAAGATTGTTTCCTTTCTCATGTTTAGATTCAAAAGAGGATTAATAGCTTAGAGTTTCTGTCAATGCTTGAAGCAAAACGGTGTACCTTATTAGTCACTTCAGAATGACCTGCTTTATAATTCTGTGGCATCAGTTCTCTCCCCAGCTAACATTTCAAATATAACTGGCTCATTTAACACAATGGAATAGTTAGGTAAATGTGGAAGCTCTTAGGTAAAAGTGGAAGGAAAAAAATTGTTTTTCTATCCTGGGTTGGGGGAGAGGGCTTTGATGAGGTCTTGGACCCTCACAAATATTCCCTGACTTGACATTAAGAAGCCTTGCCCAGTCTCATAATTCTGTAATTCCCAGTCGACTGTTAAGATGCATACTGTGAATGCTCAGACGATCTGAAGTTTCTCCTTCCTCCAACTTGAACCCAAGTGAGGCTTTGGAGATGAGAAAGATGGGTGGGAGCACAGGTGGCCCTCTCACTACTTCCTTACTTGCTAGTTGTCTTTTAATTGCTCTGAGGTTGGGGGTGAAGGGTTAGAGGGTGGCACAGTTGTCATCTGGTGCTGGTGACCTTGTAGACGCATTACATGTTTGAAGGTCTCCTGTGGGATGTCTGTTTGCAAGTCTTTGGAGGTCCTTTCTCTGGAGATGTGAAGCTCTCTCCAAATGGGAAATGCCTGTCACCTGTCATCTGGCAGTTGCCTGCAGCTTCTAGCTCAGTCTCTGCACTTTGGTGCTCCACCCCTCTCTTGGGTCATACGTGGCTCCAGGCATTCCCCATGGGTGACCTTTCTCTAGATTATCTCAACCCAATTCCCCCAAAGGTTCATACTTCTTTTCTGACAAACTCAAGCCTTTGCCTTGCTTAAGTGAGGGGACACCTGGCTCATTCTCCTATAGGAGGCTTACACACATGTCCTCTGACCTTTAGACTTTTAAGCATATCTTGGAATTTGGTCCTCATGTTCCCTACATTCCCAGACACACAGAAACAACTCTCCACAAGTCTCCTTAAAAACCTTTCCACTTGGGCTTAAGGTAAGGGGCACCCATTCCTTTTCCCATGTTGGCAGGATCTAAGGAACGTAACAACTAACTCCAGATATGTCCTCTGGACCTTTCCATCTTAATCTCTCAAAAACTTGCAAGTGAGGTCGAGCATCTCACTTTAGAAGAGAGAGGTTGTTGGCACTTGTGGAAGTTTTAAAATATATTTATAATTTGTATTAACATCTCGCTTTGAAAAGCGGAACTTAATTTCCTTACCCTTGTGTGTGGCTGGACTTAGGGGCTTATTTCTAGAAAATAGAATAGAAACAAAGTGATGAGATTTCCAAGATAAGGTCATAAAAAGGCATTGTAGCTTCCTTCTTGCTTCTTTTCTTTTTTGGATCACTTGCTGTGGGAGAAAACAGCTGCCATATTGTGAGGACACTCACACAACCCCTGGAGAGGTCCATGTGACAAGAAACTAAGCCTCCTGTCAACTGCCTTCTGGGTAAGCCACTTTAACAATGGATCTTCCGTCCTCAGTCAAGCCCTTGCCAACATCTTGTTTACAACCTCATGAGGGACCCTGAGCTAGAATCACCCACCTAAGTTGCTCCCAAATTTCTGGCCCACAGAAATTGTGGGATATAAGAAAAGTCATAGTGATGCTTTTGTTGCATTATCATGGACTATAAAATAGTAACTTCACCTTTCTAAAAAGAAATTAATGTTTATTTTTGAGAGAGACAGAGACAGAGCATGAGTGGGGGAGGGGCAGAGAGGAGACGCAGAATCCAAAGCAGGCCCCAGGCTCTGAGCTATCAGCACAGAGCTTGACGCGGGGCTCGAACCCACGAACCGGGAGATCATGACCTGAGCTAAAGTCGGTCCCTTAACCGACTGAGCCACCCAGGCACTCCAGTAACTATGCCTTTTGAGAAGTACCAGGGAGAGTTGCACAGGGCAGAAGCTGGCAAGACCCCACCCATATCTCCAGATCTCTTAGCACTCCCCTCAGTTCTACTGCCTTTTTTTTTTTTTTTTTTTTTTTCCTGCAAGCCAAGTGAGAGTCTCTACCTGAGGGCTTCCTCTGGCCACAGGAGCCTACTGTCTTGAATGGTGGCCACACAACTACTGAGGAGTTCTTGCCTCCAGGAGCAGCTGTCCTCTGCTGATGGGAAGGGTTGGTGAATAATACCTCAGGAACCTCTCCGACTGGGTGGGGCAACTTTCCGATGTGTTCTCCACAGTAACTCAGGGGCTCCCAGTAGCACCTTGTCCACTGATGCCCCATATTGGCTTCTGTCCCTTTTGGGTCTCACTTTCGGGCTCCCAGTAGCACCTTGTCCACTGATGCCCCATATTGGCTTCTGTCCCTTTTGGGTCTCACTTTCCTACTCCATGGTGGAATGGGATCATTTCCCATATAAATCATTTGTACTTAAGTTCTGTCTCAGAGTCTGCTTCTGAGGAAACCCAACCCAGATCACGTCCCCTCTGCCCCATTACACCCTCTTGCCTTGGGGAAGACCGACGGAGCTGATGGGTGAGTTTGAGAAAAGGAATGGAGCGTGGGTGACTCAGCCAAGGCTGGGCTGTCTCATCAGAGATAAGTGAATCAGGGTCAGGGTGCCCTGTCATCAAGAGGCCCACGGTCTCTGTGCATCCAATAACATGCTATCAGGGCACATTCTGCCTTCACACAGGGGCATATGAGATTTGGGGTTGGTGAGCTCAGGGGGGGGGTTAGATGTTTTAGGAAACCTGATGGTGGGTGGAGATTAACCCATGCTTTCCAATTCTGTCCTCTTTCTCTAATGAACTGCTGATTCCTGCCACGATTCCTGTCTCTTTTCTCAAATTGTTTTAGTATTCAGTAAAAGTTAAGGACAATGATTTTTATTTGTTCCCTAAAACTTCAACTACTTGCAAAATATAGGAGGTGAAATGTGTAATTTGGGAGCATTTTCAAATAACCTGAAAAATTAATTGTAGAATACTCTACCAATTATCAGTTTTTTTGTTTATACAAAGAATACTCAAGAATCTTTAGTAAGGCATCATTTTAAAAGTCCATCTCAGATAATCAAGCTCTACAAAAGACTGAAAAGGAAAAATAACATGGCTGGAAAACAGATTTGTAAGCCATACACACTTGGATCTAATACTGTTGGGAGAACTCTGGTATAGGGGTTCTAGAATGCTGTTGGGATTTTAGCTTCACAGAGTGCAATATCTCCTAGCTTAGTATGAATTTGTTTTTGGCACAGTGGGATGTCCTTAGTCATAAGCTTCTGGGTATTTTCTAGTCAAGATGGTATTTAGCATTTACTTTTTAGCTGCTTTAAGCTTAATTCCACTGCACTCCCACACATCCCCACTACCACTCCCTCCTTAGAAACAAATAATTATAAATGACAGATACATTTTAAAATTGTAATAAAAAAGATGTCGTTCACTCCAAATTTGACTTTTTTAAAAGAAAGGCAGAGAGAAAAGCACCGTAGAAACTAGAGCTGAATCTGGGGATATATCAGCTTCCAGGAAGACAAACAAGCGCTTGATGGTGTAAGATGATGGAGACTAAACACACCCAGTAGACGAGAGAGAACCATAGCCAAAGTCATGGTACCCATTGGAGCTGGGGTGGCATCCTCCCTCCAGTAAGGATACTGAGGGATCAACCTGCTCATTGTCAAGGGCGGTGACTTGTCCAAGCTGCATGATGGGAAGAACACAGTAGGACATCCACTGCCTGGGCCACGGCACCCACCAACTCCACGCACAGACTCTCACTGTCTCTGATATAATTGCTAGATAGGAGCACTGAACGATAGCAGAAGACCTGGGGCCCGTTGGGAGGAAGCTGTAAAACTGCCAGAGACGGAAGGAAGATGAAGGCACAGAGGGTTTCACTTCAGCTTGCAAACTGAAGTTTGAACATATGCAGGGAAAATGATTGCTAAGAAAGGCATCCCACAAAGCCAACATAGGAACTCAACGAGCTATTTTCAATAAAATACAGCAATAGAACGCTCTGAATAGAATTACAGCATAACTGTGCTTAATATCCAGACATTGTTCTAAGAACCTCACACGTATTGGATCATCTGATCAAGATAATAGCACCACAAAAGAGGTAATATTATCCTCACTTTACCAGTGAGAAAAACCAAGATACAGAGAAGTTTAGGAAGTAACGCTAGGACATCTTTTCATGGAGAGTGCCAGAGTACGAAATTATAAATTGGAGCAATGAATTATGAAATTAAACGGAATAGAACAATAAATTATGAAATTTTAAAAGGACATAGAATAAAAATAGGTGGATATAGGGGCGCCTGGGTGGCGCAGTCGGTTAAGCGTCCGACTTCAGTCAGGTCACGATCTCGCGGTCCGTGGGTTCGAGCCCCGCGTCAGGCTCTGGGCTGATGGCTCAGAGCCTGGAGCCTGTTTCAGATTCTGTGTCTCCCTCTCTCTCTGCCCCTTCCCCGTTCATGCTCTGTCTCTCTCTGTCCCAAAAATAAATAAAAAACGTTGAAAAAAAAATTTTAAAAAAAATAGGTGGATATAAAAAACATTATAAATCTTGGTGGGGGCAGGGGCGGAAGATGGCCAAAGAAGTATTCCCAGTAGAGAATAAATTTCTCTGAGATATAGTTGAAGGATGATCCAGTGAAGATGCACTGAGTCATTTTCCTGTAACTTGACATGGGCAAGATTAAAAAAAAAAACAAAAAAAAAAAAACAAATGTATGAAGCAGATGTTAACAGTCATGGTGAATACACAGGGGGGATTCCAACTTGTATCTCATAGAAATCCCAAAAGTAGAAGCATGAGAGAATGCCTGAGAAAAACCATTCCTAACCCTGTATAAACACTGTACCTAAAGAGACATCAGCTGGAAGGTCTCTAGAACCAGACGAAGATACACTACTCAGCTTGAAAGTATATACTGAGTGCTAATCAGGATGAACAGAAATAAACTCACACGACACACATTGAGTGGAATTGCAGAACAAGGGTAAAGATAATACCTTAAATGCAACCGGCAAGCAAAAAAAAAAAAAAAATCACACTGCCTTTAAAAGAATTACAATTAGACTGAGGTCAGACTTATCAGCAAAAATAGATGCCAAACATCAGTGAAGCAATATCTTTAAATGCTTTGGGAAGTCGTCTAGCCAAAGTCCCCTTAGTGGTCAACTTCTCTTACAAGGGTAATAAAAGGGCTAAGAAAGTTTGCCATGTGGCCTCTCACTGAAATAACTAGCGAAGGATGTATTTATTACTACAAGAAAAAAGTCATTCCAGAGGGAATAGGTAGAACTCCAGACAATGCAGTGAGCTGGGAAAAATTCTTTCAATATATCAGGAAAATCTGGATTGTGTGTATTCATGAGTTTTGCTAGTCTGTTGAAGTGCTGATGTATATGATAGCCTTCAATTACACAACCCCAAGTTTCTCTGAGAAAAGGAAGTCAGTTACCTTGGTTTAAAGTTATAATTAATGGGGGTGCGTGAGACTATATTAGGAGCAATAGGGACGGAGAAATACAAGTGTGTTTGAGCTTCTGGATTTAGGGAAACAGTGAGTAGTTTTGTCCTAAAGTCAGGCCAGAATATGAAAGAGTGTAGTGAAGGGAAAAACTTGGAAAGCAAGTTTTCTTTACCTTAGTTTATAATACTAAGCACAAAGCCATGATAAATTTTTAAGTTTTGGAGAACAAAAATTTGGAACCGAATCTATGTGTGTCAGCATACATACAGAGTGCATCTGAACCGAAAGTCAAATATCTTTGTAGCATATATAATAATGACGCCATATAAATTCAATTTCAAAACAATACTGAACATACACTAACACTCATGTTACCATCACTTGATGAAAAGGAGATTAAAACTGTTATCTCACAACGTCTTGTCCCCTGGCAAACTCTCCCCTTCCTGAAGGTGACCACTATTCTAATTTTGACACTATAGTTTAGTTTTGTCTTCAAACTTCATATTAATGAAACCATTTGCTATGCATTCTGTTGTGTGTTCATTCTTTTGTTCAACATTAGATTTGTGATGTGTATTCATGTTGTTGGTTTGGATCCTACTGTCTATTCATTCGGAAGAAAATTCTATCTGGCTATCATCTGTTCATATTGAAGTGATAGTATTTTACCTGGTATCAGTCAAGGTAACTTACATTTATGTTAGTAACGTGAGGGTAGTAAAAGAGTTACAACATCTCAGTGGATTAACACAGTGTTTATTTCTTGTTCATGCAAAGTCTTCCACAGGTCAGGTGAACCTCCATGGCTATTGTCCTTCCACATGTGACTCAGAGACCCGAGTTGCCAGGGTCTTATGGCTCTGACACTCAACACATGGCCCCCACACTTGCTGCCAACAGGGAAGCAAAGGATGTGGAAGCACGAAAGGACTGTTTTCTGCTCCAGCATGGAAGTGACACACGCGTCATGTGGACTCACATCCATTCGCCACAAACAGACACAGAGCCTTCTTTACCTGCCTGGAAGCTGGGAAGTCTAGGCAGGAGAGGAGAATTAGATATGGGGGGGAAGGGGGCATTCATGAGGTCCATCACGCATACTTTAATAAGAAGAATTTTTAGATAGATCTAATATAAAGCATAGGTTGCAATCATGGTAGGAAAAATATTGGTTACTCTTTTATGATAAACTAATGCTGGATGAAACCTATTTAAGCAAGATAAAGAATTCAGCTGCCATGACAACAAAAAAAGACAAATTTAATTACAAAATATGTTTAAATGTTTGTATATGAAGGAACACCATAAACAAAGTCAGATATATACAAAGTAAGGTGTAAGTAACGTAAGCCTGGCTGAAAGTCGATTACGTACCTCCCCCAATCTTCCTTAGAACAGCCTTCTCACACCTCTCCTCCACCTCCGCTCCTCAGTGAGGACACTAAACCTTCATGACGTTATCACCTTTACGAAGAAGGAATTTTGTTTGCCCTCAAGTTGTTTCTTATTGTGTGTGTAAATTCGATTTTATTGTCAATGAACATTTTTGATATCGTAGATTGGATTGAAAGAAATCATAATTTTCCCATTAAAATTGATATAAATATTTCCTTTCAATTTAATGACTTTCTACTTAATGGCATGGTTTTGGGTATGAATGAAAGTTGCTAAACAAAGTATGGATGTATTAAGGAAATTTTGCACAATGATGCTCAAAGTTTTCCCTGGTCACTGAATAAGAAAAAGCAAGTTGCTGGGTATTTTGTAAGTTATGACCTCTTTTTTATAAACATGATCTGGGATGATCCAGAATGACACTATTAGCTGTGATTCTGTCTGGGCTTATACAGAATATCAGTTATTAGTTTTAAGAACCGGAGACACAATGCAAGGATCATGCACTGGCTCGATCACCGGTTAACAGTAAAACCTTGGGCACATAACCCTTTACTCCTTAGCCACACTTTTCTTTTTAAACTGAATAGCCAGGATAATAATTGTTCTACTTCCCAAAGTGGTTGTGATGATTAAAGGAATCAATTAACTGTCAGATATAGTAGTTTAACTACACGTTGAAGTTATGGTTACTAGGTTTTTGGGTTTTTTTTTTTTTTTAACATATCTGCATTGTCCAAGTTTGTGTAGAAAGGAACATGTAATAACTTTGCAACAAAATTAAAACAAATCTGTAAGGTCTGCTGAGCTTTTCAAAAGAATTTTTTTAATGTTTATTTATATTCGAGAGAGAGAGAGACAGAGTGTGGACCGGGGTGGGGCAGAGAGGGAGACACCGAATCTGAAGCAGCCTCCAGGTTCCAAGCTATCAGCCCAGAGCCCCAAGCTCTGGGGCTCGAATCCTTGAACTGCGAGATCGTGACCTGAGCCAAAGTCTGATGCTTAACTGAACCACCCCAAATGCCTCTATTTTTGAGTGAGAAAGAGAGCACATGCATGTGCACACATGAACGTGGGTGAGGGGCAGAGAGAGAAAGGGAGAGCGAGACTCCCAAGCAGGCCCCATGCTGGCAGCGCAGAGCCTAACCAAGGGTGAGATCTGACCTGAGCCAAAAAAAAGTAGGGGGCTCAACCGACTAAGCCACCCAGCCTCCCCAGAGTACTGGGATTTTAAATGACAAATGGAATAGGTGTATTTTTTTCACCTAAGTCATAAATACCTATGATTTATTGATTATTCCTTCTGTCTCATGTTGCATTTGTTCTCATCATTTGAGAGAGGTAAGATGGTCATGAGAATATTTTAATGTGGAAACCCTGAGTGCATGACTTCCACTCCCCTGCCTAAACAGGGTTTGGTAAGGAAGTTGGGAAGCTCCCGGAACTAGCATAGTAAACCTCTGTCCACTGCCACACCAGAGACAGAGGGGCCTTATGGGTAAAGTAATGAGGGTTAAGGGAAAACAAACTAACACTGACCTAGACCTAGATTATCTACCCAGAGAGCATTCTGTGGCAGAGTACAGTCTCTGTGTGAAGTACTCAAAGAACACTGAGCAAACAGGCCTCCTCTTCTTTGAAATATAAATAAACGCCTGTCTCCTAGCCATCGTGGGGAGGAGGTTGGATGGAAGGTGAAAATTAAAAGGGGAAGAAGAGCTGAGGGAAGGACATGGAATCACTGTAGATTTATAAAGATGTAGCTTTCATTCCTTGCTTTCTTCACACACAAAAAATTACATAACGAACTTTAATTTTGCTGGAAATCAACTTGCAACATCAAACTTGCTTCCCCTTGGCCTGCCTGGGTTTCGGTCCTCACGGATTAGGAGTTATTCTGGGTGTTCCATCACTCAGCCATGGTTCTGAGGCTCGAGAATCATTTCACACTTCGACAGCTCTTTAACTGAAGCATCAGGTTACCTCATAATCAACTTGTCTCCACTGCGTGCTTCAAACACACAAAATTCCAGCCAAGTTGAAATACAACAGATGGGAAAAGTCGCCTGGAAAGAAACACTAATGAAATAGTTTTACTTTCTCTTTGAAAGCTAGAATAATATACGGATTTTAAATCGCTCAGGTTGTGTTTCAAATCCTTGGGGTTTGGAACATGAGTATGTGGCTTAAAAATCCAAGCAGTTTGGGGCGCCTGGGTGGCTCAGTCGGTTGAGCGTCCGACTTCAGCTCAGGTCATGATCTCACAGTTCGTGAGTTCGAGCCCCGCATCGGCCTCTGTGCTGACAGCTTGGAGCCTGGAGCCTGCTTCAGATTCTGTGTCTCCCTCTCTCTCTGCCCCTTCCCTGCTCATGCTCTGTCTCTGTCTGTCTCAAAAATAAATAAACATTAAAAAATAATTTTTTAAAAAAAAATAAAAAATAAAAATCCAAGCAGCAATTAGTGCTTCTTCCAAGTCTTTAAGGAAATGTCCCCATTTCAGATGGGTCTTTATCGGGGTCATCACGTGCCATAGCCTCTGCCCTAGGTACTGAGCTCCTGCTTGGGCATTGCACCACTCAGTGCTTGTGAAAGCAGCCGACGCTACAATTATCAGCCTAGTGCTCGTCAGTTCTGTTCCTACACAGGAACAAAGCAAGATAAATCTAGCTAGTCAGGATCATTCTCAGCAAACCCCAAATCTCAAGCTCCTTAAGCATGTAGTTACCCTTCCGCGATAAGTATAATGCCACATGGAGGATATTGACGGTACAATCTACCAATCTTATTCATGTTTCCATAGCTTCATTCATATTCCTTTGTGTGCACATGTATTTAGTTCTATAGAATTTTATCACCTACTGTCACGATGACGAGCACTTCCAACACCATAAGGGTACCTTGTCACACCTTTTTATAGTGAAAGCAGGCTCCCCTCTCCAAATCCTGGCCACCATGAACTTGTCTTCCGTTTCTAAAATTTTGTCATTTCAACAATGTTATTATATAAATGGAATCATACACCACATAACCTTTTGGGGTTGGCTTTTTTCACTGAATATAATTTCCTAGAGATTTATGAAAGCTGGTACATGTATCCATTGTTCATTCCTTTGTATCGCTGAGAACTATTCCATGGTATATGTCTATCACTGTTTGTTTAAACATTCAACTGCTTAAGTGTATCGGGCTGATTCCAATGTGTGGCTCTTGTGGATAAAGCCTCTATGAATTTTCATGTAGAAGTTTTTAGGTGAACGAAGTTTTTATTTTCTGAGGTAAACATCTAAGAGTTCAGTTGCTGAGTCATACAGTAGTTGCATGTTTAGTCTTTTTGAGGAACTACCAAATTTGCCAGAGTGACTGTGCTGCTTTATATTACTCCTGGCAATATATGAGTAACCCAGCTTCTTGTTATCCTCGTCAGAATTTGATATCGTCGATATTTTTTTAGCCATCTGATGGGCATACAATAATTCATTGTGGTCGTAATTTGTATTTCCCTGATTGTTAATGATGTGTTGTGCCGATTTGCTGTCTCTCTTTCCTCTTCTGTGATGTCTCTCCAATGTCATTTGCCCATTTTCTGTTACTTTTTGCTTACTGTTGAATTTTGAGTTACTTATGTATTTTAGATACTGGTTCTTTGTCAGACGCGTGGTTTGCAGATATTTTCTCTCATATTTTATCTTCATATGATGTACTGCAGTGCCAGTTTTTAATTTTGATCAAGCACAATTTATTGAATTTTCCTCTTTCGGGATTGTGATTTAGATGTCAAGTCTAAAACTCTTTGCCAAAAATCCCAAAGATTTTATCCTATATTTTTTCTAAAAGTTTTATAGTTTTATGTTTCCATGTTAAATTCGTGGTCCATTTTGAGTTAAGATTTATCGGAGACAACAGGTCTATGTTGAAGTTATTTTCTTTTGCTTTCTTTTGTTTTCTTTTTCTTTTTTTTTTCTTTTTGTTTGTTTGTTTGTTTGTTTATGGATGTCCATTCTCTCCGGAACCATTTGTTGCAATGTTATCTTTCCTCCATTGATGTGGTTTTGAATTTTTTGCATCTTGGTCAAAAATCAACTGGGTGCGTTTGTGTGGATCTCTGTGGGGCATCTCTGTTCCATTGATCTATGTTCTATCAGACTGACAATATCTCATTGTTTTGATCACAATAGCTGGAGTGTTTGCCTTATATTGGGTATAGTAATTTTCCTCTTCACTATTTCAGCTGCTCTAGGACTTGTGACCTAGAGAATATTGGGCACGTGGGGACAAAGAGGCTTCCTTGACCAGGTGTCAGCTATGGCAGGGTCCCTTCACTAAACAGCCAGGTGTTTAAGTGAAAGGGGGGAATCCCAGGCCTGATGAAGGATAATGCTTCCGCCAGCTGCTTGTTTGTTACGGGTCTCAGCTGATTATCCTTGCCAGTGGTGTCAGCTCACCTGTGGTTGGAGAGATTGCCATTCTAACAGGGAGAAAAACGAACCTACCCCTGACTGCCTTCTTTTGCTAATTTGGTGATCAGAAAACAATGGGTCTGGGTGGTCTTCCTCTGTAGGGTGGGGAGAAGAAAGATGCCCTGCTGCTGGGCTGTTCTCCAGTCCTGGAGTCCAAAATCAGCTCATCTCCTTACCACTTTCCAGAGTCTTCCTTCGGTTGTCTGGGGCAGCATTTTCAGAGTTTATCGTTGTGTGTAGTGGGGAGGAGCAAGGATAAGGTCAGGAGTCAGGGTCTATCACATAGATATTTTTAAAAGACAATAGATAAGCAGCTACTTATTTCAATAAAGAAGATACTGGTATATCAAGAGTGGCGCTCGACTCTTCGTGCAGAATCGGACAGAAATTTCAGAGCCTGGAAGATGTGTGCCATATCCCCAATTAACTGATGTTCTTGTTCTTTATTAAAATGCTTAACTTAAACTTTTTTTCTTTTCTTTTCTTTTCTTTTCTTTTCTTTTTTTCTTTTCTTTTCTTTTCTTTTTTTCCCCCTTTGACAAAAATAGAGTCTGGGCTAAATTCCAATTTGAATAAGTACACTGATCTTCCAAATTCCCTTGGCAGTGTAAATCACACGCAGTTTTCCTCATGTTCTGTCTTTAGTGGAACAGGATGGCTGTGCGCACTGAGATAGATGCCGAGTTCTACTGAGAGCTGCCTGGAGATGAGACACCTTTCAATTAATTATCCCACCAGATTTACAATATTACCAGAGCCTACAAACTGTGTACTTGAATCAGCACTCTGTTTTTCTCCCTGATTGAAACCCGCTTATTTTCCTTGCCATTGTTTTCGAATCTGTTTGATACTCTTATGAAAATAAAGAGATCTGTTTGCTGAAAAAAAAAATCATGTTGACATTTCCAAGTGCAACATTTGGCTGAGTGTACTAGCTCCTGCCAATGAATCTGCACGTACCTCGGTGCTTTACCCTCCCACATGGTAGTTCTATGGAGGAAAGAATCTCCACCTTTATTTCTCAATTGAACACCTTCTCTTTGCTCTTATGTCCTTTTTAAAAACTGGTGGCCCAAAGCGCTGACACCATACAGTATTTTGTATTTAGATACCATTCTATTTTTTTCCCCAAAAGATAGAATCTTAAAAACATAGAATTCACAAGATGTCCAACTCAATCTTTTTAAGGACAAATTTAAATCAATTTACATTGTATTTTAGAACTTTCAGGGAAATATTTCATATCTTTTGCAGATACATTCTAATATTGAATAGCTTTATTTATAAGAGCATTTCTGCAAGTATTAGAGGCCTTGAGACACTCTTAAAAGAAAAAAATAATATGCAGTAGGAGAAAGTATTTTACTATTTTACTATCCCTTATGCTAATTAAAAATTGAAAATAACTTTCTAGAGCAGTAATTGTTAGAATTTTATGGATTGCAGACACTAATAATCTGATTAAAACTACATATTTCACCAAAAGAAGATATATATAATTGCAGGATACTCAGGGGTCACCAAAACCCACCCAAAGCCCCCAGATTAAGAACACTTGCTCTAAAAGGTAAGTAAAGTTTCTCTGAGAACTTCTAAAGTATCTCTTCTAAATTTTAGAATCCATCAAATGGGATGTAATTCAAGGAGGAGAATCTAAAATAAAATTTGAGTGGATCAATTATGATTCTTTGGTTATATTTAACAGAAGCAGATTCTGATTAACTTAAGAAGAAATCAAGTCACTGGAGATATATCTGAGTAATTCATAGATTTGAAGAAAAACCCAGACCAGAAATGACATCAAGTCTTTGGCAGATACTAAGGTAATGGGCAGTCTCTTTGAGAGGTTCATAATGACTCAGCTTCAACTCTTTTGTTACTACTACCAAAAGGGATTCAGGGTAGGCAGAAAAAAATAAGAAATACCCATTATAGAATCCATGGACTTCTGAGAAGGTAAGAATGGAAACTACTGCTATCCTTTATCTTCACTGACATTTAATATTTTCATTATGGCCACACTTATACTCTTACTTCTTATTAATTTATGTCTGCATATATATCTAGATGAATTTTGAGGAACCAGGATATAAAACCTGGTCAGCCTCCAAGAAGGATATACTTTCAAACAACCTCTTCACGTGTGGCCAAAGAGTGTAACAGACAAGAAGACATTCTGAGAAGATGGAACCAGGGGCCATGGACGTCAACTGAACAGAGAAGTCTTGTCAGAGCACAAAATCAGACCTAATCATGGACTTCAAGGACCAAGAAGCGGGGACCTTCCTGATGTCTACACTGAGTCACTGTGGAGGGTGTGTGTCTTCCATTCCCATTTCTGAACGAGAGAGCTGAGTGATCCATAAATTGCATGTTGGGCTTGTGTTAGAGCAATGGACCAAAAACAAAAGAGAAGAATTCTCCTTTGGCCAAAGACATCAGTAAAAGGCAGGTACTGGCAACAATTTGGAATATTCTCCTTTTAATTGCATGAACATAATGAGCTCCCTGGCTGCTTTAGTGGTATATGAATTAAGATCCCCTCTGGAAAACAAAACTGTCTTGACAAAACTATGATACGTGTCTTCTGTGAACATGGCAGAATACTATTGGTGACAACCTGCCATCTGGTATTATCACAGTCTCTTAAAGGGTGTGAATCTTTTTTCAGGTTCTATAAACTGTATTTTTCAATATTTTCACATGATGGCCGATCTGATACATTTTTGGAAATGATCATAAGCATTGCTGTAGACCCATTTTAACATCAGCCTAATAGCCCACATGATGTGAAATAGAGCAGTTTATTCGATTGTAATCTACTGAAACCCTACTCTGTGAGGTTTTATGCTATAATTTGTGGGTGATTAAAATGCATAATATATGACAATTACAATTTAGTCCTTGCACTCAAGGAGAGTATAACCCATTATATAACAGAGAGATGAAATCTTTATTCAGAGTATTAGAAATGTTCTTAATGTGACAAGCTAATTAAACAGTAGTAGCACAATATAAGAAATAAAGCTTATCCAAATTTGAAGCATCCAGATTTCTGAAGGCCGAGAGTTACTGAAATTTGCAAATGATATGTAAGCATCTCATGAGGAATTTTAACTTCCCTTCAGGACACTTTTCTGTCATATCTGTAAACCACAAATGAATTTTTGGATTTTCCCCTGCTTTCTTCCTCTTTGTCTTTATGGAGCTGGAGATTATTTAAGTGTTGATAAATGGAGAGTAAATATAAGCACTCTGTATGAATCATTAAATTGGAAAGCAGCTTTTCAATCCAAGTTGACTATTTTTTGTTTTTCAAGTAGGCTTCACGCCCAGAGCGGAGCTTGAACTCATGGCCCTGAGATCAAGACCTGAAATGAGATCAAGAGTCAGATGTTTGGGACACCTGGATGGCTCAGTTAGGTGAGAGTCCGACTCTTAATCTTGGCTCAGTCTGTAACCTCAAGGTCATGAGATCGAGCCCCCGCCCAGTGTGGAGCCTGCTTAAGATTCTCCCTCTCCTTCTGCCCCTTGCTTATGTGCTCTCTCTCGCTCTCTCTCTCCCTCTCTCCAAATAAATAAATAAAAAAATAAATAAATAAAGAGTTGGATGCTTAAGTGTCTGAGCCCCCAGACACCCCCAAGTTGACTATTTTAAATACTGTTTCCATGCAGTCTTTTTTTTTCTTTTAATATGAAATTTATTGTCAAATTGGTTTCCATACAACACCCAGTGCTCATCCCAACAGGTGCCCTCCTCAATGCCCATCACCCACTTTCCCCTCCCTCCCGCCCCCCATCAACCCTCAGTTTATTCTCAGTTTTTAAGAGTCTCTTATGGTTTGGCTTATTTTAATAGTTAATGGCTTCAGACGATTTGCTATGGCAATGATGGTCTTAGACAAAACTATGTTTGCCGAAAGTTGTTTTCCACACATTATGTTGTAAAATATGCAGACTTTGGGCACATGCTACTCCAGAAGTAACAGAGTTAAAAATTGGCTAAGTTCATGAAAAAATACATGGAAACTTCAAAGTTCCTACAGAAAAAAATACGTACAATTTTGTATATAATTAATTGTATAACAATATAATCATTAATTCACCATTAATCAAATAATTCTTGATTAGGTTGTATCTAATATGATTTTGGCCATTTGCACAAGTTTAAACTAATATTCTTAGTGAAAATAGCATGCAAATTTTCTTTTCAAACCTGTAAAATATTATAGAGATATTAACCAACTGAGCCCAGTTTCAACAATGAGCTATATTGATTTATATTATTATTATTATTTTATTATTATTATTATTATTATTATTATTATCTGATGTTTTTCTATGTAAAATAGTAATTTGGAATCTTTTCTACAAAAGCAAACAGCATTTTTTACAAATTTTCTTTATATCTTTATAAATATATCAACCACCCACAGTGGAATGAAAGAGATATTCATATGCTACCTGTATTGGTGATTCTGAAATCAATGGTTTGATAAACATAGAAAATAGTGTCATTGTATTATATGCCAGATGGGAAAAGGATTTTTTTAGAATTAATAAAACATATTAAAAGTGCTTGATTTATTTGGATAAACTTAGATTTGTTTAAAGCTATGGATTGAAATTATTATACGTGGTAATTTGTTATATGGGTTCACTTAAAAAAATAAATCATACTGTCTGTTGATGCTGTCCTCTGTGCCTGTACCAAAAACAAGGATGTTTAGCCTAAAGTTCTGAGCACATGTAAAGTCTTCAATATGGAATGAAACTATTCCGTGAAAACACACCTGTGGTTGGAAACTATTTTATCTAAATCAAGATAAATAGACTGTTTCATAGTTGACTCGACAAAAAATGTTGCACCAGCTTAAAACAAGTTTCTTTCATAATGTTAATTTCAGAAATGTTCTGTGAAGGCCATTGAAAACTTTCATTAGTCTGTTATAAATGCTCCCACCTGGAATATGGCCCAGGGCACACAGTTTCTTCTCGGAGGCAATTCCCTTATACATGGCTCTTCTTGTCACTCCCCCACTACTTTCCATTTTCCAAGAGGCAGTGGATGGCTAGGGTTTCTTTTGAACAAAACTGAGACACAAGGTAAACATCAATTAACGAGTGTCAGAATATCATGCAACATTTTTTTTAACGTGTAAGAATAGTCTATATGTAACAGAGGGCTCAGAGACCAGAAGTCAGTGTTTTTTGTTTTTGCAAACTTGATTTCTAAAAGCTAGTTAAAAGTTTATGGAAGTTGTCAGCAATTTTCTGATCCATTTAAATGAAGACCGTCCTTTGTTACATTTCAGAAAACACTGTAATGCACACTGTGATTTTGCAAAAGGGAAAGCCACAATCCTATTCTTCGGTGGAGGTGTTGGAGACCCCGAGGTGTTAAACTGCTCTTATAACGATGTTTCATAATCACTAGAGTTGCACCCTGGGGATTATTACTATTGACTCAGAGGCAGGCCTGTGACTGCAGAAGAGAAAATTGTTTTCTCTGCTCTTACAAGAGCCCCTGAGATAGGGGCAGGAGGGTTGACCTTAAAGTACTTGAGGGCATAGAAAGAGGTAGATAGCAGGAGAATATGGAGAAAGAAACTGAATGAGAGGCCATACATGTGTCAAAGACAATGATCTAAGGATTGTAGGAACTATGAGATGTTTTGTATCTATACCCTGGTTAACTCGATCAACACAATGGAGGGTACTTATCTAGCTATGTATTCTAATGGAGTTACTTATTAACTAAGATCCACAGACATTACTATCTTCAGCTTCTCATTAATATTTACTGATCTTCTATATGGAGATGATCTCAGTGGGGAGAATATTTAGGAAATATGTGGGGGCATTTTGGGTTGTCCCAATAACGGTAGAGAATTACTATTTACTGATTGAAGGCTAAGGATGTTAGCTATCCCTCAACATTTGAAAGAGTCACATACAACAGAGAATTCTCTTACCTCTATATGATTTGAATGGCCCATCATTCACATAGTCTAAAGGTAAGATAATGACCCGAGAACCTAATTCTGTAAGATACATAAAGCAAAGGTATTTTTTGCACAGATTTAAAGTTCACTGAATATTTCACGGATGCAGCAGTTGCATACACTAAGGGCATGGTTATCTTTGAAAATTTACCAAGCTTGTTCACGATTTTGGAAAATGTATCACCAATGGCAACCCCATTCCAAAAATTTGAGTGACAATTACAAACCACCTGTAAGTCAGTCTGCGTGCATTTGTATCTACTGCGTTGTCAGTGATTCCAAGCATAGGAATGAACATTGCACCTCGTGTCCTGTGTCCCATGTGCTTCCAGTGTAGTCACTCCGAACTTGTATACAGTAATATGTATAATATCTTATTACCAAATAATTTCCTTCGTTTTTCCTTCCTTTTAAAGGACAGGCGTTATATTTCTTTTCTATTTATTAGGAAATAATTTGTTAAATCTACCATCATGCTACCTCGTTTCTGTTTTTACCACTTTTTCTTGTATGGAAAAGATCTGGAAACAAAGTAAATATCCTTCAAAGAAGAATTAGCTGAGTCGATTATGATATATTTGTGCCAGGGAATATTTCACAACAATCAAAAAGAATGAATTACTGGGGCACCTGGGTCGCTCAGTCAGTTGAGTGTCCAACTTTGGCTCAGGTCATGATCTCACGGTTCGTGGGTTTGAGCCCTGCATTGGGTTCACTGATGTCAGCGCAGGGCCCACTGTGGATCCTCTGTCTCCCACTCTCTGTCCCTCCCTCGCTCATGCTCTCTCTCAAAAATAAGCAAACAAATGTTAAAAAAAGGTTTTAAAACAGAATGAATTACTTTTGTCTCAAAGAGGTTTTGTATTGCTTGGGGAGAAAAATCAAGATATGGTGAAGCATGTAAAATAAAATGCCATTTTGTAAAAATAGGCCATGATATAATATAAAATATTGATGTGTGATTATATGAGATGAATGACAAACATGGAAACATTTATACCAGGTTGTTATCATGTATTATTTCGTGGGGCTGGCAAAGCATAGGGTCATGAAGGAGAGTTTAGGCAAAGAATAATAGAGAGAAAATGCATGTGCTTGCACATTTAAGTAAAACTGCATATGTATGTACAGAGAGAGAGCTGAACATTTTAATACTAAAGATTTAAATAAATGAAAAAAGGAAGAACACCTATCAAAGTGGAAAAGCTATGACTGATTAAAAAATACTGTTGGGAGATTTCATCTGAGAAAGTCATGAATTCAAAGTGTGCTTTTGGGAGCAGTTCATTTCCTATCACGTGCCTCGGTGAATGCACTCACTGCAGTTTTCTATAACTGGTGTACAAGAACATGTTCTGGGTCTTACAAAAAACACGAGGCTGGGACACATGACAAGGGATGTGTCTGCGATCACACTCCCTAAGTCTGGGTGACCTGGCCTGTGAGGATTCAGAGTTCGCGCTTAAGTGCTGTGAGCTTAACCCACAACAGATTTTGCCCAATGAAGGACGTTTTTGGAAGTTCAGTTTAAAAAAAAAAAAAAAAAAAAAAAAAAAAGCACAAGACTGAAGCATATTTTAAAAATATTTTAAAGTCTTTCAAGTTAGAAACAAAATTTCCTGTAAGAACCGTGGCTATTTTCCTCATCGTTGAATTTTTTCAAATGCAATCCTGTTAGCCCATTTCTAATCTTGTTTTACTACTTGCTGAAAATGCAGCAATTCAGAGGGAGACACGTACATTTTATTCATTCTAAATATGTTGAGGCAATTTTTATTGAAATTAGAGAAACCTAAACTCTAATGATTACTCAAACAATAGGTTTCTGGGAAAACAACAACAACAACAAATGAACCATAAAATGCAGAAACTAGTTCTGAGAAGGAAAACTTCTATTTTCTATTGGCCTAATACCTTATCAACAGGAAAGGTTATAGATCACTAAAAATAAAATAAACAAAGGGATTTTCCTCTTCAGAAGGTGAGTTTTGGGCTCCTTCTGGTTACTTCTTCTTTCTTTTCTTCTTTTCCCGTGTGTCAGGAACTGGCGTCTTCTTTTCTGTCTCCGCCCGACTTGCTGCTTCGTCCGCAGCCAGAGCTTCCAATCTTAGGCGCTCAGCTTCCAGCAACTTCTTTCTATACTCTTCCCGGACACTGAAGATCTTCTGCCGGGCTTCATCTAAGGAGTCCTATTCCAAAACAAAACCTCAAGCAATTAAGGTTTACTGATAAAGAGAGAAAAAATTTTTTGAAAGCAATCCCTTTATCCCTCCCTTATGCCCATAGATTCACGTGGCAAATTACTGAGGCCAGATGAAAATTAGGTTATGGTCTCAAATGTCTATCAATACATGAAACACGAGAAGGCAACAAAGGGGTACAAGAGATTTTAACAGAACGGGGAATAAAAGCATCAGCAGGAGAAAAAAGAGAGAAAGGTGAAGAGATAGGTATGCATTCAAATATAATCTATAAAACATGCAGCTCATTGTGTCCCTCACAGGAATTGTGCTAAGTTACTAGTTTCCCACATTGTTCTAGCCCCAATGAAATGTGTCTGAGCTATATTTGAAGAACTTTCAAATAATATCACCTAGTTCACTGGTTACCTTTGTTATTGTCAGTTTGGCTTTCATTCAAGGACACCAAACTGAATCTGAAATCACATCTGGGTCCCATTCTTACTCACCTCTACTCTCACCACCGGGATCAATTGATTCACTTGGTTTTCTGGACAATACATCCCACTGAAGTTTCTTCTACTTCACTAGCTGCTCTGTATCAGTTGCCTTTGCTGATTTCTCCTTTTCCCCTTCATCTCTCTCTCTCTCTCTTTTTATTCCTTCATCTCTAAATGAGGGGATGGCCACATCTTAGATCTTAGGCCTCTTTCCTTGCTGATTTTATGTAGCCCCATTGCTTTAAATTCATTTCTCTACTGATGGGTCCCCCAATTTTTTTAATCTCCAGCCCAAACCTCTCTTCCAAATTCCAGAACTATATATGTAATTTCTATTCAACATCTCCATGTGACTGTAATAGATATCTAAGAATTCTGTTTTTTTTTTTTTTAAGTTTATTTATTTTGAGAGAGAACATGAGCAGGAGAGGGGCAGAGAGAGAAGGAGGTAGAGAGAGAATCCCAAGCAGGCCCTGCACTGTCAACATGGAGCTCAATGTGATGCTTGAGCTCATGAATCATGAGATAATGACCTGAGTCGAAACCGAGAGTCAGACGCTTAACCAACCGAGCCACCCAGATGCCCCAAGAATGTTTTTTTTTTTTTTTTGGTCCAATACATATATCAAAAAATGTCCCAAACTGAAATCTTTCTTTCCTCTCAAACCATCAGATTTGATGGCCTCTCAACCCTATCAGTTGTTTAAGTGAAAACCTCAGAGTATTTCCTGACTCTTCACTTTCTCTTATAATATACCAAGAATCCATCAGAAAATCCTGAGTCTACTTTCAAAATATATACAATATTCAATTGCTTTTCACTACCTCCACTCTGCAACTTGGTGTGAACCACTGTTATGTGTCCAGTGCATCCACCTCCTCACAGATTTATCTGCTGTTACACGTGCCCCATTCCATACTTACTTGTTTTCCACACAATATTCAGAGTACTCCTTTTAAAACAGAAGTCCAGGGGCGCCTGGGTGGCTCAGTTGTTTAAGTGTCCACCTGCGGCTCAGGTCATCATCTCACGGTTCGTCAGTTTGAGCCTCGTGCCGGGGTTTGTGCTGACAGAACCTATTTCAAGTTCTGTGTCTCCCTCTCTCTCTGCCCCTCCCCCACTCATGTGCGTGTGCATGAGCGCACATGTCCCTGTCTTTGTCTCTCTCTCAAAAATAAATAAACATTAAAAAATTAAAAATAAAATGGAAGTCAGATCATGTTACCCCTCTGCTCTTTAGAACCCTGTCGTGGTTCCATACATCCCTCTGAATAAATGCTAATGTCCTTACAGTCTTTTGCAAGCCCTATGTGATTACCTTGTCTGTCCACTTCCCCCCAGTTCCTCTCTGACCTCCCCTCCCACTCATCTACCCCTGGCTCATTCTGCTCCAGGGGCACAGACCTCCTTGCTGTCCTGCCTCTAACGCACCAAGACCAAGTGTTCACTCCCCCGGGGCCTTTACTCCAGCCAGTATCTCTTCTGAATCACTGTGTTCTCGTAGTGTTCCACTTTTCTTTTTTTTCAACACTTTCCCTTTCTATCATACCATACCTTGTATTTATATATTGTGTTTGTATTTTAGCGTCTTTTGCTCCACTAGTACATGAGCTCCACAATGGCCAGGGTTTATCTTTTTTGCTCATGCTTAGGACAGTCCCTGATACAAAAATGCCCAGAAATATTTCTTGAATGAATAAATTGTGGAAATGGGAACTATCAGAAAATAATAAACGGGTAAGGATAGTTTCTCTATAGTTTAACTGTCCTTAAATATAGTTTATATTTTTTTTTAAAAAAAGGGTAATTTTCTTTTTTAAAAAAATGTTTTATGTTTATTTTTAGGAGAGAGAGATAGAGTGCAAGTAGGGGAGGGGCAGAGAGAGAGAGAGGGAGGGAGGCACAAATCTGAAGCAGCCTCTAGGCTCTGAGCTGTCAGCACAGAGCCCGAGATGGGGCTCGAACTCTGAAACGGTGCGATCCTGACCTGAGCCGAAGTTGGACGCTTAACTGACTGAGCCACCCAGGCCCTCCCCACCCCCCCACCCCCGCCAAAAAAAGGGTAATTTTCAAAGCTGTAGTCAAGAACTGAGTTAATGAGCTATTAATGACTGACTTAATGGCAACATTTTAGAAATGGCTTCCCTGAAAATGTTCACAAATAAAGCAGTGATAACTAAGGGCCAATGTAGGTTTATGAAGAGGCTTTGGCTTTCTCATTTCACTTGCGTTTCTGATAGTATGGGTACAATTATGGTTCAACCTGTTGACGGTTTCCTGTTTCAAGAATGATATAATTAAAAACAGAAGGATGAACGAACTGATGCTAACCAGAAGAGAATCTTCTAGAGTGACTGTTTTGTCTTCATTGCTGAATTCTTCAAGAAATTTTGCCTGGTTTTGCAACTTGCAGAAGTTGAGTGGAGACTGCAGAAGAGCTAAATGCCAGAACCAGGCTCTTCTCCACGCTTTGGGTGGAAGCAAAGCACTGTATCTACCACAATAAAATCGGCTTTACTAAACCTACTGCATGAGATGATAGTGGTGCCATATTAAGAAGAGAGAAAAAATCATCTAAAGGGTTTAGTGTAAAGTAAGTTTAATATATATCCGTAACCTCTTGAGGATAGGCATGCTTTTCTCCCATCTGATGAGAAATGTCATGCTGATGATGTTTCTATTAAGATAGCTTCAATCAAAACTAGGATTTTTGTACCTCACACTTAAAGAATGAGATCTGAATTAAAAACCATCCCAGTTGATACGTCTTCCCTTATGGCCTTCCCATCTACTGCATTTTCTTGTCTTTTAAATACAGAAAGAAACTAGCTGATTGGCAATAATGAATTTCCCTTTTGTCTTATAATATTTTAATTTAAACTATTTTCTATACGATATGAGCTGAATTTACATAATTTTAACATCCATTTATGGATTCACTGATTCATTTTTGAAACAAATTTCTGTGAAATAGACACCTCTTCCAGGTTTGGGGTATACAACAGTGAATCAAACAAAGTCCCTGTTCACATATGATCTATATTCTACACAAGATATATTTAAAATGTGTGCATGTTATATACATATATATGTTATATACGAATATTATATATTTATATATGATAAAGAAATACTTCTAATATTTATAAATAACATGTATCAAATACATACCTTCCCATGCTAAACCATGGTAAATCCTGTAAAGAAAATAATAAGGCCAGATACAGGTATACAAATCTTGAAGGGTGCTAATTGAAAAATAATAGCTTAGAGAAGATCTCTCTAATAAAATGGCAATAGATGAAAGATCGCAGAAAGTGAGGCTGTAAACCATTTGGCTGTCTAGGGGAAGAATATTCCAGGAAGAGGTGGGAGCAAGCCAAAGGCTCAGAGGTGGGAACATGTCTGGCTATTAGTGGAAAGGTGAGGTCAGTTTGGAAAAAAAACAAAAGAAGGAAAGCATATAGAATCAGAAAGAAAAAGATCAGAGGGGAAAGTGGACACTAGATTATAGAGAGCTCTAGACACCATAGTTAAGCCTTTATTTCTTAGTGGAAAATGAAGCCACTACCGGAGTGAGATAGTCCCACTCTCCATTTTAAAGATGTACTATGATCCGCACCAGCACAGTTGTTTGCAGTTGTTCTCCAGGCCTAGGGTAGCACTGCACTGCGTATTAGCATGCTAGGGCTTTCGTAACAAAGTGCCACAGACTGGGTGGCTTAAGGAACAGTAATTTAATGTCTCAGGGTTACTGATGCTAGAAATTTGAAATCACGGTGTCAGCAAGATTAATTCTTTCACTGAAGTTGTATGTGACCATGTGACTAGCTTTGGCCAATGCAATGTGACAATGAAATGTAACTGTGAGAAGGACCCTCTGCTCAACTTCACTGGACCTGTAGCTACAAGGAGAAATACTCTTTTACTGTTTTCATCCAGCGGTTGCTCAACAAAGGCCTATGGAAAAATCTGGCTCATTGCCTCGTTTTCCAAATAGAATTTATTGAAACACACGTAGGCGTTATCTTTGACTGAATTTGTGGTAACAACGGCAGAGTTAAGTAGATACAACATATGGTCTGCAAAGGCAAAAATATTTACTATCTGGCCCTTTATAGAAAACAAAGTTTGCCAACCCCTGTCTTAAACCACTGAGACACTGTGGCTGTCTGTTACCACAGGATAAAATAGTTTATCCTCGTGGTTAGAGTCATTTTGGTTTCTAACAGAGATTCCATTGTAGAAGGACATGATGGAAGCAGTGAGATCAGTCAGGAGGCTATGGCAATAGAATAGAAAACACAGACCATTTGGACTATGGTGGTAGGGGTAGAGAGAATGAAAGGTGATTGAATTAGAGATATGTTTTCAAGATAATGTTGGCAAATGTTGATTACGGGTTAGATGAGGGAGGTAAGAGAAGTCAAGGATGTCTCCAAAGTCTGTACTCTGAGCAATGGAAAGACTACAATTGCCCTTCCTGGGTGGGGAATATTGATGGAGGAAATGTTTGGGCTGACATGAAAGAGAGGGCAAAAATGACAAGAATGATAGAATAATGGATTTGGAGAGGTTTGGTTTAAGATGCCTATTGGACAAACAAGAGAAGGTGTCAAAGATGCATATTCCTCAGATCAGCTAGTGCTGGAAACAACATAGAGAACCTAATGTCACTGTGGCTGAAACGTTTAGAAAGTCTTGTAGCCATCAGTATCTTTGGGAGTGTGTGTGTGTGTGTGTGTGTGTGTGTGTGTGTGTGTGTGTTGTAGGAAAGAGGGAGGAAAAAAAAGTCTTTATCCACTATAGTGGAAGTCAGCGATATATATTTATCGAATTTTCCCATTACTTGTATGATACTTCCATTTTTAATTAAACTTGGTCTTCTTCACTACGCTAATCCACCCCCACCCTTTTTTCATTTTGGACCTTGTCTAAATAAAGCAACTTTAGTCTTCTGCTAGGGTGGAGGGACAGTCACCTGGCTACAAAACATTGAGTTGGTGATCTGAAAACGAACTACTTCTTAAATAGCTTCAAGCCAAGTAAAACCAAAAGTCTTGTCTTCCTCCCACCTCACCTCCATTTCTTCATGTGGCTGATGCCACCAATTGCTGAGCCTTTTAGGGATTCTATGGAGCGAATTGGATTGATTGTTTAAGAGCTTTTCTACTGCCACCTTACAATTTGGGTGCCTCAAGTCTATTAATACGTTCTTCATTCAGCTCTCTGTCAACTTCACAAGTATTTGGTCATTGTCTTCTTTCTCCTTCTTATTTTGTGGATAGATTCCCAATACTGCATTTTGGAGGGGTTTAAGGAAGTGAAATTAAATGTGTTTCACCAATTCTCCACCTTTTCTGAGGAGCTGACGACTAAATACTTTCAAAATGTCTTTCTACCCAGTCCTACATGATTCTATGGTATCTTTTCAACATTATAAGAGAATGTATCAACTCTGACCCATGGGTGTATGTTGAGACTCACCCGCATTTCCCCATACATCTCCAGGATTTTATCCTTTATTTTAAGCTGTTCCTCTTGCTCAATGTCTCGAATGCTGAGTACTCTGGTCCTATACTGTCGGAACTGGTGAACCTCTTCTGCCTTTTGCATTGCCTGCTGCTGGTTCAGATCCTCTGTTTGTAGCACAGGATCAGCGTCTCTTGTTTTTCTACAAAGACATCACAGGAGATGCATAAATCATTTGGAAACACTGCGATGAACTTTAGAATTCAAATAATTTAAATTCGTCTTGACAGTGTGGTAGACTGAATCCAATAGAATATTAGCAATAGAAAGAATACACTGTTATTTTTTGATTGGCTATGCTCCATTTACTGGTTCACTAATATTTTAGGAAACAATTCTAGACAAATACCAGTAAAATTCGATGCTCCATCTGATAAGGTGTTCGTGGGATTGGTGTTGGAAACTATGAGATTATTTTGGAGGTTTTCTTTTTAATTTATGCAGCTAAATAATGTTGAAATATTTTCAAACTTATAAGTATGCTTGAGTAACTATCTCTCTATTAATCCTATTGTCTTCTTCTTAATAAAATTGAACCTACTAAAAATTAAATTAAATTAAATTAAAATAAATTAAATTAAATTAAACCTACTTAAATAATGCCAGCAGACCTAGTGGGAATTTTTTGTAGCTCAACTCCCCTTAATCAGCTTGCAAACTAAAATGTTAAAGAAAATACTTAAATGCTTTTATGATTGACTTAATAAAAGATTTGCTAAATGGAAGATGTAAAACCACGTACATCTAGAAATTTGAATATACTGAAAATATATTAAGCATTTAATTTCAAATTTTCACTAGTTTAGTAACTGGTTATCCCTGTATCAAAAATTCTGTGAACAGAGATGTTTGCATTAATCGTGTCTATTAAAACTTACCGTACATATTGTGTTATGTCTACACATTCTATTGCTTTTCGAATAAGTTGTGGAGACATTTCCAAAATTGTTGGGGATCGCGAACGAGGCCCTGTTGAAAAAATAAGTCCTAGATTTTCAAAAAAGAATAGACACTAACAGACAGTTACATCTCATTTTAGTTAAAAATAATATCTTCTGTTTAAGAAAAATAACCACCATTTTGGGCACCTGGGTGGCTTAGTCAGGTAAGCATCCAACTTAGGCTCAGGTCAGGATCTCACGGTTCAGGAGTTCAAGCCCCAGGTCAGGCTCTGTGCTGACAGCTCAGAGACTGGAGCCTGCTTCAGATTCTGTATCTCCCTCTCTCTCTGCCCCTTGGCCACTTGCACTCTCTCTCTCTCTTTCTCTCTCTCTCAAAAATATATAAACATTAAAAAAAAAACACTGATTGGACTTACCTAATTTAATATTATTTTAATGTGATTTTATTTTAATGTGACTCAATATGATTTTATTAAAATTTAATGATATTTCGTATTTGTCCTCTGGCTGGTGTTACTGTACTTACAGCAAAATGAAGGAGCAAAGTGCATATACTCTATAAGCAGAGTAACAGAACGTTATCATGACTGTAGTTAAGTGAAGGTAGAGACAAAAAGGAAAAGTCCTACTGTACTTCATTATAAACAAATTAAGTGACCCAATATTGAAAACGCTTAGTCTAGGCGTGAAAGGTCTCATAAGCATTATGGGGGTGGAATGTAAAAATACTTAAGACATAGTACTCTAATTCAAGAAACTTGTAGATCCAGCGGAGTGGGTAACATACACCGAATGCAAATCAAGTTAGCAGGAGATCTCTACCCCAGAGACCCATAGGTACCCACTAGAACGTACTTAAACAAGAGACTTTAGAGTCTAAAATAGTAACCATTCAGCCTTCCCAGGACATTTAATCTCCTGTTTAAAAATTTCTGGAGTATAATTTACATGCCATCAAATTCCCCCATTTTAAAAGTGTAATTCAATACGTTTTAGTAAGTTTACGGAGTTGCGCAACCAGCACCAAAACCCAGTCTCAAAACATTTCCGCTCTCCACGCAGATCTCCTAGGCTTTTTACATCCCCTCTCCATTCTCACCTCAAGCCTTGGGCAGACATCCATGGACTCTGTGTCTACACATCTGCCTTTCCTGGATATTCAATGTAACTAGGAATGGTAAAATGACATCTAACTTCTTAAAGAAACTGTCGAATTGTAGTGTTTTGATTATTGTTAGCTTCAAAGAAATTCTGAAATCATGAAGTAAAAATCCTCCTCCTTGGTTCTTTATCAAAGTTATTTTGATCATTCTGGGTCTTTTGCATTTCCAAATAAGTTTTGAGATCAGGATGTTAAATTCTATAAAATGTCTACTAGAATTTTGATAGAGATTATACTGGATTTATAGATCAATTTGGGGAGAATTGCTAACTTACTATAGTGAGTCTTCTAGTCCAAAGCATGGACAGCCTCCCTCTTTAGATTTTTAAAAATTTCCATTAGTGATGTTTTGTAGTTTTCAATAGACAAGTCTTGCACTTTTGTTAAATTTATTTCCATACATCTGTTACTGACATTACTGTGAATGAAATTGTCTTAATTTAGATTGATAATATATATTGATAATATATAGACATAAAAATAGTTTTTATATATTACCCTTGTATCTTGTATTTTTTTATTTAGTTGTATGCTTTCAGAGTTTAATTTTTTTTTTAATTTTTTTAAGGTTTATTTATTTTTGAGAGAGAGAGAGAGAGACAGAGTGTGAGTGGGGGAGGAGCAGAGAGGGAGAAGGAGACACAGAATCTGAAGCAGGCTCCAGGCTCTGAGCTGTCAGCAGAGAGTCCAACACGGGGCTCAAACTTGGGACCAGTGAGATCATGACCTAGGCTGAAGTCAGATGCTTAACCGACTGAGCCACCCAGGTGCCCCTAAAATGTATTTTAATTAATTGTTTTCAGTTTATTATTGCTTTTTGGGAGAGGATATGTCAAATCCATGCAAGAGGTCTCATGCCCACTAATCCTGCTTTTTACATGTGGTTGCAATAGGCTTCAGAAATATTGTTAAAGTGCTTAATGTATAACAACTTGTTAAAAATTATCACTCATTCAGAAATGTAATCTAATGTAAACCTTTAAAAACATTTTTAAAATAATATCCAAATTAATTTTTCATTTTTTCAAAAACATAAAGACATGGTCCATGTGAGAAAACAGAATATTTCAACTCTACTCCATTATTAAAACTTAAATTCAATCAAGTTTTTTATTTTATAACATTAAATAAAATAATCCTGAGGAATTAACATTTTACCATTTGTTTCTTAGAAACCAGTAGCCGGGGTGCCTGGGTGGCTCAGTCAGTTTAGTGTCTGACTTCAGCTCAGATCATGAGCTTGTGGTTCCTGAGTTCAAGTTCTGGATTGGTCTCTCTGCTAACAGCTCAGAGCCTGGAGCCTGCTTTCGATTCTGTGTCCCTGTCTCTCTGCCCCTTCCCTGCTCATGTCTGTCTCTCTGTCTCTGCCTCTCTCTCAAAGAATGAATAAACATTTAAAAAAAAGAAAAGAAATCAGTGGCCAATAGTTTTTTCTTTTTTCATTGTGATTGCTATGGTATCTAAAGTTCATTTGCTTTTCTTATGAACATACCTACTTATGCTGGGTATATTTTTGGCAGTTCAAACATGAGTGATTTCTATAAGACACCAACTCTGCTGACTTTGGAAAGAAAATACTTTCTGATTAGATGTTTGTGTTTTCTTACATCCTGCCAAGTAACATACATTTAAGCAGAAGAGGGTGTGGGAAAGGGACAAAAAGGATTAACTTTCATGTTCTTCTACAAAGCTCTGTTGTGTCAGAAAAGCGTATAAGAGTACTATGACAGTCTTGTACCTCTAGAATAGTACAGCCCAAAGTTTGTGTGTGTGTGTGTGTGTGTGTGTGTGTGTGTGTGTGTAGGTACCATCCTTTGCAAACTGAGTCTCTATGGGATAAGTTCTGAAAGTGAGAATATGTATTTAGAAATATCTTTATAGTAATTGGTCATCACTGGGTCATTTTATTACATTTTTCAAAAGTTTCAGCTTCCAGCAGACTAGGGGAGAAGACTGACTTCATCATAGGTAGTCTGAGAATCTCTGCTTAAGACCTAGTGATTGTGATGGCCTGGCAAAAGATGTGGGAATAAAGACAGAGATCACCTGCAACCTCTGGAAGAGGAATTTTCTAGAGGCTCCCAGAGATCAAAGGGAATTTGAAAGCAATGTTTATACTCTTGACCTTGATGATGGCTTTGGTATTGAGGAAGAATGCGTAGGGGTAAAATCCATAATGACATCATTTCCATGTCCTCTGGTACTATGAAAGAAATCATCTAAGTTACCTATTGTATGAAAATATAAAGTGGCAAGAATAAAGTAGTTTTCTGGGAATCACAAGTATCTCCAGGTGTGTAGAGGCCAGATCACCCAAAGCTCTCATAGGATCTGTAATCTCTTATGGGTGATGCTTCCCCAGGAGTGAGGGCCAATATGACAGAGGCACCAACAGCAGAGGTGGCAACAACATACAGAGTTCCAGAGAACAGCTGGACAGCCAGACCCATGGCTCTCAAACAAGATTCCTTCTACTACCCCAGTACCTGGAGTACATGGTAGTGTTTCGGTGCTATAAGATGTGCGGGAAACACAAAAGCACCCCTCTTCTCAGAGGAAGAGGGGCTCAAGTTTACTTGGTAGTGTGATTAAATTTATATTTTATTTTATATATAATATATTTTCATATTATTATATTATACATATGTTATTTATATTCAATAAGAATTATAATAAAACACATTTAAGAACGTTTGGGGGGAATTTTGCTTGAGGACAGGCTGCTTTGCCCTCAGTCGTCCACTCCTGCTCACGTTTACTTTTCCTCCGTGTTTCCTGCCCCTTCCTTTCTGCCCCAAAGTACACTCTTTCATGGGGATGTGAACTTTAGTACAAAGGTATGAAACTCTGCCGGCCAAAAGTATGAAGACCTGAGAAGCAGGAGAGCCGACACTGACGCAGCCCCTCACAGCACTGGTCTGGGACTCAGAGTGAAAGTGAAAGCAGGGCGCCTGGGTGGCTCGGTTGGTTCAGCCTCTGACTCTTGATTTCAGCTCAGGTCATGATCTTACAGTTAGTGGGTTCCTGCCGTGCATCAGGCTCTGTGTCAGCAGTGCAGAGCCTGCCTGGAATTCTCTCTCTGCCTCTTCCCTGCTCTTCCTTGTGCATGCACTCTCTCTCTCTCTCTCTCTCTCAAAATAAATCAACTTTAAAAAATAAATGAAGGGGCGCCTGGGTGGCACAGTCGGTTAAGCGTCCGACTTCAGCCAGGTCACGATCTCGTGGTCTGTGAGTTCGAGCCCCGCGTCGGGCTCTGGGCTGATGGCTCAGAGCCTGGAGCCTGTTTCTGATTCTGTGTCTCCCTCTCTCTCTGCCCCTCCCCCGTTCATGCTCTGTCTCTCTCTGTCCCAAAAATAAATAAAAACATTGCAAAAAAAAAAAAATTAAAAAAAAAAATAAATAAATAAATGAAATCTCCACCATGCCTGTGGGACACAGTACCCGAGGCTGGTGTGAAGAATCATGATTACATTCAATTTTTGCAACTTAAAAAGCTACCTTATTAGCACATAAATAAACAGTTGACCTCAGAATTTAATTGTATTTTCATTCCACAGGTTTCTAATCGAGTGTGGGGAAAAATTTGCCTTCTGTTAGAGATCACAACGTGCGGAATTCCAAGAACTAGGGTTTGATTCACTACAAACTGTTTTGGCTTCCTGCCCTAGGGTGAGGCATTCATCAATCACATCAGTTTTGAGACAGGGATACCAATATAGGGTTTGTTTAGCTCAGGGAGGCTCTAGTGAGATAATATATGCAAAACCACTCTACAAATTAAATGTTCATATAGAATGAGAAGTATTATTCTAATAAGCTTTAGTGTTATGTCATGTATGTTATTTATTAAATGAGTGCTTGCTGGGGCGCCTGGGTGGCGCAGTCGGTTAAGCGTCCGACTTCAGCCAGGTCACGATCTCGCGGTCCGTGAGTTCGAGCCCCGCGTCGGGCTCTGGGCTGATGGCTCAGAGCCTGGAGCCTGTTTCAGATTCTGTGTCTCCCTCTCTCTCTGCCCCTCCCCCGTTCATGCTCTGTCTCTCTCTGTCCCAAAAAAATAAATAAACGTTAAAAAAAAAAAAAAAATTTAAATGAGTGCTTGCTTTCAAAATATTGGCTCAAAAATCAAATCTTTTGTAACTATAGTAAAACACCCTTTGAACTTTGGAATTTTCTTCTTTCCTGTGGAAATCCTTCAAGGACGTGTTTTAACCTTAAACAGTTTTTAATTTTAAGCTTCTCAGAGTGGTTTAATCATTTGGAGAAAACCATTTTTGGTGTTTCTGAGGATGCATCCTTCCAAAATATCTTTCTCTCCTGCCTGGGCTCTGAATAAGTAGGGACATAAAGAGTAAGATTGTACTCCTGATACAGGTATGGTTGGAGGATGTAGCTTGATGTGAAAGGCCAACCATCCAGGGTCACAGAACTTTAGAGCCAGCTGACCCTTGCAGCCCCCTCAGTCATAGGTAGTGCTTCCAACTCAGGGACTAGCAGGGGATTCAGGACCCCCTATGAGCAGCCCGATTCATTGTTTCAACCATATGGGACACTAAGTCCTTTACCAACAGAAAGTCCAGGAGTTGCTTAGGGGAAATCCTTCCTCATGGAGGCCAGCATGGGAAGACCTTTCTCCTTAAAACCTTCAATCGAGGATTTACATTCATTTTATTTTTTATTTTCTTTAAAGTTTATTTATTTATTTCGAGAGAGCAAGCACGCCAACAAGAAAGGGGCAGAGAGAGTGGGAGAGAGAATCCTAAGCAGGCTCCTCACTGTCAGCACAGAGCCCAATGCAGGGCTGCAACTCAGGAAAACTGAGATCATGACCTAACCGAAATCAAGAGTAGACGTTTGAATGGCTGAGGCACCCAGGTGCCCTGGATTTGCACTCATTTTAGTGAATAAATATGAGTCTCCATTGTACAGAAATGAACCAAATTAGTGTGGCTCGTACACCACTGAAACTTCCTCCCCTCCAGAATCTTAGAATCCACACATTTAAAACTTGTTATAAAAGGTAAAAAGAAAATCTACCATGTAGCATATCACAGATTAGCAAAAAGCGTCTGTGTTCAGTGACAATGGCATATGTGGTCACTGCAATTTTATTTTTAGTATTTGTAGACACAGAAAAATATACAAAAATACACCCGCTCCTTTTGTTGGCCCACTTCTATCCCTAAGATAACTGGTTAGTAATGAGGTCCTTGAGCAGATTATCAGCTCTGAGAAGCAAAATGAAGACCTATAAACCCAAAATACATATTTTTCCATTTATCACCCTAGACATCACATGTGTTTGTGCCTCTTCCAGAATTTTTATTTCCAAGTATGTCTTTGTCTCACAAATGAGAATAATGCTTACTGATATTTTCCTTCCGCACAGTCTGTTCCTCCTTCCCTGCTGGAGACGTTCCTCCAATTTCGCTGCTCACCAGTTTTGACCAGTCCTTCAAGCCCCTGGTCATCTGCCACTTCTTCCACAGCATACTCCCCAACGGCGGGATATCTTTGCTCTCTGAACTCATGGAACCCTTTGCGTCTGGCTCTTTTATGGCACTTGAAGATGTTTCAACTACAACATGACATGTGCATTACTGAAAAAAAAAAAAAGCTTGCATTCTATGAAATCATATCCAAAAAGTAACCGGGCTAGTGGGAGCACAGATTTGGAGCAGACTTGAAATACTTGTCACCTCTAAGGAGCACTAGCAAACAGCAATCATTGGTCCCTCAGAAAACATTGTGGACGGCCCAGGCAACCCGTGTGTCCGGAAGCTGCCTCAGGATATGAAAAGATTACATAAGAATAGAGGCTTTTTGGAGGTGAGACATTACAAATGGAAATGGGATCTCTGAACCACTGGGGCCACTGCTACGCTGGGCCCTGGAGGAAATACAACCTGCCCTGTGTGAGAAATGTATGTGAACGGGATTCTCATCTCTGGAGAGGGGAGCCCTGTGTATAGGTACTTGTCTAAAGTTATCTTAAAATAGAGCAGAGATCAGCTATTGCTTGTGAAGTAGGAAAGTTTTTCCTTCATGCCATAATTCTACTCTCACTTTTCTAGATCTTTATGCCTAGGAAAAACCATGTAAAACCTACCCCAATTCCACAGCATACAGATATTTCCCTCCTATTTATGAATTGCAGATAATTTAACTGACATCATATTCCACTTTGAATAAAAGGTGATGATAGGTTAATGCGCAAAACCTGGGAGAAATGTTGAAATAAGTACATTTAAAAATAATAAAATCGGTACACCCCTAGAGCAAAACTGATCAAGTAAAAAGAGATTAAAATAAAATTTATTCCAGGAAGTTTAACTTAGACGAAGTAGACAAATCTCTTATAAAACACAACTTACTAAGCCTGACACAAGGAGCAGTGGAACAGCTTCACAGCGAGGAGTTCAAAGTGTATACTGTCTGAGTCCAAATATAAGAAGTTCACGAACAGACAAAAGCAATACATGGTAACAGAGGTCAGACAAGGAGTTACCTCGAGGGAGGAAATGGTTGAGGGAAGGGAAGGAGAAAGACTCTGGGGATGTATTTATGTGTTTTAGATCTTGATCTGAATGGTCGTTCCTGAGTGTATCTGCACGTAAAAATGCATCAAGCTATACAATAAATATTTATGCCTTAACTGCAGGTATGTTGTAGGACAAGTTCAGGCTCCTCGGAACCTTGTTCTCTACCAGGCCTTGTCCTTGGCTCGAATCCTAGTTTTAGCAAAGAATCCTGTTAGACTAATTTATCAAGAATCGCATCCCCCCCCCACCCCACCCCTGCTTTGATATCCAATCCAGTTCCTCTCTTTTTCCACCCTCCTAACCATACCTAACCAAGTTTTTCTGAGTAACTTCCCACCCACTCCCTGCCTATTTGCTATGAACCCCCTTTGTCCCTGTTGTATTCAAAGTTGGATTCAACCTCTCTCTCCTACTACAACAGTCTTGACTCCTATTACAAGTCTTGAATGATCTCCCTTGCCATTTTTAACAAGCATCCAGTGCAACATTTTTTCTTTTACATATAATTTAATACAACCTTTAAAAAAATAATAAAATCTAATTAAACAATACAATTTAAAATAATAAAATCATAATAAAACCTATCCACCTTTGTGTTGTTAATAGGACATGAGACTTTAACCCTTAGGAAAGGGAGTACTTTAGCAGTTAGAAATATTTCAAATCCCAACTCCGTTACGTTTTAGATGTGGGACTTAGGAGCAGTTCAGGGACTCTGAGCATTGGTCTCTTTGTCTATAAAATGGGAATAGCAGGGTCTACTTCATGGTTGCTGTAGGTTAAAATGAGGTAAACAAAAGGTGATGTGAGGAATGCGCATCCCAAGAAAACAAAATCAGGACGATATTTGTTATTCATACTCCTTATATGAAAAGTTAAGACGCGTTATTATCTTTATAACAATTATTGAATTATACTCCTGTAGATGTGACCATGGAAAAGCATGATTTGGGATGTGAATGCGGTCAGCCTCCCTGGGTGTCCCAGTGAGGTTGTAATGGGCCAGCCAGGTTTTTGTGAGAAGGCACTCGGGGTCATGGGGAGCTGTTTGCAAGCTGGCTGTGTCTCTGGGTGTTTTATGAATTTAACAAATTACAGAGCAAATTACTCTGGGCCTGTGTTCTTATTGGTAAATCGAAAATAACATTACAGATCAGTGGATTGATGTCTTAACTGGAATAATTAATATTTTCAGTTTCAGGCCCATGGCAATCACTCAATAAAGGCAGTCTGTTTTATGTTATTGCTATTATTTATAGTTATTATTACTAGAAAGGAGCCAGACTAACAGCAGCAGGCCTACCTTCAAGTTTACACACTGCTACCTTTGAACTATGTTGCATTCTTATTTCCGGTTTCATCTCTTGTTTGTTTGTTTGAGAGAGAGAGAGAGGAGGGAGGGAGTGCATGTGAGCTGGGGAGGGGCAGAGGGAGAGGAAGAGAGAGAATCCCAAGAAGGCTCCACGCTCAGCACAAAGCCTGACGCAGGGCTCTATCCCACTACCCTGGCATCATGGCCCAAGTGGAAATCAAGAATGGGACGCTTGACCAATGAGCCACCCAGATGCCCCTGGTTTCATCTATTCTGAAATGGAGAAAACCATATCTACTTGGGGGGAAAAGTAAACATCTGCTAGGCAAAGAGAAAATGTTCCAGGACCTGATTTCCTACAGGATTGTACGTAACTTTTCACAATCCTGTAGGCAAACAGCTTCTCCAATGCTTTCTTTTTACCCAGCATGATGCCCTGACTATCTTTTAAGAGGTGCAAGGAGCAGTCTTGTGCTCTGAGGTCGCGGGGGGCAGAGTTCACTGACCGTCCTCTGGTGCTTTAGTTTGGCTTTCAGACATAGGCACACTCTCAGCATCCGGAATTTTCCTAATGAACCGGCTGAGGTAATGCAGGCGAGCCTGGGAAGCCTAAAGAACAAACACTATCAACAAACAGTACAGGCAACAACATCTTAACAGTACATGAAACATGTACCACTTCAGCAGTTTGAACTAGTGCATTATTATCAAATACACTCCAATTCTAAGCCATCCATAATTTTGACGGTTATTTTTGCGAACTAGGGAAGCAGCAGTCCTAAAGCAAATACACTAGTCATGCAGTCTTAGATCTAGCTGTTCCTGAACCTTTTTTTATCTGGCTTAATAACCCTGAGTTGGGACATGAAACACATACAAGTAATAATGGCTCACTATAGCAATGGTTCTTACATAAAATACAGTGAGGGGAAACCATGAAGTATGTATATTCCACAAGGGGAAGCGATGCTGTTTATCTAGTCAAGGATGTTTAAAGTACATGAAAGGACATATTAAACATTTTTATGCTTTCTTACTTGGAGTGTGAAGGACAGACATGGATACGTCCCACACTGTGTGGAAGGATGAGGGAACCCCCGGTTTGGGCCAATAAGTGGCACCATTATGCGCTTTGCTTTTGCACCTCATCTGGTACCAGTCATCTGCACAACATTTCACGATTTGTTCAGATGTGGTCTTAACATTTAGTTAGTCAGTGTCTAACAAAATCCCAGATATCACTCCTAAAGGAAAGACTGTGTGGTTTCACCATCATGGCTCTCCCTTCAGACCAATGCCTGGGAGTGACAAGGTAAAGAACAACTTTTCAAACTCAAGTGACCTTGATAGCCCTTCCAGGCTCAGTCATCTCCCAGGCTTGCTTCATGGCTCGGATTTCATCTGCTCGTTCGGTATCTTTTTTCAGTTCGAAACTGTCTGCTTCGTTGTGCTCGGTGACCAGCCTCAAAATCCAGTAGGGTTTATTTGGGTCTTCTTGTTGAGGGTGAAAAGTGGACATCTGATAAATAACATACAAACCTTTGGGTCAGGTGTTTTGCTCCATTCAAAGGGTTTGAATTTTACCTTATGATCCATAATTTCACTACTAAGTATTTACCAAGAGAAATGAAAACACATGTTCACAAAAATACTTGGAGAACATTCATTACACCTTACTCTTAAGAGCCAAAAAAGGAAACAATATAAATGTCTACCAATTGGTGAATAAATGATCATCTATCCATATGATTGAATACTATTTAATATTGAAAAGTAATTGGGGTGTCTGGATGGCTCAGTTGGTTAAGCATCCGACTTTGGCTCCAGTCATGATCTCATGGTTTGTGAGTTTGAGTCCCGCATCGGGCTCTGTGCTCCAGCCAGAGCCTGGAGCCTCCTTCAGATTCTGTGTCTCCTTCTCTCTGCCCCTCCCCCACTTGCACTCTGTCTCTCTCTCTCTCTCTCTCTCTCTCAAAAATAAATAAACATTACATTTTTTTAAAAGAAGTAATAAACTACAGAAGTATACCACAATGTAGAGGAATCTCACAGATAGACATCATACTGAGATAAAGGAGCTGAGCAAAAGAGAATACATTTTCCATGATTCATGTGTATGTAAATAATGGAACAGTCAAAACTGCTCCCTGGGGTAAGGTATGAAGATGACAGAATCCATTACAAAGAGGTTTGAGGGGTTTCCAAATTATGGAAATGGCCTGTACTTTATTCCTTGTTAGAGATGTGGATGTGGATTACAGGGTGAATACACTTGTCAAAATTTATCGAATTGTACATTTAAAATGATTGCATTTCACTGCATGCAAAGTTTACATAAAAGCTGTAAACCAAAAAAAAAAAAAAAAAAAAAAAAATCTAAATTACATTGAGGGTTACCTAGTATCTCTTTCCAAAACATGAGGGCATGGATGATAGATCATTTCCAGGTGTGGATATACGGAAAGTTAACTTTTTGATATTTATGAAATCATTATGAAAGTTAAATTTTGATATTTCATAGGATCATTTTCATGAACCATAGGCTGAGAGCAGATCGACATAGGGCTTGAAATGTCTAGACAAGTGAGCCTCATTGGTGAGGGTCTGGTAGGGTGAGAGGCTTGAATGTAACATGGTTACTAACACTGTACATATGACTGAGACAATGTCAGTTACCCAGGTTAAATGATACACGGAGGAAACAGGGATCAGTAGGGTCACTGAATAAAGTTTTTGTGGGCAGTTTGCTTTCAATCTTACCAAAAAGATCTTGCTTTCTACAACATTCCCCTAATATTTGGATGAGAACCTAAATCTCACAATTGGAAATTCTTTTATTTCTTTCTTTTACACCACAGTACAAGGGATTTTACCGTCTTTTATATTACTTGATAAATGAGTTTATCAGAAACTTCTCTGGGATCAGGAAAGGGAGTATTATGAAATATTAAGGGGTGGGGGCCACATGTCTTATAAATAAGTTTATGGATTGAGTTAAGCTCATTTGTTTACAACTTCAATAGCTTATTTTGTTGATGATACGAATATTTTCTCAGTGAGTTCAAATAATTGAAACACCGAATTATAAATTGAAGCCACGTTTAGAAAAGTTAACACACAGCATTGTCTTGAAGCTTCAAGGGAAAAAAGTGGTGAACTAAAACCACTTCACCTCTGTTTTTTAAACAAACAACGTTAAAATAAGCTAATTTCATTAAATTTTTAAAAATATTTATTTATTTTTGGGAGAGTGCAAGGAGCAGAGGGGCACAGAGATGGGGACAAAGGATCTGAAGCGAGCTCTGTGCTGATTGGCTGATAGGCTGACAGCAGCCAGCTAATGTGGGGCTTGAACTCAGGAACAGTGAGATCATGACCTGAGCCAGTCAGACACTCAACCGACTGAGCCACCCAGGTGCTCCCAAATAAGCTAATCTTAAATAGAAAACTGTACCTGGTCCTCTTATATTTCAAATATAATAATCCCTTTATGGAGAAACTTCCCCTTTTCCCTATCCATTTAGATATTGCAATAAAAGACAGCATTTGGATTGGAAAATGTAGCCAGTGAAAAAGTAAGTAAGGTAAATTTAAGAAATTAGCTTTTCCACATGAAATAAAATCAATGATCAAATAAATTTGACACGATCATGGTGACTAAGGTGAAAATACAAAGTATAATATAAAAGTTTCCAGTTTCTGGTTTGGCACATATACATTTTCAAACAGGAAACATTATAACTGCAGTGTCTACTAAAACCTACTAGCACAATATTAAGATTTCTAAAGCTTAGTTATTAATATCTTAAAACTTAATTCCCATGTGAATTCTGTAACCAAGCATGCACTTTTTGCTGTGCAGGCTAAGCCAAGCACCATCTTTCTTTTCCAGGATTCCCCAGAATTCATGAGTATCTCAAAGTTAACTCAGACCAGATCCCACAATTCCTTCTTAAATGGTAGATCTTCTGAAGAAGCTTTTCAGTTTCCAGAATATATGCATATATTCATTACAATTTCAAACAGAATGGAGGCCACCATCCATGTCAGTTTTTAGTTTTATACAATCATCAATTTTCTGCAGAATTGCTTTTTCTTGACTTCATATTTTTGCAAACTTTTTAATTCCTTCTTCAATTCTTTTTATGTACCTGAACCCTTTCAACTGCACTGATTCAGCTTTTCATTTTAACTTTCATCTAGAGGTATCTTTTCACACAATATAGGGCTAAATCTAAAGTAAGTGTCCCAGGGCACCTGGGTGGCTCAGTTGGCTGAGTGACTGAGTCTTGATTTCGGCTCAGGTGATGGTCTCATGGTTGTGAGATCGACTCCCGTGTTGGTTTCTGCACTGGCAGTGCGGAATCTGCTTGGGATTCTCCCTTTCCATTTCTGCCCCTTCCATTCCTCACTCTCTCAAAATAATTAACCTTAAAAAAAAAAAAATTCTCTCTCCCTCTCTCTCTCTCTCTTTCATTTTTTTTTTTTTTTTTTTTACATTTATTTATTTTTGAGACAGAGAGAGACAGAGCATGAACGGGGGAGGGTCAGAGAGAGAGGGAGACACAGAATCCGAAGCAGGCTCCAGGCTCCGAGCCATCAGCCCAGAGCCTGACGCGGGGCTCGAACCCACGGACCGCGAGATCGTGACCTGGCTGAAGTCGGACGCTTAACCGACTGCGCCACCCAGGCGCCCCTCTCTCTCTCTTTCAAAAAAAATAAAATAAAATAGGTTGCAGGAAGTAATAAATCATCAAGTACTATATGGACTTCTGTATCTGTAGCATGGTTTATGATATTAAACAGTTTGGTTTTCTAGCTTGTGTATGTTGTGGTGTTTCTCACATTTGTCTTATAATTTCCAATGCCTAGGGACACTACTATGCGTGCTAAGGGAACATCTGGCCAAAGACGTTTAGGCAACGTTTATGCTCGGGCAGTGCTCATACCTATGAGTTACTCAGAAACAAGCCACCTTGAAGAAGATCGTTTCCCAAATGCACACTAGGCAAAGTGGCCTGGAGCAGCAGATGTGGCTGGAATGGCCTGCCACACTTTGTAACGACAGCTGCCCAAATCGTGAGAGCTGACTCCAGGAAAATGAGCGTCGTTTCTGCACACAAAAGCCTTCGGCAGATTCCCTGTTTATCACGGCCCTCAACTGCAGCCACCTCAGGACGCGCAGGATTTCTGCCTCTTCCAATCGCTAGTGCATTTTCCATTCTAAATCTTCAACGTATTTCCCCACAGCTGACTCATAAAATGCATGGCTCCGACTCATTTTGACTGCTTTAACTGTGACATTTTGTGAAAGCATAAGCGATACGAATTTTTGATGAAGTTCCTCACATTCATCCGGGGTCCTGTGAATTAACCCCCACAGGAAAGCTCATACAGCACCAGTGTTTACACCCCAAATGCAGTCATAGAGCTTCTGAGTAAGTTCGACTAGTTTTTGAAGTATCTAAAAGTGCCCCTCTACCATCAGTGGTGAGAATTTGGACACCTCTTCCTTTCACTGGATTCAGGTAGCCAATTAAGGCCTGAAGGGCACCATTCTTGTCCCCATTGTAATAAATATGGACTAATTCTTTCCATGGAAGCCATTTGTCCTCCCTCGGGAAATTCTAGTAGATGAAAAGTCCGTTCTTCAACTCTCTTAATGCAGAGTTGTGGGTCAGTTGTTCTTAATGTTTGAACTAAACCCGGGTTCTGTCATTAACACTCACCCTTGCAATCTTCTCTTGCTGAGGAGATGAATTCTTCTTCTCTTCTGCTTTTTTGCCTTTGCCATAGCCCACTCAGCTTTAATCACCTGTTTTTGTTCTTCTGACTCTTCTGACTGAATGATACTTTGATTTGGGGGTAAGCCCTCCATATAACCAGCTGTCAAGCTTCTATGCCTTCAGTGGGATAAGAAAGCAAGTTAGCAGTACTTTGTTTAGTAGAAACTGGACGAATGTCAGCTGTCCCAGTGGGGCTTGAAGACTTGTCCATGGAGTATAAAGAAGATTCTGAGCACAGTTTCTTGTCAGTCAGGATGTCAGGACCTGGAGAAAACCAGATTTTTCTTCTCCAGTGTTTTGTCTTCAATTTCTGATTCATCCTAGACATGTTTATGTTCGTTTTTTTGAGGCATTTTCCCCTCAGCATGTGAAGTATGAATTAACATGATTTGACAAAAATTGGAATGACTTCAAATTTTGTGGTTATACTATTTGTGTAATAAAAGGCTTTACTCATCATGACTCTTCTTTTCTGGAAAACTATTTTCTGCCGATTGAGCACTGTATCTTCTCAGAGATTTTTAACCAGCCGCCAACTGATACTTTTTAAAATATCCTAGAACTCAGCTTACCTTGAGCTAAATGTGAAATCATTTCATTCTGATTGCCCAAAACAGCTTCTGAAACAAACTTCAAAGTACTTTTAAAAATAGGACATACAGATGCTCCCTTCTGTAAGTCCCTTGGGAGAAGAAGTGCTAAGTTTCCAAATTCCAATATGTAGATTGGGGGTGCTTAAAGAGTCACAGGGCTTACCACAACAATCTGCTTCACTTTGGGCCCGTTTACATCTTATTTTGCTTGTATGAAAACCCTCTTTGTAGACCGATGTGACTTGTCCTGCGCGTACAAGAAATGCAGCTGCTTGCTTCTCGGCTTCGCAGGGGACTTCTTGCCTCGTGGTTTGTAGGTTGCAACCTCTCCAGCAGCAGTGGTGGCTTGCCTGTTTCCAGCACTGGCATTGACAGGGGCCATTGTGCGGCAGCTGAGTCCCCATGAAACTAAGAGCACCAGCCCTGGGGCCACGTGGTCATTTCCATTCCAACCCCCGCAGAGGTCAGGTTAAGCTTCTTTACTTCACAGTGTTTCCAAGAGTAGACTTCAATTAAGAAATTAAATCTTGGCAATGCAAGTGGACAGGATTTTCCACTACTGGAGTGTAGGACAGCTGACCGTTATGTCTTCTAGTTTGTTAATTTTCCTTTATTGTCCTTTACTGGTGGTCTCAACATCCTTCCTCTTCAGTTGATTCATTTGCAAACTTGAGAGATAACCTTTGTTCCTTCTTGTTCCTGACCCCCATTTTGGGATTAAGAACTACATACACTGTTTCCTTGATAGTTCTTTTTGGTCCTCTGCTTCTTTCTTACCTGTACCTGCTATACCTTGCCCTCTCTTGCCTAGACTACTGCAGTACTTTGTTGAATGATTTTCTCCATCTCTAGTCTTTCCCCCTTTAAAAGTATACCTTTAAAAGCCACCAGGGTATCTGAAATGTAAATCTGATCATGTCAATACATTTTTTTTACCCCCCCCTTCCCCCGTCCTACATCTACCCTGGCTTAACTTACGCAGTGATCACCAATGTCGGGAAGATTTTGTCCTCATAGGTATTTTGAGTTCAGTGCTTTTAAATAACCTGAATTTGAGTATATTTAGGCCTGTGCTTGTATTTCTCAACTTTGCCCCACATCCTTTTCCTTACCCCTAATCATTGTAATTACTGAACTGGCCCTGAAGGAATTTGGAATCATGACCTCTGGGCTGTAGACAGAGTCCCAGCCTCCTAATCAAAATTAAAGGCCCTCCCCCTTCTGACCCTTACTTACCCCTCTAGCCCCATGTCTCAAACTTTAATGCTAAAGAAAAAAAAGGCAGATTGTGTTAGATTTCACCTTAGAAGTCTTTGCTCATTGACTCAGGTCAGGATTTCGCTGCTCTTGGAGAAAGAGGCCAGAATAAGTACAATATCTACCATTAAAACCTCTGTTTACCTTCGGTCTCCTCCATTAGACTGTAAGTTCTTTGAAGGTAGGGACTGTGTAATATTAATATTAGAAGCCCAATGCCCCAAAGCAGTGTCTTACAGACACACATGTCTTAAAAGTTTGATTAATGATTTTTGATACTAAACTAGGGCAAGCAGCTTGCAGAAGGTGTCCAAGGAATTTCCTTAATTTATCTAGTCAGTTGCTAGAATCAAGGAGATGGAATTTTTCAGTTTTGACCTCAGGAGAGATAGTCAAGTAGGGACCCAATGAATCTACATTTATTAAGTGACTCCAATAAAAAAAAAAAAAAAAAAAAGAGGCTCAGTCAGTTAAGCGGCCGACTTCGGCTCAGGTCATGATCTCGCGGTCCGTGAGTTCGAGCCCCGGGTCGGGTTCTGTGCTGACGGCTCAGAGCCTGGAGCCTGTTTCGGATTCTGTGTCTCCCTCTCTCTCTGACCCTCCCCCGTTCATGCTCTGTCTCTCCCTATCTCGAAAATAAATAAAACGTTAAAAAAAAAAAAAAAAAAAAGCATCACACCCACCTGAGGCTCAAAGCGAGGTGCTTGTTTTTCTTTGGCTAACTTTTCTTTCTCAGAGGACCTCTCTTTGCCTTTTCTTGTTTTGGAAGTTCCTGAAGATTTTTGCCCCTCACTGATAGTATGGGAATCTGGGCTTCCTAAGGTAATTAATTCCTCATGTTTCTCTCCATGAACTAGAGAGACATAAAAAAGAAAACCAGTGAGTCGTAACAATAAAATCATGTCATATAGGAAAAGGGGAGCAAGTCAGGGAAGAGTTGTTCATTTAAGAGGCTTGGATTTCTTTTCTTTTTTAAAACAAATATTTTATAAAGATCTGTGTGACTCTTTTTTACAAAATCAAGAGGTAATTCACATGCCACACACTCACCATTTGAAGTGTGTAAATCAGTAGGTTTTGATTTAATTGTAAGGTTATGCAAAAATTATCACCATCTAATTTGTTTCCAATCTGGATGCGTTCAGTTCATTTTGTTGCCTAATTTCCTTGGCTAGGATCTCCATTATAATATTGAATTCATTTATCTCTGCTATAATATGTGTTATTCTCTTCCCTCTGCTTTCTCCAAGCAGGGTGTGAAGGTTTTTTTTTTTTTTTGCCTTATGTGCTATTAATTCTTTCTAACAACTAAATATCCAAGTGGCAGAGGGAGAAATAACATTTGTTGAATCCCTACAATGTTTCTTTCTTTTTTAATTCTCAAACCACCCCAACAGGGCAGATTCAGAGAGGCAATGAATTTTCTTACGTTCCCCCAAGTGGTTGGAATTCAAATATGAGTTCCAAAGACATGTCAGCCCCTTTCAAAACTGGAGTCTTGTAAGTGGTAAGTGATCCCATTAGCAAAGTAAAATAGTAATTGTCAGAACCCAGCTCTTATCGATTGCTTAGTGCTGGTTATTAGCTACTTGCAAATATGAGCAGATCATCCTGTATGACTGCAAACTGACTATAAGTAACCCAAGTTCACAAGCGGGCGACTGGTCTTTCTGCCAACAATCCTAGCTGCTGAGAAATGTTGCACTAGGGAAAAATTCTTCGGTCATATAATCAAAGGGCACGGAGGTAAATTGTGGATCAGCCACTGGATAGGTTAAATTTGGCAGGTTTATTACATTCTTTGATTTTATTTCCTCCTCTATATAATGGAGATATTAATTCCATGCCCACGGGGCTTAAAACTAATCAGTATAGGTGGGCACCTGGGTGGCTCAGTTGGTTAAGGGTCTAACTTGGGCTCAGGTCATGATCTCGCAGCTTGTGAGTTCAAGCCCTGTCTTGAGCTCTGTGCTGGCAGCTGGAGCCTGGAGCCTGCTTCAGATTCTGTGTCTCACTCTCTGCCCCTCCCCTCCTTGCGCGCGCGCGCATGTGCTCTCTCTCTCTCTCTCTCTCTCTCTCTCTCTCGGGGGCAGGGGGGAATAAATAAACATTAAAAAAGTAATCAATATAGGGCATTTAAAATAAGATAGTATCTGGTATCATACACACTGGGTTTCTAAGATATTAACAAATGTCAGCTGAAATTGAATCTCAAACTGCCCCATTAAGTATTTCTGGGGCTCCATTTTTCTTACTACTCATAGGTCTTAGTGTTTGAATCATATATTTAGGTGTATTTGATTCCTTTCAAAGTAACATATTCTAATATTCAAGTTTATATATGTAAACACATAATACAGTATCAGGCAAACAACAGGTGCACTCTTCCTTTACATTTTAAAATATAGAGTAAAATAATTTTCTATTCTTTAATGTCATATAGTATAGTAACATTTTTTCCAATTAATTACAAGTTCTCCAAAGGCCAGAATATCATTATATACTTCATTATTTTTAATGTTTATTTTTGAGATAGAGAGTGAGTGATCCCTAGTTGGGGAGGGGCAGAGAGAGAGAGAGAGAGAGGATCTGAAGTGGGCTCTGTCCTTACAGCAGGGAGCCCAATGTGGGGCTCGATCTCAGGACCACGAGATCATGACCTGAGCCGAAATCCGATGCTCAACTGACTGAGCCACTCAAGTGCCCCTATATATTTCCTTTTGATCCCGAATTTCACCTAGTATGATTCTAAGCTCATTGTATGTATTCATTATCACATTAGTTAACTTCAATATATAAAACTTTATAAGGAAACTATGTGTTGAGAGTATGCGTATCAGTAAGGTGCAAGAATAAATGTCCTCCTGATTCAAACACCATGAAAAATGTGACATCATATTGTATATTCCTGTAATTAGAAGAGCTCTAGAATAAATGACAATCAGAATAAACTAATATACTCCTTGCAGAGAGGAAGCAGCAGTATCTGTTGATGAAATGACCTTGAAAAGACCTTTAGCATTATGGCTTTAATTTTCCTCCTACATTATCTTACATTTATCCAGGATGCAGCAAATAGAAATCTTCAGTGGATACTAAGACATAAAAATTACGGAAATGTATTTTTTATGATTAAAGTTCAGTGCTTTGATTTATGTATCCAGCAACTAAAAACTGGCTGGGATTTTAACATTAACATAATTTCTAAGCTAGAATACTTGTTCAGGATAAGGTATACATTTACCAAGTACAATCATACTTGGTAAATGTAAACAAGAAAATCTTTAGATAATAGATGATAGACAGACAGATTGATAGATAGATAGACAGACAGACAGAATCTAATCATGTTTGGTTTCTTCAAAGACCTTGAATTGGAAACACCATGCATACATTGTGCCTAAGAAAGAACAATATACTATTATTTAGAGTTAAGAAAATAGTGTTACAGTCCTGTTAACAAAGGTGGGTTGGCCTTGAAACCAAAGACCTTTGAGAATGATAAGCCAAATTCATATGTGTCTTTGCAAATAGAGTTAGAACCTGAAAGGTGCAGGCCAGTAACATAAAAATGTAACATATTGGCAAGAACTTTAAAATAACAACACAACTAATTATACATGAAGGCAGATGATATCCCAAAGTACTACCTGGTCCAGATCTTCCAATTTCTATTTCTTTAAGAGAAAGCCACCTGTCTCTGCAAGCAATTTTTACCAAAACTTAGGTATTGAAATATACTAAAGGTGGCACTGTTGTCTCATGTTAACCAGAGGGTAAGCTTCCTAAAAATTTATAACAGAAATATTCTAGGTTGAACATAGTTATATTTCAGAACTTACTTTTTTATTATAGGTTATAAAGATGTGAGTCTTTGGGGGAAATTATATATTTTATTTCTCACAGAAATTAAATGTTAAATTTAAATGAATAAATGTGGTGATATTTCCATTAAATTCAGGATGTACACAAAATTTAAAGTTAGGAAACCAATATACTTATGAAAAAAATTTCTTCCTCATCTTCTTCTTGATCTGAAGTACTGATAATTGAAAAGTAAGCTAAATTAATTATTGAAGATGTTCGTAGCAATTTTTCTAAAATGCATCATACCCTTAAAGTTGAAGTTTGTAGGTCTTGAGTTGTAAATATAATTGACACATAGAATCTGACATACCTATGTTTTCATTTAAACAAACTGGCTTCCTAAAAATCCACATGTATAAACATGATACTGATTAGTCTGAATTCAAAAGCTGCTTAACTTTCATAAAGATTGGCCAACATATTCTTTCAAATGGAAAATTTTCCTATTTCATTTTAAACATCATTCAATTCCGAATTTATTTGCTAGCTACTTGCAGCAACAAATGTATGATACAATGAAACTTGTAATTTAATTTTAGTAGCTCCTCATTCACACATAAAATCATCAAATGTGATGTCAAAAAAAAGAAGATGCAATTATGCCTGGAGGCTTTTTTTCTAGTTAGATACATAATAATGAGAATACCATTTTGTTGAGGTCTACTAGGTTCTAGAAACTTTACATATATTATCTTGAATCTTACAACAACCTTGAAAGATAGGAGTTATTATTCTAATTTCTCAGGTGATAAATAACTCCGTTTCAGACAGCCTAAGGTATTTTAGCTGCTGTGTTATATTTCTCCATTTAATATTAACTTCAGTTTCTTTTCCTTATTTTTTTTTGTTTTTATTTTTTTTATTGAGGTATAATTGACATGCAACATTACATTAGTTTCAGGTATACAATGTGCTGTTTTATATTTGTACATACTGCAAAATGTTCACCATGATAAATCTAGTAAATGTTAACTTAAAGAAAACTTAATTTATATTATTAATTTTGTACCATTACCCAACTCTATACATTATACTATTTCATGAATTATACTACTGTGTTTATTCTAGATATTAACTTCTTAGTTTCCTCTAGAATTTTAACATTTATCCATTAACATACCTAATGTATTAAATACAATAATTTGCCACATTGATTTGTTTACTGGAACTCTATCTATGGTGGACAACCTGAAGTTGAGAAACCTAAAAGATCTTCAGGAAAAACATGATAAGACTCTACACAAACTTGTATGTTCAGCAAAATATAGACAATTCCCTAAATAAAGACATTAATAGAGAATACAATAAAGATCTCAAATTGGTACCATCACATATTATTATTTTTTCCATTCAAAAGCTCTTGCTAGAAAATTAATTTCCATTTAAAATCCTAGCTTTGCCAGGGCCCTGAGTGGCTCAGTTGGTTAAGCATCTGACTCTTGGTTTTGGCTCAGGTCATGGTCTCACGATTCATGAGTTCGAGCCCCACATTGGGTTCTGCACTGACAGCACAGAGCCTGCTTGGGATTCTCTCTCTCCTTCTCTCTCTGCTCCCCCCACTCTCTTTCTCTTCTCAAAATAAATAGACTTTAAAAAATATTTTAAAATAAAGGTAAATCAATAAACAAAATCCGAGCAGTGCCAGTGACTAGCTGTGTGACCATGGAAAAGTTCCTTAAGCAGCCTGTGTTTCAGTGTTTTTCTCTGTAAAGGGATAATAGTTACAGCATCTACCTCGTAGGTTTATTGTGAGGATTAACTGGGTCCATATACATAAAGCCTCCAGAAAGCCTCTGACATAAATGTTAGTAGCTACCACCGTTAGGACTATGTCAACACTACTAGTTAGAAAGTGTCTAAAGGGATAAAACATTATAGTAAAAAGGTTCTGGGCTTTGGAATAAGTCAGACTTAGGTGAAAATCTTTACTCTGGTTCATCCAGCTGTGTTAGTTTAGGCAAATTATTCACAGCATTTAAGCTTCATTTTCTCACATGTAAAATCAGGATGGTAATAACTACCTCTCAGATTTTTTGTGAGAATTGAGAATAAAGATATATGGAAAGTACACAGTACAAGAGGTTCATAACAGCACTAAAAAAATCATAATCATAGTAACCAAACTTCTAGATCTCTCCAGTGTTTCCTTTTTGCTTACAAAGTACCATTATATGATTTTCATTTTTTTTAATTGAAATAGTAAGTGCTCATTGAAAACTTATGATTTATACATTTTTAGTTTTAAATTAAATTTTGTCTGTAGGTACTAAAAAAATATAAATAGGAAATTGCCACTTCAATATATTGGTATATACTCATTTTTTTTCTGCGTGTACCCCATTTGCTCTCTGACCCACTCATATATTTTTGAAGAGGAGTGACAGTTGAGGGTCCCCCATGTTCAACAGTATATGAAGTCCTCATATTAACACCAATGGGTTTCTGTAGGCTAAGCACAGGAAAGCATTTCTGAATCTTTCTTCCACACCATTCCTGACCTAGAGAAGGAAGGGGAACAGCCTTGCATGGTGAGACGTGCATTGAGTTTTCCTTGTGTTTTGTGTCTCATGTTCCTCTGACTGGAATTAGCCTCTCTCCAGCCACACCTTACACTTGGTGAGTGGTCCTACAGGCCAGGTGTGTCCAAAATGGGATTCTTGGGTATCTTCTGAGACACATTCTCCTTCTCACCACTTCCACTTCAAAGCAAGATTCACTTCTGGGGCGTCTGGGGGGCTCAGGCAGCTAAGCCTCTGACTTCCTCTCAGGTCATGTTATCATGGTTCTTGGGATTGAGCCCCCCATCAGGCTCTGCCCTGACAAAGCCCAGCAGGCTTGGGATCCCTGGTCTTCCTCTCTCTCTCTCTGTCCCTCCGCCACCCACGCACACCCTCATGCTCTCTCTCCCTCTATCTCTCTCTCTCTCACTTCCCTGCCTGGCATACTTCGGGACTGCATTGTACAAACTATTTGACACCCCCTCCCCTGTTCACATTTCAGAGTGTCCTTTCTTCTTTTCCTAAGGATCCCCAGTTTACATAAGTTTACACAATTCACACCACTTACACGTACTGGGAACAAATTTCAATTATTGAAGAAAATAGACACAGAGATTTAAAAACCTGAATTTGATTAGATGTAAGGGTATTTGCAGGTATTTTGTGCCTTTTTAGATGTTAGGACTTCACCTTGGAGAGTTGGAAAGAAAGCCTCATTCACTGTTCTGAAAGCATTGTTCAATGTGATGCTACCTTTCCTGAACAGCTTAAATGTTTTCACAAATATCTCCTCCTTTATCACTGTGCATTCTTCTATCTTGTTGGAACATTATTTTGAAACAGGTTTCCCCTGTGAACAAGATCTCCAATTGGATTTAGAAGGACTATTTCTGTTGTTTCCTTTTCATGATTTATTCCCCGTCATGTGGATATGAGTTTCCATTGATAATTTCTATAAACAACAGTAGTATGACTATTTTGAGTTTATAGAGATAGGCACAACAGAATATTATAATATAAAAATCGAAGTATCAAGAGCTACAAACAACCCATTAAAAAGCCCACACAGGAAAACAACAAAATAAGACAAAACAACAACAACAACAACAACAAAACTAGATTTGACTCTCACTCTCTGACCTATGAAAATTCCTCATACCCAGAAATGTTATGTAAAACAGAGTAGTCTATAAATTTTCCCTGAAAAACAAAAAAATAAATAATGTCTTTGCTGAACACACATCAGACACATGTGCACACACAAACTAAGCAGTTTCTCACACACAGACTGTTACTTTGACTTATCTTATAATTATGAATATTTTATTTGTACATAGATCTTTAACATAAAATATTTAATCCAATTAATATGAAGCACATATTACCAACTTCTTTACGGGGGGGGGGGGGGACACAAAATGACCCAGTAATTTGCACCATCCATTATTTCAAGCAGATTTCCATTGATTTATATAGGAAAAATATCTAGATTTTTTTAAGCACAGTATAAACTATAAGACTTTGATTTAGACTAGAGAGAAAGTGGAGAGAATGACCAATTTAGAGAAATTTTCAGCTTCCACATGCTGCTTATTCATATCATAACTGTGTCCTTTTCTGGTAGACGAGAATTCTAGATTGTAATACCTGTCTCTGGGGATTGTATGTTCATCACTAGTAAGCAGTAAGCTGGTTCAAGAAACAAATTTTGAGCTCCAGAGCACCTGCCCTGGGTGATACACACAACACACGTGAATAGCAAAGAGGTGGCAACAATGTGGCTCTGGTGCCACCAACTCTGCCTACATGTGTACATGCTAGACCCTGATAAAAGATCACAACACTCTCTTGCTAACCCCCAAACAGCCCAGAATGTTTTCGAGACAACACTCCCGCTGTTCCTGGCATAGCACTTTTATACATTTGTTCAAGAAACTTTTACCAACAGCTTCTATCTGGTTCTAGAGGAACAGGGATGAGGCTGAAGCAGAATCCCTTTCCCAGCAAGAGAGGTGCAGTGGGGAGGCAGACAAGTTCAAGATTCCCATAGGGCGGCATATATTCCATGGACATGAACTCAGTATATGCGAAAGGAAATGGGGACTCTTTGTGGTCATTCATTCTTATAAATCTTCTTTGGATTTTATGTCCCACCATAGAATCTGTCCCTTCTAATAAAGGGGAAGCTCAGCCATAATAGCTTTCTCTAACTTTGGTGATAAACAAACCTCTATCGACGCTTTCAATGATCAGGTTCATGCAGTTAGTATAAGCAAGCAAACACACGAATGGTTTTTGATAATCAGCGAATAGAAGCAATAATAATAATGAGCAGCTTTGGTGTATCCTCTCATTCATTCGTTCAACAGTAATCATGGAGTGATTACTGTGTGCATAGTTCGCACTATGGATAATGTAAGACTGAACAGGCAAGATTTGGCAGAACTTCCTGCCCTCAAGGGGATTGCATTCTAGTAGGAAATAAGGTTGACCCTGGAACAACATTGGTTTGAACTGCATGGGTCCACTTTGCGAATTTCTTTTTCTAGTGCATCAAATTTCCCGCTCAGGAATATTGAGAGTAGTTTATATTTGAAAAATAAACCTGAATCTTCTTTCACTTGGAGATTCTCCTCTTAAATATTTCAAGAACTAACCTTCAGGGTGATACCTTCTCAATGACTTAGACAATAATAATTTTATAACTAGAAAAGTTTTTGGTACACTTATTAGATAATCATCAAGTAATATTCACTAACTGGACAAAACATTTTTAACTAGACCTAAACAATCTCATATTTTGGTTCTTATAAACCAAGTTGTAAAGAGTTTGAAACATAATCAATTAAAAAACAGAAAATGTCACTGGATATGAAATACAAATTGCAAGTAATAATGATTTAATAATTACATGATCAATTTGCTATTAAATATTTATATAAAATATAAAATGAATGAAAAACACTTAGGGTTCCATACCTTTGCTATCATTTTTCTCCATTTCTTTTAGTGCTTGAACAAACGCCATCTGACTTTCGGTGAGAGGCCAACTGTTATACAACACCAAACACTGTATAATGTACTTGTTAACCTGCGAAATAAAATGTAATGTTTACGCACAAACGATAAGAATAAACATAGTATAAATCTAATAATTTATTATTTTTAGCACATAAGTGCATATTTTTCTGGATCGCATAATCATAATTTGATTAAATGCTATCACGTGTTCTCCAAATTTTGTAATGCCACAGTCTATAAAACTTATCCTCACCTCCCCACCAACACCCACCATTTTATAACCTACTATCAATAACTTTTGCATTCCTGTTTAAAAATGAAACTTATTTACTTTACATTTGTTACTTATCAGTTTTGGAATCAGGATTACATTACAATCTCTTAAAAACAATTAGGAAGTTTGTATTGTTTTTCTGTTTTCTAGAACAATTTATTCCTTAAAAGTCTATTAGATCTATCTTGTGAAGTCAGCGGGGCCTGTGACTTTTGGAAAGGTAAAACTTTGATTATCATTTCAGTTGTATTATTCTTTATTATTATGATTTCATATTTTGTATTTTTCTGCTGAAGCAGCTTTGACAATCCTCTCCCACCCCAGGAACTTGTTATGCCTTTTGCCCTAAGTTTTAAATTCACTAGCATAGAGTTGTATAATAGTTTACGTTTTTGTTGTTGTTGTTTTCAAAAACTGTTGCTTGCAGTTATATCTCCACCTAGTTTTAGTTCTGGATTTGGTTTATTTTATTTTTCTTTTTTACGAGAAGCATGTTCACTTATTATTTTTTATATTAGAGAGAGAGAGAGAGAGAGAGAGGGAAAGAGAGCACGAGTAGGGGAGGGGCAGAGGGATGGAGAGACAGAGAATCTGCAGGCTCCAGGATCCAAGCTGTTAGCACAGAGCCCCACGCAGAGCTCGAACTGACTAGCAGTGAGCTCGTGACCTGAGCCGAAGTCGGATGCCTCACTGACTGAGCCACCCAGGCGCCCCACATGTTCACTTATTAATCTTAAAAAAGCTTAGGGTTCATGAATCTTGCTAAATTTTGTTTCCCATTTTATTAATTTCTACCCTCCTTTTCATTAAAACTTTTTCTTCCTTTTTCTTTGAGTTATTCTTTGGCTCTTTTTCTAACTCTTTTGTTTTGATAGCTTAGCTCATTTGTTTTGAATCATTCATGCTTCCTGATGAATTAATCTAAAAATGAACATTCTACTGAATGCTGCTTTAGATGTAGCTATAAATTTTGATTTGTATCTTCTAGTTGTTACTGAGTTCTTTGTATTCATGGTTTCTTTTGTGATGTTCTTTTATTTTTTTTTATTTTGATTCAAAAAAATTTTTTAATGTTTATTTATTTTTAAGAGATGGAGAGACAGAGTGTGAGTAGGGAAGGGATAGAGAGAGAGGGAGACACAGAATCCGAAGCAGGCTCCAGGCTCTGATTTTATTTTGTTTCCACATTTATGGGATTTTAGACTGTTGTTTACTGATTTCTATATTTTTGCTCTATGTTAAGATAACACCTATATAATATAGTTTGGTTTTTATTGAGGCTTTCTTTCTCAATAGGCTATGAAAAGTATATTCTCAGTGTATTCAGGGAAGTGTTCTATATAAATGTCTCAAGAATTAAGCTTATGCTTAAATCTTCAAAAAAATTTTTTAATGTTTATTTATTTTTAAGAGATGGAGAGACAGAGTGTGAGTAGGGAAGGGATAGAGAGAGAGGGAGACACAGAATCCGAAGCAGGCTCCAGGCTCTGAGCTGTCAGCACAGAGCCTGATGTGGGGCTCAAACCCACAAACCTTGAGATCATGACCTAAGCCAAACTCGGACGCCCAACCTACTGAGTCACCCAGGCACCCCTTATGCTTAAATTTTCAAATCCTAGGGATCATATATATTCTTTGAGCTCGGTCTGTTGGTTTCTGAGAGTTGCATATTCAAGTCTTCAACTGTTAATTAACTTTACTTTTCTCTGTAGTTCTAAAGAGTTTTTGCTTTTAATTCATTGAGTCTTGACAGGTTATACTATATGTTAGTTATGGTCATTTTTAATTGTTATGTTCTTCCTTTTATTTTTATACAATATCCTTCATGAATTCTATGCACTAAGATATTAATGTATCATCACACTTCTTTCAGTTCAACTTTAAACTTTCTGTGCCATTTTGTTTAAAAGTGTCACTTTTAGGGGCGCCTGGGTGGCGCAGTCGGTTAAGCGTCCGACTTCAGCCAGGTCACGATCTCGCGGTCCGTGAGTTCGAGCCCCGCGTCAGGCTCTGGGCGGATGGCTCGGAGCCTGGAGCCTGTTTCTGATTCTGTGTCTCCCTCTCTCTCTGCCCCTCCCCCGTTCATGCTCTGTCTCTGTCTGTCCCATAAATAAATAAAAACGTTGAAAGAAAATTAAAAAAAAAAAAGTGTCACTTTTAGATGATCTTAATATTTAATCTGACTTTAGTTTTCTATTCTTTTAATTGATTAATAATTTGGTTTTGTTTATTGTAATTAGTCAGATCAAGATTTATTTCTGGTCTTTTATTTATTTATGTATTTATTTATTTATTTATTTAATTTTATTTCATTTCCAATGGGTAGATCATGTTTTCTTCTGTTGCTTTAAATTACATGAATTGTCATATATATATAGTTATATTAATTGTTATATATATATATATATATATATATACATTTTTTTTTACCTTAAGGCACATGCAAATTAGAATTTATTAATATAAAACCTTTTCCGGGATGCCTGGGTGGCTCAGTTGGTTAAGTGTCTGACTTTGGCTCAGGTCATGATCTCACCATTTGTGAGTTCAAGCCCTGCGTTGGGCTCTATGCTGACAGCTCGGAGCCTGGAGCCTGCTTCAGATTCTGTGTCTCCCTCTCTCTCTGCCCTTCCCCTGTTCATGCTCTGTCTCTCTCTGTCTCTCAGTAATAATAAATAAACATTAAAAATTTTTTTTAAATATGTAAGACCTTTTCTGTAATTATAGAGCCTCCTAATTCATATGTAACATGATATTTTTAGAGCTACATTATAGGGTTAGTGTACATATTAAATTTGCTATATATTTTAAAATCTCTGCACAGAGAAACTATTAAATAATGTCTTATTCCTTAATTCTGTTTATACGGGTGGCATTACACTGGTGGGATTGCATATAGAAAGAATCACATACAATTCATTGACAGTTTTTAGGAAGAGAATTCTTGTAATTTTTGTCAGATTTTTAGAAGCAATACCATTCATTGAATGATTCTCTTAAATGTCAAGATACCTGCTGTGGCATGCTAGCATTTTCTTCTATGGTGGGCATACTGATAGGTTCCTCGTCCAAAATAGGCTGACCAGTGTCTACTGTTGCACTTACAGTTCTACCCTTATAGGATTTCTGACTTCCCTGGGTGGATTTCTTCTTAGTGTACAATTCTTGCTCCTTCTTGGATGAAGTCTGCACTGCAAGAATCTGCTTGCTAGCTGAATGGAGAAATACCACACTTAAGTGAAAATGTGTGAGATGCATAGTTATGACTGTGTTATTTAGGTATATCCTTTTATAAGACACTCAGAGGACAGGTAAATTTGTTTTGTTTTAATAAGATAAAAAAGCAACATCACTGGCTTTGGAAATATTCTGGTCTTAAGCAAATTTACCATAGTAGCATGTGATTTCCATACAGCAATGCATATTCTGAGCAACCACTGATTATATTAATTATGGTATATCATCAACAAAACTGAGCCTTACACAGTCATATGAAACAAAATATGTTGCTATCCCTAGTCCATAATACTTCCCCAAAGACCCAATTTCTTAGATTGTAAATTTTGTGGAAAATTACAAATTTTATCTTAATCTTACAGCATGAGTACTGGTAAAGATCTTGTTCCTGAAAATTATATGACATATATTGAGATTCTTTAAAATTCCCAGGAGATAAAGCAAAACCTGAAGAGGCCTATATTTAAGATTTTGTTACAGGGTCACTTCCGAGCCTTCTACATCTTTGCAATGGCGTTTATTCCTTAGTACAGTAGAGTGTTTGCTTACAGAATAAATATCACAGTCTGTCATATCTTATTTCACTACAAATATCCTGTACACACACACACATTTCTTTTTCTTTTCTTTTTTTTTTTTTTGGAGGCAATTTTGGCAGGGATACTCTAGAAATACAGGTCATAAAGAATTCATAAATGAATATGCTTCCAAGAGGAGCAACTGAAAAACATTTAGAAAGAAAAAGGAATTTCAATGTCTACTTACATAATAAATAAATACAAATTAATAGCATCCCTTTAAAATTAATGCCCCATTTGAAATCTAAATAAAGAAAATATCTAACTCACAATAACAACTCTATCAATATCTATGGAGACATTTTTAAATCTGTGAAATATAAAATAAGTCATGGATAAATGGAAAAAATAGCTTTTACTTGCATATGAATTCAAACAACAAAGTTGTCTGTTCTCCTCAAATTAATCAATCTACATATTCAAAGGCAATCAGAAGGAAAATGATAGATTTTTACATTGTTTGAGGGGAGTTTGAAAAAACTGTATTGAAGTTCATCTAGAAATACAAATGTGAAAATGGAAGCATCTTGTAAAAGAAGAACAATTTTGGATAGTGGCTATAATTTTGGATTAATTTCTGAATTCTGTCCCAATTATCCTTCCACTCCATTTCTATTCCCTTCTTTGCCACATGTAAACTCATAAAATTATTTTTCAAATGTTTGTGTGTAATTCTCTTGGAATAGTAATTTTTGAAGTGAAATAATGATAAACCATATGACAAACCAGAAACAGTGTTTGACTCCACTAACTTCAATCAAAGGGATTTGGAGAGGAATGTTGGGGTTAACTAGTTGTTTAAAGAGAAAACAGGAAGCCACAAATACTATAGGAGAGTTGCACATAAGTGCCTGCTGACATTTTAGAATTAAGATATCCCTGTGTGAACACAACTATGAAATCTGTGTTGAGTGGAATAGAGTGAAGAAAACAGAACCAATTTAAAGAGTAGGAGCATCATTCAGACTAGCAAAACTTAATGGTACTCTGATGGTCTTCATGTATCAGAAGGAAGATATAAATGGCGTGCAGGCCAATTTGAATGAAAAGCCACACGCAGTAATGTGAACTGAATACTGAAAACAACTCTGGGTGTATTTAAGGATGAAGGTCAAATAATGGCAGAAAAGGAAACAGGATCAAAAGAATTGCTTAATTTGTAATTTTACTCAAGTTCAACCTTACTAATCTAATATGGTACATTTCCCACTTAATAAAAGAAAATAAATAGAGCCCCGCTTTGGGTGCATCTATTTTAAAAAAGAGAGAAAAGAAAAAATATATATAAATATTAGGTAGAACATAGGTAAAAAGTTCTTTTTAGTAATTTGCTTCTATACTTAAGATAATCAACATAAGCACTATTGGGAATGAGAGTTCAGGAAGGATGCTGGCTATAAATTGTTATGTAAAGGTCAACTATAAGATATAATCAGTTATTTAAAAAAAAAAAGACACAATGGCAGTATTCAGGAAAAGCACAAGGGATTTCTTCTTCTCTTGTTTATAATTTTCTGTCTCAAAATTTTCTACATTGGGCAATGTATTATTTTTATGGTCAGAATCAAGTTACTAAAATAATTGAATATGTAACTCAGTATCTCTGTTTTCCATTATTTCAGAAATAATTTTATTTTATTAATTAATTGTTCTTGTGACTATTACATTGAAAGTAATAGCTTCAAAACTTCTGTTAATTTTAACACATAAGAGTATTTTCTGAAAAGAATGAATGAGGGATAAAAGAACAGTGAAAAAATCTTTCAAAATAATATTTTAATTATTTCAATTAAATATTTATATATTCATATGAAATATGAAATATTTATATATTTCAATTATAATATTGTAATTCTTAGCATTATAACAATTTGTTGATCTTCAGAGACTAATTTGACACACAAATGCAATCGTTTTTTAAAATATTTTACTATAATATCAGGTTTTACAGATTTAAATATTTATTTACTATTTTCTCTTAAATCATTTTAAAATCAGTTATGTAAACATAAATATCTACTTATGGATCTAAATAACAAATTTAAAAAGCCACACTTACACTGGGAGCTCACAACTTTTTCACTCCCCAAGAAGTTAATTGCTGGGATTATAGCCTGGCCTTTCCCAATGGAGCTGACAATAGTTTCCTCATTTTCTAAGACCTGTAGCTTGATGAACGCATCTGATTTGGACGTCCGTACCTGCACTGTAACAGGATGTGGTGAAGCAACTTTAACAGAATACCTATAAGGAAAAACATTTGACTTGTAAGCAATTTATTGATCTTCCCTTAAATCAGTAAAAGAAACTGTGTAATTAGCTGATATGAAAATCTAAAAGTAAAACCATTTTGTAAAATTGACCCAAAACCTAGAAATACTATCGCTATTATAGACTTTGACAAAAGATCTCAATACGCTATGGTAAAATGAAATAGGTATAGGACATTCATTAGCATCAACTCCAAACAGGGAATGCAACTTTTTGTTTGTATATGATAAACACTCATAAAACATGATAGATCTGCAAACTACTGACACATCAAATCTTTCCATTATACCCTCCTCTCCAGTCAAACAACAGGCAGCATCCTTCAAAACCTCACTCTTTACCATGTTTTCTTTGACTCATAAAAATACAGAGAAATCAAAATTAGTACCCAACGTCTATACTCTTGACCATGCAGGTTGGGAATCTTACAAAAAGATGAAATGTGTAGTATATTGCCATCCCAACCCCTCCCTTAATGCAACTGAAGAGGTTTTTGTTTTTGTTTTATCTTGTTTTTATTTTTCTTATTTTAGGTAAATCCTCATAAATAGGTGAATCCCCTATAAACTTTCAATTTCTCTATAAATTTTGCTTTTCTGTGTATCCTCTTTTTTTGTATCTTAAATCTCCCCCTTTTTTTTAAATTTATTTATTTTATTTATTTTGAGAGAGAGAGAGAGAGAGAGAGAGAGAGGAGAGTGCGTTTTGTTGCCTTTAAAGTGAAATGGAAATCTCTTGCCTGATGAGGCCCCTCAGGGAAGGGCGCTGCTAACCTCTCTGGCCTCACTGCTTGCCATCACCCCCTAGAACTCCACTTTGCAAACAAGTATCTTCAATTCCCTAAAAAGGTCACACACTTCTTAATTCCCGACTTTTCACATAGGCTCATGAAGCAGTTCCCTCCTCACCTTCCCCCAACTCTGCTTGATAGCTTTAGGACCAGCTTCTAGGATGAATCTAGGTATTGGGTTAAATATCACTTCTTAGTCTATTAGTGGCCCTGCAGTGTGATACAGTGGTTTCCCATCAGAGTCCTTAAAATGTCTTATCACAGGGGCGCCTGGGTGGCTCAGTGGATTGGTCTTTCCAACTTCGTCTCAGGTCATGATCTCACGGCTGGTGGGTTCGAACCCCGCATCGGGCTCTGTGCTGACAGCTCGGAGCCTGGAGCCTGCTTCGGATTCTGTGTCTCCCCCTCTCTCTGCCCCTCCCATGCTCATGCTCTGTCTCTGTCTCTCAATAGTGAATAAATGTTAAAAAATTTTTAAAAATATGTCACAACTATTTTTTAATTGCTGCAATGTTTTCCTCCCACTTCTTTGCTTTGTTCCCTTGCTTTCTAATAGCCAGTGTGCAGACATATGACAAAAGGCAGATGGATTAAAAAGAGAGCTTTCCCCCTTCTATTACCTACAGTTCATATGTTTTCTGTTAGTATTTTTTCTAAACTTTTACCTACATGTGAAATATTTAAAAAACATAAAAACAAAAAACACGCTTGGGATATACTCTATATATCGTTCTGTAATTTAATTTTACTACTGATTATTTTACATTACAGAATGTACGCATGTTTCTTAAAAGAAAAAAAAAGTTCTAAAATACACATAAATAAAGGGGCACCTGGGTGGCTCAGTTGGTTAAGCGTCCGACTTTGGCTCAGGTCATGATCTCACGTCTCATGAGTTTGAGCCCTGCATCTGGCTCTGTGCTGACAGCTCAGAGCCTGGAGCCTGCTTCAGACTCTGTGTCTCCCTCTCTCTCTGCCCCTCCCTAGCTCGCACTCTCTCTCTCTCTCTCTCAAAAATAAATAAATATTTAAAAAGTTTTTTTTTAACAAATAACTAAGGATTAGAGGGGAAAGTAGCCAGAATACAGTAAATTATATTTGTGCATATATTGTCAAATAGACTCAGGTGTTTCTTTAGAAGACAAATTTACCAAGACATATAGAATCTTTAAAACATATAATCTCTTTAAAATAATAAATAGATAATAATAATTTACTTTAATATTTACAATAAAATGTGCCTCTATTAATAGTGTAGAAAATATAGAAATGGAAAATTTGTAATAAAAACAAAAATAACCAAAGTAAATTGTTGCATATTCATACAAATGATTACTATGTAATCAAGAGTTTATAAAAAGTTTCAATGGCACTGGGAAGTGTGCACACTGTAAAGTGAAGTAAAAAGGTCAGATTATAGGGTGGCTTTGTGGACTGAGTGTCTGACTTCAGCTCAGGCCATGACCTCACAGTTCTTGAGTTCCAGTCCCGTATTGGGCTCTCTGTTGTCAGTGCAGAGCCCTCTTTGCATCCTCTGTCCTCCTCACTCTCTGCCCCTCCCCCACTCACCCTCTCTCTCAAAAATGAATAAACATTTATTTTAAAAAGTCAGGTTACAAAACTTTAATTATGTTATGATCTTAATAATGATAAACTGTGATTAGAATAAAACACTATACAAAAATACAATAGGATACTAACAGCGATTGTTTCTAGGTTGTTTCATTACAGGTGACCTTTACTTCCGTTTTTTTTTTAAGTTTATGTATTTATTTTTTGAGAGAGAGAGCACATGCAGGGGAGCAGCAGAGAGAGAGGAAGAGAGAGAATCTCAAGTAGGCTCTGTGCTGTCAGCATGGAGCCCAACACGGACGGGGCTTGAGCCCATGAACTGTGAGATCATGACCTGAGCCAAAACAGTGTCAGACACTCAACCAACTGAGCCATCCAGGCGCCCTATTTCCTTAATAATATATTTATATGTTAAAAAATTTAACCGTGGTCAAGCCCAGAGCCCCGTGTATCTAGAGGCTTAACCTCTCTGGCCACAGTCACTGAAGGACAACATGTCAGCACCCATCTGGTGGCCAAAAAAATGCCAATTTCAGGTATTTTCCTCTTGCCATATACTATATATTACATATAATACATATAATATACCTGAATAAAATTTTCTTGTCATTGGGTATGTAGTAATCCCTGATTTCCTTTATGGTGAAGGTATTGTTTGGAGAGTCTCGAGACAGGCATGGGAGCGGGTTATAAGAACCAATGAGGCGCAGTTTCCAACGTGAGGACAATACATATGTGTCACCAGTAAATGCTTCAGCCACGAATGTGTAGCCTTTCTAGAGAAAGAGAATTAGACAGAAGTAAGTCATACCATTACTAGTCTCTCAAATGTACACCATATGGTTTCCTAGTACTAAAATGCTTTATTATCTTGATAAGTGTAAAGATTCCAAGATCTCTTGATAAACAAAAATTACAAGCATTAGGTTTTGAAATCCCTTTTAGAAAGTCCATCTTACAATTTCCAGAGAAAATGAAGAACTCTAACACTTCTGTTTATGCGGATCCCAATCTATAACACAAAGTGCATAACTCTGGGAGAGGATTGCTGTGTTTTCCTCCAATTCTTTTAATGCTTCTTTAGGCAGATTTTTACCATCACATCATCCTAGAGTATCCCAATAACTTCTTACTTGATTTCCCTGTTTTTTAAATACAAGATGAGAAAAGCAAGAGTGCTCAGGGAAATGTAGTTCCCTTGCAATGTCAATTGGCAGATAAAGCTATCAAGTTAACAGCAGATATGGTTCCAGGGATCCCACATGTGAGTATGGGGATGAGCTCTTCAGGTTGCGGAAAAGAAGCAGTTGAAAAACCTGGGATGATGTCATAGTGGGTAATAACTTGGGTCCACATAATTGGCTATCCATCGGCCCAAAATGCCAGTGAAGCAACAGCATGATATCATAATGAGATACAAAAGTTCAAAGCAATTCTGAGTTTATAATTCCAGACACTTCTTTTTTTTTTATTTTTTTTAATGTTTATTTATTTTTGATAGAGAGGGAGAGTGTGAGTGGGGGAGGGCAGAGAGAGAGGGAGACACAGAATCCTAAGCAGGCTCCAGGCTCTGAGCTGTCTGCACAGAGTCTGACTCAAGGCTTAAACTCTCGAACTGTGAGATCATGACCTGAGCTGAAGTTGGATGCTCAACTGACTGAGCCACTCAGGAGCCCCAAGACACTTCTAATAAGGAAGAAAAATATAGATTTGCATTCCAGTTGATTCTGATGCAAAGGACACTCTCTTATGTGTTTAGATTTCCAGAAACGAAATATGAAATACATAAGACAGAATGAACTCAACACATTGCCATAAACATCTAGGAATATTAACCAGAATTATAATACTCGAGATGAGAATCACTACACCAATAAAAACTTTTTGACATTATATTGGGGCAAGGAAATAAGGGAAGATTTACACAGAATTACCTCTCTTTTCATTATTATTTGAGTTTGTGGTACTAATGCATTAAAGAAACAGAACAAAATTACATGACTCTGATTTTGTGTTTGCCTAGGCTCAGAGAATAATTTTAAGAGGGAAAATAAAGAGTTATAAAATGGTAGGATACATATTGGTAAGTGAAAGTCTAAAGCTAAACCAGTGATAGGGTTTTAAGAGAGAACCTGACTATTCTAAACTACTTCAAGACTCCTGAATGACAGTAACGTAATATTTAAATATTTGCAAAAGACACATATAATAAAGGACTGTTATCCAAAATATACAAAAACCCTTAAAACTCAACAATAAGAAAACAACCTGTTTAAAAAAAATTTAACAGACATCTCGCCAAAGAAGATACACAGATGGCAAATACAAAAAGATTCTCCACATCGCATGTTATCAGAGAAACTCAACCAACCATGAGATACCACTACATACATATTAGAATAGTGAAGATCCACAACACCGAAAACACCATATGTTGATGAGGATACAGAGCAACAGAAAGTCTCATTCATTGCCAGTGGGAATAAAAAATGGTACAGACACTCTGAAGGATAATTTGGTGATTTCTTATAAAACCACACATACTCTCATTTTTCAGTCCAGCAATAGTGCTCCTTGGTATTTACCCAGAGGAGTCGAAAAATTATGTCTGTACGAAAACCTGCACACAGATGTATGTAGGTGCTTTAGCCATGGTTGCCATAACTTGGAAGCAGCGAAAATGTCCTTCAGTAGGTGAATCAATTAACTTTGATACATGTGGACAATGGAATATTATTATTACAAAGAAATGGGCTATTAAGTCATAAAAAGACAGGGACAAAATTTAAATGTGTGTTTTTAAGTGAAAGAAGCCCATCTGAAAGGGTTACATACTATAAGAGTCCAACTTTATGACATTCTGGAAAAAGTAAATCCCCACAGAAAAAAGATCAGGGATTGCAAGCGGGTTGGAGAAGGAGAATACATAGGTGGATCACAGAGGATTTTTATGGCTGTGAAAACCCTCTTTATGATACCGTAATGATGGCTACATGTTATTTCATATTTGTCCAAACCCAAAGAATGTACAGCACCATCAGTGAGCCATAATGTATAAACTATGGACTTTGGGAGATTATGATGTGTCAATGTAGGATGATCAATGTAATAAATGTGGCACTCGGGTGGGGCACGTTGATAATGGGGGAGGCTATGCATGGGGGGGGGGGCAGGGCGATTATGAGAAATCTCTGTACTTGCCTCTCTATTTTGCTGTGAACCTAAAACGCCTATTTATTGTTAATATAACATGCAATGAAGTCTTAAAATTTTTTTAATCTTATTTTTTTTAATCCCTAAAACAAAAGAGCTATTCGGTTTTTTATGGAGTTAGTATTTTTTTTTTTCTTCAACGTTTATTTATTTTTGGGACAGAGAGAGACAGAGCATGAACAGGGGAGGGGCAGAGACAGAGGGAGACACAGAATGGGAAACAGGCTCCAGGCTCTGAGCCATCAGCCCAGAGCCCGACGCGGGGCTCGAACTCACGGACCGCGAGATCGTGACCTGGCTGAAGTCGGACGCTTAACCGACTGCGCCACCCAGGCGCCCCTGGAGTTAGTATTTTTTAAAATTTATTGTTCATTCCCATACACCAGTATTCATGTCTTAATTTGTGCAAAATACTGCAAAGAATCATAGGCTGAAATGAAGTGTCAAAGTCAATTACAGCCATAGTTCAAAAAGAAAGACAAAAAGGTTCAAAGTTATCCGGCTGAAGAATGAAGAATCAGGGGGAAAAAAAAGTCCCAACTTGCAGTGTAGGTATGTACTGCCTTTTGTTGTCCTTCCCTCTTAGAGGAGATAACCCAAAACACAAAGATGAGATTCAAATAGAGAGGCAACATGATTTGAGCGATCATCAGATTAGCATCTACCATCTGGCAGAAATAAAGTGTCAAGTGCTTTTTAAGGAATCTGTGTATCCCTATAAAAGACTGGGGGTGGTCGGTAAGGAGTGGCCACGTAATCACAAATCTCCTGAAATATTTAGGGATCGAGTAAAGCCCAGAGGAAATGAGGCAACCGGCTGATTTGATCAAATAACAGGACTAAATGAACCCTTCAGCTCCATTTCCATTTTAAGAGTTTGTATGATTTTATGATTTTAATAAGAATTTCCAATGCTTTCCTTTTGTCATACCTTCTTTGGAGAGAAGACAAAAAGAGAGCTGAGAGGTGAATGTTCTAGCACTCACGTTAAATACCTCAGGTTGTCAAATAAATGGGACTTCTAGAAAAAAAGACCAGGACCCTTATTCCTCTTTTAAGCAGATTGAAAGCACATCTGCTCTACCTTCTCCTGGAATCTTGCAAGGCACTGGCTTCTCACTGTCACTGTATCGTATGAGGAGAATACATTTTGCACCTACCTTATTCCTTGTATAATGATAAGGCACCACTTTTTGGAACACTTTTGGCACTTGTTCCATTGTGTCATTGTTAACAACGTGGAGCATGCAGACTGGAAGCGTGGTATATACTTTGGGAAGCAAGATCATATCTTGAGGAAACAAAAATGTTTCTCTGTAATTACAAAAGCATAAACTTTCTCTTGACATGAATCATACAGAAAGTTTGAAATTAGGTTTACTGCCAAGAAATAAAAAAGTAAGTTTGAAGTTTCAAATAACTAGAAAGTATACATATTGGTTCCTTAATTATTAATATACTTTGTCATATAAATGAAAACCTTTTAAAAATCTCATTTTGTAAGTTATTTGTGACTTTTACCTAGTAATATTACTTGAAAATGAAATTATTTCTTTCTATATAGAAAGCACTTGCATTTATTATATTATTTTTTCATACACATAAAAATTTCTAATAATTAACTTCACATTCTTCATATTTCATTTAAAGAAACATGGATAAAAATTCCTATAATATCTCAGTAATGTATAGCAGGTGGGGAAGAAGTGCTAACTTGTGAAAGTAAGCTAAAAGTTTGTAGTTTCACTACTACCATGAATAAAACTACACATGTGAATACTGCATGCCTTTAAAGGTGACATCATATGACAATTTATGATAACCTCACCTGAATACTATAAACCAACTATTTGGTGGCTGGTCTGCATACGTCACAGTATAGTCGGCGAAAGCAATCTTAGTTTCTTCATCTTGATAGCACGGATAAGATTCAACAGACTTGCACTTGCTTTTAAACATTAGTCTAGAAATGTAAAAATAATTTAAGTTGCAATGGCCAAGACAACTTCTAAAATAAACTTTATGTACAAAAAAATAAATAGGCAAGACAACATAAAAGACCACAGTCTATTGTTGGCTGGATTGAGTCCTTAGTCAAAGGCTGAGGGCTCATGGTGCATGGCTCCCAGGTAGGGGACTCCCATTCCCGGTCAACCATGAAAGATGTCTCTCAAAGATCTCTAAAGTTATCTGAAGTTCTTAATCAAAGGAGAACTTAACTCATGATTGAGAAAGTAATTAAAGTTTCTGGGTAGGAAATCAGCACCAAAACTCAAACTATAAGGATAGGAAAATGAGAAACAGGCAAAGTAGCAGTAAAACTGGGTGGAGGCCACTGAAGGTCTGAAATTGACATAGGGAATCAATACAGAATATAGTTTAAAGTAAGGCATGGATTTGTAAAAAAACGAATAAAACAAACAAAAAAACCCACTAAAGACATGAACAAGGAAAGAATGTCAGAGCTTTCCTTCTACATGATTTCTGGCCCATAAGGGAATGGTGTGTGCAACTGGCTACAACAAGTACGGGTAGAGATTTCTCTGTTTCCTCCTGGAAGGCTGCGGCTTATCTCAGAACAGGATGAGAGTGATGTGAAAGATCCTCTATGTTCTTATCCTCCCACTTTGCCAGGAACTGGATCTAGCTTCAGTAGCACAAGGAATCTAGGGTCTTTGGAATACTGTCGATGGAATTTGCTGGGATGGAAGCCATCATGGCCATAGAAAATGGTTCTGTATTAGAGGTTAAGACAGAGCCAGAGGTGTTCTTGCCTTCCAGAAGGCATGGCTTAACTATACTGTCAGTGAGAAGCAAAGCCATGAGAGTCTTATGGGGCATAGGATCCACATGTTCCATTTGATCATTGGTCTTTGATGATGGGAGAAAATTGACAGATTTATCCTTGCGGCAGTTGTAAGCCTTTGAGGGAGTCATGAGAACTAAGATGGACACATATCCTGGTTTGCCTGGGGCAGTCCTGATGTATGCTCATAATCCTGGCATAATTATTAATAGTGCTCCTTCTGTCCCTTTTGGAAAAGTGTCCCAGTTCAAATGATAAATACCCTGACCACGCTAACTAGGAACTATGACGTGATGGTCTTTCAATGCAGAGCACCACTACCAATCCCATGGGAACTGGCCTAACCCAAATGTGGGTGTTGGCTGAGCCAAAGCAGCCACTAAGCAGGCAACCTCGGGAATTGTAATGGGAGCAGCCACCATTCTAAGGTAAGGGAAGGATTTAGAGGCATTCCAGTTACTATTCCCATCATACCTTTCACACTTTTTCATAAGCCTTAGGATATTCTAGTGCATATAGGGCCATCAAAATCCTGATATACTTTATAGAATATCTTGAATGACCCAGAGAACTGACCCAGAGAAATATTTCCAAAAGACTTGAAAGATTTTAACTTTGCATCCTAGTACAGAAAGAAAGTTATACCCATAAACTGAGCCTTGCCCAAAGTTCACTTGGTGAAGTTCTGCCCCTTAAGATCTGGGAATGTAAGGCTAGGCTGCAGGACCTCAAAGTTCCCATTCAGTAGTAATAATAAAGCAGTATTTACAATTGCTAATGTTCTGTAATGACCCAATCTGTAGCTTGTGGTAAGTACTTTTCCTGTGTTACCTTAATTTATCTTTACATCCTTATGAAGGAATAGTACTGTGAGGTACGTTTTGTTTTCCTTATATTAAAATTGTTATTTCCCTATATTAAATATTATTAATAAAATTTTAACTTTAGAAAGAATAAGAGACTTACCCCAGAGTACACATCTGATAATTAGTAGAGCTGCAGTTAGTATAGGTCTTATGCTGAAAGATGGGCTTTTGACCAAATAAGATAATCCAGCTAGGGTGAGGAGGTAGCTTTGGATGCTCCCACTATTTACATTTAAAGATCAGTCAGCCATGTCAGTTTCATCCATCCAATAGATTTGGGTCTAGAACTCAAACTATTGAAAGAGCATGGCCTCTGTATTGGATGGTCACTGAATTTCTAAGAAATGCTCTTGGCTATGGTGGAAAGAGCGCCTGGAGAGGAACAGTGGCCCCCTGATGTAGTTCTGCCTATGTTTCAAAGACACCTACACCTCAAATACACCAGCTCCCTAACAGGGGAGCTCATAGTTTTGACACTTCATTTACATGAAAACTATATATAATTTCTGGCCCAGAGATTTTCCCCAGAATGCAAAGGCAGGTTAGAGAAGAAGGGTTGTGCCCTTTCTTTGTGTCCACTCAGCTGGAATCTCAGGCAAAAGGGTTGCCCTTTTAGAAAACATTCTGGACCAAAAGTGAGTCAAGCTGGATGATCAGCTATCGGCAGCATCTGTGAGCCAGGATTACGGTGAGGTGAGTGAGACTCACTTTCAGGGTGAGACAAATACTATAAAGATTTGGATTTCCTCTGTGTTTAAAATTTTGATATTTGGTCCACTGTGCAATTTTGTTTCACTATCTTTAGGTTATTCAAAATGTTTATATATTTTCATATGTAATTTTCTATTTGTCTCTTACAAACAGAAATCTAATTGTTATTTTATATCGACCTTGTCTCTGACAACTTTTCTTAATTCTCTCATTAATTCTAATAATTTTTCTGCAGATTTTAAAAAACATCCTACATATACAATTATGTCATCTGTAAACAGTGGTGGTTTTATTTTTTTCCCTTCAAACTCCAATGACTTTTATTTTGCTTTATTGCCATTTTGCCCTTCTCAGAATTATGCCAGGTTTATCGTGAATGGAAGTAGTCAGGCAGAAGTTTTTGTCTCATTTCTAAACTTAAGAAAAAGCTTTCAAAATTCTACCACTAATCATGTTTGTAGTAAGTTTTGAAAATACTGGATACCAATAGCATATTAGTGAAAGACTTCTCTAGTCCAAGTTTTCTAAAAACAAAAAAAAAAAATTAATTTTCAGTTTGTGTTAAATTCTATCAAATGTTTTTTTTGGAACCTATCTGCAGGACCGAATGATTTGTTCCTTTTCCCTGTTAATGCAATGAATTAAAATGAAAACTTTTCTAATGTTAAGTCACCATTATATGTCTGGGAATAGGAGACCCACTTGATTATAAGGTATTATCCTTTTTTATTTAATTCCAATGTTGATTTGCTAATATTTTATTACATATTTTTGCACCTACTCAAAAAGGTGATTGGATGGCAATTTCAAGAGGGTGATTGGTTTGCAATTTCATTTTGTTTCTGCCCTTGGTGAATTTTTTAAATCAAGATTATGAATTGGTTAATGTTTCCTCCCTTTCTGTTCTTCAGAAGATTTGTGAGATTAATCTTATTTCTTCTTAGAATCATTGGTTGGTTCATTAGCATATTGCTAGAAAGGATACTATGTATCCCTTCCCCTGTTAGAGCTTCATCTAAAGTATTACTTACACCATTTCGGCAGTAATGCTATAACATTAGAACTCTTTAAAACCTTTTACCCAACTTCTACATTTTTCACTGCTAAGGTCATGAAATTTACTCCTATATGTAGCTATTTGTTGATTGCCCTTTGAAGCTAATGCACATTATTTTTCTGGCTCTTTGAAGGGTTTTCTTTTGGCCTCTGTTTTTGAGTTTTACTACTGTGAGTCTAGGTGTGCTTTTCTTTGCATCCTTTCTGCATGGAGTTTGCATGCAGTCTCCCAAAAACATGAGTTGATGTGTTTTACCTGTTTGGGAAAGGCCTCGGGCATCATCTTTTTGCATTCTGGGGCTATAATTACAGTATCAGACTTTCTGAGCATACTCCACATGTCCCTTGTGCTCTTTTCTTATTTCCCACTGGCTTTCCCCTATGCTTCAGTTTGGATATTTTTCTATTGATCTGTCTCCAAGTTCAAGTTCACCAATGTCTTCTTCTGTTCTGACAAATCTGCTGTTAAACCCACCAATAATTTTTTTTTTAAGTTTATTTATTTATTTTGAAAGAGAGAGGGAGGAAGAGGGGTAGAGAAAGGGAGGAAGAGAGAATCCCATGCAGGCCCTGCACTGTCAGTGCAGAGCCTGATGCAGGGCTCGATCTTATGAAATGTGAGACCATGACCTGAGCCAAAATCAACAGTTGGACTCTTAATCGACTGAGCCACCCTGGTGCCCCAAACCCACTAATATGTTTTTAATATTAGTTGTTAAAATCTTCATTTATATCATTTCTATTTGACTGTGCTTTATTAATCTAAACGTTTGATCTATTTTCTCCTATTCTTTATTTTCTTTGGCATTTCAATTATAGTTAACTTTTGAGATTTTGTTTGCTAACTCCAACATCACCAGAAGGTCTACTTCTTTTATGTGTGTGTGTGTGTGTAAATTATATATATATATATATATATATATATATATATATATATATACACACTATATATATATAGTATATATATACATGTATATATATACACATATATATACATGTATATATATATATACACATATATATACATGTATATATATACAATATATACATATATATATACATACATACATACATACATATATACATATATATATACATGTATATATTGTGTATATATTGTATATATATTGTATATATATATACATATATATATAATTTATCATTTCTCTTAGTTCTGTTCAGATTATCTTGTCTCTCAAATATAGTTTGTGGCCATAGTACAGTTTAGCTAAGGCTCAGTCTACTTCTGGTTTACGTGTGTTTTTAGAGCGTTGCCCTCCAGACATCTGAAATGACAATTGTAATTGTTTTCTGGAATCCCCTCCCCCAGCAACTCTGATCTTGGTCATCTCAACACCACAAGACTTGAAGAAACTTTGCTCAAGAGAGCAGAGGCTTTCTGCCTAGAATTTTAGTCAAGAATAATTGATACAAACCAAAAATAGTAAGTAGCATAGAAATGTTTCAGACAAAATATCGTGGAAGTTTGGAAGCAGTGGTGTGTGATTAGGGAAACTCACTGAACATGGTCGCATTTGAATAGGAATTTGCAGGACACGAAGATTCTGTAATAAGAAAATCCATTTACTGCTTTACCTTAAGAGAGAAATTGCATACTGTTCTATATTCAGCTCCAATATAGCCCAAACTCTCTGAAGCATATCTGCAACGCTGGTATTTTCCTTTGTGTCTAAAAATAATTAAAAATTAAAATAATTAAAAAATAAAAGCTGTAAGATGCCTGAAAGATCATCCTGTTCAAAACCCTCCTTTTGCCAACAAAGAAGTTGAAATTCATAAGGTGTTGTCCAAAGCCATAGGATTTATTAGCAGCAAAATCATGTTTAAAATATAAAGCTATAAACTTCCTCACCGACAGTTCTGCTCACTGTTTTATGCTGTTTCACTTCATCTTTAGGGTAAAAATCATGAAGTGTTCTTTGATCTAATTGAAGATTCTCATCAAAGAGTTTTATATCAGGAGATCTTTTATCACACCAAGAGTTCCTTATGAAAGCTCTTATGTCAGAAAAAAATAATTCAACCATTTTCCTAAAAATAAATAAATAAACAGTGGATAATGGGATCCCACTAAAGCTCCATCCCATAACCCACATTGGTTTAGAAGTAGGTGATTTGGCAAGAAAAATGGAAATCCATAGTAAATGGCTCAAATTTAACATGCCACAACCTGACTTTTTCCCTAAATTATCCTAATTTCTTCATAGTACTTAACAGTATCTGAAATTGATGTCTTAATGTAGTTACTTTCCTATTGTATGCCTACCCCAACCAGAACACAATATTCATCAGAGCAGAAACTCTGCCAGTTTAACTGACTTGAATAAGGTCAGAATTTAGAACAGTGCTGTGTGCCCAAGTCATTCAATAAATATCCACTGAGTGAAAGCAATGCAAATATGATTAAAACATTAAATTGCCCAAGTTTCTGTCTCTAAAAAGAGAAAGAAAATCATTGTTTGAATGTAATTTTTACAGCATATGTGGACAACAAAATGTATATTTTACTATATGTTTAATTTGATACTTTTATCTTTACTTTCTCTAATAGAATAATACCAAAACCAAGCAACAGTATATTTTTTCAAGTATATTTTTTCATCACACAACTACACAATGTAGTTTTTTTTTTTTTTAATGTTTCTTTATTTATTTATGCCTGTTTGCACACATGAGCAGGGAAGGGGCAGAGAGAGAGAGAGGGAGACAGAGAATCCGAAACAATCTCAGCACTGTCTCCACACTGTCAGCATAGAGCCCCATATGGGGCTCGAACCCACAAACTGTGAGATCATGACCTGAGCCAAAGTTGGACGCTTAACCAACTGAGTCACCCAGGTGCCCCTACAATGTGGTTTATTTGTTTATTTGTGTAGCTGCAGTTTTCACTGCTGATGTGAACATTTTGATCATTCTCATTAAATACTTCAAATAGAGACACTTTATAACAAAATGTTTCAATATATTCAAAGAATTAATTCTATTGGGCATAAGACTTTTCTCATGGAAGTGTCAACAAAAATTGCAGAAAAAAATGGTTAAATATGATTTTTACCTCTGCAGTGCTGTATTTTAAGCTGATAAAAAGTTAAAATAAAATAAATGTTTTCACAAAAATAGTTCATTATATATACGTAAATAATTTGATTCAATAGAATACAGTTCAAATGCATTCTGTGCTTTCTAAGTATATGTCACATGGATACAGGAAAGCTTATTTCATCCAATTCATTCATTTACTCATTCATTCATTTATTTCTTTGAAAAATGGTCTGCAAATGTAAACACATCCATGACTTAGTTGAAGCTGACTGCTGTAGCATTCTACTAGGCATTGGAGATGTACAGAGAAACAATTGTTTTAAAGAGCTCATAACGGACTGGGAAAGCATAGCTGATCATTCATGCACTCATCCATTCTTTGAGCACGTATTTGTGGTGTGCTTACTCTGCCAGCCGTGGTGCCAAATTCTGGAAACACGAGAGTGAATGAGCTGACATGCATTCTGATCTCAAGGTATTTCAGTATTTACAAAATTAAAAAGAATTAGCCAAGTCATAAAGAAGGAGAACTCCAAAATGCTTTTCATTAACACACAAATATCCATTCTTGCATACACAAGTTCATTTTATGAGTGATAGAAAAACTATACCTGGTGTTCTAGCTTTCATAAGTAATCTGACATAAGTCCCTCTCCACATGGCTTGAATTTTAATCGCTGCTGCTACTTCCTCAGGAGAATATTCTTTATCACTTATGGGTACAGAATATTTCACGTCCACCCATTCCGCTGGTCAAGAGAAAAACAAACTCTGGACTGAGGGTTAGATTTAATCCCATCCCAAATTTTCCGTGCCTTTAATTGCTAAAGTCCCCTGGCATAGAAAGTGCCACAATGAGAAGTTTGTCTTCATATTTAATACTGTGCTCTGCACATTGTCCTTTCTTAGAATGTAAACTTCCTGGAGAAGAAAAACACTAAATACTGACACCTAAGTGAGCCACTCACTGTTCATTCTTCTGTGGAAGTAGTGAGAGGTTTCTTTCAAAATTTAAAGGAAGTGTTAAAATTGCATGGGGGGAGCCAGGAAAGGAGGGTTGAGGCTGTGAGCTTGGGGACACATGGCAGATCCTTGGAGCCCATGGGCTTCCCAGAGCACGGCTTAAATTCTCTGCCTGTCAGTATAGACAGTCTACCCACGTCACAAAAACTTGGTGCTTTTCTCAAATCATTTATCTTATATAAGGCTAGAAATTCTTTTGCCAAACAAATATCTAAAATTATTCAGTACCTAAAGAAGCCTCTTCCATGGAGGAATCAAGTAACTCTAAATCCAGAACCAAAGCACGAAAGGCAAATTTAAAATTGGGAGGAGGTTTTGTTAGTTGAGTTTTTTTCATTAAGCGCCATAAAGAAATATGAAAAACCTGAAAAAGATAAAATACATTAGTACATTTTTGTTAAGCCAAGAAATGCTATGACCTAGCCAGAGAGGCTCTAAAGAACTTTAGATACTCTAAAAATAAAAAATACATATTTTTTCAAAAGCACAATATAACAGAAGACTTCCAAATGTCATTCACTCAGTAAGAGCTCAAAATTATGTATCATCTATTTCATTTTCTTAAAATTTTTTTAAAGTAATCTCTATACCCAAAGTGGAGCTTGAACCCTTACCCTGAGATCAAGAGTCACATGCTCCACTGACTGAGCCAGCCAGGTGTCCCTCATCTGACTGTTTCTAATTTCATAAAACTTAATCGCTACAACAATGTTTATAAGGTATGCTCAATCAAAATATAACAGGTTGAAGAGATAGAGTGTAAGATGAAAAATATGGCCCTTGTTTTTCACCAAGTTAAATACAATATTTCATTGGTTCTATAACACCATTTGCTATAAGGCACACTATGGTTTCATGTGCTACCAAAGAAGAAAATATGTTGTTTAGAGTTTTTATCACTTTCTTATGTCCATCTAAGAGTATTTACTTCTTATTGAAAAGGCTTTTTTAGATTTACTTACACAGAGCTTTTTCATCATATATCACACTTAAACATACATGAAAAAACAAAATAATCTACATAAGTTGGTTAAGTATTCTGAAGACATTCATATTCAAACTCTTGTAAATCACTTTTTGAAAGTACTTAACATTCGTGTTTTCCTACATGATTTTGTATTTTTCGTTGTTTTTATCTTGATATACTGAGGGATTCCATTTATCCAGTCATGCCACTAAGAATAATAAGCAAGCCCCAGCAGATTGTTGCTGGCTTACTTTTAGCTATTTATTTGTCCGCAGGGAGTAATGTGCTTGGTGGATTATATAATACACCTGGGGCTCTGTTTAAGGTGGCTTTTATTGAGGTACTCCCCTCCCTCTCTCTCTTTCCCTGTGCCCTGGGGGGGGGGGGGGGGCGGCTCAGTCTGGGGTGGAGAAAATCTTTCTCCTTTCATGTTTCTTTGAGAGGCTCAATAATATCATTTAATTCTCTTCCCCCAAGGATCAGGCTTTTGTCAAACAATACACACATTTCTTCCGAAGTGGTGACAATATGAACTCTTATGAACAAGTCCATGTGTATGCAGAGAATTCTGAAAGCCACCTGGCCAGCAGTGATTGTAAGGAACCACCAATTATAAGACACACTGTGATTTCCTCCAGATGTTGAAGTGTGAAAAGAAATGTACATCGTTGAATTGGTGAAACACAGTGCCGTTCAAAGGCATACGACTATTGTACTTCCTGCTTCGTCTATATTTTCTGACCACGCCTCACCCCTCCCCATATATTGAGAGACAGGGACCTAATGTTACAATCTGTGTTTGTAACTGCCCCATCAGCTGACAATGGTGGGCAAGCCTGCAGGCAACCATCTAACCCAAGCTAAGCAAATCAGTGTTACTCTGGCTGACTAACTGGAAATCAGGATGAAGACATTCTAAACTGGCCTCATATGGAAAAGTGACATAAATCAGGAGCCAGTTTTTCCAGGATATGCACTTAGGGCTAGAGACACCATGTGGATAAGAGAAAACAAAATGAAGAAGGTAAGTTGTAAGGGCTGTCTATCCCCTCTTTGAAGTTCCTCACTGAGTCACTCCTATCAAGAAGATTTCCCTGTATCTTTTTCATAAATTAACACATCCCACTACTTGTTATGACTTAAATGAGTTAGATGTGTTTTCTGTGATACGCTAATAAAATGTCCTAAATATTTCAACATGTAATGTAAAAATAAGAAAAATACACAGTTATGCTAATACTCCTCCTCTCTGTTACGTTTGAGCGAGCAGAGTCTCTGATCATGTTGGGAGTTCTACAGGATATTACTCTGTGCTACCTGTGGGCAGAAAGGGGCCATTATTGTGACTTCCTGATTAAGACACAGGCATGCTAGACAGTGGGGAATAAACACTGCACAAATTCATGGATCCACTACATCAGTGGAGATTTTAGGGATCCAGAGGATGAGACTTCCTGAGACATCCCCAGTAAGGCAAAGGATAAGAAACTGCAACGAAGAAAGAGGCCAGTACTTGATGGTCCTCTCTGGAGTTGGTGCTAGAACATTCTGCTTTGGGGAATATTATCCCATTGCATGTACTGAGGGCTTAGAAGGCCATAAACTTTGATAGGGATCTAAAGAAAGAGAAGGAACTGTAGGAGATGTGAGTATCCCATGGAAATACAGATGACCTGGCCCATTTCTGTCATCAACATGCTAATGAAAGACCTCTCAAGTAATACACGGATATTATTTTCTAGTGAGAGAGTCCTTATCTATGGGACACTTACAGAATGCTGCACCTGATCTATCTGGAATTGTTTATGGTAGACAAATTTGGAATCTATTGATTTATGGGACATGGCTCTTTGAAAACAATGTCACATTAACTATGTAATATCACGATCTCATGGTTCATGAGTTCAAGCCCCATGTCAGGCTCTGTGCTGACAGCTCAGAGCCTGGAGCCTGCTTCGGATTCTGTGTCTCCCTCTCTCTCTGCCCCTCCTCCACTCATGCTCTGTCTCTCTCTCTCAAAAATAAATAAACATTAAAAAGAAAAAAAAAGAAACGTTTTTTAAAATATAAAAATGTTTCATTATCAAGATGTGTAAATGATGCATGCACAAAGTTTCCTTACATATCAGATCTGACCTAGCAACAACAGGCTCATGAATGAGTAATATTGATGGCAGGGACAGGAACTATGAATGGTGCCAATAGTTTGAGCTCTTTTTCACCCACGCTTAGCTGTCTAACCTGCTGGTAGCAAAAACTTTAATGTGATATCATCCTCTGGGGATTCCAGTCAGCCACTTGGTGGCAAGTTTATTCCAGTGGGCTTCTGTCAAGGGTAGTGATTGTCCTTACTAGAATTGACACCTACTTCAATGATGAGTTTGCTTTGTCTTTCCTTGGTGCCTCTGTCAGCACCATTAACCAAGGGAAATTACAGAAAATCTGATTTACAAGCATTGGATCCAGCCTAACATCCCCTTGGACCAAGGGTCACATTTTACAGAGAAGAGTTAATAACTGAGAAATGTCTGGGACTCAATGCCCTAATATATACCATAGGAAGAGTGGATAAGATTCCTGGTAAAGTGGAATGGCATATAAAAGCCTCAGCTAAGAAGCCAGCCTGGAGATGATACCTTGCAGAACTGACACAGTATCCTCCAGGGCACGGTATAGATGAGCAGGACCAAAGACTAACATAGTGCTATATCTGTAAAAGCTAACATATGCAGGCCTGGGATTCAAAATTGGAAGTAGGATTGGCCTCTCTCACCATTATTTCCAGTGGCCCATTTGCAATTATTAATGTTCTCTGTCCCAACAGGTAGTTTGCTAAATTGGAGAACTTAATTCCTAGGGATGGATGGCAGGGAATGTTTCCATCAGGGAACATGGTATGATTTGCAATAAACCTAAATTATGATACACGCTTTCTTGCTTTGTGCTCCTCATCCTGATATACAAATAGGGGAAAAGGAATTAATATAATGGGGTGGAGGAAGAATTTACCCTGATTGTCATGAAGTACTAGGGTTTCTGCTGCATAATGAGGACAGGAAGAATTATGTCTGAATTTGTCTTGATACTTTTTTTTTAAATTTTTTAATGTGTACTCATTTTTGAGAGATGGAGTGCAAGCTGGGGAGGGGCAGAGAGAGAGGGAGACACAGAATCTGAAGCAGGCTCCAGGCTCTGAGCTGTCAGCACAGAACCTGACCTGGGGCTCGAACTCACAAACTGCCAGATCATGACCTGGGCCGAAGTTGGCTGCTTTAACTGACTGAGCCACCCAGGCATCCCCATCGTGATACATCTTGGTGCTTCCACAGTGAATGATTAGTCACAGCCTGAAAAGAGTAAGGCAATCAAGGTCCTGTGCCCACCAGGATTGAAGGTCTAGGTTACCTACCAGGCAACTAGAACAGCTGAGGCTTTGGCTGGAATATTGGGAAATATAGAATGAGTGGTAGAGGAGAGAGATGTTGCATACCAACCACAGCCTTAGGGCTGACTGTAGCAGTGGGGACCATAGGTTTCTTGTCATATGATGATTTAATCATTGGCTTATTTTTAGAGCTGGTGGATACCACTTTAAGCCATTTAGAGCCATCGCCTTCAAGAGTGGATGACAGAGTTCACTGAAGGGAGGCAATCATACTGGTTCAAGAGTAAATCACAGCAGGTATGTCTTGTAGGTTACCCATGCCCCAGGTGAGCAGTTCTCCATTGGGAGTGTTGTGTCCCAAGTAGAGTTGCCCAGATAGAATACAAGGTACCATAAGAGCAAATACAAATAACAAAAGCAGGCTTAATTCTCTCTATGGAAAATAAAGGAAGAGACTCTTTCCCTCCCTTTTTCTTAGACACCACTTTAAAAAACTTGCAAGTTCTCTCTCTTCCTCTTTGAAATACATGTAAATCTTTTTAAAGGCTAAATTTGGAGGATCACCTCATATAAGATATATCTTTTTCAAACAGAAAGTATCCTTCTAGGAACATCATAACTTGAACATACTTACCCTGAAGTGTTGTGCTGTTAGTTCTTTATTGTGGAGGGGAATAGGGTAGTGAGCTGTTTGTAAATCCTTCAGAGCCACAGGAAGTTTAGCCTTATCTTTGAAACTAGCAATCACATTTCCAACAGCTTTCAAAATTGTTAGAGACTGCTCTGTGAATCGGTAGCTCTCCTGTGAAAGGAAAGCAAAGCAGCCAGCCTCACTTTTTTGTTTTGTTTTGTTTTTGTTTTTTTACTTAAGTGTAATTAAGCTTACAAAAATTTAGTTTCTGTTAATATATTAAACCTCTTCTCTATGGTTGATTAAACAGTTAGTTGTGAAGGGCTTACTTGCTCAAGGCATTTTGCTAGGGGCTGTGATCTCAAAGATATAAAACAAGGGATATGATTCCTGCTGTAGTGGGAACACATAGGAATAACACCTACCTCACATTGGGAGCCAGGGGACATTTCTCCATGGTATTAATACCCATATTTAGTTCTGAAGGGTGTCTAGGAATTAGTTCGACAAAATTGTGTGGGATTGGAGAACCAATGGGCAGAGAAGAGTTCAGGGAGATAGTGATGAAGATTAAAAAGATAAGGGGGTAAACTGGGAGAGATTAGCAAAAGGGTACACACCTTCAACTATAATATGAACAAGGACTGAAGATCTATCTAAATGTAAAACATAGTGACTACAGTTGATAGCACTATATTGCAGAATTGATATTTGTTAATAGAACTTGAATGTTGTCACAAAAAAAAAAAAAAGATAAGTACGTGAGGTGAGGTGATGGTTGTGTTAATTAACTAGATGATGGGGATCCTTTCACAATATTTATGTATACAAAATCACCAGCATGTAGAGTTTATATAACTTACAATTTTGCTGGACTGTTTTGCCTCAATAAAGCTTGTGAAGAAAAAAAAAAAAAGGAATTGGATGTCAAATTGCAAAACTGTAGGTCAAAACCAAAGAGTGGGGAATGGGGGGTAGAGAGAGAGAGAGAAAGAGAAACCTAAGGCGTTTGCAGATTATCTTGATTGGTATGTGGTGGGTAGTTGGTGGGTAGGGGAGGAGCTGCCCAGAGTAGAGGGTGCTTTGAGACAGCACGGAGGGGGTGAAGTGGGAACAAAAACTTGTGAGGTCTACTTTTGCCCCCTTTCCTAGGGAGCACCATGCTGCCATCATGCCCCTTGGTTCCCTGCAGAAGTTTTGAGGAATGGCCCCGCAGCTATACCTGGACAGTACCAATTCGCTGCTTGGGGCGAACTGATGAAGACAGACACAACCGACTCGCCCCCTTAACGCATTTACTATCCTACTACCTTCTCCCCAACCTCCCAAAGCCTCCAGAAAGCCTCTTCTCAATGGTATTTCCCCCTCAGGTGAAGCCAGGACCAGGAAAGTTGTCTGGTCAAGAGGCAGCACTGGGAGTGATCACATACGGCTCTGAGCAGCTTGAATCTTTCTGCTCTTGGACTGGTCTATCGCTTCTTGCTTCCTCATTCAAACTGAAGAATAATAGGGCCTGACTTTAAGCCCCGGTAGGTTTTACAAGATGGAGGAATTTATAACCCCAGGGAAAGATGACTTCACAGATCAAAATAAGTAGACACCTACGAAGTTCAGTCACCTAAAGAAAAAAAAAAAAAAAAAAAAAAAAAAAAACCAGACTGGATAATCCATACTACCTAAAGCAGAATTGTTTTTTTAAGAAAAGAAAACAAAGATGAAAAAAATAATTTTAAAAAGCAGGATAAACATAATTAAGGGAATAAGAGACATGTACTTATAAGGTGGGCTTGCTGATCTTTCTTCTACTGCACAGGAGGGAGAGGACTGGAGAGAGACAGCACAGCAGAGAGGAGGCCGTCAGGGGAATCCTGCAAAATCTCTGCCTAGAGAGGCAAGAATCCGTGACTGAACCTGTCTGGGCCACAGCAACATTAGCACAAAAGAGCTGCTTCTGAATCATCTTGATGCTACCTTGGCCAAGAGAGTTATCGACTGGCTGAGAGGATCTCGCCTCCCTAATAAGAGGCTGTGCTACATGGAGATGGGATGGGGGGAGGGTGTAAAACTGAATTATGCAGTGAGAATGCCCCATGCAAATTGGTCCCCCCAAAGCAGAGGCCCACATATCTAAATGGGATGCCTTTTAGAGGACATCTAAAACTGAGACAGGACCTCAGGGGAGTGGCCGGTTGCATTTACCTCGTTTCTTCTTTCAGACACCGTCAGAACAGCGGTGTAAGAGAAACTAAGAAGAGGCCAAGAAAAGAGGAGATGAACAAGAGTGACAGGACTTTCCATGGATCCTCTTACCCTGAATCCCAGAGACAAATGCTCCAAATCTCTTAGGCTGAGGAAGGGGTAAAAGAGTCAATGATACCAGAATTTCAAGCTGTAATGGAAAGGACTGTACTGATCCTCTATACATTCCGAAGGACCAGTATGCTACGGGATCTACCTGAGATGTTAACAGAGGTGAAAGGGGATTCCACAGAGCAGAAGTGAATGCAGTTGTCGGAGAAAAACTAAAATTATTTTGCATTCCTGCAGAGTGTAGGCTATTTATTGTACGTGTCATTTTAGAGAATTTCTTGCAGAATATACTTAACAGTTTTAAAAGGTAAAACATGGGTAAGTTGAATTACAAAAAATAGGCCTATGATTTAGCTCAAAATCTTTGAAAATAAGGCACCAAAAAAATCACAACTGCTTAAAGTTTACCGGCTCAAAGTTGGGTAGCACGACATCTTCGTCCCCAGTGACAAAAGTCACCATGCTGCAGATGTGTATGGAATGCCCCACGGGGGAGTATGCGGTGAAGAGAAGCATATGTCTCCTAAAGAGAATAGACAATATATGAGGACCCAGGGGTTCCCGTTGTAGTCCTGGACTCTGCTGGTTGTTTGATGACAGCTTGTGCTCAAATGAAGTCACACATTACTGAGAGTAGAATTCTTTAACTCTGGTGGGATAAAGACTTTTGGATATTCACTCTGAAAGAATCATCAGAGATCATGGAATCTATGTTTCATTAGTCACATAAAACATAGTTACGCTAAATGAGGAACTTGCACACACTGGAGGAATCTCCCATACGCTGCAGTCCCAGTGCAAGTGACTCCTGATTTTTCACTAACAAGAATAATTCACAGTGGTATAGGGCTTTGTTGATTTCATAGTCACTTTCCCACAGATGCATAATTTTATGTGTGTTGTTTGTGTCTTTCCTACCAGGGTTGCGGTGTCACTGAGAGCAGGGACACTCATTCCCCCCATTGTCGAGCACTTAGAGCGTGTTCAAAACATACATGTTGATAGGTTAGGCCCTGCAGGGAAGCACCCAGATATATATAAGGAGGTTCTTTATTAATTTCCTGTTCTTGGTTGTCTTAATGGATTAGCACTCAGAGTAATGACTTTTGGGAGAACCTCTCTATGCCAGGGTTTTCAGGGTAAGATGTGAGAAATATTGAAGTTTTAAAATTTATTATTTCCTGGGAAGATTGGATGCTTGCCATACATTATTTTAGCATTTGATTTTGCTGTTTAGGCTTTGCTTTTTTTCATAAGGGCCATCACTTTTCATTGATCACATAGAATTAACATGATTGATCTTAGGAAATACAGTACAAATATTCATTTCGTCTGAAATATGAGGCAATATTTTGAATTTTATTCATCAAAATCAAGAAAACTTTTTGATTATGCATATTTTATTTAAAATGGAAAATATAATCTGCCGAGCCAAATTTATTTTAATTAAAAATAAAGCTATAGGTAATATTAAACACAAGGTAAAACTATAGACTGGTAGGGAAAAAAGTCTGTTTTTTTTTAATTTTTTTTTCAATGTTTTATTTTTATTTTTGGGACAGAGAGAGACAAAGCATGAACAGGGGAGGGGCAGAGAGAGAGGGAGACACAGAATCGGAAACAGGCTCCAGGCTCTGAGCCATCAGCCCAGAGCCCGACGTGGGGCTCGAACTCACGGACCGGACCGCGAGATCGTGACCTGGCTGAAGTCGGACGCTTAACCGACTGCGCCACCCAGGCGCCCCAAAAGTCTGTTTTTAAATAAAATCATGGTTCTTGCCAAGGCATGTAAGATTCTGAAGAAAATAAAAAGGATTGTTTGATGCATTGATTTTAAGAAATGCTGATTTAAACCCTATTCTTTACTAAAGAAATTGTTAATCTGTGACAATTATGGGTCTTCCAAATGGAGATTCAGTGAACAGCATTTCTTTAATATATATTTGCTCGTGGAGTTATTTTTCGCAAGAATCATAATGATAGATCTGTTTCATACGAATCACTTTCAGAAACCATATCCTATATCCCATATTGTTTAATTATCAGGTAGCCAGTAGCTTACAAGGCTTCAAAAAGTTCTTCTGTGGGAAAAATGAAGTTACTACATACCCAACAGGCAGCCGGACCACCGCAGCCTTGGTGGCATACGTATGAATCTTCAAAACAAGATCTCGTGGCTTCAGAGATTTCCAGGAAAGGGATTCCGCTGTAAGCAGTCCAGGCCCTACGTGGGGGCTGTCTTTTGTTAAAGCTAGGGAAGGGAAAAATATGAAAATTTGACTGTGAGAGTATAGCTGGCCTTCACTTCACGACCCTAGTAATGATACTAACAATATCAGGAATTAGAGGTGTTCTGAAAATATTCATAAAACCCAAAGAAATTACTCTGGGGAGATAATTACTGGAAATAATATGAAGTGGGATTCAGGTTTTCCTCTCTGTCCCATTTCCCTCCTCAGAATCATCCCCATCACTTTGATTACCTTATTATCTGTGGCAGAAATCACAATATCCCTCTAGGTACAATTTTAAAGGGTGGGGGAAACATATCTGGGAAATTAAGAGGCTCTCCTAAGATAGGGGCCAAGCGAAGTCTAAATATCCTATTGCTTATGTTTTTACTTTGGATTCTTAGCTTTAATTGTGTGTAGAAATAGCAAATCAGTAACAAAAATTTAATTTTAGCATTCAGTGTTCCTCTGAAAATGAATAAAGAATATCAGCCATTCTTCATGGGTAGCCAAGGCCAAAACACTTCTTAAATTAAAAAATTTAATTTAATTTAATTTAATTTAATTTAATTTAATTAATTGAAACAAACTTGACACACAACATTGTATTAGTTTTAGATGTACAGCATAATGATTTGATACATGTATATATTGTGAAATGGTTACCATGAAAATTTAGTTAACATCCATTACCCCACACAATTACAGTTTTTTTTTCTTGTAATGAGAACCTTTAAGATTCTCTCTTAGCAACTTTCAAATATATAATATAGTATCATTACCTATAGTCACCCTACTGTATATTACATCTCCAGAACTTATATTACCCTATATTTTTACCCTATTTCCCAATAATACTCAAACTGAGGATATAAGAGCACAACATGACTTGAAACACCTCTACACACATAGAATTTCAATGTTTTAGGACATGGTGTAGCTTAGGAGCTCTTACTTAATAGATATACTAAGCTTATACCAATAAAGTTTGGAAATATTCAACAAGTATTTATTGCCCACTGATACACACTAGACCCTGTTCTAACCGCTGGGTATACCTGGGTAGAAAATCATAGGCCTGCCATCAAAGTTGGCAGGACATTTAATATCCAGCATTCAGCAAATTTTTATTGAACCTCCATAGTGTCAGGTATTATAAATTTGAATTAGAGATGCTTTGATTTTGCTGTTTAGGCTTTTATTTTTCTATAAAAGCCATAGCTTTTCATGGATTACATAGAATTAGTAGGATTGATCTTGGTAATCCAGTAAAAACATTTATTCATTTGAGATAGGAGGTAGTATTTTGAATTTTATTCATCAAAATCAGGAAAACTTTCAATTATGCATATTTTCCTTAAAATGGAAAGTGTGATCTGCTTAGCCAAATTTATCTTGAAAATAAAACTATAGGCACGATTAAAAACAAACCATAGTTGGGGCACCTGGGTGGCTCAGTTGGTTAAGCGTCCAACTCTTGATTTATGCTCAGGTCATGATCTCACAGTTTGTGAGATTGAGCCCCGTGTGGGGCCTGCTTGGGATTTTCTCCTTCCCCCTCTCTCTGCCCCTCCTCTGCTCTCTCTCTCTTTCTCTCAAAAGTAAATAAATAAATATTTTTAAAAACCTCATAGGTAATGAGATTGATGGGGGGGGGGGATGCTGTTTCTTAATCTGTTTTGAAATAAACAGATTTAGCTTTAACAAACAGGACAAAGAATTGAAGAATGATGTTTTGTGCATATATGCACATGTGCAAAGAGCTGGCTTCAGACAGAAGCAAGGACAGTCCATCCATGAGCAGGAGGGAAGGTGACTAGAACTGGGGAGAACTCATTATGGGAAAGATGAAGTGGGTCATTCTTGATTTTTTCTCTCTCTCCAGTGAAAATAGCAGCAAGGTCATCAGCTGAAAATACACAAGGATGAGAGCAGCTGTTACAAGATCTGAAGGTTTGAGATAGTCGTCCAGGAGGAGGAGAGTGAGGAATGCATGAACCAGGGAAGCGTTGGCAGTGTTTAGGGGGCCATTTTGAAATCTGTGGTCCTCAGTTGAAAGTGGGGCTAGCTGATAGGGTTATTTTTTCTCCAGTCACATCCAATCGGTGCACATTCATCAGTGCTCTGATGCACCACACGTAAGATACGGAGCTCATTGGCTGAATTCAACCAGTATTGGGATTTTGCCAAGACAGTAAGTTGAGGGGTTAAGATGAGCAATCACGCTGAGGTATGTCCAAGGCTACAATTACAACAACAGGCCATGGAAACTGGGGGATGAGAGAAATAAGGACACGAGGAGACAGATGAATAGGGAAAAGTGGGAGGGTCAACGGCTGGCAGTCCCAGTGGAGTCAAAGGATTGTAGAAGCAAGGGTTCTAGAGAAAGTGGACTGGAGAGTCAGGGTGTGTAGTCAGAGCTTGAAATGGGGATGCTTGAGATGATATAGTTACTGGCAGGTAAGTTCTAAAGTGTAATCATGAAAACAAAGGCCAGGGTGGGATGGAGGAAAAGATCTTCAGAATTGTCAAATCAAAGGAAGAGTGCATGTTTTTCAATAGATCTTGAAAGACCCAAGAATGGTGACATGCAAAGGTGGAAAGAAAAACAGAGTGGCTAGTCATGCTGAAGAGGTGAACATGTGACCGCAACAAGGAGAGGAGCAGGTGGTAAGAGTGAGCATAACCCATGACGTCTGAGGAGGAAGACCATCCTAGGAGGCGGTGTGAGGGTGACTCTCTTGCAGACTCTGGAGAGGAAATAGTTTCCTTCATCCAGAGCCCCCAAATCTTGTATTTCCCCTGGACTGAATGAAAGTGAGCTGGGATTTAAGACTATAACTTTCTTAAAGCCCTCTTACCTCCAGATTCTCCCCATCGTACCAGTGCAGAAAAGCAAACCAGCAGTTCAATGGGTTTCAGACTATCCACAAACAGATAGTAGGACACGCATTCATCTGAGAACTGCGAGAAATCAGACAAATCATTGAATTTAATATTAGTCAACTAATGCCATATTTCACACTTCTAATAATTCTACCTAACATTTATAGAGAACCTACTGTGCTCTAGACACCACAGTAAGTACTTTACAGCTTTAATGATAGGAAGAAAATCACACTGAGTAAATGCTGGCAATAGTCTATAGAAGCTGGGTCTATAGGACCTGTGTGAGTTTGGCTCCCTATCAGAGAGAGTCAAAGCTCTTCTCCACGAGTGAAGAAAAGGGATATGCTTGTTTCAGAAATAACAAATGGAGGAGACTGGGCTTGAGGCTGGGCAATACTCAGAAAATACAGATCTCTGATAAATAGACAGGACACAAAGTAACTGTGGCAAAGAATGGAAATGTCTAATGGGGATGTATCAAGGTTATTTTATAGGATGGCATGTGATATAAACCCTTTCTTCCTTTTGTTTACAAGATCTCTAGAAATATAGCCAATGCACACTAATGAACCAGACTGGATTTTCGCTTTGACGATGCAAGAGAGTACTGAGTAAAACCAGAACTTCCCTTAAAGGACAGCCACGGAAGGGTTACATGCACATGATCTCAATCCATCCTATAGGGGCACTATTAATATCCATAATCATGGATGAAGAAACTGAAACACAAAGAGAGTAAGTAACTTTCCAAACGTCACAGAGCTTGCAAGTTCAAAGCTGAAATTCAAAAGTAAGTCTATCTGTTTACCAACTCCAAGGTTGGTCTTTGAGACTGTAGCACTTTTATTGCCTCTCAAATTCTTGGTGCTTCCACATAATTTTGATTGATGGTATATGGTAAGTGTGTTAAATTAACTTAATGTTATTATACATTAAAAGCTTTCATAGTATTTTACAATATAAAAACAATTAAAATATGAAAGAAAAATCTCTAGTGATACTGTAGAAACTGCAGGCTTGTTACTTAATCGGATGACAAGCATTTCTGGAAATGCTTGATACAGTGTAACTAGGTTTTAAAAGATGTTTCCCTCAGTATCTTTCAATAGTAAGCATTTGACATCTATTTTGTTTGTTTCCTTTTAGCTGCAACATGTTGGCGATAAAGACAGTTGTTTCAAATATTCACTATCCAAAATCATGAAAGAAGCTTGGATTTGCCAGCCCAGTGTGCGTGCCAGAGGAAGAGTTCCTGCAAAGAGCTCATTTGCTGTCATTTTTGAGGGCCTGCGAATTTGGGGACAGGATGGGCATGGAGGCCACCCAGAGGAACTCTGCACTGGTGTCAGCACCGGGCACCTTGGGAGCACCTATCCCACCTACACACTGAGCACTGATGGGACATCCATGGAATGTGCTGGGAGAGGCCTCAGGCTCAGCCACTAAAATCACCTATGGCCACTAAAATCAGGAATGCCTGGCCTGAGCCCACAACCAATCCGTCCTCCCATGCCATCCTAATGACTGTTAAGTTTGAATTCCAATGCCTTCCAAGAAAAAGCTGTTGTTTTTTCATATCATTGATGTAAAAAACAAATCGGGGGACTAAAGGGACTCGTAGGAACTGCTATCATCTTATTTTGCCCAGCTGGGACTTGGGAAGGGAGAAAAAAATCTATATTTACCACCAGTTTGTAAAACCAGTTGGCCATTTTACTGCACAGATACACATGTGTCCTAGGAGGGTGGTGTATAACAAAAACTCGTAACCAAAGTGCCTTTAGTGACAAGAGTGACAGCAACATTGCTTACACTTGCCTTTAGTAGGCACTCTTCTAAGTGTTTTACATACATCCTCTCAATTATTTTCCCAATGCTAGGATAATGGGCTCTTACTGCAATCATTTTAGAGGAAAGAAAACTGAGGCAAAGTGGACTTAACTTAGTCAGGGTCTCACTCCAATGAAACCTGGATTCGAAACCAGGCAGTCTGGCTCCAGGCTACCAACCCGGTGTACTTCGCGAGAGAGGCGTACTCGTGACAAAGTCCCAGGCTTCACATCAGGCAAACCTTATTCTCATGATGCTTGTGCCACTTACCAGTGCGGTGGTCTTGGGCAATTTACTCAGCCTTAACCTGCCTCAGTTTCCTTACCTGAAAAATGATGATAATAATAGTCCTTTCATAGGGTTTGCTATGGGGAGCTAATGCAATAAAAAACCTAGTTCAGGGCCAGCAACAGAGTAGGCACCTATCAATGACTTTTATTTTATTATTGCCGACAGTGAATATGGAGACACAGCGAAGTGCCTGTAAACTGTATGTTATTCTCACATCTCTGGGGCCACTTATTCCCAATTAGCAGTTATGTTATTTTCACAAAGTCAAAGCATTCCTCTGGGTATTTTTATAGATAAACTCCAGAGCTAGGCTGACCAGTTCTCCCATGACCTTCCCCCACAGGCACCACCACAGACTTGATTCTTGCTTTCAGAGCAGACAACCAGCTGCAAAGCACCTCCTGAAAAATGCTAAAAAAGGTTTTCTCTGCTGGCATTCTCATCTAGTACAAATGCAATGAGAGAAGCCATCTCCAAGACTTCTTTCTTCCCCCAACTGTGTGTACCGCTCCTGGAGATGTGGCATTATTGCAGGGGGCTTGAACGGCCCCATACAAGCAACATAAGAGTTTCAGTTAAATTTAGTTTCCCAGAATATGCTTCATAGTTTTTCCCAAAATTCCACTCCATGTGAGATTTGTTAATTAATTCATTCAATAATTTTTTTGGTTGAGTTCCTACCTCATGCTAGGACCAATATTATAATAGTAAACAAAAGGACAGAGTCTTTCTCCTTAAGATGTTGACATCAAATGGGTAGGTAGGTGGAGGGCCACAGAGAAAAACAATCAGGCAGTTGGGATGGAGAAGGGTAAGCATAGGTTACACAGAGTGCATGCAGTCAGGGTACTTGACTTAGACTCTGTGGCCAGGGAAGGAGGTCTCACAGGGTCAAGGACATTCACGCTGCTCTGAAAGACTTCTAGCATTAGCCTGATGAAGGCAATAAAGATGGAGAATGAACTCGAGGTAGAGGGAAGACCATGGGCAAAAACAGCAGAAATGATAGTAAAAATGTGCTTTTGTTGTAGGAATAGCATGTATTTCAATAAACAATTTAAATCAAATATAGCGAATTTATTTGTGATTCATTTATTCACAAATCAAGCACTTTTAATGTGAATTCACATAATAACACAGCTCAGGACTGAACATAATCAGATGACTCATACTTGGAGGTATGAGTAGCAGAATTTTGTTTATTGTCTGGATAAGAGATTAGGAAAAGACTCTAAGAATTGATTTTGTTAATATAATCATAATTTTAGAAATGCTTGATAGATTTGAAGGTGTTTCTCACTAGCATGATTTAATCACAAACTTACATATGAGAAGGAAAGGAGATAATAATATATTTACCTTGAATTCTGTTTTTTGAAAGTTAAGGCAATATGAACTTGGTTTGTGAAAAATATATATATTCCTGGAAAACATTATTTATAACAGGTTAATGCCATCATATGCAACAGACTAGTACAACACGTTAGGATCGTAGGATCAAATAATTACAGGGGTGAGTGTAGAAAATAGGAAGAGGTTGGTAAATGGATACAAACATTCATTTATAAGATGAATAAGGTCCAAGGATCTAATGTATAACATGGTGACTAAACTTAAAAAAAAAAAAAAAAAAAACTTAAGCTTCTATTTCTTTATTTTGAGAGAGACAGAGACAGCGCAAGTGGGGAAGGGACACGGAGAAGGGGAGAGAGAGAATCCCAAGCAGGCTCTATACTGCCTGCACAGAGCCCGATACTGGGCTCAATTTCACAAACTGTGAGATCATGACCTGAGCCAAAACCAGGTCAGATGCTTAACCGACTGAGCCACGCAGGCATCCCATAGGGTGACTAAACTTGATAATACTGGATTGTGTTACTGAAATTTGCTAAGAGAGTAGAACTTCAATGTTCCCACCCTGTCCCCCCAAATTGGTAAATGTGTGAGGTGTTGGATGCGTTAACTCAATGGGAAGAGTCTTTCACAATGTGTATTTATATCAATTCATCACCATGTACATTTTAAATCTCTTAAAATTTTATTTACCAATTATACGTCAATAAAGCTGGGAAAAAAAGCATAACAACTGTATTGAATTAGTTGTCTTAAAGGGACACAAATGATCTCTCTTAGTGAATAAACAGTCTTCATCTTAATCAGTAAGTAAGTCTCTGAGGATGGCCTGAAACTGGCCTGAGTTTCGGCTATTGATCTATGTGGATAGTCAACTCATCGATCTTTCTTTCTAACAGTTTCTCTTGCTATTATATCAATGCCAGAGTAATATTGGTTTAATCCCTTTAAATGATAGCTAAAAATTAATGGCTTATATATCCACCACATTTAATACACACAAAAAGTTCATACTTACTGAAAGCATACACAGAAGTCTTCAAAATCTAACCATATTTCTTTAGAAACGCTATTATTTATTGTTGGGAGGTCCTCCTGTGATTTTTCCTGTGTTGCTGTCGTCTGGCTGACTAAATCTCTTTCCAAACTAAGTCCTTCACCTTGATGAGCTGCGTCATTTAATCCAACTTCTGTTAGCTCTTCTGTGCATAGCAGAAGACAAACATGTCAATTGCACCTATGTTGTTAAATATTAAACTATTGAGGTATGGAAAGTTATAGAGGGAGTTTGCATATTGAAGTCTATTTTTGAAAGAAAAAAATCCATTTCCTGAGACAATCATTTACAGCAAGCCTCAGATTTGGGGATGTTCATGCAGAGACACATTTTCATACACTCGGGAATCTAATCCTAACTCATACACATAGCAGAGTGTTAAGAACTTTTGGAATCACTTTCATAAAGTCGTATGTACATTTTTCACAGATTATAAAGTTATAACAGTTTCACAGATTATACAGTTATTAGCTAGTTTGTTTAAAATTAGCTAGTGTATTTAAAATCTACTATAGGCAGACATGTTCCTATAAGTATCGCTCACGCAACAGAAGAAAGGACAACCTGAGAAAGCCATTGCAATAAACGTGCTTCAGTGAGCCATTTAATGGCACCTCACAGTCTGTCATTTCTATATCTTGTTTTATGTCTATCAAGTAATGTCACAAAGTTCTTATAGACTTCTTGACTCAAAATGTTACATATGCACGTGCCACATAATGCTTTTTTGGATGTGAGGATTGGCCAAGTCTTCATTTAGGAACTGAGGAATCGGCAACGGTTTCAGCACTTTGATCATCACATGCCTGCGTTAGAACACATGAACTGTGCTCGTGGGCCCTTAATCAGATCATCTTTTATTTTGACTTTAAGTGTGAATTTAACCAGTGAGATTATCAGGGTTTTCTAGCCCGGAGTAGATTAGACTCAACGCATCAGAGGAGACACTGGAGACAGGCTGCTGAGAGCCAGGAAAAGGGGAAGTTAGGAGCTGTTTTGTGCTTTGATGTTTTTCAAAGTCATGAGAAGTTTATGAATTTACCTTTTCCAGGTATGACTTGTGAAGTAATGTTTCCCTGTGAATTGAAAGGGACACATTAAGAAACCATTTTTAAATTCAACAAAACATGTCAGTTATCTAAAGCACCAATGCCTTTAAAAGAGTTAATACTGTCTTTAAATATTAAAGAAACAGATTTCTGCAATAGTTACTAAAGCATGGCAAAGCAGAAACTTTGTTTTCAACCTTAGAATTCAAAGATGTGAATTTAATTAAATAATTGGCTGAGGGTTTAAGTTTGTGACATTAAAACAAAGAATATGTGAGTTTCTTAAATAATGGAATCTTATAATAAAAGTTAAATTAAAACAATAATATCCTTATCCTTATCCTTATCCTTATCCTTCCTTATCCTTATTCTTATCTTTATCCTTATCCTTATCTTTATCCTTATTCTTATCTTTATCCTTATCCTTACCCTTATCCTTATCCTTATCCTTATTCTTATCCTTATCCTTACCCTTATCCTTATCCTTATCCTTATCCTTATCCAAGAAGCAAGTCCATCCATGCCTTAGGGCCCCTGAAACAATTAGCAGGCATCTGAGACAGAGAGAATGAGATATGGGCTCATATCAAAACACAGGAAAGGGTTAAATGTCTATATAAGGAACAGAACAAATCCCCACTTTGCCCTAAATCCTTTCAACATTAGCATCTAGCTTTCTTCTGCCTCAACAGAACTCTGGAAATGGCTTCATGTGGAAAAATTAAATGAGAAATCTCCGGATCTGGGTTCACAGGTACCTTGGGAAACAGGAGAAGCTACTATACAAAGAGGAGAGGAATTGAGTGAAAGTCCACATGCTGAACTTTGAACTCTCAGCTCCTCTGTGCTGCTTGGTTCAATAACACTTATGGATCAGTGTATACCAACGCCTTTGACCCAGTCCACCCCAGGAGGGAGATTAGAGGAGTCTAAAGTGGAGAAACTGACCAGAGCCAGGGGAAAACCCCAAGATCTACATCTGGAGCTAATCCCAGTCCCAAATGAACCTCACTTACCCCCAATTATCCTAAATTAATTACCCTACCAGCCGACAAGCTCTAGCCATTCTGTAAAGCCACTTCCAATCAGCAGCTCTTTAATGTCATAAATTCTTTAGACACGTATATGCAGCAGAGTATCACCAGACAATTAAGGAAGGAGTCTTATATCAAAGAAAGAAACTAAAGGGTGTGGGTGGAAAGATTAAGAGAAAACAGAAACAACTATATAGGATATATTTTTGAAATTGGTAATATTAGACAGATAAGAGAATATCCATCTATCAAATAAGAAATGTCTCAAAAAATACAATCAAGAGGGGAGCCTGGGTGGCTCAGTTGGTTGAGCTTCCAACTTCAGCTCAGGTCATGATCTCACGGTTTGTGAGTTCGAGCCCCACGTCAGGCTCAGAGCCTGGAGCCTGCTTCGGATTCTGTCTCCTTCTGTCTCTCTGCCCCTCCCCACTTGTGCTCTGTCTCTCAAAAATAAATAAATGTTTAAAAAATTTTTAAATAATACAATCAAGAATGAGAGCTCTTAGAAACTGAAAATAAGAAAGTAGAATAAATTCAACAGAAGTTTTGGATGACAAAGTCACAAAAGACACAAAAGACAAAGAGATTAAAGCTATAAATCTTTTAGAAGAAGACCTAGGGGGAAAGCTTCATGACATTGGATTTTGCAGTGATTTCTTGGTTGTGATAGTACACAACAATAACAAATGTAAAAATACATACTACATCAAAATAAAAAAATTCTGGGGGCGCCTGGGTGGCGCAGTCGGTTAAGCGTCCGACTTCAGCCGGGTCACGATCTCGCGGTCCGTGAGTTCGAGCCCCGCGTCGGGCTCTGGGCTGATGGCTCAGAGCCTGGAGCCTGTTTCCCGATTCAGTGTCTCCCTCTCTCTCTGCCCCTCCCCCATTCATGCTTTGTCTCTCTCTGTCCCAAAAATAAATAAACGTTGAAAAAAAAAATTAAAAAAAAAAATTCTGTCCATCAAAGGACATAATCGATACAGTGCAACCTACAGAATGGGAGAAAAATTCTGCAAATGATGCATCCGAGAAAAGGGTAGCATCAAGAATATATAGAGAACTTTTGTAAAGAACAACAGAAAACAAATGAATTAATTTAAAAATGGGCAAGGGACTTAAGTAGATATTTACCCAAATAAGATAAACAAATGACCAACAAGCACATGAAAAGATACTCAACGTCACTAATCATTAGGGAAATGCAAATCAAAAGTATAATGAGATTCAACCTCATACCCATTATGATAGTTACTGTTATAAAAAATAAATAAATAAACAGGTATGGGTGTTGGTGAGGACGTGAGGAAACTGGAAGTCTTGTGCACTCCTAGTGAGAATATAAAATGAAAAACAGTATTGCAGCTCCTGAAAAATAAAAGTTGATTTAATATGTGACTCAACAAGTCCTCGTTTGGGTAAAAACCCAACAGAATTGAAAGCAGTGTCTCAAGGAGATATTTGTATACCTATGGTCATATTAGCATCATGCACCCAGTGTCCATTGTTGGCTTAATGAATAAACAATGTGATATACATATATATGTATATATACTATTCCATCATATTATATACTATTACATATATATACACACACACATATGAATGACACATGCTACAACATGGGAAGGATTGTGGGAACATTATACTAAATGACATAAGCCAGTCACAAGCATATAAATACTGTATGATCCCCCCTTATATAAGGCACCTAGAGTAGTCAAATTCATAGAGACAAAGTACGATGGTGGTTCTAAGGGACCGAGAGAAGGGGGAATGAGAAACTGTTTAATGGGTATAGAGTTTTAGTTTTGTAATGTGAAGTAAGATCTGAAGATCGGTTGCGCAGCAATGTGAATGTACTTAACATTGTGTTGAGAAGAAGGAACTCTCCAAGAAACAGTATTAAGAAAAATCATCCAGACTGAATAAATCCTCCAGGAAACACTATTAGGAGAAATTATCCAGGTTGAATGGGTTCATGGAGTACCCAGCACAGTTCATGAAAAAGACTCATACCAAGGCCAATCACTGCAAAGTTTAATTATTCCAAGAATGAAAAGATGGTCTTTGAGATGGCAGAGAGTCACATACAAATGATCAAGAATCCCAATGTCATGTGTATTCTCAAGGGCAATGTTTATATTTCTGTAAATACATTTTAGAATGCTACTAAGATCAACATAATTTACAAATTCATCCCCTCACACATAGTTAACATAGTTAACTATTCTTCTTTGTGTGTGTGGGCGGGGGGAGGGGACATTCGGTTAAGTTAAAAAGAAAAAGAAAAAGAAAACCAATGCTTAAAGGTAGAATACAAGGGATTAAGGAAGAACTTCAAAATTCTAAAGGGATGATTTCTAAACTAAAATCTATATCCCACCAAAATATAAATCAGGTGGAGGGTGGATTATAGATAACTGCAAGCACATCAATTCTCATAATTTCCAATTCTCATAAATCTTTTCCCAGAAGTTTTGGAAAATGCAATTCACCAAAATTAGGTTTTAACCTAGAAACATAGTTTCCAGAAAACAAGAAATCCATCACATAGAGACAAAAGGAAGTCTCAAGATGACGGGTGTAAGGTTCCATTCATTTGAACTGTAGGAAGAAAGCAAAGGATTCTGGGGTGGGGAGGTGTCTCCAGGAACATAACTGGCACTTAAAGAAAACCTAATGTGTTTGTGTGCCAAATAGTCTTCAGAGGGATTTTCTTTTCCTTCCTTTCTTCCTCTCTCCTTGCTTTCTCCCTTCCTTTCTTTTCTTTTCTTTTCTTTCTTTCTTTCTTTCTTTCTTTCTTTCTTTCTTTCTTTCTTTCTTTCTTTCTTTTCTTCCTTCCTTCCCTCCTTCCTTTCTTTCTTTTCTTTCTTCCATTCATTATTTGGGAAGGTTTACTAATGTGTCATAGAAAAGTAACCAAATGATGGGGTGCTCAGTCGGTTAAGTGTCTGACTCTTGACTTGGTTCAGGACGTAATCTTATGGTTCATGGGCTCAGGCCCACATCAGGCTCCATGCTGACAGTGTAGAGGCTGGTTGGGATTCTCTCTCTCTGTCCCTCTCTCTCTGTCACTCCCCTGCTCCTGCACACTCATTCTCTCTCTCCCTAAACAAACACACAAACTTGAAAACAAAAAAAAGTAACCAAATGAAAAAACACCATAATTAGCTTGTACAAAAATCTATGTAAGAAATGTTTTTGTATTTGCTTCCATAGTAATAATCCTTAAATAACTATAATATCAATTCAATAAAGACTTCTGAAATTAAAAAAAAAAAAAAAACCTGGAAGAGAGAAGAAAGCAGAGGTGTGTGATGGTGAGTGAAGACAGTACTGTATCCTTATCTTCCACAACAAGGGATAATATCTAACTCGATAGATAAAGAAATAACAAAATCCCATCATTCAATAAACACATAATGGTGTCTGCCATGTGCTAGGAATTTTCACTAGTGCTGAAAGAAAAACAGTGTATTATAAAATCATCATCTTTGCCTTCGTAAGGCCTACTATTTAGAAATGTAGAGATACAGGAGCATCTGGGTGGCTCAGTCCACTGAGAGGCCAATTCGATTTTGGCTCAGGTCATGATCTCTAAGTTGTGGGATAGAGCTCTGCACTGAGCATGCAGTCTGCTTAAGATTGTATCCCTCCCTCTCCCTCTGGCCCTCCCCTGATGCATGCTCTCTCTCTCTGTCTCTCTCTCTCTCTCTGTCTCTCAAAAAATAATAAAGAAAGAAAGAAAGAAAGAAAGAAAACAAGAAAGAAAGAAATAAAACTAGTTTTAAAAAAGAAATGTAGAGATAAACACCAGAAGAAAACACAAATAAAATAAAAGTGATTGACTCTGGAGAGAAAGACTAAGGAATGAGGAGGAGTAAAACAGGTTGGCTATTTTTATGTTTTGGGTACTTTTTGACTTTTTAAAAATACTGCATGGAATAGATTAAAACTTAAAGAAAAACTTTAAAAGTGTGAAAAATCTATTCATTCTCTTTATGAGATTTCTCATTTGTTAGTCTGCTTTTCAACTAATACTAAAAAAAATTGTTTACCTGTATGCAATGGCCTGCCCCACAAGTTATCTTATGCCATCTGTAGAGGTTGGTAGAAATGAACTGTGATTCATTCACATAATGAAATATTATGCAATTTTAAGAATAAAGACACTCTTTAGGTATAGATATGAAATTTTCACCTGTACATATTCAGTTAAAACTCTTTTGTTTGTTAAATTTTGAACAGAAAAAGGGGAGGTGATGGATTATTGTGTGTTTCTTTGCATTTGCACAAAGAAACACCGAAAGTGTCCTACAGAGGGCAGAGCAGTGAAAATGGAGAAGTACATGAATGGAAACAAGACTTCTTAATGTATGCCTTATATTTTTATTTTTTAACATGTTAATATATTACCTTTTAAACAACAACTACCTTTTTACACCCACCACACTGGCAGAAGTTGAAATATCAGACACTGTAAGTGTTGGCCAGGATGTGGTGTGAAGAAAATTCTTATCCAGAGCTGACAGAAGTGGATATTGATACACCTGTATTGGAAAATTGTTGGGCATTTTGTTGTGATGTTAAATGGGTAAATGCCCTATGACCCAACAATTATACTGCCAGATTCACATCCTGGAGCAGGGATTCCTAGCCTAGTGTCCTTTGGGACTCATTGTTAAGATTTCAGGAATCCGTGAACAAGGATGGTTGAAAAAATTCATCTTTAACCCAAGTTCAGCATTTTCCTCCATTATCAATTTATCAATGCAGGTGAGTAGCCACAATGTTGTTAACAATAATTGTGACTTTACACACAAAAGAAATCACAGTACCCTACGTATCATTAGAATTGCAAATATCAAAAAAAAAAAAAAAAAAAAAAGAATGGCAAATATCCTAAAATGTCACATGTGTTGATCAGTACTCTGAAATTACACGGTTATGAGGCCCATTGTCAGGTTTCAAGTGGCTACATCTTACTCTCTATGGATACTCTCATGACCTGTAGCTGCCCAATCATACTATACTTAGCAGGCAACTATACTTAGCAGTCATTCCACCCCCAGACAGCAAAGTTGTGTGTCCTCACAGTGCTAACACACACAGCTGTTTTGCTTTCCGCTATTCCCTATCATCAATAGTCAACTAATACGCAGACACAGATTAGTTGTTGTCATTGTGTGTTAAATTTTTAAAAAAATTGGCAAAGGGACCCATTGTCCATAAAAGATTACAAACCCTGGAACTAAGGAAACTCTTACACATGCATACAGGGACAGCAAAGAATAGTCATGGTATTACTGCTTACAATAGTAAGAAACATGAAGCGGGGCACCTGGGTGGCTCAGTCGGTTGAGCGTCCGACTTCAGCTCAGGTCATGATCTCGCGGTCTGTGAGTTCGAGCCCCACGTTGGGCCCTGTGCTGACAGCTCAGAGCCTGGAGCCTGTTTCAGATTCTGTGTCTCCCTCTCTCTCTGACCCTCCCCTGCTCATGCTCTGTCTCTCTGTCTCAAAAATAAATAAAAACACTTAAAAATTAAAAAAAAAGAAACATGAAGCAGTGAATATAACCATCAACAATGTGAAAGATAAAAAAAAAAAAAAAACAGTAGGTTGGTTATCCATTAAATACCTTCAACCAGTGAAATGAATTGAATGAACTGTGACACGCAGCAAGAGACAAATCTCAGAATTGATGTTAAGTGAAAGGAGTCCCAGAAGAATTAATATGAATCCATTCAGATAAAATTATATAGCAATTAAACTAAGGTTATATTGTTTATAAACGTGTACATAATTGGAAAAATTAGAAGAGTATGAGGTTGGTTAATGACAAACTCTGAATGGCAGAGAGGAGATGCAACCTGGAAGAGACACGCAGGGGACTGCTATGAATATGGCATTTTCTAATCTAGATGATAGACATGTAAAAAGCTTATTTTCGTGGTATTCTTTATTCTGTTCAGATGCATGTTATACATTGTTTGGTGTATAACATATTTCACAATTTAAGAAAAAAACATTTATAATTAAGAATTGGGCCAATAATAAGAGTAACATAGTTACCTGAGATACCGTTCCTGTCAACTGAATTAAGTCTGGCTGGCTAAAGGTGATGGTTTCATCATTTTCAGTAAGGGAAGATAAACCAGATCCTGGAGGTACCCCTTTCTTGATAAAATATTGTACAAAATGACTAATAAAAGATAAAAAACAACCTCTGTTACCTTAATGTCTTGCTTAAAGTTATAACTGCATTTTTTATTGAGGCATAATTGCTGTATAACATTATATTAGTTTCAGGTGTACGACATGATGATTTTACATTAATATGTATTGTAAAATGATCATATGTCTAGTTAACAACCATCACCATACATAGTTATCATTTTTTTCTTGTAATGAGAACTCTTAAGATTTACTCTCTTAGCAGCTTTCAAATATGCAATACATATTGTTAACTATAGTCATCATGTTATACATTACATCTCATGACTTATTTATTTTATAACTGGAACTTTGTACATTTTGACCCCCCCCCCCCACTTACCCATGTCAGCCACCCCTTATCTCCGGCAACCACCAATCTGTTCTCTGTATCTTAGGTGTTTGTTTTTGTTTTTGAATTTTTAGATTCCACATGTAAGTGAGATCATACGGTATTCATCTTTCTCTGACTGCCTTATTTCACTTAGCATAATGCCCTCAAGGTCCATCCATGTTGGATGTTGTCATAAATGGTAAGATTCCCTTCTCTTTCATGGCTTAATGCCATTGCATTGTATATTAAATAACAGCAGTTTAGTCAAGAGAAATTTCTGATTTTGTTCATTTCATCATCTCATCAATTTGCATCCAATAACAAATTTTTATTTCATATTAAAAACCTTGACTTGCTTTCTGTACAAGAAGTATCTCTATCAGTCAACGCACTATTTTAAAACTATGGTGGTCATCTTTAAATGTTGATGATCAGAACAAAGGAATTTTACATTTAGACTTGATTTAGCTCAGCATCAGAGTAATGTATCAGTGAAATAGGGCTCAGAGTAAGAAATTGTGAGTCTTGAGCACTTCAGTTTATAACTGTGGCACTCTTACTAGCTACTCAAGGGTACAGGATTTCCTTTCAAGTAATTACTGATAAGACCTTGAATCGCCATTGTCATACCTCGAAGTTTATAGGCACAATAAAAAGACATTGTTATAGCACATATATTTTACTTTAAGTGTTTGTCAACGATAAAATTAAATTTCATGTATACAGTCTTCCTAAACTTCTTTTTTTCTTTGCGAATGTTTAGTGAAAGTTCTTAATTCACAAGCTAAGCATCTCTGATTTACCTGAAGCTGACGCTAGAGGGTAGCACAGACATATTTGTTGTGAGGCTCTGAGCGGCTTCCACTTGGCCAGGAGCCAAGAATGGGCAACTCTGGGATGTTGCTACAGAGGTAGTGTTCCAGGGAAAGGCACTTGTGATCGCAGTCGCTCTCAAGGGCTCGCCGAAAAAGGGCTTGCACTCATATTGACCTGAGAACTCTGACTGCACAGCAAAGCTGGACAAGGGACATTTCTTTCTTGTACGATAAAATGTCATTCACTTATCTTTGTTTTTGGCTCTGGCAGATTGAATAAATATGCCAGGAAATTCATAACAGAGTCAAACAGTGAATAGATTAGTTGAATCTAATCAGGTGCCAAAGTCACCTAGATTTGGTTTGTAGACTTCCGTCCACCTTGACCAGATAATAAAGCTGAAGGAAAATATAAGAAAATAGAGTAAGGGAGTAACTCGGGGAGTTCAGGTTATGAAACCAACCCATATGTGGTGCCTACTGGCACAGAGATTCTAGAAATTTGGGAATGACATTTTGAATTGTGAGGAAATTTCTCCTGGTGGTCTGCAGCTCTCAAAATCCATAAAATCTCTGGTTAGTATGAAACCTCAATCAATTGAGAGACAGCAAAAAGGGATTTGAAGTGGAAAAAAGCATCATCTTAGTAGGTAATATTAAGTATGAAATTAATTAGAAAAATTATGAAGCACTAACATTTTTATGTTAAGTTTAGGAAAATTCTATGTATATGTGCTATTTTGTATTTCTGGCATATGAAAGAATTTAGCATGTTACATAATGCAGCAAATTAGGCTTTAAAATCTATATAGCATATTTAATTTTAGTTTTATGATTATGTTACAAGGTATAAGAAAATTTGGGTTTAGAAAAACTAATGGTAGGTATAGGAAAAATTAAGTTTCTCAAAATATGTGAATTTGATTATTTGACCTTAAAAAAATAATAATGTTTATTTATTTTAGAGAGAGAGACAGAGTGCAAGCAGGGAAGGGGCAGAGAGAGAGGAAGACACCAAATCCGAAGCAGGCTCCAGGCTCTGAGCTGTGAGCACAGAGCCCAACATGGGGCTCAAACTCACCAACAGTGAGATCATGACCTAAGCCAAAGTCGGATGCTTAACCCAATGAGCTACTCAGATGCCCTGGTTATTTGAACTTTTATAATGATTTAAATACTTTGCAAGATTTTATTTGCTATGATTTTTGGCTTTTAAAGTACTTAAAGAGATAACAAAATATAATGATACTGTAAATGCCATTTAAAATGTTTAAATAGGGGCACCTAGGTGGCTCAGTTAAGCATCCAACTCTTGATTTCAGCTCAGATCATAATCTCACAGTTTGTGAGTTCAAGCCCCATATCAGGCTCCGAGCTAAGTGGAGGATTCTCTCTCTCTCCCTCTCTCTCTGCCCCTCCCTTGCTTTCTCTCTCTCTCAAAATAAATAAACTTAAAAAAAAATTTAATGTATAAATAAATTCAGAAAACTAAATTTATTTAAAACTTTAGTGGAAATTAATAGATTTATGTATAACAAAATTTTATTAAAAGTTAAAACTAGATTTATAAATTCGTAACTAACAAATTTTTTAAATTAAAGTAGCAGCACACTGTCTTTTTGGTTTATAGAGCTGTCTTTCAAGGCTTGACATTGCTGACTGCCAATGACTGTCCTGTGTTAGGGCTGCCTAGGGGTCCATCCTAACCCCCTCTCAGTGCTCAATTGTTAATGCATAGAGTTGAGAGGAGCCTTGAAAGGAAACGATTGGAAGAATATCTCTAACATTTTCAACTTATAGAGTTCATAAAATGTAAATTGACTGGCTCTGAAAGTAAAACCATACAACGAACTGCCTTCTGATCTCAATTTTGACTGCTTTACTTCATCCGCTTACGTTCCAGTCATGGATTTTAATACGTCCAAAGAAGGCTAACCTACGTCTAATGGCCACTGTGTGACTGATAATATAAACCATTCAAAATGTTCACTAAAGTTTTATTTAAGTTTAAAATACATTCAAACAAGGAGCAAATCATAAATGCAAACCTTGCTGAAAATCTCAAAGCAAGCACGGCCATATCACCATTATGCTGATCAAGGGACATTATTGTTGCCAGTGCCCCATGAGTCCTGCCGGATAGGTCTCCCAACCACGGCCAGTCCTGCTCACCACAGAAAACTATTCTCCTGACTTCCAACACCATAGATTGCTTTTGATTTTTCTTCTCATAATGAACGTTAATAGAATCCTTAAAACAACCCATGTACTTTTTACACCAGGCTTCTTTGGTCTAATATTTTGTGTGTGTGACATTCATCCATGTTGATTTGTGAGGCAGCATTTCTTTCACTGTCTGCAGGTCACTGTATCTGATTTGTCTTCGGTTTCACTGGGATTGGGTCCAGCTGCACTTTTCTCTGTGTTTACTTGCTGGATTTCAGAACTTCCTGAATCTTGACTTGAGGGGTTTTTTTTTTTCTTACTTTTGGGATATTTTGCCATTATATTTTTAGTTTTTGACTATTCTCCCATCTCTCTATCCTCTATTTCTGAGACCCACTTGGAAGTATGTTGGTCCTTTTCAACTTGTTCCATTTGTTTTTACTATACATTTCCCTTTCTTTCTTTCTTTCTTTCTTTCTTTCTTTCTTTCTTCCTTCCTTCCTTTCTTGTCTTTGTGCTTCAGTCTGGATATTATCTCTGATCTATTTTCCCTTTTGCTAACTGTCTTTTTTAGTTGCATCTAATCTCTGATGAAATACATCCATTGAATTCTTAGTTTTGGTTATTATCGTATTCCTTGAATTATTGAATTCCTAGAATTCCTATTTAATTTTTTTAAAACTTTTCACATATTATTATTTATTTTTATGTATTACAACTTCATTGGTGGGTAATTGAAGTACAATTATCTGCAAAATTCAGAGTATAAATTTGGTAATCTTTGACACATGCGTATGTCTATTTATTACTTATGCATGGCTGCTTAAAAAATTACCACACTTCGAGTGGTAATAATCATCACTTCCACTCATATCACTCACTATTTCTTCACATTATTACTATTTGTTGACTTCCTGTTCCCTTATCTGAACTCATTAGAAATTTTAGATCCAGGATGTTAGTCTTTCTTTCGTTGTCATATTCAAATATTAATATATTTGGATTTCTCCTCCTCCTTTTACTTCTTTATTTTCTTTGTTGTTCTAGTTAGGGTTTCTTCCTCTAAAAGTAACATACTTCATCTCCCTAGTTTCTATGACAATCATCTGATCTTACAATTTAAGTATCAGATAATAACCAAAAGCATTTGTTAGTGCTAATGTTTAAGGTTCAACAAAATCCTTCACTGTTCTAAAACAGTAGCCAAGGCTGTAAAGCCAGACATATTAAAGCTTTATTTTAATTGATTCAGAATTTATCTTAGCTACTTATTACTGTGGGGAAAAGAATCTAAGATTATTGTTTTCTTGCAATCACTGTCACCAAAGCATAATTGTCAGACAATTTGTCTCACAGTTGTGAGACAATTCACAAACACTTCATTTGTCAACCAGATGTATTTGTGGGAAAGAATGTGATATACTTACGTTTCTGTTGGAATTGTAAACGGATTCATCCTATAATTCAAAAACGGACTTGAAATTTCAAGAAACTGTTCGGGCTTCTTTATTATTGTTTCTAAAAGAAAAATTCTCTATTATTGATTCTTTATCATTGGTTCTATAAGATCTAGAAGATTCTAAAAGAATCTAAAAGATAATTATTGATTCAGTATGATACACTTTTGTTTTTTAATCTTCTAAAATTAAATGCATTACTTAACATCTACTGCAGTGCTGATGAGATTAACTGTCTACCCAGCAAACCTACAATGTGAAACATTGTCTTATTATTACTGGACATTCATTGCTACTTCTTTAAAAGTTTTTCACTAAAAACTGTTCTTTTAGTTAACCTCTGCAACACAGATGCTCATATATGAAGTAAAAATACAGACTAATATCTGGATATGGTACTAGAACCAAAAATGTAAAAAAAGTCAAGGTCATGGGAAGGAAAGAAAGCATTAGATCAAGAAAGACTTTGTGAATACTCCTAAAGGAGTCTGAAGCCAATATAGAAGTAAGAAGTTCTCAGTGGAGGGGCACCTGTGTGGCCCAGTGGGTTGAGCTTCCAAATCTCGATTTTGGCTCAGGTCATGATCTCACAGTTTGTGGGTTTGAGCCCTGCATCGGTCTCTGTGTTGACAGTACTGGGCTTGCTTGGAATTCTCTCCCCCTCTCCCCGTCAAAATCAATAAATAAACATTAATTTTTTTTTTTACATTTATTTATTTTTGAGTGACAGAGCACAAGTGGGGGAGGGGCAAAGAGAGAAGAAGACACAGAATCCGAAGCAGGCTCCAGGCTCCGAGCTGTCAGCACAAAGTCCAACGCGGGGCTCGAACTCACAAACCATGAGATCATGACCTGAGCCAACTGAGCCACCCAGGTGCCCCAATAAATAAACATTTAAAAAAAAGAAATTCTCAGTGTATACGGAACAGAGCTCAAGCACTAGCATGGTGATCACAGGAATTAAACATTAGAGATGATTAGTTTAATAAAACTCCTGCTACAATGGAAAGGATGCCCACTGGAGAAAAATAAGAGAAACTCTGAATGTGCACATAACTTCTCTGTGCTTATTCTATGGTAAGCTCTCAAATGATCTCTCTCTCTCTCCCTCTCTGTCTTGCTGTCTCTCTTTCTATTTCCTATTATTTTTCACCTTAAATATTAAACCCAATAGATAGAAGAAAGACAGTTATGGGGTGAGCCTTGAGGTGGGACACCATTGGTTGGGATCCTACCAATTTTAGATTTTCTTCCCCAGTTCACCCTAAAGCCATCATGCAGCTAGAATTATACCACAGTCAGTATCAAAAGCAGAAAACACCTGCATGTTCAATATTTTCCCCTTTATTCAGCTATTCTTTGATGCATTTTAGAGCAAAGATTTTCTCTCAAGCATCATGTGCATGCTGATCTTTGGTTCAGAAGGACAGAGAACAGGAAAGAGGATAGAAAGGATGGAGGGAGGGAGAGAGGGAGGAAAGAATGGAAATTGCAAAGTTCCTGTATCCCAATGCAGCAGCTGGCAGGCACCAAGAGTCAACTGCAGAAGCTCCAAGAAAGTAAAGAAAAGACTGAAATAATCAAGCAAGAGAGAGAGGGGGCAGATAGGCTTGATAAACAAACAAACAAACAAACAAACAACAACAACAAACCTGACCTTTTCTTCTTTCCACCCAAACCAGATATTTCTTTAGTCTTTGTTCTTTTCTGGCAAAGACTGAGCGTGTTGTGCTAGAAAATCTTTGCTACCAGCTGTACTGCTTGTATCATGTAGGCAAGAAGCAAAGGCGAGGAAAATTACATGGTTACAGTTGTTAATTTATATTCTAAAAACATGTAAATTATGGTTGAAAGTAGGAGGCAGGGAACAGGTAAGTCTTTCAATCCATGTGACCATTGCAATTGTAGAATCCTGAGCACCACGGAGACTTCCGTATTGCATTGTGACCAAGATAGGGTTCCCTGGTCCCCTGCCATGAGGAATCAGCAACACTTGCATTGGTATCAGGAGCCACAGCAGGTGCCACCAATAGGGGTATAAGCCTTGGTGCACGGGACCGAACCCTTAGAGCATACTGTTTGTTTGGGTTTTAATGTTTATTTATTTTTGAGAGAGAGAGACAGAGAGAGAGAGACAGAGCATGAGTGGCTGAGGGGTAGAGAAAGGGAGACACAGAATCCGAAGCAGGGTCCAGGCTCCGAGCTGCCAGCACAGAGCCTGACGCTGACGCCGACGCCAACTGGAGCCCACGAAATGCGAGATCGTGACCTGAGCTAAGTCAGGTGCTTAACCGACTGAGCCACCCAGCTGCCCCGCTTAGAGCATACTTATAAGCTTCACGGCGAGGCCACTGGTAAACGGGCTCTAGGTATGTTCAAGGTGGCTTTGCCTTCATTGCGCATTCAGGTAACGGGCCTGTGAACATAGCCTGTAATGCAGTAACCTCTAGAAGGTGGTATACTGTGGCTGGATGAATACGATTAGAAAATCATGAGCAATTAGCAAAGACAAAGGGAGAAAGTGCAAAATCAAGAAAACAAACACAAAAGACATACTAAAGAAAGCTTTTTTGGACAAAGACAATTTAAGCTTTTTGGAATAAGAAATATATATATATATTTCAAATATTTGAATATATATTCAAATATATATATTTGAAATATATATATATTTCAAAAAATATATGTATATTTCAAAACCAAGAGTTGTACCCTTAACCAACTGAGCCACTCAGGCATCCTATAGGCCATAATTTTTAAATTATAAGTTTTCGTTCTCCTTTAATCCCATCTCATGCATCTGCTTTAGAATTGAGTTTCTTTTAATGCTCTCACTCATTTCTTTTGCCATTCAAACTTGGTACTTATGAAATACTGGAATCAGAATGAAGACTTGGAGAGAACAACATTGAAGGAGTAAAGACTGAGATTTGGATTACGAAGAAGTTGGAAGTAAACTGAGAATAAGAACAAGGTGGGCAGGACACCGAGGCGGCTTTGCCTTTTAAATGTCCAGCTCTTCATCTGGGATCAGATCATGATCTCACAGTTCGGTTCCGAGATCGTGTCTCCTGTAGGGCTTTGTGCTAACACTGCAGAGCCTGCCTGGTATTCTCTTCCTCCCTCTCTCTCTGCCCCTCCCCCACTCATGCTCTCTCAAAATATATAAACTCAAAAAATGATCAAAAAGTTAAAAAAAAAAGAACTAGGTGAGCACAGTCCCCCACCCCACCCTGAGCCCACATGAACCTCTTTATTTCTAGCACAACTACCATTCATGGTGGCTTATGACAGTATTCACACAGGGGGAGTCCAAGAATGAAGTTATATCCCTATATTCTAAATAAGGGTCAGTTTCTATTCTAAATTTAAATCAGTTAATTCAAAGACTATGTTCTACAGGGCACTCTAGAGTGATTTCACACCAGGGGCTTAAATATGTTACCTAAGTTTTTAAATATTATTTGCTACAAACCATTTTCTATCACAATAATTACAATACTCTCACCCAAAGAATGGCCTGGATATATCTTGTCAGTTTAGATGTGAACCAAACTATTCAGCTTCTGAAATGTGGAGAATTAACCCTTTAAAAACATAAAATTTAGGGGCACCTGGGTGGCTTAGTCGGATTAAGTGTCTGACTTTGGCTCAGGTCATGATCTCACAGTTTGTGAGTTCGAGTCCCGCGTTGGGCTCTGTGCTGACAGCTCAGAGCCTGGAGCCTGCTTCGGATTCTGTGTCTCCCTCTCTCTCTGCCCCTCCCCCATTCATCCTCTCTCTCTCTCTCTCTCTCTTTCTCTCTCTATCTCTCACTCCCCCCTCTCAAAAATAAATAACACTAAAAAAATTAAAGACATAACATTTAGATATAAAATTAAAAGTAGGCTTTAGGTATAATTTTGGGTAGCTTGCCTTGATAGATGTATTCTATTACAAATTCAACTGTTAGACCTACAGATAGAGAAATGGTAATCAGAAAGATTTCCAGACAACATGACCCATACCTTGAGCTTCATCTGTTACAACAGTTTCCTTTTTTTGACGAAAGATTTTCCAGGCAGGTATGGGAGGTGGCTTTGGAGGTGCTATGAGAGGGCAAGACCTAGTTCTAGTCACCAGCACAGGATGGCTACAGATATGGGAAAGTCCATATTCTCTCAGCTTCTCGGCAGAATCAGCCTAAAGAGTGGAAGGCAGATTTAAAAGGATATGTGCAATTGCCTTATGCATAAAAAATACTTTGTCATTATGAAAATGCTGTTACCACAAGAAAGTAGTAATAAAGGGGGCGCCTGGGTGGCGCAGTCGGTTAAGCGTCCGACTTCAGCCAGGTCACGATCTCGCGGTCCGTGAGTTCGAGCCCCGCGTCAGGCTCTGGGCGGATGGCTCGGAGCCTGGAGCGTGTTTCCGATTCTGTGTCTCCCTCTCTCTCTGCCCCTCCCCCGTTCATGCTCTGTCTCTCTCTGTCCCAAAAATAAATTAAAAAAAAAAAAAAAAAAAGAAAGTAGTAATAAAGGAACAATAACCCATATTTCTACCTCCTAACATAAATGTGAGTACCATTGGCATTTCTTATCATGTTTTTTTTCCCCCAGAGACCCCTATCTACTGATTTACAAAATGAGAGACTTGAGAGACTTGAACTAGAAGCCACTCTTCAGTTCTAAAAGTTTAAGATGTTCTGAGATTGAAAAAAAATCTCAGCACCTCAGTTTGGCCCAACATTAATCAACCATTACTATTCTAAGTTAAAGCTTTTTTTTTTCTTAATATGAAATTTATTGTCAAATTGGTTTCCATACAACACCCAGTGCTTATTCCAACAGGTGCCCTCCTCAATGCCCATCACCCACCCACCCCCTCCCTCCCACCTCTCCATCAACCTTCAGTTTATTCTCAGTTTTTAAGAGTCTCTTATGGTTTGCCTTCCTCCCTCTCTAACTTTTTTTCCCTTCCCCTCCCCCATGGTCTTCTGTTAAGTTTCTCAGGATCCACATAAGAGTGAAAACATATGGTATCTGTCTTTCTCTGTATGACTTATTTCACTTAGCATCACACTCTCCAGTTCCATCTACGTTGCTACAAAGGCCATATTTCATTTTTTCTCATTGCCAACTAGTATTCCATTGTATATATAAACCACAATTTCTTTATCCATTCATCAGTTGATGGACACCTAGGCTCTTTCCATAATTTGGCTATTGTTGAGAGTGCTGCTATAAACATTGGGATACAAGTGCCCCTATGCATCAGCACTCCTGTATCCCTTGGGTAAATTCCTAGGTTAAACCTTTAATAACAGTGCTTAATATGTGAAGGTTGTGTCTGTTCGTTTATTTGTTTGTTTAGTCACCAGAACGGCTACATAGTTTTAAGGAAAAAATCCACTACATGTAGTGTGTGAGGTCCATGAGGTGATAAGCCAGTGCCTTGTCTATGGCTCATGCCTTCACCCTCCAACAGAAGCTCTCCCACAGGAAATCCCCATGATCTCTGCGGACAATGGAGCCTTTCACAGAAGGGCAGAGGAGAGAGGCTGCCCTAAATCCTGCTAAATCAAGTCATTGTCTGGGACGATGCTTCCCATATTCGACTGTTCAGATATCCTGAAGCCACGCTGCTTTGGCACAATTCAGTATCATATTTAAGCAGAACTTCAGTTACTGATAGCTGAAATATGCCATAAGAAATCAAAAGTCTGCGAAAGTTAAAGTAATATATTCTGTCGCCAAATTCTGGCATTCACAGTCTAAATGTTGAAACATTTAAAGTAAAATAAAATAACTACATTTAAGTCAGTTTTGCCAGTAACTACTTTTCTTCCTAGTGACTTTGCATCATTGATTTCTATGCAAAAAGCAATGCTTGAAAATGTACATTTATAAAGCTGTCATTTCAATTAGGACCAGAAACCCACCTATTAGCCTATTGCAAAGTATTGCCTCAGCCGGAACCTGCCTTACTTTTGTCACTGTTTTTCTATAGCTCAATGGCCACTTCTGGGAGTGCAAAACAGGTGGGGTCACTGTCAGATAAAACAGTTCTTCAGGAATCCAGGGCTTAACTAATGACTATAACAATTAATTCATAATTGAAAGGAGACAATCAGTGCACTATTGAGTCCAGAAAAGCCACTTAAAAGTGTTTAAAGGTGCAAAATAAAGAGGAAAGTGATTCAATGTTTAAGCGGTGGGCGGGGGGAGGCCTAATAAAAAGCAGAGAGAATTGTAACATCCCTTTATTGCTCTTGTGAATGTTAGTGATTCCTTGAAAACAATTCAGAAACCTCTGGTATTATGCCTTAGAGTGGTTTAAAAATGTTTTTTTTCAGAAATATTCTAAAGACTAAACTTTTTTTCTACAACTTTTGCCCTGCCAAGTTTGAAAGTTTCCCAACACTCGAGATGGGGGTTTATGGGATGATTTATTGATGTCGTTTCATGTAGCAACCAAGAACAGTACTATACTTTGTCTCCAGAATCGAAGCCATGCCCGAAGTAGTATTTATAAATTGAATCATTTCCAAATAATTTACTATTTAACATTTAGCAAATTTGGTCTACATATCTCTTATAATTCTTCTTATAACTGCAACCAAAGGTGTAGATTCTTTACTCTTTTTGAAGCCATAGAGCATCGGAAAATAAAATTATTTAAGGCATTTGAAAATGTAAGGTTTTGTGTCAAACAATTAAATATGGTGTTAAACACCTATTGTATTATTTGAATAATCCACAAAAGTACTAGCTTGATTTAAAGTAAGTAAGCTGATTTCTCATAGTTCATTTTAATTCCAACATACATACCATATCTCCTTTCAATTATGAATTAATTGTGACAGTCATAATCCCTGGATTCACCATGAACTGTTTTATCTCACAGTAATCCCACCTGTTTTGCACCTCCCAAAATTTCTGAATGATGTAAGTAAGTAATGCTATTGAAAATAGTTATATAGTTGACGTTGAGAAACTTTGTTAAAGGATCTCAAATTTTCTTAGATTAGAGTTTGAGGCAGAGAGAGACTTGGAGTAGTAAAAATTCACTCAGGTGAAACCTTAGGTAAGGACTTAAGAAACATTTTTTAATAATTTATGTGTAGACTTAAATTAGAAACTTCCTTGCCCATAATGCTTGTTCATTCCTCTGCCCCCTCCCACTCCAAACATCTTGTTTCTATTTATTTATTTTTTTAAAGTAAGTTCTACCCCCAGCGTGGGGCTGGATGGAGTTCATTATCCCAAGACCAAGAGTCAAATGCTCTACCGAGGGAGTCAGCCAGGCACCCTTCAAACATTCTAAGTAGGAGTTTGAGCAAGTGGGTAGCTTTCTTAGAACTTGCAGATCGCACATTTAAATAAAATTAAAACAATTTAGAATATCCAAAAACAGGAAGATGGGGAATAATGTGGGGTAATTCATGGCATCCTGTTCCTTTCCAAGTTTTCTTTTTCTTGTATTCTAGACCAATTCTTTCAAAAAATGTAAAGTATTGACTTTATTTTAAATGTTGGTCTCATTGTCTTTGGGGCTATAATTTTTAGCAGTGTACTCCATTTAACAAAGTGCCATTAGAATACAATTATTTTAGTCGGTTTATCTTTAAAACATTGTGTCTCATTCTATTCTGATTTTGACCAAGAGAACAAGATCAGGCTATCAGCTAATGTAAAAGAATCAGCAGGCAAGTTAGGGAGACAGTGAGGTTATATAACCAGTTCATCATAGCCTTGAAGTTCATTTTTTTAATATTAGTTTCAGGTGTACAATATAGTGATTTAACAGTTCACCCAGTGCTCAGCACAAGTGTGCTCCTTAATCCCCATCACTTACTTCACCCAAGAAATAGACTCTTAAGTACAGAGAACAAACTGATGGTCACCAGAGTGGAGGTAGGTAGGGGGATGGGTGAAACAGTTCATTTAATTATTGTTACAGATATTGGGTTAGTTCCTGAACCTCTGGACCCCTTAAACCATTTTCAATCCCTCAGAAGAAGGATTTATAATACTCTGTATGTCCTGACTCCCTCCCATGTCTATAGCTGCCTCTGAGACTTCTCCCCTTGCTATCTATTCAACTTCTAGCACTTCTCTGAACCCAGAGAGCTCTCCTTCACCTCCAGACTTTCCAACATAAGTCCTCCTCTGCTTTGAGCACACTTTTTTCCTATTTATTAAGCGAACTTTTTAAGGCCATCGCTTAAACGCTTCTTCCTTTAGGAAGGCTTCCCCAGTCAACCACTAAACAGAAACATGTTTCTGCTATGTGTGCCATATTCATTCTTCCACTCATTGATTCATTCATTTGGTCACGCATCAAACACACATTGTTTGAACACTATATTTCTACCATATTCCAGATACCTTTTATGATCTCTGTTATACCAGTTTTCTAACTTTATTACTATTGTTGGCGTGTCTGTCTCCTTCATTAGGCTCTGAGTTTTGTGATGAGAGAGTTTTGTTAATCTTGCTCAGCACAGGTCTTCAAAACCTAACTTATTATTTAGCACATAATAGATCATCAATAAAATCTGTTGGATTAACAACAAACATAGGTGATCTTTTTTGTCCTTTAAATTCGAAACTAACTTTGTGCTTAAATATTAATTTCTCAGCGGGACAGCCAAGAGTTCAAATGGATTATTTTGTAGGATTTGTGTGTGTGTGTGTGTGTGTGTGTGTGTGTGTGTGTGTGCATGTGTGATGTATTCATCCCATTCTTGTATTTTATAGTTTTAAAAATAGTTTAAGTACTTCCCATAGTGAGACCATGGCAGTCCACAAAGCATGGCTCAGGTCATTTTTTAGTCCATGGTATTAGAGCATTTGATCTCTGGAATATTTAGGACAGCAGCTAGGCCAATGCCATGTAAAGAGGTTAAAAGAAAATCAGGGCTGAGATAGATGACCCACCCAAATCTTAATCAGAGACTCAAATTTGTGGGAGGTCAAGGAAACACACTTGGATTTAGGCAATGAGTAAAGTTAATTAACTTTGAATTAAAATCAGAGAAACTGCCACTATATGCCCTGTCATCTTGACAATATTACCCCTGTTAAACGGCAGATTTTTGTGTGGATAAATGGTGTCTATTCAAAAAGGACAAAGAAGGAGGAGGAAAAGGAGGAGAAAAAGGAGGGGGAGGAAGAAGAGGTGGAAGAAAAAAGAGAGAAAAAGAACGAAAGAGTGATGCTGCTTGGACGAATCATCTAGAAGACAAATATACTGTGTAGTAAAGCACAATAAGCATCCAATTGGATTATTTACACTTCAACCAAATTTTCATTGAATTTTTAATATCCAGCTGTTTGTAACTAACCCAATGAACATTTATGTATAATTATATTACTAAACCATCTAGTCTTCTCCAACTTTAAATGCAGTGATTTCAGAACACAGAATTCTAGAACTAAAGTACTAGATGTCTAGGGGTCCCCCAAAGGGTTAAGATTTAATAAGCTCCAAATGCAGTATTGTGTTTGTTTTAAACAGAGAGAAGAGCAAGTAAGCTGGTGGACTTTACCCTTTATAAGGCAAAGAGAAAAGTGATTTTCATATCCAATAAATGTCTAGCTGATTGCACCCAGACTTAAAGTGAAAGGCTCACTGGCTTAGATTAAAGCCTTGTCCTGAGGGGCCAGCATCTTATTTAACACACACAGTAGGTGCCTGCTAGAACACTCTCCAAGAACAGAGCCTGGGGGGAACCAGCTTCACACTCTCCCTTTGCCCTGATTGAGAACACCAGTCCTCCTGGAGGGGAGCTTCTACAAGCTTCTGATGCCTGATCTTTGCAGCAGCTACCCAGAGAAGGCCTCCTGACTTCCTGGCTCTGGAGGCCAGAGGAACTTGCATTCCTGGTCCTCATGGAACTAGAATTATCAGTGACACCCAGAAAGGAGCTCATATTCTCATCTGGTGCCCTGAATTTGCAGCTGCTGCTAGGAGACCCCTCTCTAATCACCAGGCTCCGGCAGCCAGTGGAGCTTACGCCTGTGGGTCCCACCAGACTGTTACCAATCGAGAAAGAGTCATCACAGCTACCACCCCCAGGGCACAGCAAAAGGCAACAGACCCAGAAGTTCAGTCTTTCTATGGGGGAGGCCTATTAACTAATCATCATGGCTGCAGCCTGAGGGGCAGACTTGTAATTAAACACACATCTTGGGACTGACTGTGATCCTTTCTAGAGACCACGGAGGGCAAGCACTAGGTTTTATGCTTTTCCTCTGCCGCCCTCCAGAGTCACTGTGTCTCCTGGAGAGGAGATTCACATGTGGTCGGTGCCCTGGTTTTGACGTCTGGCCCTCCAGTTTTTTGCAGCTGCTACCCAAAGGAAGCCTCTGGATTGCCTGGCTCTCATTGCAAGGGGGAGCTCGCGTTGCTGGGTTCCACAGGACTGTGGCAATTGGAGAGACAGCCCTTGGCAGGCTGCCACCCTCAGTGCACTGTGCGGACAGCAAATTGAGCCACACCCCCAGTCTGTCTGTGAAGGAAGACTCTTGGCTTGTCCTGGAGCTTCTGTCT